>NC_064631.1:640536350-641155458 GCF_023864275.1 Schistocerca cancellata | reverse complement strand
TAACAACAATTATCATGCCATTTGGGCTTTTCAAAAGCTTATGCATGATGTTTGGCCTTTGGAGAGCCTTTCCATGGTGTTTTGCATATCTTGACGACATCCTTGTCTATTAAAGTAGCCCAAGATCCACTGTTGCCATGTAACAACCATATTTTAATGCCTGAGCAAGGTCAGCATCTTTGTTAACCTCTTGAAAAGTATATCCGGAGTCATAGAAATTGATCCATGCCATTACAAGGCAAGGTACAGGCAATCCTGAATGTGCAGCACCCGCTCATGCACAGACAAACTGCTATCTTAGCGTGATAAATTTTTATTCGCACAATCTGCCTAATGCCACTTCAGTTCTGCAACCCCTGATGCAGCTCTACGCAGCCCTATGTTAATGGGAAGAACGTCTGTTAACTGGACAGATGGAATGGAGAGAAACTGTTTTGAGAAATAGAAAAAGTGCAGTGCCAAGCGACCATAGGTCATGAAGTAAGCCTATTTACTTTGCCAAAAACACAGGAGAAAGTACCACAACTTCAAAACTATGACAATTTGTATATTGTGTAGCAGAATAGCTACCAAAATAAATGGACATTAACACCACGTAAGTTAAAAATAAAATTAAGCCCACTGATGATTGCACAAAAGTGCTGAAACACATATGGATGAAACAAAACTGGAAAAAAGGTGTCTTGCAGAAGGTGGAACTTCTCATCCCATTTTCGTAGCAAGCACGGGCACAACAAGAAGAACTGCACCACAAGATGATTAATGGAGAGAAGCTTAATGAAGTCCAAATGAAGCCTCGCAGAAGCGATGCTGCTCACTCACTCAATGCATGGTGGTGAACTGCCCATGGCCGTGGATGCTAGCTGGACAGCCCATAGGGACAGTGCTTCAACAATGTGTTGGTGGCAGCTGGCAGTCACTCAAGTTTCCTCTCACGGAAGCTTTCAGTATCACAACCACATGGAGTACTTATGATCGTGGGTTGCTTGTTGTGTTTGAGGCAGTAAAATACTTCCACCCATTGGTAGAAGCTCATTGCTTTGTAATTTTCACTGACCACAAGCCCCTAACTCTTGTGTTTTGGAGCAATAATAGCTAGTGTACACCGCATCAATTTCGGCAGTTGGAGTATATGTCCCTGTTCTCCACAGACATCTCGCATATCTCAGAATTGACAAACTGTCACTGACTGCTTGTCGCAAGCTTGTGCCGTTATCTCTCCTGTGAATTCTGAGGATGTTGTCCAAGAACAGGAAATGACAACTGGACAACCTCCACCACGACACATCCAGCGGCCTACAGATTGAGCTAGTGCCCAATCGCGAACCTACCATTTAAATTTGGTGTGACGTTTCGAAAGGCACACACCGCCTCTTTCTCCCAGAGAAATTCAGGCACAGTACTTTCAACGATACCCACAGACTGTCACACCCTGGCATCGGCATTAATGTGTCGCTCATGGCTCATTTTGTCTGGCCAGGACTACAGAAAGACTCGCGTCAATGGCCACGCACCTGCAGTGATTCCCAACGTGTCAGTCAGGAGGCAGACCCATTCTCCTATCAGTCCCTTTCCTGATGTGACATGCCATTTTAGACATGTCCACATTGACACACTGTTGGCACACTTCCTCTGTTCAAAGGCAAGCAGTATCTTCTGACGATGGCACACTGCTTCACAAGCTGGCTAAAGGCTCACCCATAGTGGACATCACTGCCGACATCACCACAGCCTTCGTTGCCATCTGTGTGGCACACTTTGGCTGCCCATCATGTCACAAAGGATCACGGCCACCAGTTTGGCTGTGCGCTGTACAACTGAGTCGTCCGACTGTTGTGTACAGTTACACAGAGCTACCAGCTACCACCTGCCATCTAACATCATGGTCCAGCAGGTCCATCAAACACTGAAAGCTGCCCTAACTTGCCACGATGACAGTTATATGGATGCACTCCCGCTGGTACTGCTTGGCCCGCCAAGTAACACTGAAAGAAGAGATCGGCCCTTCACCTGCCGACCTTGTGTATGACAAGCTCTCACCATCTCCGGTGATTTTATGGAAGAGCAATCACCTTGTGATGTATCAGCCCCTCCACTGGCAGAACATCTGTGCACCCACGTTGTCTACCTCTGAACACCGAAATGGCATCACACCAGCAAAGTGTTCATAAATGCCAATTTACAGCACTGTACACATGTCATGCTGTGTACTAACACAGTAGTGGCACCACTTCCACAGCCACACTTGGGTTCATGCCACGCCTTCACCCACGGCGAGAGAATGCTCGACAT
Organism: Schistocerca cancellata; assembly: GCF_023864275.1. Classification (NCBI taxonomy): domain Eukaryota; kingdom Metazoa; phylum Arthropoda; class Insecta; order Orthoptera; family Acrididae; genus Schistocerca; species Schistocerca cancellata. Next base: position 641,153,166 of record NC_064631.1, on the reverse strand, counting down.
CGAGTGCAAAGGCAAGCCAACCAAATTGTCAATCGACTAAGTCAAGCACAGAGCCCACACCCATGTCTGCCAATTACTCATGCACACCACCAGCTGTCAATGCACTGTCACGTGTGCCACAGCCCCACCACACCTTGCCCAGCCAGCCAGTACAGCTGCCCAGGCTGTACTCACTGTAAGCACCTGGGCCATCCCACCACAGCCACCAGCAGACTACATCATGCGCACTGGCCAGACCTGTCTTGATTCAAATGCCAGTGCTCCATCATAACACCACCACAGCCATTGCCTGCTGTATTCACTCTGTTGCCAGTGAGCTATGTCATCAGCACATTGCCTCCCAACCTAACTACAGAAACTATCTCCCGTGCAACCATCGCAGTTCCAGGAACTGCATTCACGTGACAACACCATATTCACATGAGTACAAATACTTTGCATGATCTCCCTACCTCTGATGAACCGAAACTTTAAGTCTGGACTGAATTCCATGCCCTACTCCCACAACCAAGTATGTCTATGAACTTTGAACCTTGAAACTCGTGAATGCCTTATTTCATTACCTTTTATTATCAGTGTTTTTTTCGAGATGACATATTTTCATGTTACTCATCACTAACCATCTCACCTTCATTACACTCGCGCTGACGTGACAACGAAGCACACAAAATCCAAACATCTGCCGCACAAGCTGGATGCCAGAACTTTCTTGCAGGTCTGCTCTCAAGAGAGGATCTGCAACGTGTGGTGCAGATTGGCTATACACAAACACTCACTCACTCCAATCTGTAGACAATGAACAGTTGAGCTTAATATGAGCTCCCCACAGACATGTACTGAAGTTTGTTGGGTGGTTTCCATTTGTTTGTGCCATCACTTCGTCACATCAATGAAACACATGGCACATTGTGACTGCGAGAAAAAGGTTCATTTCACTTTTGTCATTTTGGACATGTGTCCACTGTTCTCTTGCCCTCATATGATCGGACAATGTGCTCGTCACCAAAAGTGTACACCCTCCGGTGTCTGTGTTCGAGTGGAAATGTTATGCAAGCACAATTATCACGATCACCAGTTAATGGACATTGCAATCTGATTTTATTTTTGTCACTTGTTCATTTACTCAGTTGGCAGAATAAATATGATTTCAGCAAGTGTACTTATCAATTCCTGTTACCACACTGTCACAACAGCCTACAACCAGAATGAGGTGCTTAGGTGCGACAACAAAGTCGGCTCACTGCACGACTGGCATGTAAGTGTCAATACCCACACATTCCCACTTAACAAATAATACATGAAAAAGAAGAGGAGAGGAGAGGAGAGTGGCTAGGGTAGTGTGACAACAACAGCATAATCAGAAGTATGAAGACTAATGTTATTGTTCCTGTCTTTAAATTAACATTTTGGAAAACATTAAAAATGTAAAAATGCCCAAAATGACTTCCTTCAATTGTTTTCAAACGCTGGACCTGTGGTGATATTTCATCATAAAAACACCAGACGATACAAAACTGAATAAAGTGCAGTTTACTTTTGACACTATCGCTTTCTGTATTAACACACATAAGTTCATACTTACATTACGTATGTAAATTCAGTGCCAAAATGAAGCAGCGAGTCATTTGCCGCACTGGATGTTTATTATTTCTAGGGAACAGGATAGCATACTCTCTCACACAAATCAACAGTTTAAGTGTTACTTCTTTTAGTACCTCTCCGGTTGTGTGTGAACTCGGCATCAAGATAGTGGATACCATTCATTTGTTGCATTTTTCACTATCTTTGCTATGAGAGACATGCATAAGAGTTGGGAAGGTTCCATTTTCATGGCTACCACTTTGTAACTACTGACGAAATGTGGCTGCACCAATGTAAGCTACAGAATTCTGGTTATTCATTCTGAAATCTAGCCTCTTCCAGACTCTGCTAAGACATCTGTTGCCATGTTAGACAATGTAATAACCACCAATGTAAACCACCCTGATGTGATGCAAATTGGTGAAAGATAGAGGCCCTACGTCCACTTTTAAATTGTAAAATGACTATCAAAATAAACTGCTCCTGCATACCATCTATGGCACACAAAAGCTGAATACTGTACGGAGCCTTTGCATAACCTCTAATACACAAATTTACAATTGCGCAAGTCAGTTATTAGATTCTTCTTAAAAGTACGACTATATCCTCACCCTACTCGGTTATATCAGACATTAGTGTAGAAGCATCATAACCACTTAACTTTTCATCAATTTTGCATTTTTCAGTCAGCTAGCATGACTCGGCACTTGCTGTTACTGACAGAATGACAAATTTTTGATTCCTTGCAAAGGAAATGAAGCTGAAAAACCACAGTCAGAAATGGGGAGATCGAATGCAAAAGCGTGGTGACTTAAGCACTGTCAGGAAGAAAAAATCCATTAGATGCTGAGAATGTATGAACAGGTGTGCACCGCAAACAAAAAAAGATGAAGTGGTAAAATTATTCATAATACTCCAAGATAGCCCAGAAATAGGCCGAACATGAACTTCAAAGATGTGGGATAATTCTGTTCGAAGAAAAAATTATGAGGTGTCTGCTCGTGAGAGGCAGCCAGTACTAAAACATTCTGGAAAGTTATGTCATGGAATCAGTGGAAGTTTTACATAACCTTCTTGTGAAAATTATTGAAACCAAATGTCCAAAGAAGATCACTGTGGTATCCAGGAGAAAGAGAGATGGAGGAAAAAATTCTATTGGGATCAAAGACTGGAGAGTGTGATATTCACCAGTAATTTCAAACATGAAATGAGCTCCAATTCAGAATGTCACATTCTTTAATAAAACAAACTAAAAAAAGATGAATTTTTGATTTGTGTGACCATTGTGTCAGTAGTTGCTTCACAATAACTAGAGATATTTCAAATCCATCTTTGCAACTATTAAAAAATGCATATTTACTTTACCATATGTCATTTGTTTAATTGATTTAAACATTGTCAGAGCCATGATACTTGTTTGATTTCCACTTACATCTGGCAGGGTCACCTACTTTCATATTTTACAAGTATTCCTCCATTTGGCATTAATGTTTCAGCTTAATTTCATATTAGCTTGCTCCACTATTCGTTTCTTGATGTGAATATTTTGTCCTATTTTACGTATGGTCACCAACCAATTGTCCATCTGAATGAATAGCCACTGTCAAACTGTGGCCAAAAGCAGAGGCACTATTTGCTGCTTAGCATAATATGCTCAATGTCACTGGCTGCTGCACAATTATGCCATCTGGATACTTAGATAGATGGGAGTTCTTCCTTCCACCCACTGCAAGCCCCTGTCTCACATCTATTTTTACCTCGTACCACAATCCTAACTTCAGTAATCCTGCACTCACATCACCTTCTCTGTCTTTCTCTATTCTACCTACCTCTCCCTGAAGGATTTTTCCAAAATATGTTATATGAATGTGTGGCGTCTGGTCTTTCAGACATGTCAGGAAGACTAGACCCCACACAGAATCTGCAGCTGTGATATGTATTATGATAACTGAAGTTGACAGGGGGAGAAAGGAAAGGGGTAAGGAACTATTGATGTCAGCTGCCTCGGGACTATGTGGAATCAGCAGCAATGAGCAAAAATGTGTGCTGGACCAGGATTTGAATCTAGGATCTCCTGCTTATTAGGCAGTTGTGTTACCCACTGCGCCACCCAGATGCTGTGTTTATCACAATTGTGTGGACTATGTCCAGATAGCACAGCAGTTAATGCAACTGCCTAGTAAACAGGAGCTCCCGAGTTCGAATACCAGTTTGGCACAAATTTTAACTCATCACTGCTGATTCCACATGAAGTCCCAAGGCAGCCGACATCAATAGTTCCCTTCCCTCCCCTTTTCCCTTCCCTTCCCTTCACATAATTTGTCCAAAAGCCACCAAAATTCTCAGTCTTATTTTATGTCTGTCAACAACTTAATGCCGAAACTATTCAGTGAGTTGTTACCTTTATTCCTTAAATCATTTACATGCCAACAGTGTTTGTAGAACAGATCTGTCTGCATCTCAGGCATGTCCACAGAGGTAAATCGCATTGTTTTATTCACCAAAATTACTAAATGTATAAATAAAAATATTAACAAAAAACCTCAACAGTTCCTTAAAACTGAGAGTAATACCTCTTAGTCTCATTGCATGTATGTTGTTACAGTGTGATTATTTCAGTGAAACACAAACACGGAGTATCAAGAGAGTCGATTCGCCAGTCATTCCCTTAAAAGCATAAGGAAAACCACTTTCCTAATGGTAGAAGGCATGCAACATTACGAACTCTACAACACAGCTACTTTGTTTAAGCCCTCACAATATCTGAGGTGGAATAAGAAACTCATTATGAAAGGGATCGATTGGAGGTGGAATTACACACGAGAATTACAATCTGTCACCACTCTATACCAACTTAGAAATGGCAGTCATTTACAGGATTATACAGAAAGCAGTACTAAATTACTGAATCTTTTGCTATCACACACTAAGGGGTAACTTAAATATACGACGATTTCTATTTTTCGCCAGCAATTGATGACATCTAAGATTTCACTTTCTTTCACTAATGGAAATGTTTGTGAAGCACTGGAGAATTTATGTCTTTTCCACAAGAAAGCTTGAATATATTTTATCTCTGGATAAACACAGTGCATGAGGGACACACAAAATACAATACAGAAGACTGCAAAATAAAAACCACACATTTAAAAATTATGTCCCTATTTTGTACAATATCATTTCCTGGAAATGGGGGAAGAGTACACCAGCTGTATTAGTAACCACAGTGAAAATGCAAAGATATGGTATATCAATAAAGTCTGTATCTTAGAACTGAAATAATTTACAGGTCAAAAGATAGTTCTGCATCTTGAAACTTTGCTGTTCAATATTTAATGTATCTACTAGCAATTTTATATTAGTCTACAACTAAAATGGGTCTTTTGTCACTACTTTCCTATTACATGCCACCTAACAAACCTCATTTTCAATATTGTGTTTCTATACACTCCCCAATCAAAGTTTAATACCTATTTACCACTGGTATACTCTTCACCTATTACAATTTTTTTATAACCTTACATAGAAGACATTCAATGACAGACTAAAACAATATACAATGTTCATGTGTAGTCAACAATATTAATATGGTGCAGAACACTGCAGAAAATGGATGTTTTTAGTAAGGATATGCATCCACCAGCACCAGGAGAAAATTTTAGAACCACAACCAGCACACCACACATACACCAACACACACACACACACACACACACACACACACACACACACACACCCCAACACATGAAATGGCAAATGTTAAATCAAGTTTTTTTAGCAGCTTATTGTATAACAATAGGACGTAGCTTCAAATGAAAAAGGGTAACTTTTAAAAAATACATACCCTCCAGAACCACTGCACTGTTATATGATTTGGGTGGTAGTCACCCTTGTAAAGAGTATTTTGTTTCCAGTCTTTCACATCAATGTTTTGTATTCCACACATAAGCAATTCCAGTTCATGTTCATCAAATATTTTCACTAATGGCAAAGGCACCAAACCTTCAAATCCATTCAAAAATGCATTCATTTGCTCTTGGACTCTTGAAACAAACCTCCACTGTATGACAAGGCTGTCAACAAAACATATGTTTCCCTTTAACATTTCTATGTTTACTTTCACTCTCGCAACTATCGATACATTTCAGCAAAGTTAAATCCAAATTAAATAATCCCAATAAATTAATTTGTTACAAATTAATTAACAACTACACACATTACCAGTGTTTAATTAAGTATTCATCTGTTGAATAAAAGAAGCTGTCAAAAAATTGTTTTGATTAGATTTGAAATTTGCTTTGCTTCCTGTGAGATAATGTAAACAAGCAAAGATTTTTTGTGGCTGCATACCAAAATCCCTTATGAGTCACTGACTGTATACGTTTTCATTAAATTTATGAACTTCACGAGTGTTGTCCAAAGTCAGTAACTATGAATCCTATATAGTACTTGAGGGAGGGGTGTCTTTGTTACTGACTCTTTCACGACCACTCAGTGAACACTGAGAAAGTACTACATAAATAGCCTGATTTGCCTTACTATTGATCAATGTTGACTTAGTATTAGGCATTGTGCTGCTGGACTGCTACAATACAGAAGGAAGCACCATTAGGTAGGTAGTTGTAGTCAAGTGGTAACACTAGTGTGCATAGTAGTGTGTTTATGAAGAAATTACCAGATTGTTGAAATTCTGCAAAAGGGCATTCCATGTGCAAGAAATTTTATTCCAGGTTACAGCAAATGCCACTTTTATCACTGAATTTCTTACTGACAATAATTAAACACATTTAATTTCACAGTGGCTTCAATTAATACAAAATGCACAGTTACTCATAAGGTATCCTATATTTCAGTGTGTTAAGTATCACTGAAATTGTATACATTAACTTGCAGGAAGTTACTTTTTACTTATTCAGTGCAACCTCTTATTCTGTAACCTCTTATTATGTAAGCATTTAAGAACATAAATTATGAACATAATTACCTAATATATTCATCTTTATTTTCATTTGTAACAGGAATGTTTGCTCCATCAGGTTTCAGTTCACGCTGTGAAAAGTGGCCAAAACTTTCCTCATCAACACAAAATGTCAGTTCTAATTCACTTGGATCATTTTCTTTTATCCATAAAAGTGAATTGTAATACTCTGAATCAACACTCTCCATGTCCTTCAAGTCAATTGGCTTATTCAACATCATTTTATAAAATGGACGGATAAAAAAGGCTGCAAATAATAATTTCTGGCTTATTATTCACCATTTTAGCAAGAGAAAAATATTATGTAAGCATGCAAATATGTCTAGAATTATATTTTGTAAGTGTTTTTCATCCCCCCTCCAATGAATGGTGTATTTCTCAATATTTCACAATTGTCTACTCCCACTCACAGAAACGAAATTCTGTCACTGGGAGGAAAGTATGTTACTTTACCCAATTAATTCCAAACCTACTGAAAAAGTGCATAATTTTTTTGTAACTGAGATAAATTAACCGATTCTGGTTAACAGATTTTTAGCAAAAACATACGTAGTGCCATAAGCTTCAGGCATATGAAATAAGTCCAATGAAACAGAAAGTACATTAAAAGCCATTTCAAAAAATTCTCCTTCCCGTTTTTGTACGAAAAAGTCTTACAGAAAAGTTAACATTACAGTAAAGCGAAGCATTGTGACACAGGAATGAAATAATAATGCACATATAAGTGCACAACTGATCCCATACAATTGAGCTGACAGTTACTGGAAAATATTTTGTTCAATACTTTGTGTACATTTTTAAGTACAAGAAATCAAAAAGCTTTAAGTGCAACTGGAGAAAAAAAAAGTCAGTGCATGTAACCTACCTGAAATGTGTGACACATTCCTTATACAAATAATTCTAAATGCTTTGGGCTACACTTTTCTCTATAACCTGAACCACTCAACTTTTTCCATTTAACAAAGCATCTGTTGGCAACAGGTACAGGGTTGACAGTAGTTGACTCTAAGATTGGAATATTATGATTCACGAAAACCAACACAATCATCAATCAGGCCAAGGAAGAGCAACAGATGGACTGAATACTAACAGAAAATGATTGGAACCCTTTCCGGTTGAATTTTAAGAGAGAGAAGTAGTCAAATTGCAGAAAAGTTCAGTAGACTATAAGAGAAGATGGAGCACTAAAAGACAAGAAATTTGTTACATGGGAGGATAGGTACAACAAGAAGAAGAATTATATGGTTTCATGAAGGGACTCATTTGCTATTGCATAGCAGGATATATCTGACAGACTGGTTCCTATGCTTTGCACTTTTGCAGAAGTAAAGGGAAGGAATATCAACTGCTGCACCCTTGTACAAGTGCAGCATTGTCATTCTGCAGCTGTGTTATGACTTTGTAAGCCCACTAACAAAAATCCATCACTCCCTTAAAAGATCACACATCATTTCAGAGAATTGGAGATCAGGCCTGCTTGCTGATCAGCTAGGAGCTGGCTCATGGTCATGACACAGCACAAAGTAAGGGGGTTGGCTTGGAGTGACTAATGGTGGGGGAAGGTGGGGTGAGGGGAAAGGAGGAACTGGAACAAGGTAGCTTCACAAGAGAAACTGTTGTCAATGAGTCTCATTTTACATTCATTAATGTTATGTACTATGGATATTTGTACAAATGTGTTCTGTGGCAATTTATTTTTCTCAGACTGCTGTATAAAATGACAAATGATAATTAAATGAAACTTATACCTCTGAACATTTTGATGAAGTGAAGAACTTGGGCAACTAAGTACAAACATGATATTTATTATGACTGAAGCAGCCTTCTGATGAATGCTTTGTAGGGCAAAATTTAAATTGAGACTAATGTCAATGACTATTATTATTTTTATTTTTCACTAAAACATCTATGTCTGGTACCACATTCTGAGCACTGGTACTTCAAAGACAATCTTTTGAGTTGAAGTCTGTCAGTGACCTAGTGACACTATAATACATACGAGCTACATAAAATTTTTTTCCAATTATGTTTATCATAAATATGATTTACATTTGTTATTCTGTACAGCTTTAGATACTGAGTGTCAATTAAAATACAATACGTATTTTAACTTTTCTAAATAATTCTGTATTATGATTTAATTGTTATGGATCATTGCTAGTAGGGAAAGTTAGGAAAACCAATGTTTTTTTGCAGGGAGCAAAAACTTGTCTAGAAGTGCTGTCTCTGGACATGAGTGTAACATCAGAGCAGTGTGTGCTAAAGACATATTTGGATGTGAGACTTTGAAGTGAACGAATGCAATTGGTATACAGCATAAAACCTTGGGCATATGTGAGACAATAACTAGTGAGGCACCACAAGCATGACAAGTGTGAGCAGATGTAAGAGACTCCAATAACATCAGGATCCTGCTTCACAATTGGTCACTGCTGATCAAGGCGTGCCTACAATATTACACAACAACGATGACACCTTAACATCTGCAATGAACTGTAAGACTGTTTCATTTTCATTCACATTTGAAACTTTGCGAGACATTTGCCAGTGGCATAATTTGAGTGACTTTAACTGAATAATAGTTAACATGCAAAGTTTTGCACCTCTGCTTCTCACTCTGTCTTTTGAATGTCCATAATATTCTGCAAGAAAGGTATTGTAATGTTACTGTTGTAAACTGAATTTTTTCATTGTGTTCAGAGCTCTGAAGTGCGCAAAGCTTCGTAAGACACCATTGCATTCCAACAACATATAGGCATCCTGCACAGACCTGTTGTAAATTGATCTGGGTGTGTGTGGCCATTGCTTAAAAGTTCTTATCTCAGTCCTCATGCTACTTTTAACTGATTTCTATTTACTATGCTGCAGGCCCAACACAACGTAAAAAAGATTTAAAAAGAGCTACTCACCATTTTAAGCACTGTGCCTATGTATATAAGCTAACAACTAACGCTATGCTGAATCTAACAATGGTCATTCCCTTGCAGGGAGCACAATGTTTGCACTTCCCCTGTATTACATAATTAAATTTCACTGCCCCATTTTATCACGAGCACTCACTTCTCAAGGCAGCAAGGGAGTGTTAGCGCCTTTCCTTACTTATCTGCCTCCTGAACTGTTACAACATTGTGATCATCCAATGTTGACATAAGTCATGACAGTGAAGTGGTGTGTTTGTGCCACTCAATTACATGGAATAAGCACAATAAGGTGAGTAGATGAAGACACATGACAGAAAAAGTTATGTTTGGGCAAGCTAATAACCACACCCAGAATGAAGACACCAGATTTGCTGGTGTATCAATACTGAATATCTAGTATATCTATGCATAATTGTGTATCACTCACAGACATATAACAGTGGTTAAAGAAAGACCCCAACCTACAGGAACCAGAGATGAGTTTCACATGTTATCAGTGACAATCAGATTTAACCACAACACAAACTGTCAGTGAATGCAGGTCCATCTCAACCATTAATGAGCAAACCTTAAATGAGCCAAAGGGCACTGTGAGTTGGCTTGCATGAAAGTGACAGTTTTTGTCTGGTGTGTTAAAGCATGTAACTTTCCTCAAGGCTAATGATTTCAACTGAATGAATTTTTCTTCTCCTGACATACAGCCTTGTTAATTACTAAATTATCATACTCTTTACATGTTTGTTAGCTTTTCTTTCTATGGTGGTCTGTCCAAAGTCATTGCACTCAAAAATGTGACATTCTGTATGTCTTAATAATGCGGTGACTGAATACTGCCTTACATCTTCAAGTGACTTTTGTAATTTAATATTAAAGCTTATCAAAGGATATAAATGTTTAAGGGTATGATCTGGTTGCAACTTAAAATTTTTACTGAGTTCATGAGCTGTACTCTGACACTGAAAGAGCACTGCTGATGACAGCCAGGAGTTCAAGCTTATGTTACATGGCAGAAAGTTTTAACTTACTAAGATTTATTAATTCATTACCGCCCCCCCCTCCCCCCCCCCCCCCCCTCTCTCTCTCTCTCTCTCTCTCTCTCTCTCTCTCTCTCTCTCTCTCTCTCTGTGTGTGTGTGTGTGTGTGTGTGTGTGTGTGTGTGTGTGTGTGTGTCCGTCCATTTTCTCGATTTTTGACATTATCTGCAGTTCCACTGTCATTGCTTCTCACTTCAGCAAATGTTTCTAGTTTCAAAACATATTAATGACATTTACTAGTGCCATCTGGATTGACAAAACAGTTCTTGTGAGTGCTTTATATTTTATGGAACAATGTTAAGATAGTCTGGCTTCAGCTGCCAGAGGTGTGTGTGTGTGTGTGTGTGTGTGTGTGTGTGTGTGTGTGTCTCTTACACATATTACATTATGTATAATGGGTAGCTCCAAGAGATGAAATTGTGAAGGTGACAGAGGAACCAATATGCAAAAAGAGAAGCCCGAGTAGAAATCCATAGGTAACACATAATATGTTAAATATTTAATTGATGACAGAAGACAATATAAAAATGCTGCAAATATGGATGCAAAAGGGAATACAGAAGTGTGAACAATGAAACTGACAAGCAGCAAAATGACTACTAGAGAAGTGCAAGTTGCAGAAGGATGGGTGACTATAGGAACGACAGATGTGGTATGTGAAGGTAGAAAAAGTTTAAGGTTTGCCAATAACATTTTAATTCTCTCAGTGTGTTAGTTAATTAAATGTTCCGTAAAGGATCTAATTTTATTTTATTTTTTAAATCAAAATTATGTGGAATTGACCAATTTACAGGATATGTACACATCATTAGTTGCAGTTGGCTGCTACACGGTGGCCATTTACAAGTTTTTAAATGGCACACTAATGTAAAGTTACCATTAATCAACATATTTTTCCAATTTCACCCTAAAATTACATTTAGAACTACTTTTTTTAAAGGCAACTTACCAGTTTTTAAATTAAAAAAAAATTGCTATAAAATAGAAGCTGTGAAAAAAAGAGTTAAGAGTCAGATAGTTAGAACTTGCTTTACTCCCTGTCAGACATTTGTTATTGGGGAAAAAATTATATATTTTTTGACACATACTGAACTCCTTTCTGAGCCATTGACAGCTTCAATAATGAGTAGTACGAGTAGTGTTTTCTTCTTGAAAGAGGTAGGTATTGCATCACTTGAACACATTTGAAAAATAAATGCACAAACACAATGATGTTCAGCTCCAGTTTCACCTCAAACAGTGGGTGGCTGAATGGTCTCTTTAAGATAGATCCCATGTATGGCAACATAGTACTCAGCCACATCTTAGAACCAAGAAACACATTTGTTTGTCTGCTTGCTAAAGATGTTATTAGATGAAAATGCAGACACTGTAACATGGAAATTTTATGTGGCTGGTGTTTTGAATTATGGTGCATGAGATACTGGTAGGTTTCAGGCCTGAACTACTTTGTTTACAATGTTGCCAACCTCAGCAAACAATTGCACGGTAAACGTAACCAAATACTTTGTGCACTTCACTTTTTGCCTCTTGCTTGTTATTCTCTTCACTTACATTGAAATGGTTTGAGGAAGACACTCTTAACAGCACAAGGGATTGGCGACCAATGTGTCAATTTTGTTTTCGCACAAACACAAGTGTAAGCTGGCTGACCTTTAAGAGAGGCACAGGGCTTGTTTCCCCTTGCACTGCTTCTCACCAACTAAGCATTCAAAATTTTGATTTGCTTGTTCTATGTGTTGTCTGCAACACAGTGAGCTTACTGATGGTAATGTGAATAAGTTATTTTCAACTATTTTCATTCTACGCATCTTGTCAATTTCACTTTTATCACCGATTAGCATGGGTTGCATGGTCCATGAAAGTTCTCTGCAATACACTAATCAGGGCTCATATGCGACAGACTTGAGAGCAATGTTCTGCAATTTTGTAGTTGTCGAACTGGATGGGGAAAAGACAGATAATGTCAAGAAACACCTTAAATCTGAAGCGCACAGTTCACCAATGAGAAAATGCTGCTCCTTCTCAGCAGAAACAATCATTTGCTGAAAGCATAAATCGTGCCTAAAGAAGAAAATGAGCGAAGACTCTACTCGAAGAGCTCCTATTACAGAGAAGAAAGTATATTTTCTCTTTTGTTACTGCTTTATCACCAATACCGATTCTTCCACTTTTTTTCTGTCAGTTTTATATTCCAGCATATAGCATGGGAAAGTTTTAAATTTATATGTCTCTCCATTTTACACACACACACACACACACACACACACACACACACACACACACACACACACGCACCCACCCCTTTTTTACCAAAAATAGATGCTATTTATGCCAAAACTGGATGCTAATTTTATCCATGTGCTAGCATTTCCAACTTCGTAACTATAACTACACACGCTTCGCATTTTTGCTATCATTTACTTCCCATAAAATATGCCCGAAGTTTAAGGCTATTGAACTAACAAAAAAATTAATAACATGGTGTCTGATAACACAATTTCTTTTTCTATTTCTATGCAGCTAGTAAAATTTCACTCACACTTTGGATACCAATGTGATTATTTTATTTCTATGAGAAAAACAGTCCAAAATGAACTAACAACCACACTGCAGTAGAAAAATTATCTACTTGTCAGATGACGAGGTCAGCACACACGTTTCAAAATTGAATTAGTAAAATAAGTAGCTTCATTCAACTGAATGCAATGATCCTCTGTGACCTATTATTTGATGGAGAAATACATCTATGGTAGAGGCATGTCACAACTCAGATTTGCCACAGCTCTGAAATGTAAACAGGTCTTGATCACATAATTCTTAAGCATTATGGTTTTTAAAAGCTGTGGAATAAATTGTATATGGGAATTAATGATAAAAATATGTACATAACAACATTACAAAAAGGGAAGTCGCTACTACCATATAGCGGAGATGGTGAGATGCAGATAGGCCCAACAAAAAAACTCTTACAATTAAAGGTTTCAGCCATGGGGTGGCAGACAGTGAAGTGCTGCAGGTCAGACGGAGAGAGGTGGTGGTGGTGGTGGTGGTGGTGGTGGTGGTGGTGGTGGTGGAAAAAGGAGAGAAATGGAAAGACTGGGTGTGATGGTGGAGTGGCGGCTGCGTAGTGCCCAAATGGGAACAGGGCAGGGGCTGAATAGGTGAGGACAGGGACTAATGAAGGTTAGGCCAGAAGGGTTACGGGACCATAGGATGTATTGCAAGGAAAGTTCCCACTTGTGCAGTTCAGGAAAGGTGGTGTTGACGAGAAGGATCCATATGGCACAGGCTGTGAAGCAGTCAGCGAAATGAAGGATATCATGTTTGTCAGCATGTTCAGCAAGAGGTTGGTCCACTTGTTTCTTGGCCACAGTTTGTCAGTGGCCATTCATACGGACAGACAGCTTGTTGGTGGTCAAGCCTACATAGAATGCAGCACAGTGGTTGCAGCTTAGCTTGTAGATCACATGACTGGTTTCACATATAGCCCTGGCCTGTGACCAGATAGGTCATGTTAGTGACCAGGTGTAGTGACCAGATGGTGGTGGGAGGATGTATGGGACAGGTCTTGTGTAAGGATGGACAAGTATATTGTGTAGGTTCGGGGCTGACTGAATACCACTGTGGAAGGTGTGGGAAGGATAGTGGGCAGAACATTCCTCATTTCAGGGCATGATGAGAGGTAATCAAAACCTAGGTGGAGAATGTAATTCAGCTGCTCCAGTCCTGGGTGCTCCTGAGTTACAAGGGGAATGCTCCTCTGTGGCCAGATGGTGGGACTTTGGAAGGTGGTGGGAGACTGGAAAGTTAAGGCATGGGAGATTTGTTTTTGTACAATGCTTCAGTGAGACCCTCGATATATTTCAAGAGGTACTGCTCGTCACTGCAGATGCGACGACTACGGGTGGCTAGGCTGTACAGAAAGGACTTCTTGGTACAGAAAGCATGGCAGCTGTCGAAGTGGAGGTATTGCTAGCCACCTTAAGGTGGAGGTCAACATCTATGCAGGTGGTTCGTTGGGTTGAGTACGACCAGGTGAAGCAAATGGGGGAGACGTCGTCGAGGTTCTGGAGGAATGTGGATAGGGTGTCCTCACCCTTGATTTTTAGGAAGGGTTCCTCTAGAAGGCCCATGAATAGGTTGGCATAGGCTGGTGCCACGTGGGTGCCCATAGCCATTCCCCAGATTTGTTTGTACGTAATACCTTTAAAGAAGAGGTAATTGCAGGTGAGAATATAGTTGGTCACAGCAACTAGGAAGGAGGTTGTTGGTTTGGAATCTGTCAGGCATTGGGAAAGATAGTGTTCAATAGCGGTAGGGCTATGGGGATTAGGAATGTTAGTGTAAAAGGAGGTGGCATCAACAGTTATGGGCAGGGCACCTTGTGGTAAACGGATAGGGACCATGGAGAGTCAGTGGAGGACGTAGTTGGTATCTTTTATATAGGAGGGCAGATTCCAGGTAATAGATTGACAGTGTTGCTCTACAAGAGCAGAGATTCTCTCAGTGGGGGCACAGTAACCAGCCAAAATGGGGCATCCTGGGTCGTTTGGTTTATGGACTTTAGGAAGCATATAGAAGAGAGAGTGCATCGAGTGGTAGGGGTGATTATACAAATGGACTCCAGGGAGAAGTTCTGGGATGGGCATAAGGATTTGAGTAGAGACTGGAAATCCTGCTGGATTTCTGGAATGGGATGACTGTGGCAAGGTTTGTAGGTGGAAGTACCTGACACCTGGCAGAGTCCTTCCGCCAGGTAATTCTTGTGGTCCAAAAGAACAATAGTGGAGCCTTTGACCATTGATATAATTATAAGGTCAGGATCAGTTTCTAGAAGATGGACTGCATTTTTTCTGCAGATGTAAGGTTAGTTTGCATGTTGAGGGATTTGGGGAATGGTGGTGAGGCATGTGATCTACAAGCAATGCTGCAACCATTGTGTTGCATTCTATGTAGGCTTAACAACCAACAAGCTGTCTATCCATATAATGGACACCGACAAACTGTGGCCAAGAAACAAGTGGACCACCCTCTTGTTGAACATGCTGACAAACATGATATCCTTCATTTCAATGACTGCTTCACAGCTTGTGCCATATGGATCCTTCCCACCAACACCACCTTTCCTGAATTGTGCATGTGGGAACTTTCCCTGCATTACATTCTATGTGCCTGTAACCCTCCTGGCCTAACCTTCATTAGTCACTGTCCTCACCTATCCAGCCCCTGCCCTGTTCCCATTCCAGCACAACACAGCCACCACTCCACCATCACTCCCAGTCTTTTTTTTCTCTCTTTTTCTGCTACTTTCTCCTCTCCCCCACCACCACCTCTCCCCTGCTCTCCGTCTCACCTGCAGCACTTCGCAAGCTTTAATTGTGAGAGTATTTTTGTTGTGCCTATCTGTGACTCAACACGTCCACTATGTGGTGAGTAGCAACTTTCCTTTTCATAATATTGATACATTCCGTCCTGGATTTTCCACTGTTACATAATAATATTAGTATGCGCCTTAGTTATCCGTACACTGAAATTTCAGTTGATGTCTTACTTACATTTAAATCAAACTTTAGTAAAGAGCTCATGAGACTAGGCATATAGACTGAACAGAACACAAATCTCTACTCATGTAGGCATTTTTAACAGTGCCGTTGCCTATATGGGAACCAGCAGCAAATTGAGTGTGGCGTTTAAGCTATCTATACAGTAAACGAAGATTAGTAAGTGCCTCTAGCATTAAACATAGATGTGAAGTCGAAGTGTAACTTCACGAACAACTATACATTGCAATGACCTGTATGTCAGATAGTCATGAACAACTTGACAAAGATACATTCATGCTACTTTTATGGAGGAGAAAGTCATGTTGACAGCATGAAATGGATGGTTGTTACATAGCATTGAACATTACAGGGAGTGTTGTTAGTCAATAATCAGAACATAAGATGTAAGATATATTTGCATCCATTAACTGGTGTGGTACAATATTAACATAAAACCAACACAGATAAGAAATAAAATGTAAGCTGTGAAGGAACAAATTTACAACTAACACTGGATTAAATGTTACGTAAGTATCACAAAGTATAGTTTTATTACAAAAGTCAAACATATAATGGATGGCATATACTGGATGAACCATTTGGGTAAGCACAGATGAGTGGCAACAAACTGGAATAAAACAGAAGATAACATTAAAATTTTCTTTTCAGTTTAATAGTAAAAAGGATGAAGGTGTAATATCAGAAAGTATAACAACCTAGCTTGTTTTGTTGAGTGAGGACAATTGAAACAGGTCTTAGCATATTGTGGTTAAGGATGTAGAGTTAGGATTATTAGCTGACAAAAACTGATGACCAGGCAACAGTAATGCAGAAATAGTGGTCATACTAGTTCAGAATTAATGGATTCCACTTCAACATGTAATAATATGAAATATAATGCAAAAGTATATAACAGTTTGGAAATGCAGAACTACATCTAACAAAAATAAGCCCTTTAAATGGTAGTGAAGCCCAAACATTCAACTTTCCTAAGATTAACCACAATGTAATGTACAGGTAATGTAACTATATTCAAGATGAGAAGTTAAATTTACTGTGCCCATACCCATTATAGCTTACTATATGTTAATATCTTCTGCCCTGTTAGATGGCCCACCTTTTTCATGGATCATTCTAATGTGGCTGTCTTGCCAGGCTTCCTCTACAGGACAGATGAGATGCACCCTAAGAGACGGAGCCACTGTTCTCATAGGCTGCCACCACAATGTACCTGCCCTGCTGTGTAGATCCTTTAGTTACAGATTCTGCATAGTGCATTGGTACTTTGCATTTTGCCAACATTGGTGCTTTATGCTGTTCATTTGACTGACTTTACAATTTTATTGCAACATATGCCTGCTTCCTCACTGTGGGTTCCACATCATGGGGACAGTAACTTTAGCTACTTTTTTTTTTAATATAGTTGCATTACGTACTCAAGCAGCTGTCAACTGTATGTATGTTGACTGATGTTTGCGAATTGTTAGCCAAGACTGCTAAAGACAGTGTTATTCAGCATAAATGCATGTAGGGGGATTGACTTTCCAATAATTATGTAACTTTACATCAGTATGTATTCTTTTTCATCATTTGTAAATGAATCAGTATCCAAGACGGCGCCGAATGAAAAGTGTAACGACACGTCTGTCTCTACCAAAACGGAAAAAAACCAGCAGTTCTACATGTAAGCAATGCAGAAAATGTGTGATAAAAGGAATCTTATGCGTAAAGTGCAATTTTTGGCTTGATGAGAAGTTCGCAAAAGTGAACCTGAAATTCATTAGTGACGAAGTCCCGTGGACATGCACTGACTGTTTGCAGTGGGAAACATCAGAACTTGTAAGTACCATAAAGGCAAAAGAAGAAATAATTAAATGGCTACAAAGTGATATCGAATTCTCAAAAGAGAGATTCAGTCTCAAAGAAGAAAACGCAAAGCTAAAAAGCTAATCGGCAAGCTGAGTATGTGGAAACCCATAACAGAACAAAACAAACAAACAAATGTGAGGACTCTTGTGTGCAAACTCCGTTACTGAGCAAAAAACAAAACCGTGAAAACTTACATGTGCATATTCCGGCAAAAACAGTGTCAGGAAGCGAAACACGTGGTAATTCCGTAAACTCCCGCGTGCAAACTCCGTTACTGAGAAGTAAACAAACCTGTGTAAACTGGCATGTGCAAATCCCAGTGAGAACAGTGGTGGAAAACGAATCGTGCGGTAAATCTATAAGCAAATATAACTGGAAAACTGTGACGTATAAGAAAAAAGATAAATATGAAAGCAATCCAGCAAAATAGATCGACAAAAGTGATTTCTTTGTTATTGGCGATTCTGTGTTAAAAAATGTAGTGGTTCCGAACTGTAAAGTCGATGTTCGCCCTGGAATCCGACCACAGCAGATTGTGAAACATTTCAACAACATTAGGAACACGGAAAAATCCAACCAAAACAACAATGATTCCAACACAAATTTTAAAGGCATGATAATTCACATAGAGACCAACTCTATTAGAAGCAGCAGACAAGAAGAAATCATAAATGATATTCGTAATGTAATTCGGTCAGCCAAAGGTTTGTTTACAAGCTCCAGAATTGTTATCAACGGAATTCTACAAAGAAGATCGGTGAGTAACGTGTATATAAACAAAATTAACACTGGCAGCAGGGAACAGTGTGATGAACTTGGTGTTGTATTTGTGGACCCAAATAAATTTCTCGATGACAAATGTCTTGGTAGGGATGGCCTGCACCGTAACAGACTAGGTGCAATGACTTTCAGCAAAATGCTCCTGGACTTGTGTAAAATTATAAAAAATAAGGGAAACTAATACAGTCTGCAGGGGGGTGACTATCCAAGAATACCATATGCAAACAAAAAATGCAAGTGTAATCATAATAAGGAAGCAGTTGAACCAACACAGAACGACATTAAAATGAAAAAAGTGAGAATGCAAATAGTGTTGGAAAAAATTACTTAAATGTTGTTCACGAAAATATATGTTCCCTAGCAAATAAGACCCAACAACTAGAAGTGGAGCTGGAGTCTACAGAGTGCTCAGTTGTTTGTCTCACTGAGCATTGGTGCAATGAAGCTGAAATTAATCAATTAGTCTTGCAGTCTTATAATTTAGCGTGTGCATACTGTAGGACTTCTATGAAGTGTGGAGGGTGTTGTATTTATAAGACCAGAAGCGATTTAGGTGTAATCAGTGAAGAGCAACATTTTGAACTGGCAGCAGTTGAAATCAGGGACCAATACAGGTGTAGAAATTTATCTTATGTATATACAGATCTCCTAGTGAAGACTCCAACATCTTTTTCTCCAAACTTAATCATGTTCTTGACAAGATATCCACTCCAAAGAACCACATTCTCATATGTGGAGACCTAAATGTAGATAAACTGAATCCTGATGCTACATGGGACTCATTACTAAGCCTTGCTCAAATTTTCAATGTAGTTCCAATGGTTAACAGTGCAACAAGAATAACAAAATACTCAAAGACAGCTGTTGATCAGGTATTAACAGATTTAGGCAAAGAAAACTGTGAGGTGGTGGAAGCAGAGCTAGGATTATCTGATCACTCAGGTCAAATCGTTAATATAAAAGTGGCTCCAGAAGAAGAAAAGAAAAATGCATATTTACAGACGAATTTTTTCTAAACAAAATAAATATGAGTTTGCCAAACAGATAGCAGGACAAACATGGGACTCAGTATACTCAGAGGTAGATGCAAATGAAAAATTCAAAAATTTCATGACATTGTTTAAATTAAATTTTGAAGAAACATTTCCTAAAGTGTTATGTCCACTATCAACAGCAAGAAAAAACAAGTTGGACACAAAAGACATCAAAAAATCGCCAAACACTAAAGTACCTGAGCTCCATTAAACACAGCCAAACTAATCTTGCTTTCTCACTCTTTTATAAAAGATATAGGAAAACATATAGGAAAATACTGCTCGCAGCAAAGAGAGCACATAACTCCAAATTGGTGCTATCTGCTGAAAACAAAAATAAGGCAATATGGAAGATTGTAAAGCAGGAAACTGGTACCAGGAAAATGAATCTGTCAAACTTGAAAATCAAAGAGGAAGGGACTCTAATAAAAGACCCAATATATTTGGCAAACTATATAAATGATTATTTTAGTAGCATAGGAATAAAATTACAGGAAAATTTTCTAACAGCCCCTCAGGTCAAAAAGCCAAATAATGGTGTATCACACTCACTGGTGTTATTCCCTACAACACAAGAAGAGGTCTACAAAGCAGTCAGCAAACTGAAAAACAAAAACTCAGCTGGTCTGGATGAAGTCCCGATTTTTATAATTAAGGACTGTATCAAGTGCCTACTTCCACCTTTAGTTGATATTATAAATCAATCTTTCAGGCAGGGCTACTTTCCAGACTATTTAAAATATGCTAAATTACTACCTCTCTTCAAAAAAAAGGTGATGCAAGAAAAATTGAAAATTATAGGCCAATTTCTCTACTCTCAGGCTTTGCAAAAATATTAGAAACTATTATGAAAGATAGGCTTATGAATTATTTAAATAAATAAAACTTACTGCTGTTGACCAGTTTGGATTTTGATCAGGGAAAAGCACAGAATCAGCAACAGCACACCTCACAAAACACATTCTTGAAGGATTAGATAAAGGGAACTACAAAACAGGTATATTTCTTGATCTAACTAAAGCGTCTGATACAGTAGACTACAACATATTGTTAAATAAGTTAGATGAACTGGGAATAAGGGGACTTGTGAAAAAGTGGTTCCAGTCATATCTAAAAAATAGAAGACAGATAACTGAAACCTCACATATTTCAAGTTGCTCAAACTATATTGTAAACTATACTTCAGACCCAAATTATGTAAATATAGGTGTCCCACAGGGTAGTGTCCTTGGCCCAATACTATTTCTCATTTACATAAATGACTTCCCACAGAGCATCAAGCATGGACAAACAATACTATTTGCAGATGACTCAAATGTTTTAATCAGTGACAAATCACCAGATGCACTGAAAGAAAAAGCCAAACAAACACTGAACAGTGTACGTGAGTGGGCATAAAATAAAAAAAAATGCTGTTAACTTCTATGTCTGCAAAAAACCACACTATAACAACTTTAAGTTAAATGATGAAACTATAGAATGTGTAGACTATACAAAATTTCTTGGTATGCATGTTGACAGTCAGTTAAAGTGGGAAGAACATGTTAAAATACTTAGTAACAGAATCGCTACAGCATGCTATGCTCTTAGAATTCTGACTGCAGTGTGTGATACTGCATGTGTCAGATCTGTATATTTTTCTTATATCCACTCTGTTATTACCTATGGAATAATATTTTGGGGAGTCAAGTGTAAAAATATTGAAATAGTTTTCAAATCACAGAAAAGAGCAATTTGTATAATAACCAAGAGTGGCAGTAGGGCTCACTGCCTTTAACATTTCTAAAAGCTGGAAATCCTAACTGTCCCCTGTGAATACATTTTTCAAAGTATTATGAAACCAATACAATCTGCACCTAGAGAGGAAAAATAAAGTTAAAACTCAGCAGAGCTTGTTGTACAATGCCGTTAAATTATATAATAAATTACCCCAAAATATAAAAGATATTGACACAATTGGACAGTTCAAAACAAAAC
The DNA here is from genome assembly GCF_023864275.1 of Schistocerca cancellata. Taxonomy (NCBI): domain Eukaryota; kingdom Metazoa; phylum Arthropoda; class Insecta; order Orthoptera; family Acrididae; genus Schistocerca; species Schistocerca cancellata. Next base: position 641,131,446 of record NC_064631.1, on the reverse strand, counting down.
TAAAAAATTTTTTATTAAATAAAAATTTTTTTATTAAATAAAAGTTGTTATGCAGTAACGGACAATCTGAATTAAAACACGTAGCCTGCATTGTAATACATGAGGAAATAATTATAATATGAAATCCAGAATTGTACAGTACTTTAAGAAAATGTCAGATCCCTTAATCGGGCAGGTAGGTTAGAAAATTTAAAAAGGGAAATGGATAGGTTGAAGTCAGATATAGTGGGAATTAGTGAAGTTTGGTGGCAGGAGGAACAAGACTTTTGGTCAGGTGAATACAGGATTATAAATACAAAATCAAATAGAGGTAATGCAGGAGTAGGTTTAATAATGAATAAAAAAATAGGCGTGCTACTACAAACAGCATAGCGAACGCATTATTGTGGCCAAGATAGACACGGAGCCCATGCCTTCTACAGCAGTACAAGTTTATATGCCAACTAGCTCTGCAGATGACAAAGAAATTGATGAAATGTATGATGAGATAAAAGAAATTATTCAGGTAGTGAAGGGAGACGAAAATTTAATAGTCATGGCTGACTGGAATTCCAGAGTAGGAAAAGGGAGAGAAGGAAACATAGTAGGTGAATGGATTGGGGCTAAGAAATGAAAGAGGAAGCCGCCCGGTAGAATTTTGCGCAGAGAACAACTTAATCATAGCTAACACTTGGTTTAAGAATCATGATAGAAGGTTGTATACATGAAAGAACCCTGGAGATACTAAAAGATGTAAGATAGATCATATAATGGTAAGACAGAGATTTAGGAACCAGGTTTTAAATTGCAAGACTTTCCAGGGGCAGATGTGGACTCTGACCACAATCTATTGGTTATGAACTGTAGATTAAAACCGAAGAAATTGCAAAAAGGTGGGAATTTAAGGAGACGGGACCTGGATAAACTGAAAAAACCAGAGGTTGTGCAGGGTTTCAGGGAGAGCATAAGGGAACAACTGACCGGAATGGGGGAAAGGAATACAGTAGAAGAACAATGCGTAGCTCTGAGGGATGAAGTAGTGAAGGCAGCAGAGGATCAAGTAGGTAGAAAGACGAGGGCTAACAGAAACCCTTGGGAGACAGAAGAAATATTGAATTTAATTGATGAAAGGAGAAAATATAAAAATGCAGTAAATGAAGCAGGCAAAAAGGAATACAAACGTCTCAAAAATGAGATCGGCAGGAAGTGCAAAATGGCTAAGCAGGGATGGCTAGAGGACAAATGTAAGGATGTAGAGGCTTATCTCATGAGGGGTAAGATAGATACCGCCTACAGAAAAATTAGAGACCTTTGGAGAAAAGAGAACCACTTGCATGAATATCAAGAGCTTTGATGGAAACCCAGTTCTAAGCAAAGAAGGGAAAGCAGAAAGGTGGAAGGAGTATACAGAAGGTCTATACAAGGGCGATGTACTTGAAGACAATATTATGGAAATGGAAGAGGATGTAGATGAAGATGAAATGGGAGATATGATACTGTGTGAAGAGTTTGACAGAGCACTGAAAGACCTTAGTGGAAACAAGGCCCCGGGAGAAGACAACATTCCACTAGAACTACTGACAGCCTTGGGAGAGCCAGTCCTGACAAAGCTCTACCATCTGGTGAGCAATATGTATGAGAGAGGTGAAATACCCTCAGACGTCGAGAAGACGTCGAGAAGACGTCGAGAAGACGTCGAGAAGACGTCGAGAAGACGTCGAGAAGACGTCGAGAAGACGTCGAGAAGACGTCGAGAAGACGTCGAGAAGACGTCGAGAAGACGTCGAGAAGACGTCGAGAAGACGTCGAGAAGACGTCGAGAAGACGTCGAGAAGACGTCGAGAAGACGTCGAGAAGACGTCGAGAAGACGTCGAGAAGACTTCCAGAAGAATGTAATAATTCCAATCCCAAAGAAAGCAGGTGTTGACAGATGTGAAAATTACCGAACTATCAGTTTAGTAAGTCACAGCTGCAAAATACAAACGCGAATTCTGAACAGAGGAATGGAAAAAATGACAGACCTCGGGGGAGATCAGTTTAGATTCCGTAGAAATGTTGGAACATGTGAGGCAATACTGACCCTACAAATTATTTTAGAAGAAAGATTAAGGAAAGGCAAACCTACGTTCCTAGCATTTGTAGACTTAGAGAAAGCTTCTGACAATGTTGATTGGAATACTCTTTCAAATTCTGAAGGTGGCAGGGGTAAAATACAGGGAGCAAAAGGCTATTTACAATTTGTACAGAAATCAGATGGCAAGATGGCAGTTATAAGAGTTGAGGGGCATGAAAGTGAAGTGTGGTTGGGAAGGGAGTGAGACAGGGTTGTAGCCTATCCCCAATGTTATTCAATCTGTATATTGAGCAAACAGTAAAGGAAACAAAAGAGAAGTTCGGAGTAGGTATTAAAATCCATGGAGAAGAAATAAAAACTTTGAGGTTCGCCGATGACTTTGTAATTCTGTCGGAGACAGCAAAGGACTTGGAAAAGCAGTTGAACAGTTGGACAGTGTCTTGAAAGGAGGGTATAAGATGAACATCAACAAAAACAAAACAAGGGTAATGGAATGTAGTGTAATTAAATCGGGTGACGCTGAGGGAATTAGATTAGGAAATGAGACACAAAGTAGTAAAGAAGTTTTGCTATTTGCGGAGCAAAATAACAGATGAAGGTCGAAGTAGAGAGAATATAAAATGTAGACTGGCAATGGCGAGGAAAGCGTTTCTGAAGAAGAGAAATTTGTTAACATCGAGTATAGATTTAAATGTCAGTAAGTTGTTTCTGAAAGTATTTGTGTGGAGTGTAGCCATGTATGGAAGTGAAACATGGACAATAAATAGTTTGGACAAGAAGAGAATAGAAGCTTTCGAAATGTGGTGCTACAGAAGAATGCTGCAGATTAGATGGGTAGATCACATAACTAATGAGGAGGTATTGAATAGAATTGGGGAGAAGAGGAGATTGTGGCACAACTTGACTAGAAGAAGGGATCAATTGGTAGGACATGTTCTGAGACATCGATGGATCACAAATTTAGTATTGGAGGGCAGTGTGGAGGGTAAAAATTGAAGAGGGAGACCAAGAGATGAATACACTAAGCAATCAGAAGGATTTAGGTTGCAGTAAGTACTGGGAGATGTAGGAGCTTGCACAGGATAGAGTAGCATGGAGAGCTGCATCAAACTAGTCTCAGGACTGAAGACCACAACAACAACAATAAGAAAATTACATAAGGATATAAAACTAATGTAAGATACCTTAAAAATGTGTGTAAATATTAATTTTATGTGTATAAATTGTAGGTATATTGAATTGTATATGATTTTGCTGTCGAAATCCACACGATGTAAATTGTTACATGGATTAATAAAGAAATCAATCAATTACATTGTGGTTAACCTTATGAAAGCTGAACATTTGCGTTTCATTATCATTTCAAAGGGCTTCCTTTTGTTAGCTATAGTTCTTCATTTCCAAACTGTTGTATAGTTTTGCATTATGTTTCATATAATTACATGTCCGAATGGAATCCATTAATTCTGAACTAGTATGACCACTATTTCAGCATTACTGTTGCCTGGTCATCAGTTTTTGTCAGCTAATGATTCTATCTCTACATCCTTAACGACAATATGCTAAGATTTTTTGTTGTCCTCACTCAACAAGCTATGCAGTTATACTTTCTGATATTATTCCTTCATGCTTTTTAATACCAAACAGATAAGAAAATTGTAACATTAGCTTCTATTTTATTTCAGTTTGTTGCCACTCATCTGTGCTTACCTAAATGGTTCTATTCCATATCATCCATTATATGTTTGTAATAAAACTACACTTGGTGATACTTACGTAACATTTTTATCCAGTGATGGTTGAAAACTTGTTCTTTCACAACTTATATTTCATTTCTGATCTACGTTAGTTTTATGTTGATACTGTATCACACCAGTTAATGGTTGCAAATATGTCTTGTGTTTTGATTATTGACTAACAACGATCTCTTAACATTCAATGCTACCTATGACACAAATTTCATGCAGTCAACACAAGTTTCTCCTCCATAAAAATAGCATAACTGTATCTGTCAAATTGTCCATGATGATCTGATATGTTGTTCATCACAATGTATAGTTGTCTGTAAAGTTACTCTTCAACTTCATTTCTGTGTGTAACGCTAGTTGTACCTATTGGCCTTCGTTTACGTCTTTGCTGGTTCCCATATAGGCAACGGCACTATCAAATACACATATGTGAGTGGAAATTTGTATTATGTTCAGTCTATGTGCTTCCTCCCATGAGCTCTTTACTGAAGTTTGATTTAAATGTAAATACAACATTAATTAAATTTCTGTATATGGATTACAAAGATGCATACTTATGTTATTGTGTACATATGTTTTATTCATAATTTCCTTGTACACTTTATTCCACAGCTTCAGCCTGATGTTGAATTTTTGAAATCATGAAATTTTAAAATGTGTAATGCTTAATAAAGAACTGTATGAGCAAAACCTTCCTACATTTCAAAGTTGATCCTCTTTGACACCATTTGTTTACATTCTCATGGTACACTAGCTTATTTTGTCACTAAAATTATAGGCACAATGAAGAAAAACACACAGTTTTGCATTTTTTAAATTAATGAACGAATTTCATTGGTTTTTAATGACTTACCATCAAGCAATTTACCATGATACACAGCCATTCCTGCAATTCGGCCAATAAATCTAAAATAATTCAAATGTTCTTCATTGCATAAACCTGAAAATGGATTGATCTGGAGAGTATAGTTGTCCCTGAAAATAAATAAAACATGAATAACATAGACATACACAACCATAATAAAATCCTATGTACTATGGTAATAGATAGTATTAAGAACAAGCAAATTCTGTGGAATTTGCCATGACAATGTTTCTGACATTTAATACACACAAAAGAAGGTACGTTACTATAACTAAATAGTCAACACGTCAGCCTCTCTCTTGAGGCGGCTATAAATTTGTTGATAAGAGGTAACAAGAACAGTAAGATGAGAAGTGAAAGACATAACAGGAGTGAGTGACATGAGTCGCAGGGAGACAATATGGTAAGATGTGGGGGGAGGGGGAAGGGGAGGAGAAGGAGGAGGAGGAGGAGGAGGAGGAGGAGGAGGATGAAACTTTAACATAGGAACAGCAGTAAGACTAGACTGAAAATTAAAATGTCAGGCAATCCTAGGTAAAATATAAGTAACAGAAAAAGTAAAGCCATTGTCGAGGTGTGAAGCAGAGATGAGAACATATATATAAATTAAATGAATAAAAACAATCATCGTCATTTCATTAAAGATTTTTTTTACAAAACAGGTAGCACCCAATGGGATTTGAACCCATAATCTTCAGCATACCAGCTACATAACTTAACCGCTACACTGCAGAGTCATTTCAAAAATTAGTATTATTTTCTGAGCTCTAATAGTCCACAAAATTTTTTTATCCCTGATTACTCATAAATGAGAGCCCACCATGGTGAATGTCTGCATAGTGTGATACCTGGGGTCCTAACACACAATACTATCTAGATTATTTCCAGAAGTTGACCCCACTTCTGGAGACCTCCACTTGTAAGATACAATGTATTTCTTGTTGGCCTTACAGTGGCAACTATGATTTCTGTAAATGGAACAATATGCTACTATCTGTGTATCAAAAGTCACTTAGGAAAACTACACTGAGGAGCCAAAATATTATGACTACCTGCTTTATAGTATATTGGTCAGTCTTTTGGAACGAAATACATCACTGATTCTGCGTATCAGGGATCCAACAGTTAGCTAGTCAGTTTGTGGAGGTATGTAGCATTAGATGTCTATGCACAGGTCATGTAATTTATGCAAATAATGGATCACTGATTTGTGTATGCGGTGACAGTACCTGACATTGGGCCAGATGGGTTTCACAGGATTTACATCACGTGAATCTGGACACTGATGCATCAACATGATTTCACTATAATGCTCTTCAAACCATTGAAGCATGGTTCTTGCTCCAGGAAATGGTCAATTTTACAACTGAAAGATGACATCGCCATCAGGGAAGACACCAAGCATCAAACGATGCAGGTGGTTCACAGTTGTCAGCGTGTTTTCAGATACTACCACACATCCCATGCAAAGAAAAACATCTCCCATAGCACAATACTGCCCACACTAGCTTGGGCCCATGGTGTGCTGCATACTTCAAGCCACCGTTCACCTCAATGATAATGTTTGTGGAGATGACAACTGACGTAGTGCAGCAGAAATGCCACTCACCTGAAGAGCCGATACATTTCCATTGTTCTAAGGTCATTGCAATCTTAACTGATGATGATGATGATCGGTTAACACGTGCAAACATACGGGTGGTCTGCTGCATAGCTCTCTGTTCTAGAATTTATTATGTACAGTGTGTTCCGAAACACTTGGGCATGCACAGCACTGTGCTCTTTCAGCAGTGATACCACAGATCATGATCTATCCTACTTTACAGATCCTACAAGCCTCCTAACCTCACATCCTGTGAAGAGTCGTGGGCGTCCAGTCATTCAGCACACAGTGGTAGTTTCACTGACCTCCTACCTCTTTCCTTAGACACACAAAACAGTAGCTTCACCGTTTCCGAGATACTCATTCCAACAGACTCTGCATAATAATAAGCTGCCCTTTGTCATAGTCCCTTATCTCAACGTATTTCCCCATTTGCAGCCCACATCTTTGCTAAGGTGATCTGCTCCACTTACATATTTTTGTTACTACGTCATGTGCCCACAATGCCACCAGACTGCATCCAACATCAAAGTAAGCAGTGTTCATAATGTTTTGGCTTATCAGCATATCATATGTACACATGGGAAAAACTGTTGGAAACAAGGATACAATCAAAAAGCTCGATACAAAGGAACCCAGCACGAGAGCCCCACTTGGTGTTTACACTGAAATAGCCCATTATGGCCACCTTGCATTTCTATTTTACTACCTTTCTTGTGAATTTTGGCATTAAAAATTTATGGAAAAATATCTGAATGTTATATTACTGTACTCATATTTTGAAGAGCTTTTCAATGCTATTATGTAATGTAGACTGGTCAATTTACAAAATCATACTTGCTTTATTGTCTCAGCTGACAAAAAGCTTAAAGGATTAAGCAAACAATAAAATTGTGCCCTCTGTGTACTATTGTTCAATCAAAAACTCTGTTTGATATCTTAAATATGTTGGAATAGTGGATAAGCACATAAGAAAATCTACATTTACAGCCACGTCTACATTTACAGCCACGCCTACATCAATATTCTGCAAATCACTTTTATTTGCCTGGCAGACAGTTCATCGAACTTCCTTTACAGTAATTCTCTATTATTCCACTCTCAAACAGTGTACAGAACACCTATATCTTCCCGTGTGAGCTCTGATTTCCCTTATTTTATGATGATCATTTTTCCCTATGTATGTCGGTTTCAAAAAAATATTTTCGCATTCAGAGGAGAAATTTGGTGATTGAAATTATGTAAGAAGGTTCCACTATGAAATTATTTAAGAAGGTTCCACTATGAAATTATTTAAGAAGGTTCCACTATGAAATTATTTAAGAAGGTTCCACTATGAAATTATTTAAGAAGGTTCCACTATGAAATTATTTAAGAAGGTTCCACTACAACAGTAAATGCCTTTAAAAAAAAAAAAAAAAAAAAAAAAAAAATGATGTCCATCCCAAATCCTGTATCACGTTTGTGAATCTCTCTCCCCCCAATTTCTCAATAATACGACATGTGCTGCTCTTCTCTGAACTTTCTTGATGTACTCCATTAACCCTACCTGGAAAGGATCCCACACTGTGCAGCAGCACTCCGAAACAGGATGGAGAAGCATAGTGTAGCCACACTCTTTAGTAGCTCTGTTGCATCTAATAAATGTTCTGCCAATAAATCACAGTCTTTGATTCACCTTCCTCATAATATTTTCAATCTGTTCTTTCCAATTTAAGTTGTTCATAATTGTAATTCCTAGGTACTTGAATTCACAGCCTTTAGACTTTGTTACATTCCATCCTGGATTTTCCACAACTGAGACAATATTCCGTAAGGATGCAATTTTATTACAAGTCGCTTGTGAGAAATAGTGTCAAAAGCCTTCTGTAAATCTAGAAATATGGAATCAATTTAAATTCCTTGTCACTAGCACTCAACACTCTGTGTGAGTATAACAACTAGTTGGGTTTCACAAAAACGATGTTTTCTAATTCCATGTTGACTGTGTCAATAGCCAGTTCTCTTTGGGAGAATTCAAAAGTTCAAATACAACGTATATTTCAAAATCCTACTGCATATCGACATTAATGACATGTGCCTGTAATTTAGTGGATTGCTCCTATTGCCTTTCTTGAATACTGGTGTGACCCATGCAGCTTACCAGTCATAGGGTGCAGATCTTTTGTTGAGCAAGCGGTTGTGTATGATTGTTAATTACGGAGCTATTGCATCAGCATACTCTGAAAGGAACGTAATTGGTATACAGTCTGGACCAGAAAACTTGCTAATATTAAGTGAGTTAAGTTGCTTCACTGCTCTGAGGGTATCTACTTCTAAGTTACTCATACTGGCAGCTGTTCTCGAATCTAATTCTGGAACATTTACTTCAACTTCTTTGATGAAGTAATTTTGGAAGGGTATGTTCAGCAACTCTGCTTTAGCAGTACTGTCATAGATAATATTTCTATTGCTATCGTGCAGTGAAGGCATTGATTGTCTTGCCACTAGCATACTTTACATACAACCAGAATCTCTCTGGATTCTCTGCCAGGTTTTGAGACAAAGTTTTGGTTCTGAAACTACTGTAAGCATCTCACATTGAAGTCTGTGCTAAATTTTGAGCTTCTGTAAAAGATTGCCAATCTTGGTGATTTTGCATTCATTTAAATTTGGCATGCTTTCTTGTTGTTTCTGCAACAGTATTCTGACGCGTTTTTTTACCATGGGGAATCAGTTCTATTGTTTATTAATTTATTTGATTTAAATATTTCAATAGCTGTTGATACCATTTCTTTGCATTCAAGCCACATCTGGTCTACACATAAATTGTTAATTTGGAGGGAGTAAAGTTTATGTCTTAGGACAGCGTCAAGTGAATTTTTATCTGCTTTACTGAATAGGTATATTTTTTGTTTATTTTGGAGGATTTGGCAAAAGGATACATTTGACTTTAGTTATTTTTTTATCACATATTCAGTACATGAAATCAAGCAATTTATTAAGAAAGCAGAGCAGTACATGATCTCTAACAGAATTCAGAATGGTATAAAACACGCCTATATGCTGCAATAGAAAATTCTGATGATCATGACATGTTCTTGGAAAATCTTCCTTCAAATTGTTTGCACAGATTCCACAGAGCATAAACACTGGTTGTTCTAGGACCTTGTGTAACAAAATGGTAAACATTGATATGCCGAAAAATTTCTGAGACGACATGTCAAATAAATCAGTCCATGCACAACAGTGCACGGTACCAATATATTCCAGAAAGCTGTGCACAAAAATGGAATTTTTCAAGGAGGACATATCTAAGGTTCTATTGATCATAGGTATAAAGGCTCAAGTGGTTTGGTTAGAACTTTGGCTAGCGATCATTTGTTTATTTATTGGAAGACTGGGCATATCGTAGCTATCCTCTAGTACAGAGTCAAAATTTAAACACTACAGAACTTCCTTCAGCGTAGGTAAATTGGGTTGGTTCTTTTGTGTTAGGTGTGGTTCAGGGCCTTTGGCGTCTTATAAAAGTACCATTTGTTCAGGGGCAGTTTGGTCATTTCTTCCACTGTGGGCCACTATTATCTGAACAATAACTGTAGCAAAAGGTTCAACTTTTAACTGTATATTCTTTAGATATCTATCTGGAAACGCCATTTTCCCATTTTCGAAAATCTTAATCCATTTCAAGGTACACTTACACAACCATGATTTTGCATACAAGTAGTATGAATTGTATGGATGGCCACTTTTATAATTTTTATTTATGACAAATTGTTGAAATTTTTACCATATTTTCTTAAGATGACCTCAGAGAAATTTTAAACTTTTTTCGATATCACTATCTGTTACAGAGATCCAGGTGAGGTTCAAGGTTACCCTACTTATGCACATAAAATATGCTCATAATATCTAGTCTGAGACATAAATGTAGTTTTAACTCATGTAGAAAAATTATTTTGTCATGCAAAATTCTCTTTCAAATCAAAGCCCACATTTTTTGTATGCTGTAAGTGTAGCCAAGAAAGTTATACATTTTTATATAAATTATTGTAAATTGAACTTGCACTGGATGAGAGTCTTGCACTTGCTTTTAACGAGAACAAGCATCTATTCTGCAGTATGGTCACTTTACACTGTACATATGTAATATCACTTTAAAACATTTTATTTTTATTCCTCAGGTGGCGGTTTTAATTTTTCTTAATTTAATGTAAGATTCAATTTATATTTGGACAAAACAAACAGCATCATTTGAATGAAAAGACTGTCTAGTCTGCATTCCCAGAAATGCTTCTGAGTGCGGGATTTATCACATGAGAAATGCTTATAGACATCTGACGTGTGTATGTACATTTGCATAAACTTGGGACATCATGACCATAAAAGAAAATTTGTATTTTTATTGTGGTACTGCAGTGACAAAAATAGGATAAAATTTGTCTTAACATGCCTGAAAATAACTTAAAATGATTGCTAAAAATGACTGCTAAAAATTATGCAAAAATGGAAAGACTGCCATTCAGTAAAATACTTCTAGTAAGATTTTTACTCCTTTAAGATACAAATCACAAACTGGGCACTTTTGATGAATTGCGATTGATGAGTCAAGTATCCAGAAAAAATTTGGAGCATACGATTTTGTGTTAACCTTACATTATGTGTGCTCATTTGTTGTTTACATGAGACCAACTACATAAATGTGTTGAATTACATACATAAACTGTCAGAAAACTACTAACATATAGCATTCTTTTTACACTGAGGTGACAGAGGTCATGGGATACCTCCCAACACCATGTCGTACCATCTCCTGTCCCGTGTAGTGCAGTAACTTGACATAGCATGGACTCATCATTGGAAGTCCTCTGTGTAAATATTGCTGCCTCTATTGCTGTTCATAATTGATACGTTTTGCCAGTGCAGGATTTTGTGCAAGAACTGGCCTCTTGATTATGTCCCACAAATGTTTGGTGGGACTGGTATCTTGTGACCTATGTGACCAATAATTTGCTCAAATTGTCCAGAATGTTCTTCAGACCAACCACAAACAACTGTGGCCTGGTGGCACGGCCCATCATCATCCATAAAATTCCATCAATTGTTTGGGAACATAAAGTCCATGAATGGCTGCACATGGTCTCCAAGCATTCGAACATAACCATTTCCAGTCAATGATCAGTTCACTTGGACCAGAGGACAGCCAACAGCATTATGGAACCACCAACTTACACAGTGTCTCGTTGACAACCTGGATCCATGGCTTCGTGGGATCTGCACCACACTGGAATGCTACAATCAGCTCTTTATGAACTAATATCTGGTTTCATCTGACCAAGCCACTGTTTTTCAGTCTACATCTACATCCACATCCATACTCCGCAAGCCACCTGACGGTGTGTGGCGGAGGGTACCTTGACTACCTCTATCGGTTCTCCCTTCTATTCCAGTCTCGTATTGTTCGTGGAAAGAAGGATTGTCGGTATGCCTCTGTGTGGGCTCTAATCTCTCTGATTTTATCCTCGTGGTCTCTTCGCGAGATATACGTAGGAGGGAGCAATATACTGCTTGACTCTTCGGTGAAGGTATGTTCTCGAAACTTTGACAAAAGCCCGTACTGAGCTACTGAGCGTATCTCCTGCAGAGTCTTCCACTGGAGTTTATCTATCATCTCTGTAACCCTTTCGCGATTACTAAATGATCCTGTAAAGAAGCGCGCTGCTCTCCGTTGGATCTTCTCTATATCTTCTATCAACCCTATCTGGTACGGATCCCACACTGCTGAGCAGTATTCAAGCAGTGGGCGAACAAGCGTACTGTAACCTACTTCCTTTGTTTTCGGATTGCATTTCCTTAGGATTCTTCCAATGAATCTCAGTCTGGCATCTGCTTTACCGACGATCAACATTATATGATCATTCCATTTTAAATCACTCCTAATGCGTACTCCCAGATAATTTATGGTATTAACTGCTTCCAGTTGCTGACCTGCTATATTGTAGCTAAATGATAATGGATCTATCTTTCTGTGTATTCTCAGCACATTACACTTGTCTACATTGAGATTCAATTGCCATTCCCTGCACCATGCGTCAATTCGCTGCAGATCCTCCTGCATTTCAGTACAATTTTCCATTGTTACAACCTCTCAATATACCACAGCATCAGCTGCAAAAAGCCTCAGTGAACTTCCGATGTCATCCACCAGGTCATTTATGTATATTGTGAATAGCAATGGTCCTATGATACTCCCCTGAAGCACACCTGAAATCACTCTTACTTCGGAAGACTTCTCTCCATTGAGAATGACATGCTGCATTCTGTTATCTAGGAACTCCTCAATCCAATCACACAATTGGTCTGATAGTCCATATGCTCTTACTTTGTTCATTAAACGACTGTGGGGAACTGTATCGAACGCCTTGCGGAAGTCAAGAAACACGGCATCTACCCGTGAACCCGTGTCTATGGCCCTCTGAGTCTCGTGGACGAATAGCGCGAGCTGGGTTTCACATGACCGTCTTTTTCTAAACCCATGCTGATTCCTGCAGAGTAGATTTCTAGTCTCCAGAAAAGTCATTATACTCTAACTCATCTAGGGTCCAGGTAAAGCCTGAAATTTGGTATTCTCTGCACACTGTTTACATTGTAGATCTACGACTAATGTCCAAAATGGAATGTCCCATGTGTCGAGCATCAACTACCATTTCACACTCAAAGTCTGTTAATGTCAATTCTGCAGCCATAATCACATCAAAAACCTTTTCACATGAGTCACCTGAGTACAAATGACTGCTCCACCAATGCACTGACACTTATACCTTGTATACATGATCCTACCACCATCTGTATATGTACACATCACTATTCTATGACTTTTGTCATCTCAGTGTAGATAAGAGTAAGCAGCACACCCTCTTGTAGGAGAGGAAACAAGGGAATAAGCAGAAAAATGCTCCCGTCAGAACACAAAAAAGGTGGATATGTTCCTCTTAAGGAGACAGACAGGAAAGTGGGGAACCAGCTGCCTCAATCCTCATTCTGGCTTCCTAACCAAAAATTTTGGTACATGAACATATTTGTGGTTTTTGTGCTGAAACAGAGTAGCAGTGAGACAGTAGTGGTGGAAGAGGGATACGATAGTGCCAGTGAGAGGGAAAGAGAGGAGACAGTGATGGTCACTGAGTTTCATTGGCAGTGAAAGAGAAAAAGAGATGGATGAAGACAAATAGTATTGAGAGCAAAAGAGAGGAGGGACAGTGATGGGGGATGAGTGGATGATGATGATGATTAGTGTTTTAGGGCGCACAACAGCGAGGTTAGGATGAGTGGAGACCATACATATGTTGGAGGGGTCTGGAACACTCAGACTGGCAAACTTCAGCTTGTAATTATTTGAGAGGCACATTTTAGACCAAAATTTCAAATGTGTGTTGTGCATGTGTTCTATTTTCTTGGCATCAGTCCATATCAACAGCTCACGGGTACTCTTTGGTTCCTGCAGGGTCGAAGGAGTCCCTAGCGCCACAGAAGGGCAGTGAGTGCCCAAGTGGAGTGTATTTAGAGGCTTGTGCAGGATGCAGAAAGGAGGTTGTCTACCAGTAGACAATAATGAGAGCTCCTTGGTCTAAGTGATTTGTTGACAATGAGTGGGGCCGATGTGCTGAGCATGTGGTAGTGGAGTTCTGAAATGTCTCTGAGAGTTGGTGTTTGGTGGGGCTGTGTTATTAGTACATCACACAATGGACTGAAGGAAGATGGGTTGGATTGTCGGATATCACAATTCTTCTAACAGTGAGACTTAGTGTGTCTAGAGAAGTACTTTTTTCGATTGGGAGACACCTAACACTTTCTGGTTTCATCTCTGTGTGTGTTCAGTTAATGTTGTCCTCTGTAATTTTGCAGATGCTTATGCCTGGGGAACTCGTATAAATTTTGAGTCTTGCTGTTCTGGTACTTACACTATTGCCTCTTGCATCCAACAGCAATATTTTGTATACATTTCAGTGTGGCCAATTCATGGGCCATGACATTTACACTTCTGTGTAAACTGCAGATTTTGACCAGCTGCTATTTACTGTGTATTGATGGAACATTTTTCAGTTAGAGGTCTAACTTCTGATTTATTAATATATTTTTAGTGAAAGCAGTCTATGGGCCATGATAGAATAATTGCTGTCCAGTGTAAACTGTAGATTTGGTCAGTTGTGATTTAGGTGCACTAATACATCGAGTTTCTGTTAGAGACATATGCTCTGATGTATTGACACATTTCAGCGTGAGCAACCAATGGGCTGTTGTATACCAGCAGCTGTTGTTCTGAGCAAACTACCAATATGGCCACTTGCAATAAATAACAAACTACTGTTGTGTACTAATTCCCGCTTTTCCAGCCAGTGAGTTAAGTTCTGGCAGAAATGTGCTTAATCATCCATCCATATCTCTCTCTCTCTCTCTCTCTCTCTCTCTCTCTCTCTCTCTCTCTCGAATGATTTTTACTGCGCAACAAAGAAATTTGAGTTACATTTGCTGGCACATTGTACAAACTTTATTAACCTGGAAGACAAATTGTTTTACCTATAGGAATCATTTTGAATCATCACTGTAATTTGTCAAAAGCTGCTGTGTTACTGTATTATCGTATTCCAACATACAGAATGAGCCTCTGAGGGTTCCTTGGGACTGAGGCCCGGTTTCTGCAGGATTTAGAATGTTTTGTATTAAAGAAAGCAAATATGTTTGGATGCAAAATTTTTTTCAGGAACAGTATGTGAGGATTGAGGTGGCTGGTTCTTCACTTTTCTGTGAGTCTTTTAAAGAGGAACATTCACTTTTTTGTGCTCTGACACGCACATTTTTTTTCAATGATAGAAACAATGCTCCATATGTCTCTGGAGATGGTTTATTCACTCTTTGCCACAAGGGCTCTAAAATCACCTTAGCGTAGCAGTTTCAGTCCATATTGTTTTCAATACATAGCCTATATTTTGTAACATTTCCAATGATGTGCCAAACTACCATGTATACCATGTGTAAGTTCACTACACTGCTTAACAATGTATGCTGCCACATTTTGGACACAGCAGCAGCAGCAACAAACACATAACCTGCTATCACATATACGTTGGACAGACAGAAGCAGAACTCCTCCTAACAGATTACATTTTAGCACTGTATGGTAATGATTCTGCTCACATTCTCTACATGTGGGCCCAAAAGTGTTTATGGTTTGTTCAGAATGGAAGCCAATGTAATAGCATCTATGCCTCCAGCATATACCACAATACATGGTATTCAACAATCGACATAAGAAGTGCCACACTCCATCAGGGGGGAGGGGGGGGGGGGAACCTGAATTGTTGTGCCTGCAATATTCTAGTGTAGCAAACTGATGCTCTTTTCATTTTACTGTTTTGTGTCATAAGAATTTTCTATAATTTTTTGTTGCAAAACTGGATCTCTACACCTCACATTCCATAAAAAGAATGTCGGCCTTATGTTGTTTGTGATTAAATGAATTTTTGTGTGTGTTGTGGTGCCTTTACTCTATCAGTTCCCACCAGTTGCTCTGATCACATACCTTTACCCACCTTTTGAAGTATGGTTTTCAGCATTTTATTCTCACTCAATAACAGCATTAACTCAACAAACATTAAAAAGAGATTTTGCTACAGTGTGAATATGCTGCTTTGCTCTCTCTTCATGTAATTTGAAATGTGTTAATCTTTTTTATGCCACAGTGCCAGAACAGCTTTCATTTTTATGCATGTTCTGGATTATTTAGGTTATTTTGGCTACAACTAAGCTCAACAAGGTTCCAGAATGAATTTTTCACCCTGTGCGCTGACATGTCGGTAGAGTACTTGCTCACAAATGACAAAGGCCCTTGCTTTGAGTCCTGGCCTGGCACACAGTTTTAACCTACCAGGAAGTTCATAACAAAGTTTTTGCAATTGGTTATTATGCAATAAATGGCACCCTTCCATAGAATTCTTTATTTAATACTCCTATGTTATATACCTGTCTGCATATCCCAGTTCTAAAGTCACCTGCACATGATTTCCTACACCTCTCCTGGGGTGGATACCTGACGTACTCATACAAGGCAGATTATCCCACATCCAAGTAAGAGTAGTCTGAACGTATGTTGTCGTCAGGATAAAAATATTTAAAATATTAAAATTTTTTATAAACTTTGAAGCAGATACTTCTGCATAACTTTAACATATCAATTATATCAGAAAATAACATGCAATAATACTTACATTGCAGAATATTCAAATAAACCATAATAAGGGTTGAACATTTCCTTTGACAAGAGAAAAAACCATTCTCTTGCTAAACCACCATAATCCAAACCAACTTCACCTTCAAATTCCACCCACAGTTTTGTTTTCAGCAAATCAAGTCTATTGACACTGCTGATGATACGATATGAATCTTCTAAAATATTCTGTCGTCTTACTTTAATTTCAAACTTATTCGGAACATTATTCTGTAAATAGAAGAAGAGCATTTTACTGTAGGTGACAGTGATTATAGTGGTGTGCAAGCAAAACAACTGGTGTGTGCTGCGTTCTGTTCAGAGTGTGATGCAAATTACTTCATGGCTTTGCCTGTCACATCTGTCTTTGTCCCATACCACACACTTACCCATTCCCTACACTGGTAACTGGCAACCCTGGAGTAAGCATCACATTACGGCACTGTTTCTGCTTCTGACTCAACCTAAGAAAATTTTTATGTGCTCGGTAAACTGTCACTTCTGCACACAATATTTGTACATTTTGCTTTATGCCAACCATCGTGCCAACTCCAGTAGCCAAATATCGTCACAATACATAAAATATAAAACTCAATGGAAAATGCTGTACATGCACCCTAAAGTGCTTGATAAAGACAGCTGGCGCATAGTGACAATATTGGCCAAGTGTCACATGGTACACTGCTCCTTGCCACTGAGCAAAGCACACGACCTGCCTGTTTATGTGCACACCACTGTAACTTAGGTAATAAGATGTTGAATTACATTCCATTCTATTACATGTATTATCAACATATCATACTGCCAAAATGTGGAATTAAAATATGGGGAAGATAATCACGCATTTTGTATTTGGGAATATGACAGACTGATATTAGACACTCACCGGTTTTCTAAGCTGGGATTTCATATATTCATATTTTCTTTTGTAATCCCGAGAATAAGGAACTGCCTGAGGAAAGATAAATATTTTAAAACCAACTGAATTACAGCTGTCATTATAACAAAGATGAACTAATTATATACACTTACTGGCCCAGCTATTTGAGGATTCGATAATCTTGGATCTTCCCATTGTGTGGTACGCGTATCTGAAAGATATAAGAACAAACCCAATAAACAAGGACAAAATTCAGATAATGAACAGAAAAATTCAATTGGGTAATTCTTTGTCATGATCTCTACAGAAATAAAGGAGGTACACACACTGCTTGACATATATTTAGAATTAGAGGTACTCTATCGAACTTGACCATCATGTTAATGCATATGAAACACTGGATTTGGCAATGAAATTTCAAACAGCAATTCCTGCATACCCCCACCACCCAGACTGCTTCTCCCTTCATGCATAGTTGCTCACAGTTTGGTCTTGGTAGCAACAGACAGTGGTGAGAGAGAGAGAGAGAGAGAGAGAGAGAGAGAGAGAGAGAGAGAGAGAGAGGGGGGGGGGATGAAAAGATCAACAGAGAATGATGGGGGGGGGGGGGGGGGAATCGACAGAAAAATGAGGATGGAGGTAATGGGTTGAGGGGGTGGAGGAGGGGGCAGGAGAAGAATATGGACAGAATGATGGGGGGGGAGGAGGAGGAGGAGGAGGAGGAGGAGGAGGAGATGGCAAAAGAAATGGGGGTGAGGAGGAGGAGGAGGAGGAGGAGGATGAGATGGCAAAAGAAATGGGGGGGAGGAGGAGGATGAGATGGCAAAAGAAATGGGGGGGAGGAGGAGGATGAGATGGCAAAAGAAATGGGGGGAGGAGGAGGATGAGATGGCAAAAGAAATGGGGGGGAGGAGGAGGATGAGATGGCAAAAGAAATGGGGAGGAGGAGAAGGAGGAGGAGGAGATGGACAAAGAAATGGGGAGGAGGAGAAGGAGGAGGAGGAGGAGATGGACAAAGAAATGGGGAGGAGGGGGAGGAGCAGATGGACAAAGAAATGGGGAGGGGGAGGAGGAGCAGATGGACAAAGAAATGGGGAGGGGGAGGAGGAGCAGATGGACAAAGAAATGGGGAGGGGGAGGAGGAGCAGATGGACAAAGAAATGGGGAGGGAGGAGGAGCATATGGACAAAGAAATGGGGAGAGAGGAGGAGCATATGGACAAAGAAACGGGGAGAGAGGAGGAGCATATGGACAAAGAAATGGGGAGAGGGAGGAGGAGCATATGGACAAAGAAACGGGGAGAGGGAGGAGGAGCATATGGACAAAGAAATGGGGAGAGGGAGGAGGAGCATATGGACAAAGAAATGGGGAGGGGGAGATGGACAGAGTGGGAGAAGGAGAAGTTTAGGGCGTATATCCAATTCACATACATATTAAAAATGTGCAATTTTTTATTTCATTTCCATTCAAGCAAACTATGTCATAGCAAAGCGTGGTTGCGCACAGCTAGTAACAGGTGTAATTAAAGGATCTTATGGCATTACTAACTGTGAGACCCTATTGGAGTTGTTCACCTGCTTGGTGTGAGTCTTTCTATTTGAAGCCTCTTCCGGGACTTTCACATCTTTGCAATGAAGATGAGATGAAATAATTAGGACCACACAGACATCTAGGCCCCAAGCAAAGAAAATATCTGATCTGAGCAGGAACCAAATCCAGAACCACACAATAAGAGGCAGTTATGCTAACCATTAGATCACTGGCAGCAGATTCAATAACAGATGAACACAGTACAAGACATCTGAACTACAGAATGAATGAGTGTGGGGGAGGCGTATCCTACATTAGGAAAATGTAGCTACATACAAAGGTGCCTTGATAATGATAAAATTTAGCAATCTGAAGTACAAACTGTTGGAATATCCACTTTATGAACTATTTTTAGTACTATCTGACTTTCACACATTCTCATCTACAAAGAAACTTGCAACTGTAAAACTTGCAGACTGAAATGAAGAGGTTATAGCCCCAGTAAAGGGATGTTACGTAGATCTTCCAGAAGACTTACTTCATGGTGTAATCTACTGACTGGAAAAATATGTTGAGAAAGTGCATCCTACACTTAACAAGTCTTTTAGTATCAGGTAGATAAATTTTCCCTCCTCTTCTCATATCTTCTTCTGTATCCCCTTCCATCTTATTGTTTGGGAAATATACTCTCATTTGTTCAAAATGCTTTACTTTTGAGACACTATTGTGTATAAGTTCCAGCACTAGCCCACAGTGTTATTTAAATTGTCTCATTTACATACACTTTGAGTTATTCACATTTTTATTAATTTCATTAAATTTAAAGACTTCAGTTCTTGGAACAAAAATTAGCAATGAATGCGACATCATTCAAGCTGATTTTATTATTTTAACAACTTTGATTTTTTATTGTACAAAACACAATGGAACTGGTCCACATAACAAATATAATTACTAAGATTATTTACAAAATATCATCATGATACCTCGGCTTTCAAGGTAATGTAACACTTCTATTTAGTCATTATCGAGATTTTTCAGAATTTTTGCAAATGCTAAGAAATAAGTAGACCAATTTTAAGTAAATAATCTTTACATTTTAATAAATATGAGACCCAATTATTGTCCACTTCTATATGTTGATGGTAACTAAGGAGCTACCACCGAATTTTCAACAGTAAAGCTAAATATTCTTTTTATTCTATGTGTGATGTCCATGGTGGTGGTGGTGTTGGGGCTGGGGGTGAGGTTGGGTCAAATATCTGTTGTGGTGAAATTAAAACAGATGAATGAAAGGTGATCTGTGTTCATGTTGTGACTTACAAGCATAGTACAGGTTTTGATTTCACTGTTTCGCAATTAATATCTGAGGTTGTCTCTCGGCAACTACATGAAATAATTGGCATATCCTAAGATCAAATGTAAATCATCTGAAAAACTTCAGTCTCAGTAGCATCATTCTGATATGCATACACAGATTTCTCTATCCAATGGTAATTACTAAAGCCTCTCGAGAGAATGGTTTACGTACAAGAAAAAATTAAAACAATAATACCACGAGAATAGAAAGCCATCCCCCAAGAGCAAAACAAAATACATCACAATCCAGAGAAGAGGTATCAGTAAAGATGTTATATAAAACAGAGAGGGGTTCAGATAAAAAATGTGAGTAGTGATCTACCCAATGAGTAAGCAAGAAGAAAACTGAAGAGTACTCTGGGAAGAAGACCTAGCAAGAGTGATTCAGAGAATGAAGGGATACTGGCACGGGAGGGGGGGGGGGGGGGGGGGGGGGGGAAGCTGAAGAAATTGCAACATTCCAAAACATCAAATACATATGGACACCATGACTTTTTATGTTTTCTGTCATCCCTTGTTTACTTTTATTGTTATTTCATCTTACTATTGCAGCGGAATCAATGGGAAGGACGAGCTTACATTATTCTTCCTCAGTTCTTTGAATCTCATTATGAGACTGGAAACTGACTTATCTCTTCCTCACACTCATTCGGAATCTACATTTCATGCTGATGACTGTCAATGTTGAAAAAGTATAAATACATTGTTGCAAAAGGTATCAAAACTCTTATGGCCTCATTACCTACTTTCAGATATGCCTAATTCACCTAGCTCCAAACCTCAAGCAGTGATAGAAAAGCAACTTCGATTTCAATTTGAGTCTGAAGAAATATCAATAAGTTGCTCTTCAGGGCAAAGAGTTGATGGAAGTTCTATACTGAAAGGATCTTTGATTCTACTGTGTTGGTCAACTTCTACTAGGAAGTACTTCACAATCACCAAGTTCAGTTAAATGATCCACAAACACAAGTTCAGTTCTTCATGCAACTTAAAGACAGTGTCTTCTGAAACCAAGTGGAGAGCAGGAAAACCTTAATGTATGTCTTTATCAAACTTTTTCTTCCTCAACAGTAGTTTCTTTCTGAAAGCTGCAGTTTTGTCTCACATTTGCAAAAATGTTGGTCTAATTACCTTTAAGGGATACATTCAATGAAATGGGTTTTTCAAAAGTTTCACAAAAATATACTAGCTTCAAAACAAAGTCATCATCTACGAACTTCTCTGAAATCAAATGTTTCTCTTGCTCAAGGTAAAGATAATGTCCCTTCTTGAGCTCATTTACTCCCTTCAAGACATTCCCACGTGGAAGCCTAAAAGTGTTGCTGTATTTAGGGAAATGTACTCAGCCATTATATCAACACACATTTGTTGGAAACTACTTAAGTGGCTGACTTTTAATGACGTTTCTCTCTTTGATCACTGATTGAAGAACCTCATGAAGGACAGGGCTCATGTTTTCTGGTTCCAGTACTTCTCACTGAATGAAACAGTGTGTCTAAATGGCATGAGGAGCCTCTTTACAGATCAGAGCTTGCAATCTGGCATGACAGCCAGCCATACTGAGACCTCTACCTGTACATACACCAACACATTTTCCCCATTACTGTTGTTTTCTTTCATACAAGAGCGCAGTATTTCAAATAGATCTGCTGCTTTTGTTCCAAAAGTTATTTTCCTGCAGAAAAAAATGTAACCTTCATGGATGTAGAAAACAACGCACAACAAATTTGATGTGCATAATTGGATTATTGGTACCTTCTTCCAACTGAATTGTGAAATTACCATTAGTTATGAAGTTTTTAACCAACTGGTCATTAATGTCACAAGCCATATCGACTGGCAAAGGCACACTTGGCAGCCGATTCCCTGTCAGAATAGACACCTTGTACAGACCAGCTGGTACAATACAGACTTCCACTACATCTGTAGTTCATTTAAAAATTTGTCCATGCTGCCAGAGGAACACAAATCAGAGAAGACAAACAACAATTAAAAATTATCTGCATTCAACAAAAGTAACTTCAAACTGATTGTTACTGAACAGAAATAATAATTTACCTATTATAATTTGACTGCCATCTACCAAGCTGTCATCGTAACAACAATTACTTGCCAGCCCTCAAAGATATCACTACTAGTGCAAACATTGTTCCTTTACTCAGAAAGCCAATAAACCAAACTATTACTTTTATAAAACAATGGCAATATTCCTACAGTAGGTCCACAACACCCCTGGGAGCTGTGATGCATGGTTTGAAAAAACCCTGGTCTATGAACCTAAATGAAAGGCTGTTCGGCATGCCATATGAATTTCATTTCTTTCTATTTATGAAGCACCTTTAGAGGCTAATAACATACGTTTGTAATAAATTTGTTACATAATGTTTACAAATATTTTACTATATTACAGTTTTTTTTATTATGCTATTGCTAGGTAAGAAACAACTTTTGAAGTGCAAGTTTCATAAAATAGATTACTATTGATTCTACTAATGATTTTGTGATATTTCATATGTAACATCCTGCTTTTTTAATTAATTACTGCTGTGTACATCGGAATGTCTTATTTCTGACTCTTTTTTTACTCTTTTCACTCTAACACTCCACTTTCAGTACGTTTTGGTTGTGTGTGTTTACTGTATACAGAGTTACCAGGTGTCACTGTGTGTTATCAGTTGTCTTTTGTTTGTGTTGTTGTACCTGTATGTGGTGTGATATTCATTTGTTATGTGGGTGCATGTGTTATTCTGTGTAGTGGGACCTGCTCTAAGAAAACTTGAGACTTTCCAGTGAACAGAATCCTAAATAATAGATTTTCTTAAAATTGTTTGTGGTGGAGACATTGAATATGTTACTGATTATATTCTACAGCTTTGTTTTTTGTTGTTTTTGTGGCCAACATGATCAGTGAGTTGTTATTTATACTGGTAATTTATTACTTTCTTGTTTGTTCTTTGCAAGGGTTCTTTGTACCTGATAGTTTTTGTGTAATGGTAGAAGTTTTCTATTGGAATTATTACTTCTGATAATTTTCATACTCTTAAGTGTTAGTGGGTTCAGATCCATGCTTTACTTTCTTTACTAGATGTTCAGCAAAAATGGTATGGCTATTTTCATACTTTCAACTTCTTATATGTTCTTCGTATTTAGTTTAGAAATTTCTGCCTGTTATCCCCAGACACAATGGTTTTCAATCTCTAGCTGGCACCATGTGACGTGGAACATGACATGAAGGCCGGCCAGAGTGGCCGCGCGGTAAAAGGTGCTACAGTCTGGAACCGCACAACTGCTACGGTCGCAAGTTCGAATCCTGCCTCAGGCATAGATGTGTGTGATGTCCTTAGATTAGTTAGGTTTAAGTAGTTCTAAGTTCTAGGGGACTTATGACCACAGCAGTTGAGTCCCATAGTGCTCAGAGCCATTTGAACCATTTTTGAACCATGATATGAAGTTTATCAGTATGAACAATTAAGACACAACACTACTAATATAACAGGAAAAAATTCACATACAAAGAGCCCTTACAATGAATGAGAAAGTAATATATAACAAATCAATGCAAGTAACAACTCACTGACCACATTAGCTACAAAAACAATGTGAAATAAGAAGAACACAGAATTCTAAGCAAATCTTATTAATATCAAACTGCATACAGATATAACACCACCACCAAAGGACAACCAAAAACACACAGTGACAGTTCGAAACACTTTATACAGTAGGAACGCACACAACCAACACACAGTGAAAGTAAAATGATCAAGTGAAATGTGCTTGAAAATGCTGAAAACTGGACATCCTGTTGTATACAGGACAACTAAGTACAACTCCAGATAACACATGTAAAATAAGAAGATAACAAAATTTTAAGAAGAATCTTATTGAAGTACACCTAGCCTATGTACTTGTCATTCCTCCAACTCTCCCTCCTACCCACATTCCTAGCTGGCAAACCAGTTGCCTCCCTCTGAATTCCGAGCCACTAGCCATCCACCATCAATCCCTCTCCCTGCCTCCTGCCTCTCTCTCACTCTACCCATTCTATCAGGCATTACCACCACTACAACTGGGAGGACCTGCCGAAATGCAGCACTGGCACTTTTCATCCAGTAACTGCATGTAGATACGTAGGTGTTTTGTTTGGGGGAGGTGGTGTGGAAGGGGTTTACTCTAGCTAGAAAACTCATCACTCTGAAAGCTAGCATGTTTTCTTTCTTCTGTACATGCCTACTGATGCCTTGCTGCTTCTGCTTTCCAGTGAATGGTTGTGTTCTAAAAGATGTTTCTTACTTAACAATAAGATAATAACAAATACTCTGTCATATGGTAAAGTATTACAAAACATTATATAACACAATAGGCTACATTCTTATGTTAAAAATATGGTTCGGATTGTTGATATTCTGACTGATTATAATATTTAAATAGCATTTACAGCCAATATAGTCAAAAATATCTGTTATTTTTATGTCATTAAAGCTTCAAAACTATTAAATATAAAAATCTTTTCACATGATCTAAAATGCTCTGTTACTGGCTGATGCTCTGGTAACATCACAGACGAGAGTAAGATGAAGCTACACCTATGTTATAGTAGCGTAGGCCAGAGTTATGAGGTTTTTACGTACTTTTACTGCAAACAGTTTAACTATTTAGTGATGGAAAACACAATTACAACTTTTAAGTACCAATGAAAGGAATTTTGTGACTGCTGATAGTGAAAGCTTTGTGAAAGTTTATGCATTTAAGCTCCACCCAATTACAGCAGTAATATGTGTCCGATGGATGTTCTTTTCCCTGCTCTCTGCAACATAACTAAAATCGCTCTAAACTCAGGAACTGTAGAACTTTTGCAACTGGGGTCCCTACATTATAACTAGATAGTCAATTATAAACCATGAGCTATGATCCAGAGCACAAATTCATCATCATCTTCGTTTCCCCTCCCATCCTCTTCACATGACCAAACCATTTTTATCTATTCTCTTCAATTTTCTCAGTCAACTTGTCCACTCCAACATCCTTCCTAACATCTTCATTTTTCGCTCTGTCTCTCCTCGTCTTCCCTACCATACTTCTCAGAAACGTCATTTCACTGGAGCACAAAGCACAAATCATTCTTGGTAAAACTTAGTGTTTATTTCCTGCAAGACATTCAGCAGAGATACTGCCTCTGTCAGACATTCTGTGGCACAATGGACAGTGCATTTGATTGCAGTATAAGAGGTCACATGTTTGAATTAGGGAAGGGTCAAATATTTTTAAAAGTTTTACATAAAATATGAAAACAGCATTAGTAAGTACTGATTGTAGCAGATGTTTCGGTTGTGGGATGTATTATATATAGCTTCACATCAGTCTTCATCCCAGAAATGTACAAGAGATGATAAATGCATTTACTTTGCGAACAAACAATTCACGTTTTTGGAAAGATATAACCGTATGTCCACAGTAGAATGAGGTTTAGGACGATGAGCTTAAACAGACATAAATCGTGTAAAACATTCAGGTGACACGAAGGTAATGGCTGTGTTGTTTGTAAGTGTTAACTAACATTAGGTGTCTGAAGAAGACTTATTTCATCCTTATGTAAGATGATGAAACTGCAAAATTTTAACAATAGGGATCCTATGTAGGCAGTACGAAGATAAAAAAGTTTCTCTTATGATAAAATGTGTGTGGTCACATTAACTATAAAATATCTTTTTGAATATGACTTGGGTGAGCAGCAATTGCAAATGTCAGCACATGTAAACAGCAAGGGAAAAACAATAATATTCTGTTTCTGATCGGTGTGATGAAATTTTGTAATTTTGATTTGGTTTTCATATAAAAGGACTGTCAAGTTGTTTAACAAATATGTTCAAATGTCTGTTCAGGTTAAGATTTGAACTAGTGATCTATGAACATCATCATACAAAATTCGACGGTTTACCGCTCTAACAACTGAGGTCCAAATAATTAAGGTGGTGTTAGGTAAAATGGCAATATTTTCACTATGAGTTTAATTTCATTAAATGACACTGTTCTCCATTGTAATAATGGGATGACGAGCATATCTCGGAGATAAGATAATATTTTAACTTCACAGTGTAACACATTTTTAACTATGTTAGTGAACTTGTGCATTGATGTGGTGGCAACTGCCCATTTTATGCATCTTCTCATACTCTGGAACATTAAAAAACAACTTTTCAGGAGTTTTTATAGATGTGTTTCTACAGTATGGCACGAGACACCACTTGTAACCCATTTTCCATAAATTAAATTCCTAAATAAGGCATCATTGTGAATTAGCCCTGTGACAGTAGGAGCAGCGAGCTAGCTAGTGATGTACAGGCATCACATGGCTCAAATGGAGTATTTTAGTGAGCATTCGAATTATCTGAATGTCATTTCTGTTTTTATAAAAGAATATTGAAATCCAAAGGGGTGAAAAGCATATTAGGAGTATAAAATGACAGAATTGATCATTTAAGACAGTTGCCAGAAAACAGTAAAATACACTATTATTATATACATAAAAACTTGTATTAAAGACCACTGAAGATGCTTCATACATAAAAAGAAGTGAAATGTGTAATGCACAAATCAGCCATTTAGTTGCACAGACAGACCACATCCCAAAGAGCATATGGACACAATTTATTGGACATAATATCTTCAAAATTTATAATTAATTGCACTTTTTTCTAACCCTCTATGAATCGCATATCCTACTCACAATGGGTTCTTGGTGATTAACGCAGTCATTCCCTCACTAAACCACCTCGTTCACCACGTCACTACCACCAGTGGTTTTGAAAGAAAGGACTATTGAGTTTTACCATTTGTGTGATTTTTATTGGTTGTTGTGGAATTGTTGCCTGCCCATCTGTCTCTGAGTAAACAGATATTCTCGCTGTTTTCTCTCAGAACACAGTCATTTATGGGGCATGAAGAGCAGCACGACATAGGTGCCAATTGCCAGGATTTTCAATTTAAGAAAAAGATTAAATGTGACCTGTTTGCTTTGGGAGAAAATAAACCATTCCCTGTCCTTACTTATGTGAATTTTTATCCACAAAATAGATGAATTTCAACTGTTGCTTACATAAATATGATAGGTTTTTTTTTATTTGTATTATTTAGTGCATGTACCAAGTCAGACAAAAATTAGAGTGTATTCCCCATAAAAAAGAACAACAAGGGTTGGTGGAAATAAGTGCTAACCCACAACAGTGCATTTTGTGTTACTGCACATTTTATGTTTGGTTGAATTGAAAGACAAGAACATAAATGATGTTGTTGTTGACGCAGCTCTCCATGCTACTCTATCCTGTGCAAGCTCCTTCATCTCCCAGTACCTATTGCAACCTACATCCTTCTGAATATGTTTAGTGTATTCATCTCTTTTTCTCCCTCTACGGTTTTTACCCTCCATGCTGCCCTCCAATGCTAAATTTGTGATCCCTTGATGCCTCAGGACATGTCCTACCACCCGATTCCTTCTTCTAGTCAAGTTGTGCCACAAACGTCTCTTCTCCCCAATCCTATTCAATACCACCTCATTAGTTACGTGATCTACCCACCTAATCTTCAACATTCTTCTGTAGCACTACATTTCGAAAGCTTCTATTCTCTTCTTGTCCAAACTATTTATTGTCCATGTTTCACTTCCATACATGGCTACACTCCATACAAATACTTTCAGAAACAACTTCCTGACACTTAAATATATACTCGATGCTAAATTTCTCTTCTTCAGAAACACTTTCCTTGGCATTGCCAGTCTACATTTTATATCCTCTCTACTTCGACCATCAACAGTTATTTTGCTCCCCAAATAGCAAAACTCCTTTACTACTTTAAGTGTCTCATTTCCTAATCTAATTCCCTCAGCATCACCCGACTCAATTTGACTACATTCCATTATCCTCGTTTTGCTTTTGTTGATGTTCATCTTATACCCTCCTTTCAAGACACTATCCATTCCCTTCAACTGCTCTTCCAAGTCCTTTGCTGTCTCTGACAGAATTACAATGTCATCGGCGAACCTCAAAGTTTTTATTTCTTCTCCCTGGATTTTAATACCTACTCCGAATTTTTTTGGTTACTTTACTGCTTACTCAATATACAGATTGAATAACATCGGGGAGAGGCTACAGCCCTGTCTCACTCCCTTCCCAACCACTGCCTCCCTTTCATGTCCCTCGACTCTTATAACTGCTATCTGGTTTCTGCACAAATCGTAAATACCCTTTCACTCCCTGTATTTTACCCCTGCCATCTTCAGAATTTGAAAGAGAGTATTCCAGTCAATATTGTCAAAAGTTTTCTCTAAGTCTACAAATGGTAGAAATGTAGGTTTGCCTTTCCTTTATCTTTCTTCTAAGATAAGGCGTAAGGTAAGTATTGCCTCACGTGTTCCAACATTTCTACGGAATCCAAACTGATCTTCCCCGAGGTTGTCTTCTACCAGTTTTTCCATTCGTCTGTAAATAATTCACGTTAGTATTTTGCAGCTGTGACTTATTAAACTGATAGTTTGGTAATTTTCACATCTGTCAACACCTGCTTTCTTTGGGATTGGAATTATTAAATTCTTCTTGAAGTCTGAGGGTATTTCGCCTGTCTCATACATCTTGCTCATCAGATGGTAGAGTTTTGTCAGGACTGGCTCTCATTGTAGCTAGAACTTTCTAGTGGTACATATGAAACTACCTGTTACTACCATGTGATGCATTCAAAGATGCGACAGATAAAGTGATCACACTAATCTCAACTAAACTGGAATATTATGAAAATAACATATTGCTACTCACCATAAAGATGACATGGTGAGTTGCGGACAGGCACAGCAGAAAGATGATTACACACTGAGCTTTCAGCCAAAGCCTTATTCAGAAAAGAAAACACACATTCACACAAGCAAGCACATTTCACAAAAACTTGACTTATCTCTGACCCCTCTGGTCAGAATGCAACTGCCACATTAATGAAAGCAGCAATCAAAGCAACAACTGCATTCTGGCCTGAGACAGCAGTCATGTGCATGAGGTGTGTTGTTTATGTGAAACACTGTGTTTCTTTTCTTTTCTAAAGAAGGCTTTTGCCGAAATCTGAATGTGTTCCAGTCTTTTCATTGTGCCTGTCTGCAACTCAATGTGTCATCTGTACGATGAGAAGCAATCTATCCTTTTCATAATATTGTTAAATTGAGGGTTAGAACTTTCTTCTCCTGACCACTTCAGTTATTTGTTGTTCAATATTAGCATGTGACTACTTATGATACTGACTGTATCACCACACTCTAGTTAAGTTCCATCATTAATTCAGTAGCACTGAAAGGACGGTTTACTTTAGACATGTTTTTGTCCTGCGCAATCTGATGGAGAATTACTTGCAGAAATGTTTTGACCATTAGAATTAGTGAACACAGACAATGGGTCCTATTCTGATAGCAACCATGAGACTGAGCACAAAGTTTGCAGCGTTAGTTCCATTTCTTTCCTACCTAGAGCAGTCAGAACACAAGAACATATCTGTAAGAAGCTGTTCATCCACTCCTGTCAAGTTTGTAAGTTTTGATTAACTGTGTCACTGTTGAAGGTTGAAAAATCATCACACAGTAAATATACCACAAAAATAGGTCCTTAAACACTGGAAGATCCAGATTGGAATATCAAGAATATTCTGAGGATAGACTGCTACTCTCGTCATAAATGTGAGAATGCTGAGTTGCAGACAGCCACAATTAAAAGAGTGTTACATATAAGCTTTCCACCAAATCTTTCTTCAGAAAAGAGAAATGCACACATTCACAAAAGCAAGCACATCTCATACATATATAGCCACTACTACCTCTGGCCATAGTGGCTGGAGGTAGTGGACAGATTTATGCAAGTTGCACTTGCTTTTGTGTGTGTGTGTGTGTGTGTGTGTGTGTGTGTGTGTGTGTGTGTGTGTGTGTGTGTGTGTTTTTATCTCTCATTATTCTGAGGAAAGCTTTGATTGAATGCTTTACGTAATAGTCTTTTCATCATGCCTGTTTGCAACTCAATGTATTACCTTTATGGGGAGTAGCAATCTATGTTTTCATGATACTCTCAGACAGATCCTTAGTAACGCAAGCAGTTGTGTTTCCTTTTTGTCAACTTCTGCCCGAAGAAATAATTTTAATCCTAGTTCTCAACAGTTTAATTCTCAGGCTAAGACCAAATGAATAGTCCACAAAACAAGACAACGTGGTATCAAACAAAAATTAAATTACTGCCACGTAAAAAGAAATTTTATACTAACTGTGATCTATGAAAAATATCCGGCCATCAGTATGAACACGCTCTTCCCACCCCTCTGGCAGAGGGCCCAGCTCATCCTCTGGTTTTCTGACTGGTGGAGCTGTCTGATTAGGCATAGGACTCGCTCTACCTGTTCTTGGATCAACCCACGTTGTAGAGCGTTCATTGTGGTCAATGAAAAACACACGACCATTGGGTGCCACCTGCATAGACCAGCCTACAGGTAAGCCTTCTGCATTAATTGTATTTGTTTGATTTGCACTAGTCACAGACACACGCTGTTCAGACGGTGATGACTGTAATGGAAAAAACAAAGAAATCTGGTGTTACTAGTAAATTGAGAGTAATGTGTGCACTATGGTTAGTTAATCACATAATATACTTACAAAAAATTAAATTAATTCTTATATCACAAGTCACAACTTTTTACCCATGCACAAACATAACAATAGGCCTATTCAATGCTACGTAATTTCATATGAATATTCACAAATAATATGCCTCTTGTCAAATACAAATATGCATTAATGGCTTGCGAATTCAACAAGACTCATCTCACCTTACCTCAAGGAAAAAATCTATTATTAAGCCGACTGTACAGTAATAATGATCATAATGATTAAAAAATAAATAAAAAAAACAAACAGAAATTACATCCAAGATGGAGAGTTTTAATTTTACAATCATGGGCAGCTGTTGAAATTCGATACGCCACACTGTTATTGACAGATTGGACCTATCAAGATATTTTACCTGTGTACTATAAGAACACTGAAGATTAAATTTTACTGCCACAAAGGTGGCATCAGAAACATTAAGTGACGTGGAGGGATAGAAAGGAAGAAGGATGAGGGTTTAACATCCGATCAACATCGAGGTCATTAAAGATGGGGCACATGCTCAGATTTTTTTAAGGATGATGAAGGAGATCAGACATGCTCTTTCAAATGAACCACCCCAGCATTTTCCTGGAGCAATTCAGGAAAATCACATGTGGATTTTGAACCGTTATCCTCCTCACAACGAGTCCAGTGTGCTAACTACTGTGCCAGTTCGCTCAGTTTGGAGGGATAGAGAGGACTGAGAAACATGAAACTGATATTGTAAATTTCAAAAAAGGCTTTAGAAGTGTGCGCATATTAATTACCACCTCTTAACCCTTTCATTGCTACAGACATGCTCCCTGCATCCCGTGCGGTGTTCCTGCTGGTATAAAATATTTATCATTGAATCTTTGGTAAAATATTAGGTGAAAAAATTTGATTTTTACCCATCTTACAGTCTGATATCTTCACTCAACAAAGAACTGAATTTCTCTCTGTTATATGTCATAGTTTTACTATACCAAATTAAATAAAACATTGGGCAAAATTTTAAAAGAGTTTGCAGATGCAAAAACACATTGCATAAACTAGGCATATGGTTTATTTTAGCCCATCATCGGAGTGAACAAAATGTAGATAAGGTATCAAAATTTTATGCAAAATTGAGAGCAGATTGGTATCTCATTTTTTCTTGTGATATTGGGCTATATCCTGCATATGTTTGCATGCAGTGTGCTCATTTACATCCTTATGCGTTGTGAATCATTCAGTCATAGCAATTGTCATGTCTGCTGAGACTTCTCTATTCATCAAAATATGAGAGTAACGTGTCCATGACAATGAGAGGTCAGCAGCTCAGGATGCATACAGACATCCATTGCACTACAGGAAAACCCAAGCGGCACACGAATAAGTGCCCACAGTGCCTGGGGGTATCGGTGTAGCAGTATATCTATACAAGCCCACAGCAGTGAAAAAGTTTAATAAATTAACACACTCCTGTGATGTCAGCTCTGAGAAGATACTATTGGGATGTAAGAGAAGAAAATAATCAACTTCCTCCTTCCATAGCAGACAGAACAGGAATCAAAATTGCATTCATAATGCCTACTACAATGCTATACTGATACAGCTTGCTGAGTTGTTACCTAGTTAAGGTTGGCAATGAGTGGAGAGAATCCATACTGGCCCAGTCACACAACTTCTGCCGATTTCTCAGTCCCCATAAAAGTACCAATTCATGTAGTGCATATAGTATGTGATCTACCAGTTGAGGTTAAATACAGTAGAAACAAGAACAAGGAAAGAATGAAATTTAAATATTCAAATGCCCATAATGAAGAATATCATATTTTAAGGTTTAAGATTTATGGAACAGTAACTATAAAAACAATTCAAGAAGAAGTAATCACTTTGTGGAATATACTTTAAAACCACAGACTAAACTTAATATTCCAATAAAATAACACAATTTGATATGCTGCATATGGAACTCTAATTTACATGAGTTGACAGGAGGAGTGCAACCAGTATCAGACCATGCCTGACCGAAGCACCAAGGTTGACTATTTTGACAGCAGATTTGCTAATGGCCATGTGCTGATGGTACTGTGTTAAAGGTAAATGGTCTATATGGTAATACAAAATCTTGTACATGCACATATACACAACAAAATTAAATTATTCTGAAAGTGCTTAGTAGATAGTAGGTTACACTACCATTCACCTCTCACAATAAATAATACAAGTATAACACGGTATTGTATTCAAAATATCTTAATTGAAATTAATGCAGAGGTTGAGAGAAAAATTACATAGACTGAAGCAGAAACATCAATTACTCTCATGAGAAATTTTTAAATGACATGATCATTTTAGCAGGACAAGACACTGAATTACGACTGAGTCATATGATA
Source organism: Schistocerca cancellata (assembly GCF_023864275.1). Classification (NCBI taxonomy): domain Eukaryota; kingdom Metazoa; phylum Arthropoda; class Insecta; order Orthoptera; family Acrididae; genus Schistocerca; species Schistocerca cancellata. The sequence goes on along the minus strand of NC_064631.1, from coordinate 641,098,141 downwards.
AAAACTACTGTATTCCATGTATAATACATTACAACTGTAATCTGATGAATTTCCTATACAGTAAAGCAAGATTTAACTTATGCATTTCGCTACTGTAAAATTCTGATTCTGAAACCAACCGAACCTAATTTATTCCAATCCAGGAGAAAGCTTCAAGATAGAAGGTTATATCTAATTAGTAAAAACTTGTTTTGAAATAAATGATGAATGAAATCTTTACTCTGCAGTTGTGTGTGCTCTCATATGAAACTCACGGCAGATTAAAACAGTGTGCCGGACCAAGACTCAGACTTGGGGTCTTTGCCTTTCACAAGCAACTGCTCTATTGACTGAGCTACCCAAGCATGACTCATAACCCATCTTCACAGCTCTACTTCTGCCAGTAACACATGTCTGGCCTACCAAACTTCACAGAAGCTCTCCTGCTAGATTTGCAGGACTAGTACTCTTGGAAGAAATGGTACTGCAGAAACATGGCTTAGCCACACCCTTTGTGATGTTTTCAGAAAGAAATTTTCACTCTGTAACAGAGTGTGCAACAATGTGAAACTTCCTGGAAAATTAAAACTGTATGCCGGACGGAGACTAAGTTAGGACAATGGTCTTTCGCAGACTCTGGGGATGGGTTGTCAGTTGTCTTGGGTAGCTCAGTTGGTAAAGTACAGCCCACAAAAGGTAAAGACCCCAAGTTTAAGTCTCAGTCTGGCACACAGTTTTAATCTGCCAGGAACTCAAACAAGATGACATATTATTTATGCAAATACAATGTAATGATAAGATATTGTTCAGTCACTTTAAGGTAAGCATATTTTCACACAGCAACCGATACATATATTGATATGAGGACAGATGACTAAAGAATAGAGTAGGCATCAAACAGCTTACAAGTGCTTATGAAAGCTCAATTTATACAAAATATTTAATCAGAGGGTATGGGAGATTTTTACCTGCTAAGAGACAAAATCTAAGTATTCTGCTGTTTTCAATGCCTCTTCTATTTGATTATCAGTAGTATGTGTGTTTGATACATGTTTGCAAATTTTATCCAATCACAAATATGGTAACCAACAAATCAGGCAAATTACATGTTGACTTCTCACCGTTTGCGATTCCCTGGGAGATGCTGCCGGACTAGGAGCTTCAGGAATTGGCTCACTGTTCTATACCAAAGAAAAAAATATTGTAACATCTGTTTTTCATTGGAAACACTTATTTACTTCACCCTTACATGAAACACTAAAAAACTGTACACATTTATAACGAATATTAACACTAATTGGAAATTAATATTCACTAAAATTTGTATCAACAAGTGTTCACGCAGCATTCCACTAATGCCTTCGTACAACTGCATTTATTGCAAACTGCATTTATTATGAAAAATATTAATCATATGTGACATTTTCCACTATTTTTCAGTTTTCCAAAACAATGTTGTGTGACTTATCATATCCATGTTAATGGTGGTTGAACTTCGTGGCTGTCAATTGAATTACTTGAAGTAATGACTGTGCAAGAAAGAAAATATGGAGGAAATAATAATTACAAAAATGTGACAAACTTCATATATTTTTAAAAAAGTGAGACTGAGTGAGGTAAGTACAGAATTGTTCATTATGAAATTGATCCACATTGCTATGAGCCAGCCCCTGTGTTTTTAATCAATTTTTCATTAGTCTGAAATAAGCATAGCAGGATGACTGCTTTTTCCACACACTCCCATTTCTTGAGATTTCCAACAATTTTTTGAAGTTATTTAATCTTTCTTTTGTAGTTCATTACTTCTGATCCTTTATCATCCACTGAATAGTATGTTTCCCAAACATACTAACACACACCATACTACAATCTCTGTTATAAGTAACCATGGAAAATCCATGATGGAAAGTAACAATATTATTGAAAGGATAGTTGCTACTCACCATATAGCAGAGATGCTGAGTCACAGATAAGCACAACAAAAATCTTGTCAGCAAATGAGCTTTCAGTCAACAAGGCCTACATCCATCAGAGATCGAACACGAACACGAGCGCATCCTGACTCTGACCGCTGAGGTCAGACTGCAAGCGGTTGCGCATGACAGGAGATGCAACTGGATGGTGGGGGTAAGGAGGAGGCTGGGGTGGGTAGGGGGAAGGATAGCAGGGCAGGGGGTGGGGATGGTAAAGTGCTGTTTGTGGGATCATACAGGGATGAGGTGGGGAGAGGACAGGGCAGCTAGGTGCAGTCAGGAGGTTATTAGACAGAGGGAAGAAGGGGGGGGGGGGGGGTAGCGGAAAAGGAGAGATGTGAAAAGATGGTGGTTGCTTGGGTGAAATAGAGGACTGTGTAGTGCTGGTATGGGAACAGGGAAGGGGAGCAAGAGGTTAAGGATAAAGACTAACGGAGGTTAAGGCTAGGAGAGTTACAGGAACTTACGATATATTGCAGGCTGAGTTTCCACCTGCCAGTTCAGAAAAGCTGGTGTTGGTGGGAAGGATCCAGATGCCACAGGCTGTGAAGCAATCACTGAAATGAAGAACACTGCATGGGGTGGCACGCTCAACAATGAGGTGGTCCAGCTGTTTCTTGGTCACAGCTTAATTCGCAGATCACATGACTGATTTCACAGGTAGCCCTGCCTTTGATGGGATAGGCGATGCTTGTGCTAGGTGGTGGTGGGAGAATGTCTGGAACGTGTCTTGCATGTAGGCCTATTACGGGGCTATGAGTCATGAGGCAAGGGACTGGAAGCAGGGATTGGGTAGGGACGGACGAGGATATTGTGTAGGTTTAGTGGGTGGCGCAATACAATTGAGGGAGGGGCGGGAAGGATAATGGGTAGGACATTTCTCATTTCAGGGCACGGAAGGTAGTTCCCTGGCAGAGAATGTGATTCAGTTACTACAGTCCTTGATGGTACTGAATCACGAAGGGAATGCTCCTCTGTGGCCGTAAGGTGGGATTTTGGGAGGTGGTGTGTGACTGGAGAGATAAGGCAAGGGAGATCTATTTTTGCACAAGGTCAGGATGGTAATTACGTCTGTGAAGGTCTCTGTGAAATCCTTTGTGTATTTGGAGAGAGACTGCTCATAACTACAGATGATATGGCCCCGAGTGGCTAGGCTGTATGGAAAGGACTTCTTGGTGTGGAATGGGTGGTTGCTATCAAAGTGAAGGTATTGCTGGTGGTTTGTATTTTTGATGTGGATGGTTGAGTAGGACCAAGTAAAGCAAAGGGGGAGAATGTGTTGAGGTTCTGGAAGAATGTGGATAGGATCTCCTCATCCTTGATCCAGATGACGAAGATGTCATCAATGAATATGAACTGGGTGAGGGGTTTGGGATTACGGGTGTTTAGGAAGGATTCCTCTAGGTGGCCCATGAATAGGCTGGTATAGGATGGTGCCATGCAAGCTCCCATAGCCTTACCCCATATTTGTCTGTAAATAATGCCTTCAAAAGATAAGTAATTTTTGGCAAAGATACAGTTGGTCATGGCAATTAGGAAGGGGTTCATGAACTTTAGGAAGCATATAGAAGATGGAAGTGTGGGCAATGGTGGTGGTGGTGGTGAGGCGAGAGGTTTAGTCCAGAGAGATGTTCTGGGATGGGCCTAAGGATTTAAGGATAGACTGGGTATCCTGCTGGATTTTTGGAATGGGATCACTTTGGTAGGATTTGTAAGTGAATGAATCAGACAGCTGGCTTCCACCAGGTAACCCTTGCAGTTTGAAACAACAGTGGTAGATCCTTTGTCAGCACGTAGAATGCTAAGGTTAGCATCAGTTTTTTGGTGATGGATTGTGATTCTTTCCGCAGACTCAAGGTTAGTTTACATGTTGAGTGATTTGGGGAAGGATAGGGAGGCTTGATGTTAAGAAATTCTGGACAGTTACGAAGGGGTGATTTGGGGGCAGTGGGGGTGGATCACAGTTGAATGGAGGAGTAAACCGACTCAGGCAGGGCTCAACATTGGAATTTGGTTGAGTCTGATTGGTAGGGTTGCTGGCAAAGAAGTGTTTCCACTGTAGGGACCAGGAGACATTAACAAGTCCTGCATGATTGAATTTCGGAGCAGTGCAAAAAGTGAGGCTTTTGGAAAGGACTGATACTTCGGCAGGGCTAAGGCTTTTGGAGGAAAGGTGCACGACTTGTGTTTTGGGTGTGGATTCTGCGTGGTTGTAGGAGGGAGTTTTGAAGTGTGAGGTAAATGTAATAGGTCTTCACTTCATAGCTGACAAATATGCTTCGCAGACCATCTACATTTACCTCACCCTCAAAAACTCCCTCCCACCATCATACAGAACCCAGAACCTAAACAGACCTGAAACACAGTCATGAACCTTTCCTCCAAAAGCCTTAGCCCCCACAGAAGTATCTGTCCTTTCCAACGGCCTCATCTTTTGCCCCACTTCCAAATTCAATCACGCAGGACTGTTAAAAACCACCTCTCCTCCTCCCACTCCCTGCAGTGGAGAAACTTTTTCACCAGCAACCCTACCAAGCAGACTCAACCTAAAGCCAACCGTTATCCACCTCCACTGTCCCCAAATCACACCCTTCTAACTTTCCAGAATTTCTTAACTTTGAACCTCGCCTCGCCATCCTTCCCCAACTCCCTCAACATATAAACTACCCTTACATCTGCAGAAAGAACTGCAATCCACCACCTAAAAACTGATCCCAATCCTGTAAGTCTGCTTGCTGACAAAGGTTCCAGCACTATTGTTTTAAACTGCAAGGATTAACTGGCCCTAGGACTCTGCCAGCTATCAGATTAATCCACCTACAAACCCTACCAAAGTGACCCCATTCCAGCAGGATCTCTGGCCTCTCCTTTAATCCTTAGGCCCATCCCAGAATCTCTCCCTGGACTCAACCTCTCTCCTCACCACTAGCATTCTCCACACTCCTACCTTCTACATGCTTCCTGAAGCCCATAAACTAAACCACCCAGGATGCCCCATTGTGGCCAGTTACTGTGTCCCCACAGAGAGAATCTCTGCTCTCGTAGACCAACACCTTAAGCCTATAATCTGCAACCTACCCTCTTATATGAAAGATACCAACCATTTCCTCCACAGTCCCTCCACAGTTGCAGTTCCTTTACCACATGGTGCCCTGTTTGTCACTACTGGTGCCTTCTCTCTTTACACTAACATCCCTAATGCCCATGGCCTTACCACGATTGAACACTGCCTTTCCCGACAGAGTCCAAACCTACAACCTCCTTCCTAATTGTCATGACCAACTGTATCCTCACCCACAATTACTTATCCTTTGCAAGCATTACACAGAATTAAACTTGGGGTAAGGCTACGGGCACTCGCAATGGCACCATCCTACACTAATCTATTCATGGGTAACCTAGAGGGATCCTCCCTGAACAACTAGAATCGCAAACCCCTCACTTGGTTCAGAACCAGAACCTCAACAGCTTCTACCCCATTTGCTCCACCTGGTCCTACTCAACTGTCCAAATCAAACCTACCAATCACCAGCAATACCTCCACCACTTTGACAGCAGCCACTCATTCCACGCCAAGAAGTCTCTTCCATACATCCCCACACCCAGTCACATCTGTAGTGACGAATCGTCCCTCTTGAAATACACGGAGGATTTCACTGAGGCTTTCATACACCTTAATAACCCTTCCAACCTTGTACAAAAACAGATCTCCCAAGCTTCATCTCTCCAGTCACACACCACTTTCCAAATTCCCATCGTCCAGCCACAGAGGAGCTTTCCCTTTGTGACTCAGCACCAGCTGGAACTGGAGCAACTGAATCACAGTCTCCACCAGGGTTTCAACTACCTCTCATGCCTTGAAATGAGAAATGTCCTACCGACTATCCTTCCCATCCCTCCCACAGTTGCATTCCACTGCCCATCAATCCTACACAATATCCTCACCTGTCATACCCCTGTAATAGACCTAGAGGCAAGACGTGTCCCATACATCCTCCCACGACCACCCTACTACTCCAGTCTGGTCACAGGCATCACCTACCCCATCAAAGGCAGGGCTACCTGTGAAACCAGTCATGTGATCTACAAGATAAGCTACAACCACTGTGCCACATTCTACATTGGCATCATAACTGACAAGCTGTCTGTTCGCATGAATGGTCACCGACAAATTGTGACTGAGAAACAGCTGGACCACCCCACTGCTAAGCACACGGCCTCAACCTTCATTAGTCTTTACCCTTACCCTCTTGCCCCCTTCCCTGTTCCCATTCCAGCACTACACAGTCATCAATTCCACCAACACACCCACAGTCTTTCTAGCACTCTCCTTTTCCGCCAACAACCCCCCCACCCATCGAATCCACCTTGCTATCCCCCCCCCCCCCCCCTCTGCGCCATCCTCCTCCTTACCCCCAACACCAAGCTGTGTCTCCCATCATGGGCAGCTGCTCTCAGTCTGACCTCACCAAACACAAACAGAGACTGCAGTTGTGTGTGAGAGTTGTGTTTGTCTGACTGTGTGTGCATACGTTCTGTTTGCAATAAAGGCCTTGTGGCTGAAAGCTCATTTTCTGACAGTCTTTTGTTGTGCCTATCTGCGACTCAGCACCTCTGCTATATGGCGAGTAGCAACTATCCTTTTCATAATATTGTTCTAAGTAATCATATAAAATAATAACCAAATATTGCTCATTTGTTCAAAGCCATTGATATCTTTTTTTCCACCTTATGATAGCTTTGGTATCTCAGCCCAACATGTCTGAAGGCCCATAGGGCAGTACGAACATCGATGACGGCCAATGGGAGGCACTGCTGTAATTGTGGGCACTGTAGTCGCCGATGTATGCGCCACTGTGGTCCCCACCTGTCCAGCCAGCCTACCAGGGTCGCGGCTGTCCTATAAAGCCAACAGTGCAGTCACCCCTTCCATTAGTTGTGATTTCCCTGCATTACTGTAAAGATCTCACTACACCTCATTATCTTGGTTCCAAATTTGCTTTGTTTAATATTCAATCTATGTTTGCCTTTTGGACTTGCTATTCTATGGTGCCACCTCTGTTATCTATCTTTTTTTTTTTGTATTTACACTTCTTGTTCTCTGGTGAACTGCCATCAGTGCTCTCAGCCAACTGTACAGCCACCATTGGTTCTGAAGTTATTCCTGGACTTTCCCAATTCTGGTCACTATAATGGCAATAACGTAAAAGGTCAGCAGTATACTAGGGACTCCGAGCTCATGCATCTCAAACTGCAACAGCTGCACTTGTAGCAGCACGTTGCAACAGCAGTTCCAATGACAATTTCAACATTTGTTGAATCACTTACAGGTTCTCAATCCATCCACGCTATGGCCATTTCTGAGGTGGTGTGCTGCCCAACCAGAATTCCCATAGTTTAAATAGGCAAGATAAGACTGGGACACTTATTTGTAGCAGCTGTAACAGCATTCACCACTTTTCAGGTTTGGATGACACTCCAATGTTTGCTGTTCTTTTTATGGGGATCCCCAGACATGTTTTTCTTGCCACAGAAATTCGTTCCACTCTCTAACCTGGTTGTGCTCACATTCATGGAGATGTGTTCATTGCTGTGCAATTCACAATAATTCCATGTGGTCGCAATGCACCTCGAGTTTCATCGGAACCACAAACAGCCTGATCAGCCATGCTGCTCATAGGTGATTTCGGAAAGGTTGAATCGACATTGCGATTTCACTTGGGCAAAACCTGCTTGCAAAACTTTATATCCAGATTCACTGATTCGAGATGACGATGTCCAGTTGCCTCCTGATACTGAAGTTCGCACTGTACTCCTCAAACTCGTCAACCCTTCCTAAGATACTATTTTGAAAATCATGCACTCTTTTGAGATCACACAGTCTGGAAACTAACACCTCATGGCTTGACCTCAGGTAGTGGCAGTCCAGCCCCTTCCTCAGAGATGGGATTCTTGCAAGTCTTTTTTCCACCAGCGGTGCAATAATTCATGGATTACGGATGTCTCCAAAGCCTCTGAACAACCTGTTATGCCCTGATTTCAAAGCACACACCCTCATGCAGACTGTTCAGATTGCTGGGCGCACTGCACCTGTGGTGGGAAAGATGAGCATCTATGCACTGTTTGTTGTCAATTGTCGACACAGCTGGATGCCCCCTCCCCCGCCACACACACACACACACACACACACACACACACACACACACACACACACACACACACACACACACACACACCATTGTGGATAGTCCACCATTTCAACCACTCCCCATCCAACAGAGAAGCAGATAATATGGTCCATAAGTTTCAACAGCAAATGCTGAAAGTGGTGGGCACGTCCACCACAATGGCTGCACTCACATTGTTCCTCAGCTTGTAATAGTACGGTGGAGCTCCTCTATGGGTGGTAACCACACACTGTCCTCCAGCAGCACCACAGCCAACAGAACCACAGAGTGTTCTAGCAGATGCAGCTGTGTGGGCACACTCATTTGAGGGCAAAATCCTTGTCGGTGCCAGCCACGGTGGTAACCACCCACAGGCGGCATCTTACAACGGTGGACACAGTAATGCTGGCACTCGAAGCAACTTGTCCAAACCTACCAGCTGTTCCATTTCCACTGCCTGGAACACCCATTATTGCACCCCCACACCCGCCAAGATACAAATTATATTTTCAGGCCCCAGCAGAGGGAGATTTGGCATCTTGGCCTGGCATATTTGTAGACATGCCGGATGGTATGGACATCTATGACAGCCACTAGGTGCAGCTGCTCCAATTGTGGGAATTACAGTCACCGACGTAAGCACAGTCATAGGCCACATCTGTCAGGCTGGCCTGTCAGAGCTCATGGCTGCTATATAAAGCCAAGAGCATGGCTGCTCCATCTATTAAGATTTTTCTGCATTACTGTATACATCTCACTACATGTCATTGTCTTGGTTCTGAATTCACTACCTCTTAGTATTTGGACTTTGTTTGCCCTCTGGACTTGCTATTCTGCTGTGCTGTCTCCCAAGTCTGTCATTCTCTCAATGCTCTCACCCAGTTGGCCAGCCACAACAGTTTCTGAAGTTGTTCCCGGACTTGTCCAATTCCGATCCCTATAATAGCTATGTGCAGAGGTGTGTGGACACAAATACGTGATTACGTAAACCCTTGAAGTAATCCACAACTTGTTCTTAATAGTCATATACACCATGAGTCTTTATTGCTGTCATCTTAACCACAATTTCCCTGCTGAGATCATCAACGGACAGGTATACAGGAGGGTCTCATGCAGTATCATCAACTTATTTGTGCATACTCAAAACAAAACATCAACACTTATGCTGAAGTAAAATGTGGAGTGTGGACAATAATGTTATAAACATCAGTGCATCCAAAATGTTTTAATTTATTTCCATACCTCATCACTACCACCATCACCTAACAACTGATGAATCTCTTCATTTAAAAGATGAATCTGTTGATCCAATATTTGCTCATCCAAGTCTTCATCATCACCATCATAATCCTCATCACCACCACCATCACCACGAACACCACCACCACCGTCACCATCACCACCACGATTACTATCAGTCTCGATACTTTCCTGTTTTATTACGAGTTAGCATGCACAAAATAAAAAAGCCATGCTTATTAAAGCTATAGTACAGAATTCTCCTTGTCATGCAAACAGGTTAATTAATGATAAATCTTATGGACTTTTTTACTTTCCAGACAATGTTGGCTAACACAAAGATATATCTTATACTCAGTGCAACAGATAAACAAGAAAACTAGAGCAATGACAGAATTTTGAATTAATTGTCAACAAATTAAATATTTAGTGCTTTATTTTTAGTAAGTTGAATTCAATGAAAAAGCACATTTTGAAAAGCAGTGTGAACTGAAGGAAGTCTAATAAAGGGTTGACATCCCATAATGAATTTTATGTCAGGTTCCAGCTCAAGATACAGATTCGATGTACAGCCTTTGTTTGCTTAATTTGAGGTAACATTCCCTTTACGAAAATAACCAAAACTATTTAAAAACTACTACAGACAAAAAGTGAAGCTGGTTTTAATTTACATTACAGTAATAAAAGACGGGAAAGAGGAAAGAAAAGTACAGAAAATAAATATATTTACGAGGGGCATTCAATAAGTAATGCAATACACTTTTTCTGAAAGCAAGTTGGTTTTTTTGTGGATTCCAGTACACTATATTGTTCTCCACTCTTTTTGCTACAAAATCCTATTTTTCAACATCACCTCTGTTCACTGCAACATCCATACACCACCATCCTTCACTGCGCCAAACAAATGGAAGACAGACAGTGGGAGTCTAGATTGTAAAATGGTCTTCTGTTATGGGGCAAAGAACCCAGAGGGGAAAACACCTTTGGGTAGCCCACTGGAGGGCAAGTGTGTCAGCATTACCAACAGAGATGTCCAGTTGTGGAGCAAGGTGTCTGTACATTCCAACATTGTAGGAGTCACAGCTGCATCCGACCGGACTGCACATGGGGTTGGTTGGTTGGGTTGGGGAAGGAGACCAGACAGCGTGGTCATCGGTCTCATCGGATTAGGGAAGGATTGGGAAGGAAGTCGGCCATGCCCTTTCAGAGGAACCATCCCGGCATTTGCCTGGAGTGATTTAGGGAAATCACGGAAAACCTAAATCAGGATGGCCGGACGCGGGATTGAACCGTCGTCCTCCCGAATGCGAGTCCAGTGTCTAACCACTGCGCCACCCCGCTCAGTTGCACATGGGGAATCTTACAGGTTTGTGCGACCTTGTTGTGATGATTACAGACACCTTACCCAACGACTCACTGTGCTTTTGTTCACTGTCAGATCTCCATAGATATTCCGCAAACATCTATGAATATTTTTAATGCTATGGCTTTCTGCCAAAAGAAAATCAGCAACAGCTCTCTACTTGGAACACACATCCATTACAGATGCAATTTTGAAGGCTACATATAGTGCCATCATCTATCTGAACTTCATGAAACTAAATGGGCTGAGGTGGGAATATTCCACGATGTACCACAGCAAGTTTCACATGTTTTTCAACTGAAATTGGCTGAGAAAAAATGCATTACATTACTTATCGAATATTCCTCGTACATTCACAGTGTCATGTACAACCCTACAGGCTGTTTGTATAACAGATGCAATTAATGTAAGTTTATTAAAAACTACAAGGTAAAGATATGAGCATGGTATGACCAATGAACACATTAGGATATAAGAACTATTAGAACTATTTTCAATGTGAAACAGACTAGACTTCAGATGGTGGGGTGTTTAGGATCCCAGTAACATTTATATTAACTTATTTAAAATCACAGGAGCTAGCCCCTGTATTCAGGTGCACGTATACGTGAATCCTGTGTTTACGATTTAATAATTATGTTTTCTTTATCCTTCAACTTCATGAAACTAAATATTTGGCTCAAACTCCTCTCCAAGCACTGTACCTCTAAAAGGCCAAAGTTATCAATAGGAGCATTTCTGTAGTTGTCTACTTCAATTTTTGTCTCTTATTAGTCTTTACCTATCATTGCTCTCCTTGTTTCTTCAAAGAATTATTTCTTTGGTCTCTTTCTGCATCTTCCCTTCAGTACTTTTAGAAAATTTTGTTGCAAACATTGTATCTCTATACAAGCCCTACATTTTTACATATCTGAGGAGTTGCCTTTCTCCAGTTATTTGTTTAAGGACTTCTTGATTCACTATTATATGAGTCAAACTCTGAGTTACTTTTTAAATCCCCAATTTTGTCGCTTTTACCTGCTGTCAATTTTTCTGCTAAATTCTTCTACCCACTTTTAAAAAGTAACATAAGTAACATCCTGCAGCAAACAGATTTATTAAGTTTTCATTGAGTTTCAAAGATGCCCTTATAAAAAAGCTTGTGTTGTCTTATTAGCACAAAGCACATTTATCGCTTACTATCCTCCTCCCAATTTCTAAAGAACGTCAGGCATATTACAGCATTTTCCTTACTTAGACACTTTTTGCTACGTGATATAGCTTTTCAGTTGTATTAGGGCCATTCAAAAGTGAATGAGCTGCAGGCTGTAATATTAAAATTGCTAAAGGGATCACAATGCCATTGCCCAAAGAAGAAGGTGTGGTCCTTGTAAGTGTGCTGAAGCTGCAAACTTGCTGATAGAGAGACACGGGTACACACCCACATCACTGAACGAACACTTTCACATGTCAATCATCCACAGCATTCAGTTGTGCTGACAACAGAGAACTGAAAGCTCCCAAAGAAGGGAAAAGGGGTATAACATGTTTCCTACAGTGGAATAAGTGCAGGGAATGGAAATCCATCAAAGAATGACAAGTTTACAAAGAGCACTGCATATCTATTACACGTGTCAAGGCATGGCACAAGCAATCTAGAGAAGGAAGGATGTCACTGGCCAATACACACAATCTGGAAAGCCACACTGCATTAAGGATTCCATTGTCCAGTAGATGGTATCTGTTTATTGAAGACTACCACATTGCAGTGGCAGCTATTGCCCCAAGAGGTTCGATTTAGCATCAGGACTGTGGTGGATATTCAGTGCTCTCCATACACTTGTTCCATTATTTGATGAATTTCCATTTTCCACACTCCTCCTGCAATAAGGAAAGGCACTACAACTGTTTGCTGATCTACTGAAGCCTCCATTTCAGTGTTTTCAACACAAGTGAGTGCACTTGACAGCCAACACATAAGTGTGCAACTCTAGCAGCGACATTGGGCCTCAGCATTTTCGCCAGGATCAAACCTTTCCGCAGGCAATGACATTACAAACTCTTCAGTGGTTTTCATTTTGCAGCCTCTAGCTCTTTTTTGGGAGCTTAATACTTTAATTTTTGTTGACTGACTCTGGGAAGCAATGGCTACAATGGTCCACAGCATATACCATCCACAGTTGGGTTGGAGTCTCAAAATATAGTAACAAAATCTGCATTCAACATCTGATGGTGACTAGGTGAGCTGACAAAGTATTTTGTAAAAAGAAAATGACAATTTAGCAACAAATGAAAAAACTTTTAAACTAATAATTTCCCCGAGAAAGCTTGAAGAGTCACAATCAACATATTTTCACTGGCACAGCACAGACATACACGAAATCATCACTTAAAATACATTGGATATCAGAGACATCACTTTTTTAAAATGAGTTAGTTAATTCTCATTGTATAATTAAGGTAGTGGGCAAACTAAAAGCACACAAACAAGATTGACATTTTTGCTAAGATGATTATTTTTCAGAGTTATTTAACACAGAAAACACAGATGCACAATGTAGTGTAACTGTCAATGTCATACAGAAATGGAGAATACAACATGCACAACTAGTACACAACTCGCTACAAATGTTTATTTCATTTTCGTAATTTATAATGTACCTTATTGTCTAGAGGTAGTGCTTCTGACTAGTAATTGGGGGCCCTGGTTCGGGGACAGCCTCTGCTTAAATTTGGAATAAAAATCATTAACAATGGCAGCTGGTACAAGGTGACTCCCTTGTTCTGCCAAAGGACTTGTCAAAGAGGGCAGAGGAGCAGACAGAGTTTCAAGGCAACCTCCAGCCCTTGGGGTAAGAAACTGGCCATAAATCAGCAATAATCAATGGCATGAGGGTACAAATGACAAAAAGAAACCACTACATTAAACAGACACATTGTGTATCTACAGGGGACGTGGCATACAATTGAAAAAATGTCATGAAGATCTTTTCACTGATGAATGATACTGGATTAGTCCACCATTTAGAGTAACAATGAGAAAAAGATTACATAACCAATGAAAGTTGAGCATACTATGAGTTGGAAGGTAGAATGTCAAATTTTAACATGGTAGGGAGGCTAAAAACCTAAAAAGGAAATTGCAAAGGCTCAGCCTAAACATAGTGGCAATCAGTGAAGTGAAATTGAAAGAAAATGAGGATTTTTAGTTAGCCAAGTATAGAGTTATGCCAACAGCAGCAGGAAATAGTATAATGGGAACAGTATTCATTATGAACAGGAAAGTGGAGTTACAGCAAACAGCTCATTCATAGGGTTGCTCTCATGAGAATCTGCAGTTAACCAGTTCTGATAAGCGTGCCAAAGTCCCCAGCAGAAGATGAAATAATAAGGTATATGAGAATACTGAATGAGTAATTCAGTATGTAAAAGGAGACCACAGCTTGAATAGAGTGAACAAGTTCACATGGATGTAAGTTGCAGCAGGCGTGCAGAGATGAAGGGGCTTGCACAGGATAGACTAGAATAAAGAACTTATCGAACTAGTCTTCAGGCTGAAGGCAACAGCAGCAGCAGCAGCAGCAGCAGCAGCAACAACAACAACAATTGGAAAGCAGTATTAGGTGGAAGAATTGAAGAAAGAGTTACAGGCAAATATGCACTTGGTAACAGAACAGAGAGAAAAAGGCTAATTGAGTTCCACAATGATTTTCAGCAAGTTGTTGCGAATACAGTGTTCGAAAATCACAAGAGGAGGATGTATTCTTCAAAGGGCTTTCAGATACAAGAATATTCCAGCTGAATTACGTCAGTATCAGACAGATTCTAAAACTCAGATGCTGGATTGTGAGGCGAATTCAGGAGCAGATGTAGACTTGGATCACAATTTAGTAATGATGAAGAGCAGACTGAGATTTAAGAGACTCCTGCTGAAAATTCATTGTGCAAGGAAGTGGAATGCTGGAGCACTGATGAATGAGGAGATTTAAGATCTCTGAGGTTATATATACTTTGATAATGAATACAGTTCATCTGAAGAGCAATGGATATCTTTAAAAAGGACAGAAAACTTAGCTACAAGGAAGATAACTGCAAAGAAATATTGGGTAACATAAAATATTTCAATTGATCAATGAAAGGAGGAACTACAAAAATGCTCAGAGAAATTCAGAAATATAAACCACTTAGTAATTAAATAAACAGGAACTGCAGGGAAACCAAGACAAAATGGCTCAGGAAATATTACAAAGAAATGGTTGCAGATGGACTGATTCAGAATGCAGAAAACTCCAAATAACTTTTGATTAAATTAAAGGCAAGGGTATCAACTGGGAATTTCACTGTTAAGTGGCGAGAAGAGAACAGATAGGTAGAAAGAGTACACTGGAGGCCTTGTCTGATATCACGACTGCAGGTGAAATGAAAGTCAATATGGAAGATGTTGGACCTCCAGTATAAGAGGCAGAATTCATTAGAGCTTCAGAAAATTTGTGAGCAAATAAGGCAGAAGGGATAGATAACATCTGAAATTTATAAAATCATTTTGGGAAGAGGCAACTGTCTCCCCATCTCTCTTTGCTCCATTTCTTTCACTGATCTTCCCTCTTCTTTCTTCCTTCTTTGTAACATGGCTGTATCTCGGAGTTTTCAATGCAGAAATATAGTGAGTAGGGGGCACATGTGTGTGGTGGTTCATGATATCGTAGTGCTGTGAGGGAGTGTCACTCGTGCCTCTGGTTTTAGAATACTGATGACTGAAGTATGAACATTTCTCAAAAGAAAAACAGGCATGTGCTCTCTTTTCTTTTAAAACTATAAATAGCATATAGTACTATCTATCATTCTACTAAACTGAATTTGCGCGACACCATTGATGAAGTTTCAACCTCGAAAGAAGTTTATTAATACCAATTTATCTGAAATAAATAAATAAATAAATAAATAAAAAACCCTAATTCAATCCAGAAGTCACTCACAGTTAGAGTAATTCGTTTCTGATGTGTGTGTGTGTAGTGGTCATTGATACTTAAAAGATCGTTTCAGTAATTCTTTCACTGTCTGTTTATGAGTTGCTAAGCAACGTATCAACAAGCTGACTATGCAATGATTAATATTTGTCATATCCCAACATTAAATTGCTTCTCACTTGCTTTAAGCATTAAGATGATTACTATGCCACCCATATAAGTCTTTGATAGATATTATCAAGCTAATGTCCGTAAATTGCGGTTAATGTTACTGAATCTCACGCACGACAATAACACACTATATCTAGCCACGTATCTTAAATTCATTGCCGATATTTGAGAATTCGCGCGCGATTTGTTTGCACCAAAGTCAGGCTGTGGTTCCCTAGCATAATTTTTAAATCAACTCCGAGTTGTAAATTAACAATTCTATGCCCATTCATGAGAGTTACAGAAGATCCGCACTCGACGACTACTTGATCGTGGGCTCAAGCAACATGGAAGTTTTTGTTCTTACAAAGAGAAAACATATCATGTATAATGCAACAAGGTGATTTGCTATGTCTAAACATATTTACATCTATCTCATTAAAACTCATTACCTATTAAATGTTGTACATAATTAAATTCTTTACTCTGTAAATAATCAATAAAATTTAGAAATGAATTACATGTATAAAAAATCTCAAGTTGATATGAAGCCATGGGTCACTACTGGTTTCAACTCCCCTACACTCAGGTGACGCAAAGTAGATCCAACTATATTGGAAAGAATCATGTAATGCTACACAACCAAGTTGCTATATAAGTTGGTATCCATAATCTAGGAGTCTGGAGACAGTAAGACCAAAAAGAAAGTGCTCAGATTTAAAAGTGATGTAAGACAGGGATGTAGTCTTTTGCCCCAATGCTCAATCTATACAATGAACAAGCAGTGATGGAAATAAAAGAAAGGTTCAGATGTGGGTTTGAAATTCAGGATGAATGGATATCAATGTCAGATTCACTCATCTCAGTACAGAATACAAACTGAGAATAAACCAAAGAAAGGCAATAGTAATGAGGAGCAGCAGAAATGAGATTAGTGATCAACTTACATCACAATTGGGAACCACAAAGAACATGAACTTAATGAATTCTGCTGTCTTGGAAGCAAAACAATAATAAAGATGATGTTAAGAGTACACAAAAAGCGGATTTGCACAGTCGAAGTGGACACTTCTGATCAAGCAAAGTCTACTACTATCAAACATCTGACTTCATCTGAAAAAGAAATTTCTCAGAATGTATGACTGGAGGACAGTATTTTATAGTACTGATTAATGGATTGTAGGACAACTGGAAATAAAAGCAATCAAAGCATTTAAAACGTGGTGCTGTATAAGGATGTTGAAAATTAGTTGGATTGATATGATAAGGAATAAGGAGGTCAGGTTACCTTCCATTCAGAAGGAGGCTGTTATATTGACTTGTAAACAATAGATTTCAGCTATCAGTCGTCCTTTTTAAATTTTATTGGCAGATCTAGATTTCAGCAAGAAACTAGCCATTCTCAATGCACTATCATTTTCTGTCAATGCATGTAATGCCTGTTGGTCGGGCTTCATCCACAGTTCATTGAATTCAATGAAGCATTGATCAAAAATGATAGTGCATTGAGAATGGCTAGTTTCTAGCTGAAATCTAGATCTGCCAATAAAATTTAAAAAGGATTACTGATAGCTTAAATCTATTATTTACAAGTGAATAAAGAGATTCTTTGCAGAATCAGAGGAGAGAGGAACATGTGGGAAACATCGACAAAAAGAAGGGACTGGATGATACGACACGTATGAAAACATCGGGGAATAACTTCCATGGTTGGTTGGTTTAAAAGGGGGGAAAGGAACCAAACTGCCAGGTCATCGGTCCCTTGTTCCAGTAGAACAATTACCCAAGGGAAAGAAGAAAACGAAGATGTATGGCACAATAAGAGGAGTAAGGAAGTACCAGAAGAACGACAGAAGGACAACAAACACTACAATGGACAAAACAGGACAAGAAAACCACAGACACGCAAGAAACAAGAAGACGAAACTAAAAACGAGAAAGCAGATTACCATGGCTGTCTGACCATGAGAATAAAAAAGGAGACGCCAGCCACTCTGCAACACATTAAAACCTCCACCCTAAAAGCCCTAGGATGGAGGACACACAGGGACAAAGGACATGTATTAAAACTTCGAGCAAACGATAAAACTCACCCTCACAAATAAAACATAAAACTAAAGCTGCTGTTGAGGCATTGTCGCCCAACACTGAAGGTAGGGTGCTGGGAAAGCTAAAAGTTCGCCGCACAGTGGCTAAAAGTGGGCAGTCCAGCAACAGTTGGAAGACTGTCATTTGGGAGCCACAGCGACACTGTGGTGGGTCCTCGCGACGGACGAGGTAACCATGTGTGAGCCACGTATGGCCAATGCAGAGCTGACAAAGGAAAACCGATTCCCTGCGAGAAGCCTGCAGGAAGACTTCCACACATTTGCAGTCTCCTTAATAACACACAGTTTGTTGTGCATACTGTTATGCCTTTCTGTCTCCCAAGCCAAAAAACCTTGTGGCGTAAGACTGAACACAGGTCAGTTTCAAAGACGCCCATCTCCATGAGCGGTTTCCGCATAGCCTGTTTGGTCAGACTGTCAGCAAGTTCGATGCCTGGGATTCTGGCGTGTCCTGGGGTCCACACAAACACCACTGAATGAGTGGACCATTCCAGGGCAGAGATGGACTCCTGGATGTTTGCTACCAAAGGATGGTGAGGGCAGCACTGGTCAATAGCTTGTAATCCGCTCAGGGAGTCAGAACAGAGAAGAAACGACTCACCAGGACAGGAATTGATGTGCCCAAGTGCACGAGATATGGCCACAAACTCTGCAGTGAATACACTGCAGCCAGAGGGCAAGTAATGCTGTTGAGTATGGCCTCTGTGGACATAGGCAAAGTCAACATTACCATCACACATCGAGCCATCGGTGTAAACAACTTCAAAGCCCCGGAACTCATCAAGCATGAAGAGCAAATGACAGCAGAGAGCGGTGGGGTTAATGGAGTCCTTAAGGCCATGCAAAAGGTCCAGATGAAGTTTCGGCCGAGCTGTACACAATGGAGGGGTATGTGAATGGACCTTGAGAAGAGGTGGTAAAGGGAAGGACTCCAGTTCAGAGAGAAGGGATCGCACACGAACTGCAATCGTGAGCCTTGACCTGGGCTGCCGATGCTGGAGATGAACTGCCATAAGTGGGAAAAGGAGACGGCAATTTGGATGCTCAGGAGAACTACGAATGTGTGCAACGTAACTGATGAGCAGTTGAGCACGTTGGATCTGCAATGGAGGGACTCTGGCCTCCACCAGGACACTTCACTGCACTCATTCCCAAAGCTCTCATTGCTAGGCGAACGCCACAGGGGTGCACTGGGGCGAGTAAATGCAACGCTGAGAGCGCCATCGACCCGTAAACAAGACTCCCATAGTCAAGGCGGGATTGAGCAAGGGCTCTGTAGAGCTGCAGCAGCATAGAGTGATCTGCACCCCAGTTTGTGTTACTCTGGCAGCGGAGGGCATTGAGGTGCTGCCAGCAAATCCGCTTAAGCTGACAAGATGAGGTAGCTAAGTCGATCAGGCGTCGAAAACCAGTCCTAAGAATTGATACATCTCCACTACAGTGAGTGGGTCATCATTAAGGTAAAGTTCAGGTTCTGGATGAACTGAACAACACCGAGTGCATGACACACGACTTCGCAGCTGAAAACTGGAAGCCGTGGGCTAGACCCTATGACTATGCCTGAATGGCTCCCTGTAGGCACCGCTCAGTGACACCAGTACTGGTGGAGCGGTATGAAATGCAGAAGTTGTCTGCACACAGAGAAAGTGAGATAGTTGGCCCTATAGCTGCTGCTAGATCATTAATGGCCACTAAAAAAGAGAGAGAGAGACTCAATACAGAGCCCAATGGGACCCCATTCTCCAGGATAAGGGGCGAACTATGGGAGGCACCAACTTGGACTAGAAAAGTACAAAGCGACAGGAAATTTTGGATAAAAATCAGGAGCAGGCATCAGAGACACCACTTGTATAATGTGGCAAGGATTTGATGTTGCCAGGTCATGTCATATGCTTTCTGTAAATCAAAAAAGATGGCAACCAGGTGTTGGCATCTGGAAAAGGCTGTTCGGATAGCAGACTCAAGGGACACAAGATTATCACTGGTAGAGTGACCCTGGCAGATGCTGCCCTGACATGGAGCCAGTAGGCCATGCGACTCTGGGACACAGCCCAACCACCGACACATCCTATGTTCCAGCAGCTTACAGAAAACTTTGGTGAGGCTGATGGGCCAATAGCTATCCACATCAAACGGATTTTTACCGGGTTTTAGCACCAGAATGATGATGCTCTACCACCGCTGTGATGGCATCTTTGCGATGGAAAGATGCCATTGCACCAGATCAAGTTGAAGATGATGAGGAGATGTTGCTTGGAGTCAGACGAGAGATGTTTAATCATCTGACTGTGGATCCGATCTGACCCAGGAGCTGTGTCAGGGCAATGTGCAAGGGCACTCAGGAGCTCCCACTCAGTAAATGGGGTGTTATAGGGTTCACTGTGGTGTTTAGTGAACAAGAGGTTTTTTCTTTCCACCTGCCGTTTGAGGGTGTGAAAGGCTGGTGGGTAGTTCTCCGTCACAGAGGCTCGAGCGTAGTGTTCAGCAAAGTGCTTGGCAATCGCATTTGCGTCGCTAGAGAGCACGCCATTGATGTTAAGATCAGGGACACCTGTTAGAGCCTGGTACCCAAAAAGACATCCGATCTTCATATTTGGGAAGGTGACGTATGGCACTCAATGGTCGACACGTACCTCTCCCAACACTCCTGTTTCCGTCATTTTATAAGAAGGTGAACGCTGGCATGGAGCTGCTTAAAGGCTATTAGGTGCTCTAGGGAAGGGTGCTGCTTATGTCACTGTAGAGCTCACCGACACTCCTTAATTGCTTCAGCGACTTCCGGTGACCAAGAAGGAACTGTTTTGCTGGGGGCACCCTAGAGAATGAGGGATAGTATTTTCCGCCTGCAAATTGATAACTCAATAGCCGAGTAACTACCCTGAGCCACACTGAAATGTGTGGCAGCCCCAGTATTTAAGAGGCAGAGGTCGAGTTGAGACAGTAAATTTTCGACATCTATGCCATGGCCAACAAGCATGGTGCTACCCCACAAGGGGTTATGGGCGTTAAAATCTCCCAAAAGTAGGAAAGGTTTAGGGGTTCAGGAGTACTACACCATCTGAAGGGAGATATGCGTTGCAGACAGTTATTTCCTGCATCGTCCGTATCCTGACAGCCACAGCTACACAAGGTGTTTGAAAGGGCACAGGTTCACTACATAACGAGCTCAGGACATAAACGCAAACTCCACCTGACACGCTATTATAGTCGCTATGGCTCTTGTAATATCCCCTGTAGCTGCAAAGGGCAGGGGCCCGCATTGCCGGAAACCAGGTTTCCTGGAGGACAATGCAGAAAGCAGGTGTAAAGCTTAACAACTGTCGTAGCTCAGCTAGGTGTTGAAAAAACCGCCACAATTCCACTGGAGGATGACGTGATCGTGAGACTGGGAAGGTAAAAAACACTCAATGTGGCAGTCTATGCCTCAGGGTCATCTGCTGCCACCGACTTATTTCCTGAACAGGCTATAACCATTGTGTCTGAGGGTCTGGAGAAATCTAGGTACTCAGTGGACACCAGAATCTTCACCTCATCTTCAGATGCAGAGCTTGTAGGTAACGGTGGTGTGGGTGCCACCGCAATACCGTTGGTCTTGGTGGTGGTCTTTCTGGCTCTCTCTCGCTGGTGCATGGGTTTCTCTGGCTGGGAGGGCTTCACTGATTCAGTCTCCGGGACTGAGGATGATCGTGAAGCTCTAAGACCAGCTGCTTTTGGGCACTTCAGCCACTGGCAGGTGTCATCTTTCCCACTAGCAGACACCTGGGAAGGGAATGTCCCAAGGGACCCTTTCTTAGAGAGAGGAGCCGAAGAAGACTTACGCTTCTCCAGCTGAGAAGTGGAGACCGGTGTCCCCCAAGCTTGGGGGGACAGTGCTCCCAAGGTAGATGGTGCGGGAACAGGGAGGGAAGTGACCCACCACCATCAAGGGGGCAGGTGTAGTCTTCCAGCTCTGAGAGCCGACTGGAACTCACAGAACTGATGGGACTACAACTGTTCTCATAGCAGCGGCATAAGAGGTGGTCATAGCCACAGGATGTATGCGCTCAAATTTCCTCTTGGCCTCAGTGTAGGTCGGTCAGTCCAGTGTCTTGTATTCGACGATTTTCCTTTGTCACTATGAAATCCTGCAGTCTGGTGAGCAAGGGCAATGATGCTCTCCGCAGTGGACACAGATGGGAGACAGGGCACACGGTGTATTGGGGGTGGGATGGACATCCACAATCTCGATGTGATGCTGGAAGTACAGCGGGAAGTCATATGGCCGAACTTCCAGCACTTAAAGCACCGCATTGGGGCAGGCGTATATGGCTTCACATCACAGTAGTAGGCCATCACTTTGACCTTCTCGGGAAGGCCGAGATGAAGGCACCGGTGGCAGCCTCATTACCCCTTGGACTCCAATGGACACGCTGGACGTAATGAACTCCTCGCCACTAAGTTGACGTGCAGCTAGTCGTCAGACTGCAAAAGAAGGTCCCTGTGGAATATAATACCCTGGACCATATTTAAGCTCTTATGAGGCATGATGATAATGGAAACATCCCCCAGCCTGTCACAAGCGAGTAATGCACGTGACTTGGCAGAGGATTGAGTTTTTATCTCCTGACCTCATTTTGGACAAGCCCTCCACCTCCCCAAACTTGTCCTCTAAATGCTCTACAAAAAACTGAGGCTTCATGGAGACAAAGAAGTCCCCTTCAGCTCTCGTACAAACAAGGTACCGGTACGAACAAGGTTCGCTGCCATCCCTTAGCCTGACATTCCTCCCATAGTGTGGCCAGGGAGGGGAACGATTTGGGATCATACTTACTTGCATTGTATTGAGACTTGTAACACTTAGACTGCTGGCATTTGATCACCAGCAAGTGATGACGTAGTATGCTTCATTGCGCGTCATCCACCCTGATGCCATCCTATCTGACCAGGGCCATCCCCACGGGTGCCACCTAGCCACAGCAAAGGCCACCTGGCAGGATGGCCATTGCCGGGAGTCCCGATGCCCCAGGGTGACTGATGTCTACTCCTTGGCATATATGGGGAGTTAATGGCACAGGCACAGCAGAGCGATCCCTGTGTAGTCAGGGGGATACAACCAACAGGGTACATGGTGGCCCCACCACAACAGACTGGCTACTGTGCTGGATATGAGGTGCAAAGAATTCCATGGGCATCGTCGGCACTGAAAACGACACTGCGTAGTGGGTGGAGGAAAACATACACTGAAAGGTGTCCTCGCTCAAGAGATGGAGGATGAGCGGCACTGCAATGCCACAAGAAAGTGGGCTAAATATCTCAATGCACAATGGACAATGGATAAGATGCACCATGTAAGGCACCCTTCCCCAATTGGCTCGCTCTTCAGAAAAATTTTGAAAAATGGAGGTCAAACCATACATAGGACCATCACAAAGGCCGAAAGATGGTCAGCCCTCGAATTCTCAGAATGTCCTATCAACCTATCCCTTCTTCTAGTCAGGCTGTGCCACAAATTTCTTTTCTCCCCAATTCTACTCAGTACCTCCTCATTAGTTATGTGAGCTACCCATCTAAACTCCAGCAGCCAACTGTAGCACCACATTCTGTTCTCTTCTTGTTTAAACTGTTTACCAACTATGTTTCACCTCTGTGAGACTGGACTCTAATTGAAGATGTAGGGTGTCAGACTACTCCAAGATGAAGAACTTGTTAAAAGATAGGAATTCGTGGCACGCCATATCAAAACAGCCAGACTGATGATGGTGGGGAAAAAGTAGAAGTTCCTTTCAGTCCCTGGATAGCCTTATATTTCACGTAGTTGTTTCGCAACCAAGAGTGTTCTTATTTTGAAATAATTTTGAGCAATCTCTTTCATTTATAATTTCTATGAAGTAACTGAAAAAACTAATAATGTCAATCAATAATAAATATGTATGGAGCAATGTATTGTTCACGACACTAAAATCTCATAATTTTCCTAACTAGAAGATGGTTTTGAAGAAACTACATTCACTGCAAAAATTAACACAAAAATTTAAGTTAGAATTCATGTAGGTGAATATTGAAGTACTAGTAAACAATAAGATGTTAAATTTTTAAAAAACTGTGATTGCAGTTTTGTCAGCTGATGTCGAATAATCCATACTAAGAATCCTGCAGTTAAATTACTTGGATTTTTAAAACTTAATTATGTCATACATTATAATAAAGAAGTATAAATTCATTGCCAAAAAGTTATATAGGTGAATGCAAGTGTGACCACATGTGCCAGGGCAGCTTTGGTTTGCAATACTTGTTTTGTACTATGTTGATATGGTGGATACTGGACTGGAATTCTTATGGAGTCTGAGTTGGAGACTGTGAAAACTCATCTATCACACATGGAAAGAATAAAAGAAAAGCTATGAGAAACCGGAGTCAGGTCATTTCTTTCAGTAACAGATGCTGGACTTATCTATTCAGAATGCAAGTTGGTAATTTATATTACTGTTGTTCTAGCTATATTAGTTTCATTGCTGGAATGTGGTAACGTTTTGGGTTTTCAAGCAAAGAAAATCAGCCACCAAATTAATTCTGTAACACTATTTAAAATTCAGTGATGTAATAATGAAACAATGGATTATGTCAACTATAGCTCCGGATCAGGCTGGACCACAGTACAATAACAGAAATGCATAACGTACAGTTGTGTGAGAGAGAACTGGAAGCCAGGGGAAAGTGTCCATGTGGAAGCCTTTCAGATGGTACCTCAGAGCTAGCACTCAGCCAAGGCTACAGATTGGGAGCTATAGCAAATGCACAAGCTGTAAACATAGTGTGGGGGTGACCACTGATCTGACAGTGGTCACTGGCTTATTGACGGCATTGAGGGCAAGTCTAATACTCAAGATGGATCCCTGAGACACACCATTCTCTTGCACCCATTGCACCTGTGGGGAGCTGAGTGATGTACCAACCAACGGGTTAAAAACTGACGAACAAAACTGATATAAGGACAGCAATGTAATCAGTGAATCTTATCACTGATATCCTTCCAACCTGATTTTTAATCCCACTTATAAACCTTTCTTTTATTTTCATCATTGCTTCTTTGATGATCAGATTGCACAGAACGGGTGAAAGACTGCATACCTGTCATACACACACTCTACTCCGTGCACTTCATTCTCAGTTTTCCAGTCTCATTGTTCCCTCTTGCTTCTTGTACATACTGTGCATCGTATATTGCCTTAATTTCCCTGTAGCTCACTCCACTATCTAATAGTGCCTAAGTTTTCTTTTCCATTCTTTTGTGTATTAATTTTGTCAGCAGCTTAGATGTAGGAGATGTTAAGCTGACTGCTTGATAATTTTCACACCTATCTACTTCAGCATTTTTCCTTAATTGGTTTAATTATATAATGAGCCTTAAAGCGAGGCTGCTTAAAAGTGAGTAGGGTGGTTGTTGAAGGATGTTGCTTTTAACCCCTTCGACGATGATGAATAACCACTGCAATTTTTTTTGGTCCATAATGGAACTGGACAACAGCAGAAGGGTGCTATACAAAGAACTACAGTTCTAGTTGTGTGGATGATCACATTGGAGACACTTTCCACATCATCACTGGCAGAATCAGAGAGGGGACGATGGTGACAGCAGAGGTATACAGTTGGCAGTTGGCCTTTTGAACAGTCAACTATGGTAACTGTTCTGTCTGGCTGGGACAAGAAAGTGACAAGATCACCACAGAAAGTGGTCACTGTTGCAAAGATCATTGTGTACCACTCACAGTAGCATAGCAATAAGATTGGAGGAAGATTAAGGTCACTAGCGGAAAAGGTGCCAGGGGCTATACTGAAGTGGGTAGGAGCACAGTCACTGAGGACACCTAGATCAATCAGGAAGCCCATAAAATATGAACTGGTACTTCCCCCACACTGGTGGTGCACACTGAGGTCTCCAAGTGTGAGGGCAGGGGGAGTGGGGTGGGCATTGTTGGATTAAGGTGATCATATCAAAGTAAGTATATGCCCTGCCACAAGGTAAATAAACATTGCAAATGATTATCACTGGGGCAATTGCAGTGTCACTGCTATTGCTTCCAACATGGTACGAAAGGGAATCCACTCACTGACGACATCTGTGCGAACCAAAGTAAAGACCTCTCCAGATCCTCTCTTCTCTTTCACAACTTTTGGCTCTTGAGAGAGCTGTGAGTACTTATTCCCCTGGGTATAGGAATAGAAGAAAGGTGGCTAGGCCTGGGAGCCACAGTCCGTGGCTCTTGTCAGACCTCCAACCTACTGATGTCTCGGGAAAAGATTCCCAAGAGGGAGCCCTGTCACCAGTAGACACTGGAGGGGAAAGGGGGGGGGGGTGGGGAGGTGGGATGCTGCTTCTCTAGCCAGGTGTTAGGAGTGGTTCCCGAAGACAGTGCTGCTAGAACCATAGAAGGGGATGTCCTATCAACCCCATAGTCAAGTTTATTGGTGTGACTACCAGATGTCGATATTGAGGGAATAAATACACATGGTACTGTCAATGACCTGGCCTCAGTAGTCACATGGATCTGTATCACTGAAACTGGTTACAAACAATCTTCTTTTTTTTTGTTTCCAATTCTAAATATGAGGGGCAATTAATGATCTTTGACTGCAGTTACTTTTGCTGCTGAAAGTTCCTCTACATTGAGAATAACGTGCTGCCTTCTATTTGTTGCAAACTTTTCAGTCCAATCACAAATCATGTTCTGTATGCTCACAGTTTAGTCATTGAGCAACAATGCAGCACAGCATTAAAAGCTTTCGAGAAGTAATAAACCATAGCATTAACCTGGGTGCCAGTATCTACTGCCTAGCGCATCTCTTAGATGAAAAGCATGAGCTGGATTTCACACCATTGTTGTTTGTGGCATTCGCATTGACTCCCACAGAAGAGATTTTCAGTCTTCAGGAAGGTCATAATACATGCAGCATTGCATAGACAACCCATAGGACCAGAAGACAAAATCTTTTTTTGACATACTTTCAGAGCATTGCACAGAAATTCACTTTTGAATTTGTTGAATGCTTTACTCATTGCCCTTGTTATGCTAACAAGCTAACTTTGGCTCCATTCAATTTTTGTTTGTGTACAAGGCTAGGCTACAATTAAATCTGCAGTGTAGCCCTCACTGCTTTCTAACATGGCATTTTGACCACAAAGAGTCTTTCATGTCCTTCATAAGTCTTTTGGGATGAACCTGTCTACAGGCTTATTATATCTAGAGGCTTATTATAAAATACTTGAACTCTGTACATTTGTACTTAACATTTTTGGTGTAAGAGGTGAATATTTCACATTGACTGCTCAGGTAATCTGGTATCTGTTGGTTGCTTGAGAGTTAAGAGACTAAGCAGTGAGGCTTTCGGTCCCTCATTCATGGGATATTCCAGCTGGCATTGGTGACACCAGACAGAATTCTAGTAAAATTGTTATAATATGTATGACTGATAAAATCAAGACATCAAGAACGATATTGACACCAGATATGGGGAAATAATTACATGAGAGATCAACGTAAAAACGAATGGGTGAGGCTGGTGTGCAGGCCAGTGAGCAGGTAGCCCCACTCCCCTCCCCTACCCTCCACAGGTGGACCCCATGCCCACTTGTCAAAGACAGATTCCTTCTAACATGGTAGAGAGGAGGTTTCTAATAGTAAAAATGGATAGGCTAAAAGCATGAAGAACACCAGAACAAGGTGAGACAAAGAATGAGGCTGGTAAATGGTTAGGTGCAGCTTAGAGTCCTCCGGGATTCAGCATGTGGTGGGAGCCATACAGCTCGCTATCAACCCACAAATGATCCAATATTCTCAAAGTGTTGAAGATGGGAACAGAACCCACTCTCTCACAGGAAGAACAAAAACTTGTCCAATTGTTCTTTCATCATCAGCTTCTATCAAGGATAATCAATCTACAACATCTTGGCTTCATTGGCATGCTGTATGAAGGCGTAAGCCTAAAAAGTAAAAACAGAAAGAGACACGAAAAGAACTAATTGCATCTAAAAAAAAAATTAAGAACAGTGTAAAAACAGAGATTATAAGCTGGAGGACGCCCCAGATCAGCGTACAGTGAGAGGCACCCTACCTCCAAACCTAACCATCCTGCCCCCCAAACTGAAAGCACTTTAAAACATTACATCTGAGAATAAAGTGCACTTTCTCAGAGAAAACTACAAACCAATTCAATTTTCCAACATAGTCCATGAACATTAGAGGCAAAGAATCTGAAAGATCATGCTTACTGTGCAGAGCCAGATGGAGGGAGAATTCCACCACGATGTGAGGTACTTTTTGTTAGGATCGATAAACTGCAATTTGGGGATGGCTCCTTACATAAGATACAATTAAGGTTATGACCGATGAGGAGGTGATATAGGATGTTGAATTCCTTCGAGGAGGAATGGAAGGAGGAATGCAAATCAACTATAACTTTCTTGACAGCGCAGAGTTTATTAGTGGGAGGAATATCCCACCAGATTATGTTCCTTCTCTACTGCACCTGGATTCATTGAAGTTAATTTTGAGTGAGTACTTGCTTCTCTAGCAAAATAGCTGCCAATTCATTTCCTGGGTTCTCAAGAAACATGGGATCCAAGAGACAACTGAGCAGGTACAACTAGCCTAAGAGAGAAAATCACAAATAGCAAAATAGCAGATGTTACAGGGTGACAAGAGTAAAATTGATCAATAGCTTTTTTGTTTCGTTTTGTTTTAGGGCGCAAAAACAACTAGGATCATATGCCCCCATTTCAAAACTGTGAAAAAGGAAGACAAAGAGAGGGGTTAAAAACGACTATACGTCAATTCCAATCAATTGAAGATGAGACATCTAAAAACATATGTGGAAAAAGGACTATAAAAAATGCCATAGCGTAACAGAGGATCAATAGCTTTGAGACATATGAAACCACTAAAAATTAAAATACAGTCAAGGAAGGTATGTTTAATAAAATGTAAGGCTCTATTAACCCTTCCATTGCCAAGTGCGCACATCCGTGTGTGGTTAGGGCACTTCACACAGCAGTGCCCACCATGCTGGGCACAATAGGGAACTGAGCACTGCAGCACCTGTTCCACTGAGCTGTTATCATTGCATGCTCTTCTGCATTTTATTCTCACTTGTAAGTTCTTAATATAAAGCATACTTTGAATATTCTTTATGGCTGATGTTCCTAAAACTAATAACACTACAAATATTGCCTGTAACTCCCAAGTAGTCTTCACTAACTACTATGTCGCACCCATGCATCAGCATAAACTGAAGAGTCTAGTATAAATCCCATCTCATAATCACAAAGATCATATATTTATATACCAAAATGACGGCTTTTAGATTGAATGTACTGTTTGAAATACAAGGTCCTATGAACACTACAAAACTTTTGTCAATACAAATTGTTTGGAATGTAGTGAGTGCTATTCCAAACTTCCCATTAAGGTATGAAACATCTGATCTTATTTTGTATAGCCAATCATCTTGATAAGGAACACTGGTAATGCAAAAATGCAGCATTTGAAGTTGCAAATATCAGTCACAAGATGTTATGTTACCAATAACCAGAGTTTTCAGAAGAGGATCATTTGACATATGTTCAAAAAATGTAAGTTTTTTAGTTCTTGCCAGATGAAGAGTTATTACCAGGAAACCATACCTTTCTGCTATTCAGTTATCTTTGCAAGCCTTCAAGTGTATCTCCTCAAAGAGTAGTACCCTGAACAGAGTAGTAAGTATCAGTTCGTCTACAATAACTGAGACTAAATCCTCCTTGAACTAAGGTTTTCTGGAACTTTAAGAGCCATACCTGAATATGCTGTGCCAAAATCGTGAACCCTGTGGTTCAGATCCTCCAATTTGCTCAAAAATTTGCCTTTCTTCACTTTGGACATGCCATCTTCACATCCATTATTGCTGTCAGTTATACATCTGGAAAGCGAAACTATGAAATGAGAAAAACTGCTCTCTGGCCCCTGAAGTATTGAAGGATGATAATCAGGAGGTAGAGTCCTCAGTTTCAGACAAAAAAAGAGAAAACTCACTCTCACTGCTACTTTCCAGAGGATACATTCTACTCCCTCATAAGAGTACACACACACACACACACACACACACACACACACACACACAACTTTCAAACAACGAAAGAATACAACGCAAGCCATGAGACCAAGAAACTGCAATTTCCAAGATCTGAGTCACATCAAGGACCCTTTAGTAGCCCTACAAACCACTTGGAGCTCTGCAAATGACAATGTGTTACCATGTCACTATCATTTACAGAGAAAACCCTGAAACATACACATCTCCGCCTTTAGCGCTCTGGAACTCTCGGCTCCTCTAGCATATGTATGTTGTTAGCACTGTATGATGATTGAATGTGGATATATACATCGCTAAGAGTTAAAGGGTTAATTGTTATCAGCTCCACTGTGAAACCACAGCACATTCCAGGCAACAAATGTTGTTCAGACTGACAGGAGACGTAAAGTGTTTTGTCCTATCCATGGTTTGAAAGTCATCTGTGTATATGACAGCAGCACCCAGACACTCCTGAAGAACTAAGAGGAACAGATATCGAACGGTCACAGAGGCGACAAACTTCAGATTCCTGAAAAACAAATCAGTACCAGTTCATGGTCGTATGAATAATCAAGGAGGAGTACTTGGGAATACCACAGGGAGCTTGTTCTTTGTGGGTTGACGGAAGTCCTGGCTGAGGGTCTCAAGGCACATTCCAACTGGGAAATCCAACCGAGCAGGAGTGACATCCTGTTTGAAGAAAGTGTGTGGAACATCAAATGATTAGGAAATTGTCATATAGTTATTTTTTAAGTGTGCAAGAGCCGGTATTATTGGAACGGAAGTGGGAAGACCCCCAGCTCTGGTAACGAGACTGTATGGGGTTGCTCAAGAAGGCTCCAGTGGCCAGACTTATTCCATGATTATGCATTAGGTCCAATAATTTCAAAGCCAAATGTGTACTGATCCACAAACCTTGCAACCATTGTTCAGTCAGGACGAAACCAGGGACCAGTAACCACAGTAGAATAGCATGATTCGCACCCCGAGAGGTGTGGGTGAGGACGCACAGAATCTTAAGGTTTCACATGCTGCTCATTTTACGCTGACAAACATAGGGTAGCCATGTCAGCTTTTTATGAGAACTGTACAACTACCCAAGATTGGCTCTAGGTTAGTTTGAACACTTGTACTATGACAGAAATGCATAAACTGCAGATTTGTGGGGGCACATTCGAAGCCATGGGAAGGATAGAACCAGATAAACCTCAGATGGCTCTTTTCTACATCTTCACCAACATCTCTACATCCCATTGTACCAGTAATTAGGGTTTTTAATGCTCCATTCATGTATGGAGTGTGGGAAGAATTACTAAATGCTTTTGTGCATGCAGTAATTATTTTAATCTTATCCTCATGATCCCTATGAGAGTGATATGAAGGCCGATGAAGTATATTCCTAGAGTAATCATTTAAAGCCAGTTCTTTAAACTTTAACAGATTTTCTCAAGATAGTTTACATCTATCTTCAAGAGTCTTCCAGCTCAGTTCCTTCGTATCTTCGTGACACTATCCCACAGATCAAACATACATTTATGCACCCATTCTCTGTATACGTTCAATACTAGAACCGGTCACGACAGTGATTTGTGAGTAGTCTCCTTTGTCGTCCCTATAAAAAAGTCCTCAATCCAGTCACAAATTTCATTTGATACCCCCAATGATCATACTTTTGACAATAAGCATAGGTATAGTACTGAGTCAAATGCTTTTCAGAAATCAAGAAATGCTGCATTTAGCTGAATACCTTGATCCACAGCTTTCAATATCTCATGTGAGAAAAGTGCGAGTTGGGTTTCACATGACCAATGTTTTCGGAATCCATGCTAGCTGGCACTGACAAGGTCATTTGGTTCAAGATACCCAATTTTGTTTGAGCTCAAAATATGTTCTAAGATTCTACAACAAATTGAAAGATATTGATGGTAGTTTTGTGGATAAATTTCATTGCTGTTCTTGTAGATGGGTATTACTTGTGCTTTCTTCCAACTACTGGACACTTGTTCAAGGGATCTATGACTGATTATAGTTAGAAAAGGGGGGCTAACTCTGCTGCAAATTCAATATAGAATCTGACAGTGATTCCATCGGGCCCTGGAACTTTGTTCAATTTTAATGATTTCAGCTGTTTCTCAACACCACTGATGGTAATACTCATTTCTCTCAACTTTTCAGTGATGTGTGTATTAAATTGCAGCAATTTTCCTGGGTTTTCCTTTGAAAAGGAACATTTGAAAACAGAGTTAAGCATTTCAGCTTTCACTTTGCTACCCTCAAGTTCCTGTCTCATTTGCTAGACCGGACACTAAATTTTAGAGCTACTAACAGCCTTTACATATGACCAGAATTTCTTTGGATTTTGTGAAATATCATACAACAATATTCTGCTACAGTAGTCATTGAAGGCATCAATCTCTCTACAGCCAATTGTGTTTCATTCAGCTTCTCTCCTCCTTTAGCCCTGGGGTTTGTTTTGCATCTATTATTGTAAGCTGTTTCTTTAGAAATTTCTTTCCAGTGAGTGCATACCACAGACGGTTCTTCCCATTATGAACTGTTCTACTGGGTACATACCTATCGAGTGCATGGTTTTTCTTTTAAACTTGAGCCATGGTTCCCCTGCACGGTCCTGCCCTGTGCTGAAAGTTTCAAGTTCCTCAGTTATGTATGACATTACTGATTTTTTTAATCTAGTTTACTGAACATATATGCCTTTCTCTACTTTTAGTTGTCCTTTGTACTTTGGTGATCAATTCAGCCACAACCGTGTAATGATCACTGATACCAGTTTCAGATGTGGACATCCTCAAAGAAGTGGTTCTATTTGTTGCCATTACATTCAATATCCACTGAAGAGCCAAAGAAACTGGTACACCTGCCTAATATTGTGTAGGGTGCCTGCAAGCACACAGAAGTGCCCCAACGTAATGTGGCATTGACTCTACTGATGTCTGAAGTAGTGCTGGAGGGAATTGATCCATGAATCCTGCAGGGCTGTCCATAAACCCACAAGGACACAATGGGGTGGAGATGTCTTCTGAATAGATGTTGCAAGGCATCTCATATATGCTCAATAATGTTTACGTCTAGCAAGTTTGGTGGCTGGAAATGAGCATTGCTGCAGCCACTCTGTAGCAATTCTGGATGGGTGGGGTGTCACACTGTCCTGCTGGAATTGTCCAAGTCTGTTGGAATGCACAATGGACATGAATGGATTCAGGTGATCAGACAGGATGCTTATATACGTGTCACCTGTCAATATTGCATCTAGACATATCAGGGGTCCCATAGCACTCCAACTGCACACGCCCCGTACCATTACAGAGCCTCCACCAGCTTGATCAGACCCCTGCTGACACGCAGGGTCCATGGATTCATGAGGTTGCCTCCATACACCTACACGTCCATCCGCTCTATACAATTTGAAACAAGACTCGTCCGACCAGGCAACATGTTTCCAGTCATCAACACTCCAATGTTGCTGTTAACGGGTCCAGGCGAGGCATAAAGCTTTGTGTCATGCAGTCGTCAAAGGTACATGAGTGGGCCTTCGGCTTCGAAAGCCCATATCAATGATGTTTCGTTGACTGGTTCACAAGCTGACACTTGTTGATGGCCCAGCATTGAAATCTGCATCAATATGCGGAAGGAATGCACTTCTGTCACATCAAACGATTCTCTTCAGTTGTCGTTGGTCCCGTTCTTGCAGCATCTTTTTCAGGCTGCAGCGATCGGCGATTTGATGTTTTACCGGATTCCTCATTCATGGCACACTCATGAATTAGTCATACAGGAAAATTCCCAGTTCATTACTACCTCAGGGATACTGTGTACCATCACTAGTGCACCGACTATAACACCATGTTCAAACTCACTCAAATCTTGATAGCTTGCCACTGTAGCAGCAGTAACTGATCTAATAACTGCGCCAGACACTTGTCTGTCTTATATAGGTGATGCCAATCACAGCACCATATTTTTGCCTGTTTACATATCTCTGTATTTGAATACGAATGCCTACACCAGTTTCTTTGGCACTTCAGTGTATTTTCACCATGAGAGGGGTCCCTAACTATCTGTTCTAGCTGATTTTCAGAGAAGGAATTTAGTTATATTTCACAGGATATCTTATCACACCCACTACGAAAATTAATTTTCACAACTGAGTGCTGGATGATTGAAGTCTCCACAGATGACTACAGTTTGGCTTGGGAACTTACATACAAGTGAACTGAGGTGTTCTCTGAAGTTTTCAATTACATCAGGATATGAGTCTGGTGGGCAACAGAAGGATCCAATTACCATTATATGCCCATGCCTGATACTAAGTCTTGCCCAAACAATCTCACATGCAGCTTCAATTTCTATCTCGGTGGATCTGAGTTTCTTGTCTGCTGTGATAAATACACCACCTCCATTTCCCATTTGCCTCTCCTTTTGATATATGCTTAACTATTCTCCAAAATTCTAACTGATATCAATTTCAGGTTTCAACCAACTTTCTGTATCTAGTATTGTGAGAGCTTCATTCCTTCTCAAGAGAGCTTCAAACTCTGGCACTTTGTTGTGAATGCTTCAGCAGGTAACAATTAGAATTTTAATACTCTCACCTATGGGAGGCATTTCTTTCAATCTGACACTGATACTTCCAGGTTTTATTCAGCTATCGTTATATGGATTGGATGGAGAATCACCTACTCTAAAAGTACCATTGTGTGCACCCCATGAAAAGTCATCTAACTCAGTAATAGGTTCTGATGTGTAGTTCACATCTGACCCATTCAGGGGAACTCCACATCCTATGATTTTGAGGTGATGTTCAGCAAAACTTACAGATTGGAAGCTGTATCCAATGCTGAATTCTCTCTTTGAAATACAGTGCAGGAAAGCCATTGGTCCAATAGGAGGTCACTAGCCCACTGATGGCAGTAAGGTAGAGTATAGCCCTGACAGATGATGTCCCCTTGAATGAATGGGGGAGCTGAGTGATATTGTAAGTGGGTGATCAGAGGGATATAAATTGACGATTAAAATATTTGCATCACTGACAACAGATGCCCCCATGTGAGTCAAAAATGACTGCAGTGAGATGCTGGGAAGCAGAGGCACATGTTACCAAGGGTGGGATGTAGTGTTCAACATTTCTTCTTACTACATTTAATTAGGTAGTAAGCCTTTGCACAGAGCCACTTAAAAGTGATGATGTCTAGCAGTGAAGGTTCTCACTTGAAATGTTCAAGGGTCCTTCTATGATCCTAAATAGTTATTTCAATATCTTTGGCTCACTGTGGAACCAGCAGCTGGTGGAGGGGGACTTTGTGAAGACACACAGCAGTTCCAGCAGCACGGAAAAAAGTTTCTGAGACATCTCCCACAACTTTGGCACTTCAATCTGCTAGAGGGGGGGATGAAGGTGATGACAGATATATACAACTCCCTCTTACCCCTTCAGGGAGTGCAACATGGCAATTGGTCGCTTGGGTGGTAACAAGGAAGCAATAGCATCACTTAAAGTGATCACTGTCACTAAGATCACCATATAATGACAACTGTAGCGAAGCCACAATATTGGGGCCAAAATCTTAAGATAGATAGCGAAAAAGGTGCCGCAAGTAGCACGAAAGTAGGTAGGGTACCATCACTGAGAAGATATGTACCAAAACTGGAAAGAAGCTTGTCAACGAGAAGGACCCTGCCAGATGATGAGATACTCCCCCACATGGGGTGGCTCGCACTGAAATCACCACATAGGAGAAAGGCAGAAGCGTGGGGTGGGGGTAAAGTATTCATATAAAGCTGACCATCTCAAAAATGTAAGTGTCCTTCCCAAGGGTGAATGTTGTTGTTGTTGTGATCTTCAGTCCTGAGACTGGTTTGATGCAGCTCTCCATGCTAAAGGGTGAATAGACATCGTAAATTGTAAGTGTTGGGGGTTGCTCGCACTAGTGCAGCTGTCACTACCAATGTGGTACTGAGATGAATCCACACTCGGACATCTGTGCAAACCAATTTACAGACCCCCTTCTGATGCTTTTTTGGGACCAGCTTGGTTCCAATAGAAGGCATGGTAACCTTGAAGGGTTGGAGAATGGTCATCAGTGATATACCATTCTTGGAGAGCAACACTGATCACAGAACAGTCTGATGTTAGTTGATGTATCTCTGGCAGATGACAGTAATATCCACTACAGTTCCATTCAATCATCAAGGTGATGACAAAGCCTGAGCATAGCTCAGGCCACAAAGCTGTGTTTAAAATACTGCGCCCAAGTATAGCTCAGGATGCGATTTTTTGGATGTGCAAACCACCTGTCACTCAAAAGCTGGACTCATTTTGTATGAAATGAATGTATGGATGTCTTGATATCTGTCACTTGACAGGCACTGCCTTCTTTTGTAAATTTCTGAAATTATTTCTTTAGAAAGTTTTAGCGAATGTAACAAATGTTGTTGTGAGTGGCTGAGCCAATACATGATCACGTTGAAATAATTTTGTGCATGTACTCATTAGATTTTGCAGTTTGCTGTAATTCTGGTACAAATACATCACATTTGTTGATTGAGCAAGAAATTTTCAAATCTCAGGAGGAAGGAATTGCTCGGTAACTCACCTCACACTTTTCTTTTGAAGTATACTCATACTTTCTATCATCATTATTTTAAAATTCGTAATCTATCAAAGAAGTAAATCAAATGTGGAAAATAAATCTTGAAGGTTTGTTTTTTATTATGTATTATTCTTGCAGATATGTCAATTACACACCTGCCAGGAACACATTAAATTATTGCATAAATGGTTGGTTTTCTATGGCCCATGTTCTTCTAAGTGGCTGGTCTTCAAAGTTTTAAGTGTGAAGGGGCCAAGAGCACAAGTCACACCCCAGGATCACTGCCTTTCCCCAGTGATTATAAAACATCATTGCCAAACAAAGGTTCTGAATCCAATGGGGGGATATGGTACCTCTGGGGTCACCCAATTACCATTCTCCCAAGATCTTTTCTTTAACTACTGCAGAGGATCAGGACCTTGCAGGGGTTTATCTGCTGTGTGTGTAGAAACTGAAGACGAGCAGGCAGTCCTAAGATCCACAGTCTGTGGCTCCTTCAGCCAGTGACTACTGTAGGGTCCATGATCGGCAGATTTCTGCGGAGAGGGTTCCCTAAGGGCAGCCCTGTTGCAATTAGATGCCACAGGAGGACACTACTACTCTGACCAGGTGCAGGCAGTTGAGGGCAAAGATGTTTCTGCACGAACCACAAGGGGAGGGGGGAAGGGGTTATTTATCACCCCCATGGGCTCGTTTACTTGTGAGACTACCAGATGTCAACACTGAGGGAAAGGACGACTTCTGGGATTCAAAATATAAGAGAATCTGAGACCATGAGTTCCTTGCTTTTGCATTCCTCAATTATGTTATCTCTTAAGGGAAACTGGACAGCAGGGAAAGGGATGTGAGGGGAGGAGACTCCACAGTTGGCACACAATGGTGGTTGCTCACATGTAGACTTTTCATAAAGTGGTCGATCAGTCTCCACAAGACTTGTTCACACAAGAAGACAAATTCCCGAAGCAATGGCATTTAAACGAACACATTGAAGGTGGGAAATACAGTTTCACATCACATCAGTAAACCAAGATTTTAACTCTCTCAAGAAGCAAGTACCTCTCAAAAGCAAGAATAAATACGTCAGCATCAAATTTGTTGTCTGACGGGTCTCAAAGTACATGATGTCTGAAATGGACCGATCACTTCTCAAAGTATTTGTGAAGTTCTGTATATGCTTGCAGCATTAAGTTCTATTGAAAAATTGGAACGCTGTATCATGTTTTGGTTATTATTGGGCGTTACAGCAGAACATCACCAAGTTTCTTGCAAGATAGTAATGTTCAGGTCTTGTTAGGTGTTGCTCTTAATTAAGACAGAACCTCTTCATAGTTCACTGAGGTAAGTGATTTCCTCAAATACGCTATTCTTATTAGCTGCATAGGCTTAGTAGGCAGCAAGGACCTTCCACCTGTCTGGGTGGAAATCAGGAATTGTGGGGAGTAAGTTTCTACAGTTCATTTAATTTTGCTTAACTCTCATGGTGTAGCTGAGGAGGGATTGCAAGATCCTCATGGCTTCACTGTGCAAGATGGCTGTCATGATACTACCTCCTCTAGTTGAGGGCTCTCCCAATGGGTGCCATCCAACCAGAACAATGACCACCAGGCTGACAGTCATTGCCTGGAGTCCCAGGTGCAGGCACCAAGTGAGGTGGCAAGTGGTTAGCACACTGGACTCGCATTCGGGACAACGACTGTTATACCCACATCCTGCTATCCTGATTTATGTTTTCTGTGGTTTCCCTAAATCACTTCAGGCAAATGCTGGGCTGGTTCCTTTGAAAGGACACGGCTGACTTACTTCCCCATCCTTCCTTAATCCGATGGGGATGAACACTGTTTGGTTCCCTCCCCCCGAATCAACCAACCAACCAGGGGCAGGCAACTACACTTTGGCATGTTAGGGGAGGTAATTGCGCTGCAATCAATAGTGTGATCACTTATGTAATCAGGGGGGAGGTTCCACCTTGTGGGTACCCGACAGCCCCCCACACAGACTGGCTACCAGGCTGGGTATTGGGCGACCATCCCTGCAAAGCCTGACTTCAGTTTCAGTAAATACAGTATTTTAGAAAAGGTAGAAATCAAAGCTGTATGTCAAGACTTAACATTAGTTAACCAAAATGGGTGTTTCAAACTAACATTGGGGGGGGGGGGGGGGCAGAGGGGTTTGCAAGAGCCATAATTGACGCTTGTCAACAATGAATTCGTCCTACAGAGCAAAATGAGAGAAGATACAGTTATAGAGTAAGATCACAGCACATACAAGGAAGAATTATTGCAGTGGCGCAAGACCTTATGCCTTATGCCTTCCACTCACAAATGTGTTGTGAGGATCTTCAGGTGAAATCTGTTTCTTGCCGCAATTACTAAGCAGAACTATAAAGGTCAGACAAATGAAGAAAAGATAGATGGAAAAAAGTAAAATATGGAAATCATGTGGGGAGACATCGAGGCTGCGTGGGGATGTGCAGCGTCTTCCCAGTGAAACTTCTGCAGTGCCCATATGTTGCCATGATAATTTCGACCATGCTGCTGCCCATTGATTTGCTTCAGATGAATAGTTGCATGCTTAGGTACAATCATGGTTTTCAAGGCAACTGCAAACATTTTTCCATGAAGGCACTGACTGTCTTAGAGGTATTAAAGGTTATGGTGATTAGTTTACTTACTTTATTTCCATCTGTCTTGTTTTTACTTTGGCTGCACTTTATATCCTCCTACCTCTCTTTACACTTCTGTTACTGCCTGTAGTCAGTGCTGCTACATCAGCCTTATGATAATGATTCTATGCTCTACTTTAACTGAGTCAAAAAGCTTGGGCCTGTTTGTAACCAGAAGATATAAGATGTTCCCCTCCAGAGTCAGAAAACTGACTAACTGCTCCAGGTAATTTTCAGATAAGCCAATTACAATAACAATACGCAATTGCCTGTCCATACTACCCACCTTACTCCTCGATTTTCCCAATCTATGATTGGTAAATTGAGATACCGCCATAGTACCATATTTATTTATTTTATTTACACGTCTAGTTCCGTAAGAACTAACTGAGTAACAAATCTCCAAGGTCATGGAATGTGTCAGTACATGAAATTACAGCATAAAAGTAATAACAGGTAATATAAAATGTTTATGAAACCAAAATAGGCAAGCCATAAGTTTAAGTAAATGCAATCAACAACATAACATAAGAATTAGCTTAATTTTTCAAGGAACTACTCAACAGAACAGAATGATTCACCTATGAGGAAATTCTTCAGTTTCGATTTGAAAGCACATGGATTACTGCTAAGTTTTTAAGAATTCTTGTGGTGCGTTATTGAAAATGTATCCCGCAGTACACTGCATACCTTTCTATACAAGAGTTAAGGAAGTGCAATCCAAATGCACATTGGATTTTTGCCCAGTATTAACTGTATGAAAGCTGTTAATTCTTGGGAATAAGCTGATATTGTTAACAAGAAACAGCAGTAAAGAAAATACACATTGCCCTCTCAATGTCAAAATACCCAGACTAGTGAACAGGGGTCAACAAGAGGTTCACGAACTTACACCACTTATTGCCTGAACTGCCTGTTTCTGAGCCAAAAATATCCTTTCAGAATGGGAAGAGTTACCCAAAAATGTAATACCATATGACATAAGTGAATGAAAATAAGCAGAGTAAACTAAATTTTGTGTCGAACAATCAGTAACCTCAGATACCATTTGAATAGTAAAAATGGCAGCATTAAGTATTTACATGCAAACTTCTTTCAGTTTACATTAAATGTTCTGTCACTACTGCTCCTGAGATTGAGGGTCTATAACAGCATCCAATTACAAAGTTTGACAAAATAATTTAATTGGAGAGATAAAAAAGTTATTCACCAAGCGGTGGCAGAACACACGTAAAAGGTTATTATTAGACAAGCTTTCAGAGCCAGAGGCTCCTTCTTCAGGCATAAGGGTTGAAGGGGAAGGAAGAGGGGTGAAGGAAAAGGACTGGAGAGAGGTAGATTTCAGGAAAGTCATCCAGAACCGCAGGCCATGAGAGACTTACCGCTTGGGATGAGAAGGAAAGACTGACTGTTGGGGGACTGCAATGGTCAAGATTTGGAAAGCAGAGAGCTTAAAGATGGCAGACAGGATAATATGCAAGACAGATATCACTGCTTAAACTTCATGATGAGTTAATAAGAGTGAAAATCTAAGTGCATTGTAGATAAGAGGTGGGGAGGCAGGAGTGAAAAACAGACGGGTAAGACAATGAAAGACATAGAAAACTAAAACAGTGTGAAGAAAGAGTAGTTACTGTGAAGAAATGCTGAGACAGAAGAAATTAACATACATCAGGGCCAGTTGGGTACCAAGAACTGAGGACATGTTCCAGTGCTAGTTCCCACCTGCGGAGTTCTGAGAAACTGGTGTGGGGGGAAGAATCGAGATGGCACATATGGTGAAATAGGCACCAAGGTCACAATTGTCATGTTGTAGAGTGTGCTCTGCAACATGATATTGCGTGTTGCCAGTATATCCTGTCTGCCTATGCCCATTCATCCTAATTGGTAATTTGGTGGTAGGTATGCCAATGTAAAAGGCCAAACATGACTTCTTGTTTCACAGGTGGCTCTCCCTTTGATAGTATATGTTTTTCCAGTTACAGGGCTGGTGTAGGTATGGTAGGAAGGCGCATAGGGCAAGTCTTGGAGCAGGAACAGTCACAGGGGTAGGAGCCATGGGTAGGGAGGTGGGTGCAGAAGGAGCATAGGGTCTGACAAGAATATTGCGATGATTAGGAGGGTGACAAAAAGCTATTCTAGGTGTGGTGGTCAACATTTCAGACAGAATGTATCATTTCAGAGTGCATGCTTTTAGAAAGTCATGCCCTTGTCAAAGTAGTTAATCAATACAGTCCAGACCACGATATAACTGAGTGACCAGTGGTGTGCTTTGAAGTTGTTTTTTAGAGGGATCCGCAATACCAGAATTGGATGTGATGGCCCAGGGAATCTGATTCTGAACTAGGCTGGTGGGAGTAACTCTCGTCTAGTGAAGGGTGAGGTGAGAAAGGTGGTGTATCAAGGTAAAGAGTCTGCAACTGACCAAATACATTTGCCCCGAAAGCCAAGGCTTTATGGGAGGGAATGTTTGACATGGAAAGGATGGTAACTGTCATGAAGTAAGAACTGCCATTTGTTGGTAGGTTTAATGTGGACGGAAGGTTGTAGCTGGCCTTCGATGAGGACAAGATCACAATCAAGGAAAGTAGCATGGAATTCTGAATAGGACCATGGCAAATTTAATTGGCAGAAGGTATTCAGAGATTCCAGAAATTTAACAGATCAACCTCACCATGAGTCCATGTGGTAAAGATGTCATCAATGTATTTAAACCAAACGACTTATGGATCCCAGGAAAGCCCCCTCCAAGCAACCCATGAAAAGATTGGCATAGGAAAGAGCCATTCTCGTTCCCATGACCGTACACCTGATCTGTTTGCATGTCTGCCCATCAAAGTTGAAGTAGTTAATTAAGGTGAGTAGGAAGGACGTCATAGTTTTGGAATCAGTTAGGTGCTGACTGAGGAAATGTTCAGCAGCAGACAGACGTTGTACGTGGGGCCGTTGGTTTACAGGGAGGTGACATCAATGGTGACAAGCAAGGTATACGGCGGGAGTGGGATGGGCATGGATTTCAGACCATCTAGGAAATGGTTATTTTCAATATAGGAGGGAAGTCTTTGTACTATAGTTTGCAGGTGCTGATCAACTAAGGCAGAGATATATTCGAGGGGGTGCTTTGAAACCAGCAACTATAGGACGGCCAGGATGATTGGGTTTGTGGATCTTAGGAAGAAGGTAAAAGGTGGGGGTGCATGATTTGGGTGGGATGAGAAGTTCTATGGATTGAGGTGTTAATCCTTGTGAGGGGCCTGAGGTTTTAAGGACGGACTGCAGGTCACTTTGAATCACAGAGATGGGATCTTGATGACAGACACTGTATGTAGAGGTGTCAGACAGCTGGCATAGACCTTCACGAACATATTGCTTTTGGTCAAGTACCACAGTGGTAGATCCTTTGTCTGCTGGGAGAATAATGATGGAGTCATCAGCTTTTACGGAACACAGAGCCTGGATTTTTGCAGAGGACAGGTTAGAATCATGTTGTAAGGACCTGAGAAAGGGTTGTGAAGCAATGCTGGATGTGAGGAATTCTTGGAAGGCTCATAAGGGATGATATTGAGATAGCGATGGTGGATCAAACTGGGATCATGGTCTGAACTGTTCAAGGCAGGGCCCAATGTCAGGTTACCTGTTGGAAAGGTTATGGGATTGGGTTGCAAAGTGACTTTTCCAACTGAAATTACGTGTGAAAGAAAGTAGGTCCATCACCAAAGCAGCATGATCAAATGCAGGATTAGGGCTGAAAGTGAGACCCTTAGGGACACTGTACTGTTTTGACTAGTTCTTGTGATTATGGATTCCTTCATCCTCCTTCATTTGCCCCACTTCCCTCCCTTTCAATCCTTCCACCTGAAGAAGCAGCCATTGGCTCCGAAAGCTTGTCTAATAATAACCTCCTTTTATGTGTGTGTTCTGTCACTGCTTTATGAGTAGATTTTCTATCCATCCAAATAAATTATTTTGTCAAAAATTGATTGTTTTCATTGTTACAATTACAAAGCTTGATCTACTTTTAACACCACTCTTCAGCCAAATTATTTCACAATTGGAATCTGTAGTAACTCCACCAGATATACATACCAATTGGAATTCAAAATTTCATTGTCATTAATATCAGATTTCAACCAGCTTCCTGTATGTAGTACAGTTTGGCATTATCACCATTTATAAGAGAGGCTAGTTTTTATTGATACTCCTGCTGCTGACAATATTATATTGACAATTTCCTTTTCCAATCTGCCATAATGAATAATTAACAGTGCCAATATGACTCCCTCTCTGAAATCAGAATGTAATTTATTGGATCTTTGGAGGGATTTCTCTACCCTATAAAACCAACATGTGTATACCGTGGCACACAAGGCTCAAACAACTCTACCCAATGCTCAACAGGGCAAGCACACTGAATAGGAGGGTGTCTAGGTCCATGTACATGACACTGATTAGACCTCTGATGACGTATGCAGCTCCCGTCTGGGGACATGAAGCTCTTACACGCCTGCGCCGCCTGCAGATCATACAGAACAAAGTGCTACGCATCATTAGCAACACTCCACACTACACATGCACCGTGGATCTTTACAATGAATACTGCCTTGAAACCCTCAAGTATTCAAAAAAACAAGCCACACAACAGAACAGAAACTAGAAAGACATGAACAATCCTTTCACCTTTACTCTGGGAAACTGTGATCACAACCACAGGTGGAAGCATAAGTGGCCAAAGACTCTACTAGCTAGGGCACAGCCACCTACAGCAAGCTAACATACACTAACAAGCTACAAACATCAGCAAACCCCTGCATATCCACAACATTGACCGGATATACCAGCTGCTATTAAAGCCGTCCAACAGACTACAGCAGGGAAACCGACAAGCTCGCACACTGATGCACGAACAAATTGCCAACATCACCCAACATTGTGCATCCGATATATGGCCTATCGGACACAAAAAATTGAGGAACCTAACTTTTACAGGAATGCTGACACTGACTAAGAGATCAACACTGGCACCCAACGGCAGCTGCAGCTGCCGAGTAATAGCACCACACGACGTCAAAGGTATCGACATGCATGATACCCACTACTAATAAAGCCTACCCTTGCATGACCTGTCGCAGACAGCAGACATCCACTACTGCTCTTACTACCCAACCTAACTATCACAGAGGTTTCTTCCCTTGGCTCTTGCTTGGCACTTTTTTCCTCTGCCCTTCAAACCGCTACCCTTCATTTGACTTTCAACCCAATCTATCTCCAGATGAGTGCGTATTAATGGTTAATCTTAACCAGATGTACACAAGCATCGAAGTACCCACATCCTGTGACACCACACTTTAGTGAAAACTAACCCTTTGGCAGAGATGGCAGTAGACCTTTTGAGTTGGCCATCATGCCAGTGTGGGCATGGAGGGTCTCCACCTCTTATTAAAGCCGAAAGTGTTCTGCTACTCTTTCAGTCGCTTCCTGTGTGGATGCCTGGTCTGGCCTGTTAACAGCGATTCTTCTAAAGTCCTATATATAGCAGAATGTTGTAATGTTGAAAT
Source organism: Schistocerca cancellata (assembly GCF_023864275.1). NCBI lineage: Eukaryota > Metazoa > Arthropoda > Insecta > Orthoptera > Acrididae > Schistocerca > Schistocerca cancellata. Next base: position 641,053,310 of record NC_064631.1, on the reverse strand, counting down.
AATTAATTCTTTTTCAAACCATGCCAAATTCTTTTCAGCACCTATTTCAAAACATACAATATGCTATCTGAATGGAAGGGAACCTAACATAATAAATGTAATACTACAGTCAAGTCAGTATAATACGATCCCTGAAAGTTGCAATAGGCTGAGTGCAGCAGCTTTACACACCTACCTCAACCATAAATGTGTCTATGGCAATGCCTCAGAGTTGTCACAGCTATACAGATGATACTATTTTCAGCTGCAGCCATTAACATTATGCAGCCGACAGCTGGCAACAGCACTGCTGTCAGGGATCATTTTATGCCAACTGGACTATAGGTTACTTGTATGATTCTAGAAACTATAAGGTAGTCAGGAAAAATGGAGATATGAAAAAATTTAAAATCACTTTGATAGTCTGATAATTAAGAAACTGATAAATATAGCTATCACAGATTACTGTAAGACAACTTGCCAGTATTTTTATTTTCTTTGGGGGGGGGGGGGGGGGTGTCCAATCAGACATACTGGATGACATTTGCTTAGAAAAGCAAGTTTCATAAAAGGAGATAGCTTGACTTCCTATTTCGAAAGTAAATGCTGTGCCTTAATATACATCTACAGATGAAAGTAGCAAAATCAAGTGGTGCTAAATCCAGGATTGAATAGTGAATTATTATTAAGAGGATAGCTGCTACTCACCATATAGTGGAGATGAGGAGTTGAAGATAGAAAACACAAAAAGACTGTCAAACAAGTAAGCTTTTGGCCAAAAATGCTTTAATCAGACACACACACACACACACACACACACACACACACACACACAGATAAAAGCAAAATTCACAAAATTTTGTCAGTGGGAAAAATCTTCTATTCTAAGAAAAATGTGTTCTGCGTCTATATTTGTAATGTCACTAACAAGAAGGTAGTTCAGTTTAGCGTCTGTATTCCAATTCCAAATACATTCATTATTACTCTGAATCTAGTATTTCTGCCATTCTGCAATCACTGCTTTGCATCTCATGTTATTTCAAAAGCACCTTACATACAAGCAACTACTGCTGATACATGCAGATCCAAATGATAAATTGAAACAGGAGAACAGATACATGCACATTTTGTAGCCCCTATTTAAGGAACTAAGTAAAAACAAAGAAAAATAATAATAAAATAAAGAAATGCTTAGAAAAATAAAAACCTGATGCAATGATGTGTTGATCTCTCTACGGTTGGAATCTACATCATCTACACTAATGTGAAACCGACGCTGAAATTCCGTAGCAGCAGACTCCAAACTTCGTTCTCGTACATTCTGGTCAGTGCAAACACCCAAATTTCTGCAAAACAAATTAAGTAGATAAATCAGAAACTAATAAGCAAAAGAATAAAGACAGAATTCAAAAGTCCTCATGTAGAACCAAAAGCCTTTCATTTAAAAAAACACAATGGCAGGAAAACAAAACATAATGGAAAATGCGTACAGAATGTTTACTGGCTTAAAATTCTTCTTTTAACAGCCTAACAAACTTTGTAAACCAGATCAAATATTGTGCAATTCTCGAAAAAAGTTTTAACTGATATGAACTTTTTTGTGTTGCTGTACACTGTTACATATTAAACATAACGTTTTTGTTAAAGTGAATACAAAGACTGTTGAACTGACAAAAATCACAACTATTACACTGTATTGAACTGGAGTGTGGGAGATGGAAAGGGGGATGGAAGAAATTTGCATTGACCACTGGTGATCATGCATAATTTTTTTTATCACTGTCTAGTTCAAAGTTTGTCAAATGTAAATGCATATACAGGGGACAGACAAAAATGTTAAACCACCAAAAACAACACATTGCCATGCCTAATATGGTGCACAAAAACTGTTTGCTTCCAAACAAGCTTCCAGGTATCTCAGAATGCATAACTACAGGTCCTCTATGGTTTTCTTTTATCATTCTTCATGCAAAAATAATCCCAAGTTCAGAAAACAATGGTGAAGACATAAAGCAATCATGCGTCCTTTTCTCCAAAGTAGATCACAGGGGCTCAATAATTTTGAGATCTGGTGACTGTGGTGGCCAGGGCACACAGGACAATTGATCATCATTCTCTCAAAATCACTCCTGCATGAGGCGAGCGGTGTGAACGTGGGCCCTGTTGTTTTGAAAGACATCACCACCAGTGGGGAATAAATACTGTACCATGGGATGGACCTAATCAGCCAAAATGATCACATAATCCTCAACAGTAATACAACCTCAGAGTAACCATGCGGCCCACGGAATATAATGATACCTGCTGCCTAAATCATCACCAAACCCCCACCATGTTCTGTTCTCGGGACATAATCTCCGCAGCTAGAAGTTGGAAATAGTGTGCAACAAGTCTCATTGAACCAAATTACTTTCTTCCATTGTTCCATAATCCAGGTTTTATGACACCAGCATGACATTTTTCTGTTACGAGCATTTGCAACACTGCCACATGGTTTTGGAATTCCAGATCACTCTGTACCATGTTTTGGTGCTAACAGTGTTTGTGAGAGCGGCATTCCATTCTACGAAGACTTTTGCAGCTTTCATCCATTCTACAAGGACTTTTGCAGCTTTCATCCTTATTTTTCATCACAATCCTCTTCAATGAGCATCCATCACAATCACTAAACACATACTTTCAGCTGCATTGTGACTTAGTGAATGATGATCTGCTGCTTTCCCTATAAGTTGTATAATATTCTCTATGGTGCCTCCTGAAACACCAAACACTTCAACTCCCTTGGTTTATTTGACACTACAATAGTGAAGCCATAGTGTCAGCACATAAAATTTTTCCTTTAAAAAAATTACATACTGTGATTATGGCTTACTATTCTAGTGTCAAACATTTAAGTCATATTTGGTCACACTCCTTACAACAATTATGTCGGAATATAGAATCCCTTGGTTAAGGGAGTACTGGTCGTATGGGCACTAACAATTTGCCTACATTCAAATTCACTTACCTCTGACATAATGCACTCACAAAACAAAGAACTCTGATCTGACCACAACTGACACTTTGAATATATTGAGGACATTTCACAGGTGCTGCTTATGGTCAAACAGAACAGTGTAATCTGCAGTCTTGGCTGGTGTCTATTTATGTTCAAGCGTGTATTTCCATACTTCTGACCAACCTCTGTCTATGTGCAAGAGATTGACAGTCTAAGAGTAAACGAGATAGCAGTTGTACTATTGACAAACTGCCTATTGGCTTCTGTCTCGGGTTCTTCGGCCGACATTCATCTAATGATTTTTCTGACGTTTCGCCAGCACGAGTAGCTGGCATTGTCAAAGCTTCACCCTCCATTGCCGGTGGTGAACTGGAGCCGAGCTCGCGGGCGCAGACTATATGTACCTGGCACGCCAACGTCCGAGGACTTCTCCGCGGTCATTTCCGGTGCGGTTCTCCTCTTGCTACCTGCGACAGTCGTTCGCTGCAGTACGGGAAGCCAGGATCCGTTTACCTTCAGGCTTTCCTCTTTCTTGTTCAAACTGTTCGCGTGTTTTTGTATTTCTACAGCTTCTCTGAACAAGTGCGTGTGATAGTGCTTCTCTACAGCCAGAACTTCCGTGTCGGCGAATTTTATTACGTGGTCGGTCTCATTCAGTGCGTGCTCTGCCACGGCTGATTTCTCCACCTGCCCCAACCTGCAATGTCGCTTATGCTCTTTGATCCTGGTGTTAATGGATCGTCCAGCCATTCCGACAAACTTTTCCGCATGTGCATGGTATGCGGTATATTCCCAACATTGCAAGTGGGTCTCTTTTCTCCTTCGCCGATCTAAGACCCTCTTTGATCTTCCTTGTTGGTTTGAAAATCGTCTTTACGCCATGTTTGCGCAATATACGGCCGATTCTGTCCGTCACTCTGGGAATGTATGGCAGAAAGGCCATACCTGACATTTCTTTTTCTGGTTCCTTACTTCGCCGAGTGTTTGGCTCTGTTACACTTCTAATATAATTTGTGGAGTACCCATTGCTCCTCAGGACAGTTTCCAGGTGTTGCATTTCTCGTTTGAGATGTTGCGGCTCACATATTCGTCCTGCTCTCATTACGAGCATACTAATCATGCCTCTTTTCTGGCTCGGGTGGTGGTTTGACAGTTTGTGCAGGTATCGGTCCGTGTGAGTCATTTTCCGATACACGCTGTGTCCCAGGTTTTCGCCGTCCCTTGTGATCAGCACATCTAGAAATGATAGTTTCTTGTCCTTTTCTACTTCCATGGTAAATGTTATGTTGGCATGAAGGCTGTTAAAGTGTCTTAGGAAGTCACCGAGCTGTTCTTCACCATGACTCCACACCAAGAAAGTGTCATCGACATAGCTGTACCACACCTTAGGTTTGCAAGTCGCCAAGTCCAGTGCCTGTGCTTTGAATTGTTCCATGAAGAAGTTGGCCACCACTGGACTGAGAGGACTACACATGGCGACGCCTTCCAGCTGTTCGTAGAAATCGCCATTCCACGTGAAATAGCTAGTGGTGAGACATGTATGGAAGAGCTTTCTGAAGTCTAGGGGGAAAATGGAACCAATGTGCTCCAGAGCGTCACTGAGTGGCACTTTTGTAAATAACAAAACAACATCAAAGCTGACCAGGATGTCATTTGGTGCAAGTTTCAGTTTCTTCAGCTTCTCAATGAAATGTCCTGAATCCTTTATGTATGTGTCGGTCTTCCCCACGTGTGGCTGGAGCAGAGAGGCCAAGTGTTTTACCAGTTCATATGTCGGTGATCCAGGAGCGCTAGCTCTGCCGGCGGACATACAGAGAAACCTGCGCAACACAGAAGCCCTACCACCTCGGCTGTATGGATTACCCAAGATACATAAGAACAACGTTCCACTGAGACCGATCGTTAGCGCTGCATGTTTCACCACGAGCTATTTCACGTGCAAACCTAAGGTGTGGTACAGGTACGTCGATACTTTCCTGGTGTGGAGCCATGGCGAAGAACAGCTCAGTGACTTCCTAAGACACTTTAACAGCCTCCATGCCAACATAACATTTACCATGGAAGTAGAAAAGGACAAGAAACTGCCATTTCTAGATGTGCTGGTCACAAGGGACGGCGAAAACCTGGGACACAGCGTGTATCGAAAAACAACTCACACGGACCGATACCTGCACAAACCGTCAAACCACCACCCGAGCCAGAAAAGAGGCATGATTAGTACGCTCGTAATGAGAGCAGGACAAATATGTGAGCCGCAACATCTCAAACGAGAAATGCAACACCTGGAAACTGTCCTGAGGAGCAATGGGTACTCCACAAATTATGTCGGGTATGGCCTTTCTGCCATACATCCCACAGTGACGGACAGAATCGGCCGTATATTGTGCAAACATGGCGTAAAGACGATTTTCAAACCGACAAGGAAGATCAAAGAGTCTTAGATCGGCGAAGGAGAAAAGAGACCCACTTGCAATGTTGGGAATATACCGCATACCATGCACATGCGGAAAAGTTTATGTCGGAATGACTGGATGATCCATTAACACCAGGATCAAAGAGCATAAGCGACATTGCAGGTTGGGGCAGGTGGAGAAATCAGCCGTGGCAGAGCACGCACTGAATGAGACCGACCATGTAATAAAATTCGCCAACACGGAAGTTCTGGCTGTAGAGAAGCACTATCACACGCGCTTGTTCAGAGAAGCTGTAGAAATACAAAAACACGCGAACAGTTTGAGCAAGAAAGAGGAAAGCCTTAAGGTAAACGGATCCTGGCTTCCCGTACTGCAGCGAACGACCGTCGCAGGAAGCAAGAGGAGAACCGCACCGGAAATGACCGCGGAGAAGTCCTCGGACGTTGGTGCGCCAGGTACAGATAGTCTGCGCCCGCGTCCTCGGCTCCAGTTCACCACCGGCAATGAAGGGTGAAACTCTGACAATGCAAGCCACTCGTGCTGGCGAAACGTCAGAAAAATCATTAGATGAATGTCGGCCGAAGAACCCGAGACAGAAGCCAATAGGCAGTTTGTCAACAAGTGGCCACGAAAGCCTCAACAATTTTGTAGTTGTACTATTGTTATCTGGGTGAAGAAAGTATGATGAGAGCCAAGTATTTCTCTCTTTAGAGAAAAAGTGACCGCAACTTAGTCCAAAAAATTATTATTCCTTTCAAAATAGTGTAACAAAGTTGAAATAACATCATCATCAAAGTTGCACCAACAAATGCAAGAATGTCTTACAGGTAGGTAACAGACATCAAGAAAATAACCATTGTGGCTAAGAAAATTTAACCATTGTGTAAAGAGAATTCTTTCCTTTCTTTTTGGTGCCCTTTAATGCAGCCAAAGATGGGTCAGGACTGGTATGGTTCTTCTCTTAGGATCCTGGAGAACCAACAATCTTCATATTTAAAAATAATATGAATATGATGTTGTTGTTGTTGTGGTCTTCAGTCCTCAGACTGGTTTGATGCAGCTCTCCACGCTACTCTATCCTGTGCAAGCTTCTTTATCTCCCAGTGCTTACTGCAACCTACATCCTTCAGAATCTGCTTAGTGTATTCATCTCTTTGTCTCCCTCTACGATTTTTACCCTCCACACTGCCCTCCAATGCTAAATGTGTGATCCCTTGATGCCTCAGAACATGCCCTACCAACAGGGCCCTTCTTCTAGTCAAGTTGTGCCACAAACTCCTCTTCTCCCCAATTCTATTCAATACCCCCTCATTAGTTACATGATCTACCGATCTAATCTTCAGCATTCTTCCGTAGCACCACATTTCGAAAGCTTCTATTCTCTTCTTGTCCAAACTATTTATCGTCCATGTTTCACTTCCATACATGGCTACACCCCATACAAATACTTTCAGAAACGACTTCCTGACACTTAAATCTACACTTGATGTTAACAAATTCCTCTTCTTCAGAAACGCTTTCCTTGCCATTGCCAGTCTACATTTTATATCCTCTCTACTTCGACCTTCATCTGTTATTTTGCTCCGCAAATAGCAAAACTCCTTTACTACTTTGTGTCTCATTTCCTAATCTAATTCCCTCAGCATCATCCGACTTAATTCGACTACATTCCATTATCCTCGTTTTGCTTTTGTTGATGTTCATCTTATACCCTACTTTCAAGATACTGTCCATTCCGTTCAACTGCTCTTCCAAGTCCATTGCTGTCTCTGACAGAATTACAATGTCTTCGGCGAACCTCAACATTTTTACTTCTTCTCCATGGATTTTAATTGCTACTCCGAATTTTCTTTTGTTTCGTTTACTGCTAGCTCAGTATACAGATTGAATAACATCGGGGAGAGGCTACAACCCTGTCTCACTCCCTTCCCAAGCACTGCTTCCCTTTCATGTCCCTCGACTCTTATAACTGCCATCTGGTTTCTGTATAAATTGTAAATAGCCTTTCGCTCCCTGTATTTTACCCCTGCCACCTTCAGAATTTGAAAGAGAGTTTTCCAGTCAACATTGTCAAAAGCTTTCTCTAAGTCTACAAATGCTATAAATGTAGGTTTGCCTTTCCTTTATCTTTCTTCTAAGATAAGGCGTAAGGTCAGAATTGCCTCATGTGTTCCAACATTTCCACGGAATCCAAACTGATCTTCCCTGAGGTCGGCTTCTACCAGTTTTTTCATTCGACTGTAAAGAATTCGTGTTAGTATTTTGCAGCTGTGACTTATTAAACTGATAGTTCGGTAATTTTCACGTCTGTCAACACCTACTTTCTTTGGGACTGGAATTATTATATTCTTCTTGAAGTCTGAGGGTATTTCACCTGTCTCATACATTTTGCTCACCAGATGGTAAAGTTTTGTCATGACTGGCTCTCCCAAGGCCGTCAATAGTTCTAATGGAATGTTGTCTACTCCCAGGGCCTTGTTTCGACTTAGATCTTTCAGTGCTCTGTCAAACTCTTCACACAGTATCTTATCTCCCATTTCATCTTCATCTACATCCTCTTCCATTTCCATAATATTGTCCTCAAGTACATCGCCCTTGTATAAACCCTCTATATACTCCTTCCACTTTTCTGCTTTCCCTTCTTTGCTTTCCCATATATACTAATACCCTGATGGGGCCTTTGTGAGGTCCCAAGTGACACCATTTTTCAAACTGTTTGTGTACTGTTCACCTGAGGTGGGATGTGGGATAAAGCCTAGTATTTACTTAAGTAGATATGTAATACTGCCTAAAAATCATATCAAGGCTGGCTGACATACTGACCCTGTCAGTAAACTGTAAGGTGGATTCAATCTGATTCTGACGCACCTTGCTAAGTTTTGGATGCGGGCACGTTACTGCACTCTGCTATCCAGGTGGGTGTGTAAAGGGAACTGGAGCATGCAAAATAGCTAATCTTTGTATTCATATCACTTCCTCCAGTAGTACTTGACAGCACGAGAGATCTTAGCTTAATTTTCAGAATGCCAAAAACATACAATGTCTACTATGCAATTCAGTGTGTAGATTGTGATTTTTGTTTTCTGTTAAAATTTATCAATAACTGACTACTTTATGAGTATCTGAGTAACCTATGAAGTAACTTTTTATAGTGAAAGCCATGCGTAGGACATAGTTGTGGCCAAGTTCAGTGAAGCAGACATTATGCGACATGCTTTAGATAGCACCAGTTCACGACTACTACTTAATTTCATACTCAACAAGCCACTGTATGATGTGTAGGGTGGATGGTACAAGTAGTGGTATTAGTTTTCTCCTCTTTCTGTTCTATAAACAGATGATACAAAGGAAGTAAGAACTGTTTGTTCACTGGTACAGCTCTGTATGAGTAAAAGTTCTTCAAGATTTAGTGCCATGGTTATTACCTATATTCTATTTTCAAACCATATTCCTGTGTAAGATTTTGTAGTACAGTCTATTGAAATGTTTTCACAATAGGTACAATATATTTAAATTACAATACTTTACTGCATCAAGTACACCACTGGTACGTTTCAGGACCTGACCATTTTCACTAGACTGCTGAGGGAAAGTATCTTTGAAAGATGTCCAAATATTATTATTAATGTAAACAGACAGATAAAAAAAAATCTCTTCGCCAAGTGGTGGCAGAACATGCACATAAAAGACAATTATAATTATCCACGCTTTCAGACACTTTCTACAGGCAGAAGGGTTGAGTGGGAAGGAAGAGGTGTGAAGGAAAATGACTGGAGAGGTCTAGCAAAAGCATCAGATTTCAGAAAACTCCCCCAGAACTGAATCAGGGATGACTTACAGAATGGTTTGGTTTTGTTTTGCTTTAGGGCACAAAAAACTGGGTCAACAGCCTGTGCATCATTTGCTAAAACAGCTGATAACTCAGACAGCAAACCCAAGCGGGAATGTAAACAGTTAAAAAATGAGCATTCCATCAGGAAGTGAGAGACAGTTAAAACTTGGGTGCAATGTGTTCAAAGAGGTGGGGTAGCGCCACTTATCAAATGACGATGGCTCAAAAGGCAGTGCCCAATCGGCAGCCTAGTTAATATGACCTCCTCCAGGCGGGAGGGCCGAGAGGAGGTCATCCAAGCTGCAGGGAGACTCTTAATAATCCTGAGCTTATTCTCGTGAAGGGAGGACCATTGGCGATGCCAAAAGGGACACCACCTCGTGATAGACAGCAATACAAAGATCATCGGAGGGAACATAGGAACTCGTGGGCTGAGGTACGTGGACTGCAGTCTTGGCAGCAGCATCAGCAGCCTCATTTCCTGGCAGATCAAAATGACCAGAAACCCACAAACATCACACTGGCTCCACCAAGAGTGAGCAAGTGACAGTTTTCCTCCATTAAGGGATGGACAGCGTACAGCATACACAGACTTTAAAGGGCGTTGAGTGAGTCTGAGCAGAGGACACAATTAAAAAGGCTGTGTCGCCGGATGTACTCTGTGGCCTGATACAGGGTAAAGAGCTCAGCTGTAAATACTGAGCAGTGTGCCAGAAGCCGGTATCGAAAAACAAGGGTGCCAATGATAAAGGCACACCCAACCCCAAGGTCAGTCTGAGAGCCATCAGTGTATACAAAGGTACTATTGCGAAGTTCTGCGCGAAGGTCGTAAAACTGACGGTGATAGACCTAGGTTGGAGTACTGCCCTTAGGAAGCAAATGAAGGCCAAAGTTAAAACGGGCCACTTCACAAAGGCAAGGTGGTGAAGGGTTCACACCCACCGGGAAAACTGCAGGTAGTGTTAAGCCACCATAGCAAGTGCTGAAAGCAGACTCCACAAGGTAACAGACAAGAGGGACGTGCCTCATACTGGTGATCAAAAGAAGCACAAAGGAGGAGACATAGGGTGGGTGGCCATGCATGGCAGACAAACGGCATGCATACCTGCCGAGGAGAAAGTCATGGCGGTAGGGAGAGGTAGTTAGCAGTTTGAGCATACAGACTCTCAACCAGGCTAGTGTAAAAAGGACCCACGGCCAAACAGATGCCATGATGGTGGATACTGCTGAGACGGTGTAAGAGGGATGGGCATGCAGACAGATGAACAAAGCACCCATAGTTGAGTTTCAAACAGACAAGTGACCAGTACAAACAGAGGAGGATGGTTCAATCAGCATCCCAGGAGGTACCATTGAGGACATGTTGGACAGTGAGGAACCGAGTACAATGGGCTACCAGGTAAGACACATGGGAGGACCAAGAGAGTTTCCTATCGAGCATGAGCCCCAGGAATTTCATAGTTTCAATGAACAGAAGGGCAACAGGACCAAAATGTAAAGATGGTGGGAGAAACCATTTGCGCCACCCCAAATTCATACAGTTTGTCAGTGGAAAATACAGATGGTTTTGTCAGAGGAAAAGCAAAAGCCATTGTCGATGCTACAGAAGTAAAGATGATCAAGACGGCACTGAAGACACCGCTCAGACAGGTCCGTGGAGAACTGCAATAGATGGCAAAATCGTCAACAAAAAGGAGCCGGAAATGCCCAGCAGGAGACAGGCCATTATATGGTAATGGCGACAGCGAAGAGGACAAAGCTCAAGACGGAACCCCGAGGCACACCATTTTCCTGGATAAAGGTGTCCGACAAGGCAGAATGCACACTCACCTTGAAAACTCGGTCTTTTAAAAATGCCTAAAGGAAACAGGGCAGGCACCCGTGAAAGCCCCATGCGTAAAAAGAGTACGGAGGATATCAGTCCTCCTGCAGGTGTTGCAGGCCTTCTCCAAATTGAAAAACACGGCCACAGTCTGGGATTTCCACAGAAAACCATTCATGACATGGGTGAACAAAGTAATGAGATCGTCACCTGCAGCAAGGCGCAATCAAAAACCATACTGTGGATTCGTCAATAAGTTGAGAGACTCGAGCCACCATACCAGCGGGGCATGAAGCATACGTGCCACCACCTAGCAAACGCAGGTGGTAAGAGAGATGGGGCAATAGCTAGAAGGAAGGTTTCTGCCCTTACCGGGCTTAGGTACGGGTATGATGGTGGCTTCACACCAGCGTCCGGGAAATGTGCCCTCTTCCCAGATGCGGTTGTAAGTGTTAAGCAGAAATTGCTTGCCCGCAAGAGAACATCTGAATGTGGACTGTGTCTGACCCTGGGATCAACTGAGAGCATGATCTAGCTCCCTCATAGTAAAGCTGACACTGTAGCACTCACAATTCGGAAAAGAGAAGGGTATCGCCTGAGCCTCGCCTGCTTGTTTCCGATGGAGGAAGGCAGGGTGACAGTGGGAAGAGCTCGAAACTTCTGCAAAATGGTGGCCCAAGATGTCGGAGATAGCAATATGGTCCATAATGACATTGTCAGCTACACTCAGGCCAGAAATTGGGGAATGGATCTTGGTCCCAGAGAGCTGTCGGAGGTTGGCCCAGATGACAAGAGGAAGTGGTAGAACTGTTAAAAGAACTAGTGAATGAAATCTAGCTAGCCCTTTTGCTATCCCAAAGAACGTGATGACACTCTGCACGCATTTGTTTATAATGAATGCAGTTTGGCATCATAGAATGGCAGTTAAAAATGTGGAGAGCATATCTTTGTGCGCCAATTGCATCATGGCATGCCTCAGACCACCAAGGGACTGGGACACGACGTGGTAAAGAGGAAGTGTGGGGAATGGAACATTCTGCAGCAGTAAGGATAACATTTGTGAGATATTCCACCTGGTCATCACACCCATGGAAATCTTGTTTTTCAAAGGTTGCCAGGGAGGAGTACAGCTGCCAGTCAGCCTTAGGAAGCTGCCATTTGGGCATGCACGCGGATGGGGTACGAGTCAGAAACAGATAGCACATGGGAAATGGTCACTTGAGTAGGTGTCAGAACAGACTACTCAAGACGAGGGGCAAGCTGGGCATTGCACAAGGATAGGTCCAAATGGGAATAGGTGTGCAAGGTGTTGGAAAGGAAAGTGGGTGCTCCAGTGTTAAGGCAGAAGAGGTTGAGTTGTTTAAGGCCAGCCAAGAGAGCACCTCTCTGACAGGTCCAGGGAGAACACTAAAGGGGATGATGGGCATTAAAGTCACCAAATAGCAAAAATGGGGAAGGTAGCTGCCCAATAAGCTGAAGGAAGTGTGCCATGGTGACATCGAATGATGGAGGGACATAATTTGTACAGAGGGAAAAAGTTAGGCGGGGAAGTAAAAGGCATACTGCAACAGCTTGAAGACTGGTAGTCATGGAGATGGGTTGACTATGAATGTCATCCCGTAGGTAGCACGACACTCCCGTGAGATGGAATGCCGACCTCAAGAGGAAGATCAAAACGCATCGATAAATAGTGTGAAAGCTCAAAGCGGTCATGAGGGTGCAAATTTTGTTTTCTGGAGGCAGAGTACAAGGAGACACTGTGATGCTAAAAGCAGCCGTAAATCCTCTTTGTGGGACCGAAGGCTGTGAGCGTTCCATTGGAGGAGAGTCAAGATGAGGAAGAGATGCAGGAGCATTACCTCGGCGGCCATCAAGTGACAGCCAGGGAAGAGTCGCTACTATAGAGCACAGAAACAGGAGGATCTCGCTCCACAGGATCCACAGAAGCATCAGCTTGCTTGTGCGGATGGTCCTTGGGGGACAATGCTGGAAAACAATTGTCGGTGCTTACCGGCGACACAGAGGCTGGCTGTGATAAAGTATCACGTGGCGACACCACCGAAGAGGGTCTTTAAGTTGGCGAAGCAGAAGACCATTTGCCTTCGGTGGACTTCTTCGAGCCCTTCCGATTAGAGGAAGACTCGAGTGTGGTTTGACTGGAGGGATGGAGGAAGTCTTTGTTGGAGTACTACTCCTGTCCTTTCCTGCCAACCAGTTGTGTAGCTGGTGGCTTCACCCCTCGAGGCGAGAGTTTGACAGCTTGTTGCGCAGCCAGACAGCGAGGTGGTGGGGGGGTGTTGGCGATGCTACCTTGACACTGGACAATTTCACAACCTCAGAGCTGAATTGGAGGCCGCATGTCTGCATGGCCATGTCCTTCATGGAGCAAGGGGTAACAAGAGCAGAATAACAGGTACCAGAGGGGAGAACGCAGGGACTGCGACTGCCCAGTAACTTTCAAGTGACTGGTTAAGGCATATTTTCCTTTACCTGGATCTCTTGAGCAGCCCACTCATCAAGATACATGTGGCATTGCAGTTGATACACCAGGGAGGAGGAGGTGGACATTCGCACTTCATGCGCATCCCTACCACAGGTGAAACATTTGGCCGGGTGTCGATAAGATGTTCTTGTGTGGTTGAAACGATGACACTGGTAGCAGCACATCAGGTTTTTGGAATATACGGCTGGACTGTGATAATTTCATAGCCTGCTTTGATCTTGGACGGAAGCACCACTCTATCAAAGGTCAGAAACAGTGCGGATGGGCACTAAGGAGGAATCTACCTTTTTCATTACGCAATGGACAGCAATGACACCCTGACCAGAGAGGTAAGATTGGATTTTGGCCTCGGTTAGACCGTCGAGCTGCCTGGTGTAAATTACACCACGGGAAGAATTCAAAGTTCTATGGGCCTCAACACGAACAGGGTAACTGAAGAAACGAGGCAGCAAGCAGTTGTTGTGCTTGAGAATCAGAAGTGGTCTCCAAAATTAAACTGCCATTCCGTAAACGAGAGCAGGATTTCACAAGGCTGGCAATTGCATCAACACCTTTCTGAATAATAAGTGGATTTACTGTGACGAAGGACTGACCGTCTTCAGTACGTGAGACCACAAGGAACCGTGGTGAAGTGGGACGGGTCTTTGAATCATTAGCCTCATTATGTTTACGTTTTGTAGACGCTGATTGGGAAGATGATTGACTCATTGTAGGAAAATCCCCCACAATTGCCAGCGTCTCTGATGGCGTGCTCCTTCCACCTGGGTGCCCCTTCACAAAGGGGCGCACCCGCCTCAGGTGACTGTTCATACCTCAGGTCACACCTCTCAAACTCCTGACAGAGGGACCAGTCGGCAATTTGGGGAGGTTGCAGCTCAGGCAATCACTTCTCCCTGGGCCTGGCTTGTACCAGGAGGTATGTGTGAACCCAACCTGTCGACCCGGGGCTGGGAATTACGCGTTACCCAGTCATCTGTTACGTGTCAGGCATGTGGGGCCAGCTTTCAGGAGTTCACAGTGAGGAAGAAGAAAAAGAGGAACTTCAAATGCCGAAGTGCTGGAAAGAGAGGAGAAGAGAAACAAAGAAAGGAAAAGGGAGTGAAAAACTGTTCTCACATTAGTGACAGAATGCAGAACGTTCCCAATAACATCCTAGGTATGTTCCCCAAGGGAGGGGGAAAAAGAATAGCAAGAGGATATACATGCAGCACGGAAGGGAAAAAAATGCTGCAAAGTCTTGGTCCCCATGGTAGCCAAGCATGAACCCGCTAAGGAGTGGCGAGCCCCCTGAGGGTTATCAGATGGGATGAAAAGGAAAGACTCCTTGTTGGGGAGTGTACCAGACGAGATTTGAAAACCTGTGTGCTGAAAGGTGGAACACGGGGTAATATGTAAGAAGAGATTACTGTTAAAACATCGTGCACTAGTTAGAGTGAAAAGTTAAGTGCATTGTACGTAACAGAGGTGGAATGGGAACGGCAAAAAGTAGACAGGTAAGAAAACAAAAGCTGTAGAAAATTAAAATGGAGTAAAGAAAGGAGTAGGTACTATGAAGAAATGTTGAGAAGGAAGAAATTAATGTAAATTAAGGCCAGGTGGGTGGCAAGAACCAAGGACATCATGTAGTGCTGAACTTGGCCACAACTATGTCCTACACATGGCTTTCACTATAAAAAATTACTTCATTGGTTACAACAAGACCTTGGTTCTCGCCACACACCTGGCCTTAATTTCGTCCATTTCAGCATTTCTACGAAGTACCTATTATTTTCTTCACTCCATTTTAGTTTTCTACATGTTTCATTTTCTTACCTGTCTGTTTTTTCAATGCCCCTCCCACCTCTGTTACGTACAATGCAGTTAACTTTACACTATTTTTAACTCGTGCATGATATTTTAGCAGTAACCTGTCTGGCCTATTATCTTGTCTTCCACCTTTAAGGTCCAAGGGTTTCAAATCACATCTGGTGCAGTCCCCAATAATCAGTCATTCCTTCTCATCCCGTTGGGTTAGTCTCCCCCAACATGAGGTTCTGGATGAGTTTTCCAAAATCTAACCCTTTTCCTAGACCTCTCCAGTTCTTTTCTTTCTCCCTTCTTCCTTCCCCCTCAACCCTTCCACTGGAAGGAGTAACTGGTTCCGAAAGCTTGCATAATTATAACCTCCTTTTATGTGCGAGTTCTGAAGCCACTTGGCGAGTAGAGTTTTGATCTATCCCAATTACATTATATTGTCAAATATGATTATTACATTATATATATATGGAAACAACTGAAAAGTCTTTGTGTCCATAAATGTAGTCCTCAACTGCGATAAAACTAATTTCAGAACATTTGGAGATTCTAGGTACTTTCTCAGAACAAATACTTCCGTTTCACTGTTTACAGACTGTATTACTGTCTCAGACAATTGTTCATTTTTCACTATGCATTTTGATGGTTCACACAGTCATCTTCATTTGGAGAATTGTGTTGTTACATTCTTGGTTTTGATATACAGCTCTACACAACATCTGGAATGTAACAACACAATTATGCATCTCAAGATGATGGCCTTTACAATTGGACCACTTAATGAAAAATAAACAAGTGACTGTTTCAGTAAAGTTTTTTTTATTCATATTTATCAACAGTTACAGCACTCATGATGCTAACCTTTATGGATGAAATATTCAAGTTCAGATTGCTAAATTAATTTCTGTTGTAGACACAACACATATTGCCACTTATCTCAACAAGGGAACCATAATAATTGAACATCATAAACTAAGTGAAATGTGTCTAGAATCTAAATTTTTGAATTCTATTGAAATCATTGTTCATTACAAGAAATTTATGTCATAGCATGAGGACTTCTGATTGTGACTACTTAAAGAACTATTGACCTAAACAAGAAGAAAGTGCATCAGAATAGTGGACTCCTTCATGGTACAAATGGAGGAGTGAAGTATCTTCACACCAGCACATAGCAGAAGGAAATAAGACCCTCCATCAACATCAAAAGAACTTCAATGGCTAATTACTGTGTGAACTCTCTTTGCTAATATCAAAACAGAGCTACAATTACAACTTGTTTAAATAAAAGCTTTTTACATGGAAGAACTTAGTTATTCAGAATACAACTAATGTTGATCAATGGTTTATGAGACAATGGCTATAACATACTAGACTGACTGACTGTGGTTATGTTTATGGAGAAATGACAGCATTATTGTTGTGATGTAATAAATAACACTACAATGGTATTTGTAGGCAATGTTTTGCTAAATTCCATGGATCCCAGAACCTGTTACTCAACCTCAACATAATATGGTCCACCAAATCCCTGTTCCACTGAAGTTATTCTCAGTACATACATCTTTGGATTGTTTCAATGATTCTGGGTCACCTACATGCACCAAGTTGTTTTCTTAGCGTTCTCATCTCACCGTAACTTCTATGTCAGTCTTGTGTCCATGTTTGTTACTTCAAGCAATGGGCAAGTGACATTTTTCTGACCTGCAAATTAACAGCATTCGAAAATCTTAATGACTTTCAATTCATTAAGAAATATCATCATATGCTGCTGGTGAAGTTCCAAACTGAGAAGTGAATGCGAGACCTGTTTGTGTAGTTATGATGTGTTGTTAACAGACTGGCAGAAAAGGAGACAATGTATGTACTTCTCACAATCATCTGCTTGTTCATGATGAAATCCATGGAAGCAATCATGAAAAATCTTACGGTTTTATCCAGTTATGATGCAAGAAAACAGCAAGAATATTTAACAGCGCTTATTTAATCTTGGTTTTTCAGTTTATTCTACTATAACAGGTGGTAATTTATATGCTTCGCAAGGTACTGACAGGAGTCAACACAAAAACAATTATGCAGAGGAAACAGAGCCACTTGATTCTTTCTGGTGACTAATGATTTGCTGTACAGGGTATAGTAGCTACAGCATTTTGTATCATAAAGCTATCAGGTACATTGTTGATCACACTCAAAAGGCAACTAAAATGAAAGGAAAGTCAAATTAATCCGAGCAATGTACCACGTTAATCAAGGACAGTTTCTACAATGAAGCAATGTCTTACTACTTCATTGTCTATTACATTAATTACTACAGTCTGCATGGCCAATGTTACAAGCAGCATTTAGATGATGATGATGATGATGATGATGATGATAATAATAATATTAATAAAAATAATTTAAATTTTTTCTCAGTATTTGCAAGATCATAGGCTGTTCACATCTGCAAATCCACTTACACTTAGAAGGAACAATTCAATAATATAGTGGCACAAGAGGCTTCTTCGTACACACTAAATATAGAGCCAACTTAGGTACAGCTATGCATAAAAACTACATTCTTTAGTGTTTATAATAAGCCAAACTGATTAGTCCATTTACATGACTTTAGGAGTAAAGGATGCACTCACTAGATAGCAGAGCCATTGACAGGAACACATGAGGAAGAGACAGAAAACCTGCTAGCACACACTGTGCCCACCCAGTATGATGTAGAGACAGGTGTGCTCACATGTGCATGCATTTTTGTACTCTAGCTCAATAATGGATTTACTCCAAAAACTACCAAGTTTTTTCTCTCTTTCGTGTGTGCCTGTTGATGAAACAATACATCTGCTACTCAGTGAAACTCTCTTTTACTCCTAAATTACCCACATTCTATCAGAACTTTCCTACATATTTATGATTCCTCCGTTTCTTTTTAAGAGCAAAGAAACTTACGTGAAGGTGGGTCGTTCCCACTGAGTTGAACGAGCAATGTGGTTTACGTAATAGGTGCGACCATTAGCATCCTGGCGTTCTTCCCATCCTGCTGGCAGGGGAGGCAGTTGTTCCGAGTTCTGCGAGAGTACCGACTGGAGACAAAACCAAATACACATCAATAATACATCACAGAATGGATTTGTCATATAGGTGCCCCTGTTAATAGTAGAAACCGTCTACTGGTGTTTTCTAATGTTACAGACTTATGAGATTTTTTTACCCAATGGAACAAACACAATGTCTGAATAGCACAGTGCTGTTGCATAGTGAATTACATTTTACCTGTACATGGAGACAAACAACATATGACCACTGTTAAAATAATTGGAACATTTTATTATTTCAATTTTTAACTCCCAGTTTATATTTATATTATTAATATGAATAACATGAGAAGTGGGGGGAAGGGGGAAGGGGGGAAGGGGGAAGGGGGGAGGGGGGAAGGGGGAGTTTCAGGTGATGTGGATGATTTAAAAGATCAGCAACATAGGGTGTGGGTGCTGTGAGGGGCTTACGAGGTCATCCCTGCAAATAGTATAGAAATTGTTTAGTAGTTGTATTCTGAAGTAGAAGTAGGGGTACAGCAGACTGGATAGTTTTTTGGAGTGGTCTTTGGAATGCTGTTCCAGTTGGGGTACAGCAAAGGCTTCAGTATGAAAATTGGATGTAGGAAACAGACTGCATAATAGGAATAGCTGTTCTGGGATGCTTGTGCCACTTAAATTCGTTTCTGTAAGACTAAGATAGTGCGGTAGATGTATTTGCAGAAGCTAAAGCTTGGAGGTCTTTCTGAAACAAAAGTGACAATTTTCCTTCCCTCTTGCTTGTTTCTCTCATCCGACAATCCCTCACCCTTCAGTTAGGCAGCAGCACTGGGATAAAGTGTGTGTGTGTGTGTGGGGGGGGGGGGGGGAGGGGGGGGGGGACACATGGGTGTCGTGCTGGCATTTGATGTATATTTTTTTTACTCTGTCATGGTTGCAAAATACTGCATTTTTTTAAAAAAGTGGAAAAAGTAGTAGAAGTCAGCCACTGGGACTATTAGTTTGGGTTCCAGAGAAATGTAGGAACTCTGAAGACTCATCTCAGTAGATGGGTCGAAGAAAGGCAAACCTATTACTTATAGCATTTGTAAACTTAGGGAACACTATTGACACTATTTAATGGAATACACTTTTTGAAATCCTGAAGGCAGCAGGCATGGAAAACAGGGAGCGAAATTAAAGGAAAGCAGCAGATGTGAATGGAGTGACAATGGGTTATAACTACTCCGCAATTTTATTCAGTCTGTACAACGAGCAAGCAGTCGAGAAAACCATAGAGAAATTTGGAAAGGAATTAAAGTTCAGAGAAACAAAATAAAAACATGACAGTTTGTTGATGATGATATAATTCTGTTGGATACAGCAAAGAATTTGCAAGAACTGAAAAGAATGGATAGTATCTTGAAAAGTGGTTATAAGATGAGCAACAGCAAAAATATAACAAAGGTAATAGTCAATGGAACGTTGTTGAATCAAATCAGGTGACGATGATGGAAGTAGGACACTAAAACCTCTCTATGTATTTTGCTATTTGGGCATCAAAATAAATGATTATGGCCAAAGTAGAGAGGATATAAAACGCAGTCTGGCGATAATAAGGAAACCATTTTTGAAACCAAGAAATTTATTACTATAAATTTAACAAGGGAGCCATACCACACCTGGATTTTTGTAATTTTTTATATTTGTGAAACATAACTTCGTCTACATACTTCTGTTGGTTTAAATTTTCTCTATAACATGACATGCAGCATTAAATTAGCTCATCAATTAATACTTTCTAGTTTGCAAGATGGCAGTCATATGTGTAAACAAGAGGATCATCATGATGTAACAAAAAATAGTGTATGTATTTTTCTAAATTTCTAATCAGTAAGATTTTCTGTAAGATAGAAACAAATTATTTTTCTTAGTTCATCCAAAACTGTAAAACTCCATCTAGTCATTTTTAAAGTATTATGTAGCCTTCACGATAATAGTTTATTCCCAAGTCCTTCTAAAAATAGCCAGATTCCGGTCTTGCACATTTTGTACACACAAATCAAACCTACAGACACGAGACTCAGTCATATGAAATGTTTGAAGACTTTCGAGTGATTTCTATAAGCCAAATTAAAAAACATTTTAACTGAACTTTGTTGTGATTAGCAAGAGTCTGGAACATTAACATCACTGAAACTAGCTATTTTTAGACACAGGGTGATACATATTATGGACCAGATAAATTGAACAACAAAAATGTAATCTTTTCCGTAATTAATTACTACATGACAGGTTAAGTAAGAACTATGACTTTTTCATGTAAATATGAGCTGTATTTTGTGCCACAATTGAATATTCAACTTTTCCTGTTACTGCTGCTGTTGATACCGGTCTGGTTCAATGCATTTACAAATTTTCGTAGTTGACAAACTAGTAACCGTTTTTAATAATGGAATGTAGTGAAGAGTAACTGTGTTAGTGAAAACTAAATTGAGGTTTCATGTATATCTTTGAGCAAATATCATCCCACACTCATTTTGACTTCCAGCTTCACATCAGTCAAGAGTGGTACTATCTTGGAGACAATATGAGAATCAGGTCAGTATCGCCAGTCATGAATGCCAGCATCTCTTTCTTTCTTTTTTTCTCTTTTCTTTGTGTGTTTTATGCTTGACGGATATGCTCATGGAACATGAATATTTGTTTAAAAATTTGCACTGCTGGGAATTGGACCCACACTGCCCTTGGGGCAGGCGAGCATTCTAGCAAGCAGTCACACAGCCCATCAAAGAATTGCCTTAAATTTTAGTGAATTAAAGACACTCCAAAAACTTTAAAGTCTATTGTCTCGAGACTTACTGAGAGTTGCATTGAAGTGCTTTGGGCAGCTGGTATTTGAGCTCTTAACTTCACGTACCACAAATATAAAAAAATTATGAAAATCTCCCTGTGTGATCTTTTAAGTGTTAGGAAGACTTTTCTGAAGGTATTTATATTGAGTGTAGCTCTGCACAGATGTGAGATGTGGAGAGTAAGCAGGTAAGTCAAGAAGAAAACAGAATATTTTTAAATGTGGTGGAACAGAATAATGTTGAAAATTAGATCAGCATATAAACTAAGTAATGATCAGGTACTTAAATGAAATAAGGAACAAAGAAATTTGTGGCACAACTTCACTAAAAGAAAGGATTGGTTGATAGGACACATCATGAGGCATCATTGAGGAATTGTCAGTTTCTTAATAGGTCGAAGTGTGTACACTGTGGTGGTGGGGGGGGGGTAAAACTTTTAGAGGGAGACCAAGAATTGAACACAGTAAACAGGTTCAAACAGATGTAGGACAGAGTACTTATGCATAGATGAAGATGCTTTCACAGGATAGACTAGTGCGGAAAACTGCACCAAACCAGTTGTTTGGGAGGGTATTAATTCGTACCCCAGCTACTTTAAAAAGAAATCTAGCAACCGGTTACCAATATGCCATCAGAAATTATTAAATACAATTTTTCCCCAATAAATACATGCATGGGAACAATATATGAAACAAAAAGGAAACTGTGTAAAGTAGAACTATAATATCACTGGATAAATTACAAAGTAATTAATTAGTAAAAGATTATGCCTCACATTTTAGCAATATCTTTCTGTACACAGCTGAGAAATACATGACTTCAGCAGGGAACTGCAAGACCTTTTATGTTTAGTAACCTCATATTTCTATTTTAATATTTCACAGTAAGGGATATTCAAACAGGTTCCTCAACACCACAGCTATGCTCTCAAACTTGCAGCTTCTTTGTCAAGGCACCTGCCAGTGCATGACAATGGAGGACAAGTGCATGTGCAGCACCCCTCCCCCTAAAAACACACACACACACACACACACACACACACAGAGAGAGAGAGACAGAGAGAGAGACAGAGAGAGAGAGAGAGAGAGAGAGAGAGAGAGAGAGAGAGAGAGAGAGAGGGGGGGGGGGGGGGAAATGGAGGGGTGTGCACGAGCTTTGACAAAGCACTCATTTTTGAAAGCTGAACTACTCCATTGTTCTGACATACATATACAAGCAAAAACTACTACTGATGATTAGTGGCAGGAGAGGGGCAAGTACTTAAGAGCTGTTCTGGCAGAAGGGCTGAATTTATAAATTTATTCAGCTAAAAATCAGCAAGACTGGTAGTGGCCACTGCAGTCTCTCAATAGACTGTTTCTTGGAACATTTTTCTCTACCAGAAAAACCAGTAGCTTACAACATGAATCTGTGCCAACCATTTTTGGTTTAGCTTAGAACACCTTGTTCAACATATTTTATGTTTGGGAAATGGCACGAAATTTAGTAAATCTAGTGTTTTGTAAAAACTGTGCTTCATAGCACATTTTGTTTCTGGTTTGAGGGTTTTATCCTGTGTTGATGGAAGAAATAGATTTACTGACCAGTTAATTTTAAAGCCTTACTTCTGAAGCAGCACTTCAATGATCATTTCCCCACACTGTCTGACAATTTAACTGGATGTAAATACTTTCAGAACATAGATCCTTCACACTGAAAATGAAAATTCTGAAAATAAAATCAAACATTCTGGCCCACTGCATAAAGTATTGCTGGTTATGTATACATCTATAACTCAAACATACACAATTTAACCACAGCAGTTGTATGAGAATCTGGACTTTTCCAGGCTTCTATTCAGGTGGCTGTGTTGAAATTTGATGTTTTGGTGAGTATCATTTCATCATATTCTGGCAAAGTGTCAACTGGGAGGCCATCTCTACCTATCCTTTCCCCCAAGCACGTGGTTTGCTGACATGTGGTAGGGAATGCGACTCTCATTTGACTCGGTCTTGCCCAGACATAACACGTCTTCATAAAAGTCTCTCTAGCAATGTCTCAATTTCCTCGCAGTGCTACAGGAGGCTCTTGTCTCAACTGTAGGCATTTGTGCTTCACAGTTAAAAGCTGGCCATAGTGCTGCTAGTTTTCAGGGAGCTTCTTAAGCTGTCTCACTAATTTTTATAGTATTCTCTAATTTTTAATTATGCTGTAATGACCAAACTGCAAAAAGTAAATAGATAAATGTTGTTTTCTATTTGTAGATGCTTGTGTAAGACAGTGTTTTCTTGGAAATGTATTGTCACAAAATATAAAGATGTACTGATCATTTTTAACAATAAGTATATAACACTTAGATGTTACCATAAAATATTTCAGTGGCTACACTGTTTTCAACTTATTTGTCAGTTTTAGTAGCACTATAAAACAATAAACGCATGGAATGATTCTTAGTTTCATCAGTACTTAATTGCTGGGTGTATTTTTAGCATACAGCTGTTGGTGCAGGGTCTACACCAAACTTCACTGCTAGCCCTCATCTCTGTTGACAAGATTTTTATTGAGTCTTATCTCAATTGATTCTCTGATGATTCACTCCCTAGGGCCTCTCCCTCTGCACAACATTTTTGCTTTCTCAAATTCAAATGTGTGTCCCTTGTTGAGGCTGTATTCTGCCATTGCTGATTTATCTTTAGGTTCCAGCTGTATGCATCGAATGTGCTTGACACAGTGTTGCAAGATGCAGCACTGTGTGTACCCAATGCACTGCCAGCTACACTCGCAAAGGATGCTATATATACTGCACATTTGCAGCTGTTGGTTGTCCTTCACCAAGACAAGGATATCTTTTGTTTTTCATGGTGGTTGAAAGATGGCCTTTATCTTGTGTTTTCTATTAATTCTCACAATTTTGTCTGAGGGACGCTGAGGAGTTTAGAGGAGATGGCAGTAAAATCTGCACAGCTCAAACCTAAAGACTTCAGTTACATGGATGACACATTCCTTCATAGTTAGATGCCCTGAATGAGCTCTTGGACCACCTGAACAGTGTCCATTAAAACATACAGTTCACAAAGGAACTATAACACAATGGATGTCTTCCAGTTTTGTACATCATAACACGAAAACAGGCAGATGGTACCCTAGCACATGCAGTCTGCAGAAAGAGACCCACATTGATCTCTATCTTCATGCAACAAGCTGTCATCTGGTGCAGCAGTGCACTGTTATTACAATACTAGTACATAAGACATGTGCCATTTGCAACAGACAGTTTCCCAGTTGAGCAGCAATACCTTAGAGAAGTGTTTTGTCAAAATGGGTACAGTGACACAGATCAGATGTGCACTGAAAAAAACAAATGATACAGCCATTTGCAAAGAAGAGGTACAAAAGAGGAAGGGAAACTCACTTTTATGCCCATCTTGGGCCTTTCTCAGCCAAAATTGCAAGAATCATCAGAGAAAAAAAAGCATCTAGTCCATCTTTTGACCAAAACGAAAAACAAAACATAAGCTTGGCTCAGTGAAAGACAAACTGCTAATACCTGGTATATATCGAGCTCCTTGTGAGTGTGGCCACAAACACAGCCCTGCCAAGTTGTGACATTATACGGAACTGACAATGTGCTAGGGGCTTTTTAGAGAGAGGATAATAAAAGAATTGATTGAGATAAGGCACCATGACCGTCTTGTCAACAGAGATGAGGGCATGGAACTTTGCATTAGCAGCTATCCAACAACAATGCACACAGCAGCAGTCAATGGCTCACGAGTCTCGTCTAGATGTAATGCACTTAGAGTTGAACAGTGGTAGGTGACCCTCACCGCAGTTTGCTGAACCTCACACCTTGGGGAGAGACGGCCAAGCAATTTCAACGCCCAATCAGAAGAGGATGTGAGTGACACTCGAGGAAAGATCACGGAATTTCAACATGGCCACCTGGATGGAAGCCCAAGTCACACTCTAATCAACTCTTGTCAAAATTCTTGTCTACTACAATGCTAATTCTTCCATAGTACTAAAATCCATTTGTCACTTTCATCATACACACCACACATGTACATGCGATCTCAAAAAACTGGCATGCCATAACCACTATCAAGACCAAATCTGAAAGGAGGGTCATTCAGGACCAAATCTGAAAGAGTCATCAATGAAGTACAACACTCGGCACTGGAAGCATGTTTATTACTGGCATCAAAGTACTCTCCTGGATGGAGAGAGCTTTCACTTATACAAATATGTATAGTCACTGAATATACAGACATTAAAAACAAGAGATTCCTAGAAGCTTCCACAAATGATTAATATCAATAATAAATAATTGCTGGTGGTTTTGTTTCAACTGGTGACCCACAGCACACCATTCAACAACGCTAACCACTACATCTCACTGTATACACCACAGTTCACAGCATTGCTCCCTCTCCTGGAGAAACAGTGACCCACTGTTTCAAAGGCTCTCACTGTAGTTGACTACATCAAAATCTTTGCCATCAACTGGGTCTTCAGTTTCCTTGAGCTAGAAGCCCCCCGTGTCAATCTGCACCTCAGGACTGTAGTAGGGCTTCATACGGAGAACATGGATGACATCTCTGCACTGTTGTCTTCTTGATGAAGGGTCATAATCCTCTACTTCATGTCACGTCTAACAAGTGACGAAGTAGTGCTTTGGTAACTTTCTGATAGTCCCAATTTCCACACAGAATAAAAGTCCGTACCAAGTCTGCCAGGCTGTATCTCACTGGTTGGTGCTTGGTATTATAGCACACTGACTCTCTTGGGTGTCCAGGCTCTGTATGCAAGCCAGCTGTGTTGCTTCTTTGGTCCTGGTGACGACATATTTCACGTAATCATCATCTAGTATCATCCAGTTGCACCAAGAGCAGTGTATCCATTGTCATTTCGGCTTTGTGACCAAGGAGCCTAACAAATACTGAAGCATATAGTGTCTTGCTTTGTTGTGTTGTATGTGTGTGTCATGATGGCTAGCATTTTATGCCAGCTTCTGTTCATCATAAACGTACATCAAGAGCAAATTTGCCAAAGTCTTAATAAAACTTTGAGAGGCCATCTGTCTGCAGGCAATAGGCAGTTCTCAATTACCTCTGATACCAGTCTCAACTGGAAAATTTTTCTCTGATCAGAGAATATTACACAAGGTCCTCTGTGCTTCAAAATGTCCTCTGCAAGGAACTTTGCAATTTCTGGAGCATTGGCTGTTGGCACAGTTTCCGTGGCTGTTTAGCAAGTGAGGAAGTTAGTGCATACTACCACTATCATCGATTCCCATTTATTGACTTCAGGAGCCCCTCCAAGGGGTTGACTACAAACTAAGGAATGGTGCTGCTGCTGCTGCTGCTGCTGCTGCTGCAAGTGGGACTGGTATCATGAGCCATGGAGGTAACAGCAGCGCATTCCTTGCAGTGGCTCACGAAGTCTGTGGATCAGTAGAGACCTGGCCAGATACCGTATTTACTCAAATCTAAGCCACACCTGAAAAATGAGACTTGAAATTCAAAGGGAGAGAAAAGTTTTAGGCCGCATCTCCAAATCGAAACAAAGTTGGTCCATTGTAACATGAGAGACAATTTAGGTCAAATGAATGACGATACAACTACAGTAGTTTGGTTCGAGTCGTAAGCTTAGCAGTTGAGCTTTACCAGGTAGCCATTGCTATGCGTCAGGCGCTCCGTCCGTATTTATACAGGTACCCTTCCTTTTTCACGTGCTTCGTCTGGTTTGAATCGATTGCTTATTTTGCTTATTTTGCTTTGATCTGATAAGTGTCGTTTTCTTTGTTATAGGTGTTTACGTCACTCTAAGCTGAAAATGCATTACTGTACTGTGTCATGCATTGTTTGTCGCATTCTGATAGTGCATGTTTACGGCCTGTCGCCGCTCACGGCATGGCTTGCTTAGAGGAATCGTCTCATTAGCGAAACAGTGGCAAGAGACTGCTATTTGTTGTTACTTACACTGCTGCTTTCTTTGATAATGATCAACAAGAACCAAATAACAGACTGCATATGATAGAACATGTTTTGAACGAGAGTTAGGCGAAAATTTTTCTCCGTTTGAAAATCTTTGCGGCTGCTTCTTTAGTACATCAAATTCTGCACAGAAATTAGAGTCATCTTAGATTTAAAAATCTAGTCAGTTGCCGTACTTCATTTCTGACTGTATCACTACTAGGCATAAGAAATACGAATATAAACACGACACGATATGTATATTCTTCTGTGTTTGCTGTTGTCTCACTCTAGTTTCGTAGTTCATTAGGCAGACAGGATTTAAATGAGATAGCAGCAAACACGAAAGAATACATGGCAAAATGTTTATATTCGTATTCTTTCTTATGGTGAAGAGAATACTGCATGTGATTCACATTTCGTCAGGTTCCTATTAGCAACCATCTCTTCTCACAGGTAGGAAAAAATTCAGAACGTAGAGTTGGCCATATTGACAAACATCCCAAACAGTCTTGCCAGTCGGATTTTTGTAGTACATTGAAATTCTGCTACATTCGAAGATGAACAATATGGAATTTCTATTTACTTAGTTGGATAATGTATGAAAATGCAGTGGTCGAATCTCTGAGCGGAGGAAAAAAAAAAGCTCGTCTTCCACCCCTTTTTTTTTTTTTTTTAATTTATTTACTGACGCAGAGGTTTTGGCGCCAGTATTTATCATTGAGCCTACAAAGCATGCCCGTGTAGCTCTAGATATATTTGACGGCAGAAGTTAGTTGTGGCGGCACCTACCAACATTTTTCAGAACTTCCGCTTGCTTTGTACTCGATTCTAAGCCGCAGGCAGTTTTTTGGATTAAAAAAACTGGAAAAAATGTGCGGTTTGGATTTGAGTAAATATTGTACCTGTTTGATTCTGTCTATAGTTCATAAATCCCAAATGACTAAATGTTGGAGTGACATGGAAATACTTCCAGATAGCTGACCATAGATGAGCTGGGGTTATGAGAAACTATTTCTGCCCCTTCAGTTCACAGTTACTTTTATAAAATGTTTTGGTTGCTAACTGGAATTCTCCTTTGATTTGTTTTTCCTCCTCCAAGGCCTCTACAGTTTTCAGCAACACTGGATCTTTCCTCTTTTCAGCAGCAACATCATTTAATGCAATGGTGGCTGGGATTTTATCCCTACTTCTGTGTTCTGCCGAAGGATTCCTCGAAAGGCAGATGGCATCCTTGTGTTTGCATCTGTTCCTGAAAGAACAGAAACAATTGATGACCGTGCACCTTCTCAAGAATGAAATGATAAATCGACACCCTAGCTGCAAACAGGCACTGATATACATCATTGGGGACATGTTGAAAACGTGTGACAAGACCGGGACTCTTGGTATCAATGCCTGTTTGCAACTAGGGTGTTGATTTAATCATCATTTCACTCTAGAGAAGCTGCACGGTCATCAATGGTATCTGTTCTTTTGGGAACAGATACTACTTTCATATACAGTTAAAATATCGCTACCCGGCCATTGACCTTCTTATGCAAATGCACATGCTATGCCCCAACTCGTATGGGACTTGGCAGATTAATCTGCCAAGACTAATGAGTGTGATGGACAAACATCTATTAGGCTCACTACAAATGTAGTGGTGTGGACATGTTGGGAATGTCGGTCTCATGGGGAGCATGCAAGGGATAAGTCCCTGCAGGCACACTATCCTCTGTGCCCTTGGTGGCTCAGATGGATAGAGCGTCTGCCATGTAAGCAGGAGATCCCGGGTTAAAGTCCCAGTCAGGGCACACATTTTCAACATGTCCCCAACGATGTATATCAATGCCTGTTTGCAGCTAGGGTGTCGATTTAATTATCATTTCATGAACTTTTACCTTCTGATGTATGGGGGCCAATACTCGTGGCTGATTTATCTCGTGTACTCAGTCTGACAATTGTGACAGTCGTAGACTGCTGTATGTCTTCTCATATTTCCTAGTCAAAAGCACAGACAAGGTCATGGAGATCTCTCACAAATGCCATTGAGATCAGATTCAGGACTCCCATCATACCTCTTCCATATGACTTTTTCTATTGCATGCTAACACTAAATGAATTTCTGAATTATTGTGACATACTTTACCTGAAGAACTTGCTATATTTCTGCTGTGAATTTTAAAGTGTGAGATTTAGACGGCTTCTGTCATATTCAGATCCACAGTGTTGCTTAGGCCCAAAACATTCTGTGTGCGCAACTGTGCCATTCTGCCTTGACAAAGGGGCCTATTCATCAATTGTTCTTGTACTAAGCAGTCTTCTGTTGATTGTCACCAAATGTTTTCTTCAGTTCGGCCTGTAATTTGCATCAGCTATTGAGCCTCCCTTCAATGTTGTTGAACCACTGCTTAGCTATGCCATCCAAGTAAAAGTACACATCTGCGAAACACTTCCTGTCAATCCAACCTATTGCATTTGGTGACTTGGTTGAATCCTGTCAAGTCAATTTGTCAGGTTCTGAACAGAATCTCCAGAAAACACTGAAGCAAGTCTGATGTGCAGTGGACTTCAAAGTGGCTTGGAATCCATTGGTCTCCAGAATATACGGTCCTATTCACATAAAAGGCAAAGAGCAAGTGAATAATATTTTCTCTACAAGACATTTGAAATGCTGCTGTTATTTATGTCCAAGATCTGTTAAAGGGGAGAATCGGCAAGTTATTGCACATAATTTTTGAGCACAATTTTCAACATCCATATCTGCATATGCATTCCACAACCCACAGTACAGTGCCTGGAAGATGATACTTCATACCAATATTTACAATTTCCTGTCCTAGTCATTTCTGTATTGGTTGAGGAGAAAATGACTACAGACTTTTGCTGGCTCCCTAATAACTTTTATGTTATTTGCAAGATTCCAATCTGAGATATACACTGATGGCAGCAAAACGGCCGAACAGTCTTCCTCACACAGTTTCACTGAATTCCCCTACAGGATTTCATGACAACTGAGTCACCTTTCTTCCAAGTGTTCCCATTTAAGTTCCCTGAGCACCTCTTGTACACTTTCACACAATTTATACCAACCAGTTATGATCCTAGCATCTCAAGTCTGAAATTCTATGCTGTCTGTTGTCATGCCACAATTTTAATGACAAAAATGTTTGTCATCTGGATTTTGATTTCCAGCACACTTTCTCTGATTAGTCTTCATTAACTGTAGAAGTTCTTTATGCTTCATCTGTTTGTGTTGAGAGGGACCAGTTTTGAGGATGAGGGGAGACAAAGATGAAGGCAAAAGAGTCCGAGTATGGCATCAAAGATTGTACATTTGTAAGCTCAGAGATGACAGAAGGTGCAGAGTGAGAAGGAAAGATGGATTAGAAGAAAGACACTGAAGCTAGAGGGGATAACCACCCCTCAACTAACACAGCTCCCGTTTCCTGGGCAGTCAAGAGCCCCCCCTCCCTGTCATCTTCCACAAAATGTTGCCTTTTGATGTCCTCAAATACTTATGAACACGCTTTGCACACTAGCTAGCATTTCCACTGCAAAACTTGGACATGTACACACCCAATGCCACTTACGTCCGCCCCACCACCAGTAGAAGTCAGAACATTTAAGGAAGGCTAACAAGTGAAACCACTGACATTGTTTACCGACTAGCTCAAGTTCTGTGTATGGCTTTTTGTATAGGTAAGTGACTGACTTTGTGATGAAGCAACCTGGGATAATTTTTCTGCCCCACTTGTTTTGCCATCTGCCTCCTTAATATTCATTTTTTTCCATTTTAACTAATTACCATTAACATAAGTGAATATAATCTGCATTTCCATAAAAGAGAAAGGTAGACCCTCAGTTTTTAATATAATATCAGATCTAATTTTGTGCTTAGTTTTATGTATGTAATTGATTTCTAATTTATTTTGGCTATTAATAGTTAGTATCTTTCATTGTAGGGCGTAATCAGTAATTGTTTCATAACCTGAATTCTACTGTTGACTTATAAATAAAGATAAGTTCTGCAATAATTGTAAAATATTGGAAGACGGAATGCTAGTAATCTTGAAGTATCTACTTGGCTCTATTCAAAAACATGTTAGCAAAGCCAGTCTTTAATTAATTCCAAAGTAATTAACATTTTGTCAAAAGTATTGTTTACGTAACTATATTTGTTAATTTAATGATTTAAACAAATAATTTGGCTTAACCCTTGAAGTAGAAGAAACTGTAAAACAGAACCAATTTTTTGATGTATTCAGTTAATCGAATGAGTTAAGTTTTAATTGTAATTTCTGTAAATTAAACCTCAAACAATGTGAAGTTTCAGTACCTATTATTACGAGGGCATATAAGGGCCCAATTTTTGGTCACGAGAGAGTCAGTCCACGGGCGAGTTTCAAACGAGAAACCAATGTTGATTAGAACCACAACAATGCTTCAACTTAACTATGAAATAAGTGGTAAACAACTAGGCCATGTGTAAAAACAATGACAGCATCTGCTCCATACATATCTGATTATTCTTTAAGTACTGTGAACTTTGTGGTTAGGTTTTACTGCTCTTAGATGTTCAACAGGAAACTATTGTAGCAGTATGTGCAGGTTTGCCTGCAAACTATTAATGGAGCTTATCGAAAGTTAAACAACAGTGCACTGGCCATATAACTGTAGCATTAGGGGGCTGTTAAAAGTGAAATTAAAGTACTGTGAAACAACGTGCACCTGTCATCTACATTATTTACAGTAGTCAGTGTTGGAATCCACAACCCATTTTTTCCGCCAGTGCAGCAACACAGTACGTCGACAGCGAGGACAAAAAAAAAAAAATTTAAATAAAAGCAGGTGAACCACTACAACTTTCACTGTTGCCATTTTTTCTACTGTTATTTGGTTGCAGAAACCTATTCACTTTTTTACCTGAATACACATTCTTTTTGAAAGCCGGCTTCAGATTTTTTAATTTGGGATCAAGTTATTACAGCGTGCAAATTATTTTGACTCTGTGAATAAGACTTTTAATGGCACCTCTTTTGTCATTGCTGCTGTTGGTGGTTGGAGTTCTAAATGCAGATATCTACGTGTCATGTGACTTTAAAAAAAACTTGTATTTTAATCTTCCATCAGCCTCTCTCTTAACTAAAACATCCAAGAAGGATATTGCATTGTCTTTTTCCATCTCCATGGTAAACTGGATTTTTGGATTTATACCATTCAAATAATAAAAATTGTTCTGAAATTTTACTGTGTGATCAAACCACGAATGTATCATTGACAAACCAATACCAAAAATCCACAAAGTAACAGCATGGTGTTAATGGGTATATACTGTACAGAATGCAATATGGTATGAATAAAATTATACCTAACTGGAAAACTTGTGTTTCCAGAATTTATTCATTAAATCTTACTTGCTCCTTGCCCTCTACAGGATTAGCTTCCACAGTTTGTCTGTCACTATCAAAACCATCCTGCATACAGATGTAGCAAGGAAGAAAGAAGTGCAAAAAGCGATCATTTGTGCTACTCTTTTGGCACTGTCTTAAAAATTACCACTGAATTTGAGTAACAAGTGTACACAAACAGGATTTGAAACAGAACATCTGTGCACCATATCAAAGAACTGCCCCATTACCTAATGCCCTTTCCTTTTTTTTTTAAGTAACTCTGTGAAATTCAATGTTTAAATTCCCTGCAAACAAGCAGAAAACCTTTAACAAACTTAAAACACACAACTACAACTTAAAAACACACTAATAGTCCAAAAACTATATGAGAACATCACTTTTAGATGTACCTCTCAAATGTGACACAACATGAGGAATAACATTCACTACCAAATAGTTGCATTGTTTACTTTTCTAAATTTTGATCCAGTTACAATCAAACTACATGTCTAAGATTTTTT
Organism: Schistocerca cancellata; assembly: GCF_023864275.1. Classification (NCBI taxonomy): domain Eukaryota; kingdom Metazoa; phylum Arthropoda; class Insecta; order Orthoptera; family Acrididae; genus Schistocerca; species Schistocerca cancellata. Next base: position 641,020,255 of record NC_064631.1, on the reverse strand, counting down.
TCTTTTTTTGTGACTTAAAATAACTTCAAATTATATTTTGAACACGTTGCACACACTGAAACAAGGACAGCAATCAATAACTAAGATGTTTTAAGTTGTTGGTGATTTTTATTCAAAATCAAAGCAGTGGCTAGGATCAAACTTGGGAGCCAAAACATTTCGACGAATAGTCAAAAACTCTGCCTACACTACAATGACCAGCTTCTTTCATCACTACTGGTGGCCATTTAAGGGCTGAGTAGCATTGGAAGGGATCCTTCAACCTATCATCCAGCTCTACAGTCAACATTTTGGTAATGGAACAGTCTTTCAAGAAGAAGAAGAAGAAGAAGATTATGGAAACACAACATGCCTACCTCACGAACACCCCCCCCCCCTCCCCTGTAGATAGAAATTAAATAAATACAAAAACCTGTGGTACCTGCTAATCTGAATCCTATACAGTATGTCGGAACCAGTGGATACGTGTGATCTGTCTTCATAGCAAACCATCTGACAAGCTGGATGACCTCAAGACGGGAAGGTGGGCTGAGGAGGGCACTTTTGAAGAATGGGATAGGCTTTAACAGCAATATCTGTATATGTTGTTGACAGATTTCCCAGGAAGATCCAAGCATGTTACAACGTACAGGATGTAGGAACACAGTACTGATTATTAACAAGCAACAGATTTTGATTTCACAGACGTTTAAAGATATACATTTTCAGACAGTGACTTCATTTCAGTTACAGTTTTGTTTTTATTTCTCAGTTAAGCTATTTTTTAGCTTCAAACAATGGAAAAATCAAACAATGGAAATAATTTTTATTACTTCTTTTTAGTTTCAATATCCTTATTCTTTTTAGTTTCAATATCCTTATTCTTTTTAGTTTCAATATCCTTATTCTTTTTAGTTTCAATATCCTTATTCTTTTTAGTTTCAATATCCTTATTGAATTTAAGCCCATACACATCTGCAGGTATATTTTGGTGGTGCAAAATGTTTTCTGGGCAATTTAGATAAAGTGAGAACTATGTGATGGTGAATAAGAACTTGAAATTATATGATCTTGAGAAAAATTATAAAGAAGCTACGTGACAAATATTTCTATGTTATGTCTCTATATAAATATTTAACCCGTATGGAGTTGCTAGTCTCCCAATAGGCGCCTCCACAGGTGGCCGATAGGGGAACACTAACCAGATATGGTGTGAACCGGGGAAATAAAATACCCGGGGTGGACCAAAACTAGCAGCTGCTGCCTTGTAGTGTGGTATTGGCTTATCAAAGGCTAAAGGAAGTAAACGTTGAGAAGAAATAACCACACAGAAGCCATAAAACATCTTGAGGCAACCTCTAGGGCTAACAACTCTAGTTGAAACCAGGATGCAAGTGCATCCAAAACAAATTCAAGTCAAGAAGCATGATGGTACAACATTTCAAGAAAATTACCCCAGGGGGTAAGTTTTCGGATGAATTCCTCGTCGTGAAAGCCACGATGCACGAGTCTCATTCAGATTCTGGGGGAGACTCAGCATCACACACGAGACGAATCTGAGTTTGTGTGTATTCTGCACAATCAAAAACTCAGAACTAAATCAAAAACCTTTCTAGCAACTTTCAACATAAACTCACTCATACAAACTGGCAAGCTGAAAACCATCACCAAAGCCCTACACAAAAATCAGATTTCCATAATTGCCCTACAAGAAACAAGGTAACTAGGTGAAGACATCTTTGAATCTGACGGTTATCATTTCTTTATCATTTCTTCAAGACTGGAGCTCAAAAACAGATCCTCAATGGAGCTGTGATGCTTGGAACCGCATCTGCCTGAGAACCGCAATCCTTAAATCGGTCACAAACTTTGAACCAGTGAATGACAGATTATCTAAACTGACAGTCAAACATGCCAACAAAGCCTACACCTAGTAAATGTGCATGCCCTACAAATGATAAAGATCTGGCCCAGAAGAAGTGGATAAGTTCTGGGACCTATTGGATAAAAACTACCTAAGATTCCTAAACATCATGTGAAACTCCTTATGGGTGACTGCAATTCTCAACACAGCCAAGAACGAAAATACAAGAAAATTATAGGAAATTACCCTGCCCAGTAGAAAACCAACCAAAACGGCAAAAGTTTTGTATCACAACCTGCAGGTAATGTAGACCCACTTTTAACATCCACCCAGAAAGCAGACCACTTTGCAATCTCCCGTTTAAAACCATTGGAGAGTTCCAAATAGACCAAGTCATGATCTCCAGGAGGAACAGCCCTGAAATTGTGAATGTCAAAGTAAAGAAAAACATAAATGTGGCTTCAGATCATTACACGTCCATAATTATATGCAAACCTTTACCCACAAACACCAAAAAGATTACCAAAAAAATTATACGCTTTGACAGTGATAAACTTCGAGAATGGGTCATGGAGTTCCAAGAAAAGGTGAGACCAAATGACTGCAAATGACAGCAAAGAGCACCTTACTGAGGCTGCCCAAGAAGTTGCAGAAATCAAAAAAAGCAAAAAGCATGCCTGGTGGAAAGACATGTGAGTCAGTCCTCAAGGAAAGGCTCAGTGCATGGAAACAATAGTACCCAACTAAATTGGAAACTGACACTGGGGAACCTACAAAATCCAACATGCCCAAACAGCCAGGGCAATTAGAACTGAGAAGCATAAGTACGAAAAATCACTCTTTGAAAAGATAGAACAAAATTTTAGGAAGAATGAAACCCGATAGTACTAAAGAGCCTTCACACACAAACTGTCTGGTTACAAACTGCCGTCACTATGCTTTCAGTGAAAGGACGATACACAGGTGACTTCAAATTGAGAAAATTGTCAGATTCTAGCAATCTACTTTTGAGACCTACTGGGCTGTAATTAACACCCAAACCCTATTGAGACCAAAAAACCACTGTTCAGGGGCCCAGAGTCCAGACCACCTGATAAAGATGAAATCAAGCACCACATTGCCCATCTCAAAAGCAACAAAGCACCTGGAGAAGACTCAGTCATAGCAGAACTGTCGAAATATTCACAGGAATCACTTTAAATCTTACAAAAACAAATAGAAAAAATGTGGAATGAGGAAACACTGCCCGAATATTTGGAAAACAGCCCTGATCCATCCCTTGCGCAAGAAAAGCAGCATGAAAGACGTTTAACAACTACCGAGGAATATTCCTGCTACCAGTAACCTATAAAATTCTCTCACTTGCCAGTCTGGAGCGTTTAGAAGCCCCCCACTTCAAATAGGTGAATAGCAAGGGGGCTTCATAAAAAGTCACTCAACAGACGAACAGATCTACAATCTTGAAACAATAATCAGATATTATACTCTGGTCCAAATACTACATGTCAAGTCTTTGTGGACTTCAAGAAGGCATATGATTCCATAGAACATCCTAAATGAGTTCAGAGTTGACAAACTGGAGGCATTAATTAGAGCTGACCTAACAGATACAGAATCCAAAGTACAATTCCTTGGATGTCTCTCGGATTCCTTTGATGCCAAAATAGGGGTCAGGCAACGTGATGGCCTGTCTCCAATGCTTTTAAACTGCTCCCTTGAAAAGATGATCAGAACCTGGCAGGAAACATTAATGCAAACCAACTATAGCCATTTGTGAATTGAAACCAAATCAAAGGGGATTGAAGTAGACTGCTTGGCTTTAGCCGATGACGTTGCCTTTCTGTCAAATGACGTAGACACTGCTAGAGTTCAAATCAAACTGTTAAAAGAAATCGCTGAACAAACTGGTCTGCAAATATCATTTTAGACAACAGAAGTCATGACTAACATTAAAAACACCCCACCAGAACTCCATTAGAAATATCATCGCCCAGGTACACAAATTCAAGTACCTGGGTGAGATCTACATGAAAAATGGACTGGACAAGGAGCAGACATGCAAAATAGCAACAGCTTACCAAACATCCTGCATGATCTACAACAAGAAATGCCTTTCCCAGAACACTAAGACATGTCACTACGAAACAGTTTTGAAGCCAATAGTTTTGTATGCAGCCGAAACCTTACCCCTAAATGTTGATAAAAGACTCCTCGAAGAACTGGAGAGGGAGGGAGGGGGAGGGAGGGAGGGGGAGGGAGGGAGGGGGAGGGAGGGAGGGGGAGGGAGGGAGAGGGAGAGGGAGGGAGAGGGAGGGGGAGGGAGGGAGAGGGAGGGAGGGAGAGGGAGGGAGGGAGGGAGGGAGGGAGGGAGGGAGAGGGAGGGAGGGAGAGGGAGGGAGAGGGAGGGAGAGGGAGGGAGAGGGAGGGAGAGGGAGGGGGAGGGAGGGGGAGGGAGGGGGAGGGAGGGGGAGGGAGGGGGAGGGAGGGGGAGGGAGGGGAGGGAGAGGGAGGGAGAGGGAGGGAGAGGGAGGGAGAGGGAGGGAGAGGGAGGGAGAGGGAGGGAGAGGGAGGGAGAGGGAGGGAGAGGGAGGGAGAGGGAGGGAGAGGGAGGGAGAGGGAGGGAGAGGGAGGAGAGGGAGGGAGAGGGAGGGAGAGGGAGGGAGAGGGAGGGAGAGGGAGGGAGAGGGAGGGAGAGGGAGGGAGAGGGAGGGAGAGGGAGGGAGAGGGAGGGAGAGGGAGGGAGAGGGAGGGAGAGGGAGGGAGAGGGAGGGAGAGGGAGGGAGAGGGAGGGAGAGGGAGGGAGAGGGAGGGAGAGGGAGGGAGAGGGAGGGAGAGGGAGGGAGAGGGAGGGAGAGGGAGGGAGAGGGAGGGAGAGGGAGGGAGAGGGAGGGAGAGGGAGGGAGAGGGAGGGAGAGGGAGGGAGAGGGAGGGAGAGGGAGGGAGAGGGAGGGAGAGGGAGGAGAGGGAGGAGAGGGAGGGAGAGGGAGGGAGAGGGAGGGAGAGGGAGGGAGAGGGAGGGAGAGGGAGGGAGAGGGAGGGAGAGGGAGGGAGAGGGAGGGAGAGGGAGGGAGAGGGAGGGAGAGGGAGGGAGAGGGAGGGAGAGGGAGGGAGAGGGAGGGAGAGGGAGGGAGAGGGAGGGAGAGGGAGGGAGAGGGAGGGAGAGGGAGGGAGAGGGAGGGAGAGGGAGGGAGAGGGAGGGAGAGGGAGGGAGAGGGAGGGAGGGAGAGGGAGGGAGAGGGAGGGAGGGAGAGGGAGGGAGAGGGAGGGAGGGAGAGGGAGGGAGAGGGAGGGAGGGAGAGGGAGGGAGAGGGAGGGAGGGAGAGGGAGGGAGAGGGAGGGAGAGGGAGGGAGAGGGAGGGAGAGGGAGGGAGAGGGAGGGAGAGGAGGGAGAGGGAGGGAGAGGGAGGGAGAGGGAGGGAGAGGGAGGGAGAGGGAGGGAGAGGGAGGGAGAGGGAGGGAGAGGGAGGGAGAGGGAGGGAGAGGGAGGGAGAGGGAGGTGCAAAATCATTAGAAGAATCCCAGGATTCAAGTACACGAATGGCACCCATCAAAACAGATCCAACAAGGAAGTCTACAGTAAAATAGAAAACATTACAGACATAATGCACAAAAGACGGGCACGATTTTATGGTCGCCTCAAACGAATTGACATAAACAGGTTAATCAAAAATATATTTCTCTTTTGTGATTCAAAACCAAAAACTATGACGACATGGTTTAAAAACATCAAAGAAGGCCTCCAGATGCTACATATCAAACCCGAAGATGCTTTTGACAGCGTTAATTTCCAAAAGGAGATAGTGACAAATGGAATAACCCGAGACAAGCAACTGTGAAGAAGACACTGTGTCCTTTGGACAGAAGAGTGCAAGCAGCCCCACTCACAAAGAATGAGGGAAATCTGGGCTCAGAAGAAAAGCCAGGCACTGTACTAAGTGCAGCAAGACTTAACGTGGTCCTAGCCCCCCCCCCCCCAAAAAAAAAGAAAGAAAATTAATAATAATAATTTAAGGAGTAAAGGTAACGATTAGCCCAATAGTAGCAATGCTCAGTCATCAAAGGACTTGACTTACCTTAATAATGAAAAGAAAAGAAAAAAAAAAGAAAGAAAAAAAGAACCTTTACAGAATTTGTGGTCATTTAGAGCCTTCTATTGTAAAGTGGACAAAGTGTTTAGAGTAAGTTAACTGGAAAATCAAAACCAATGTTAAGAAGTGTGACAGAGGCCCACTTTACCGCAGTTTTATTAAACCTCTGTGTCAAATGATAACAGAAATGAAATAAGATTTTAGTATAGGAACAGAATTTTGTAGGTAATAGATGCCTTTGTCAAAGTTCATGGAAACAACAGCTATTTTAGTAGCAGAACGACTTGGATGGACCGTTGAACTTATAAGGGAACCTCCCCATCGCACCCCCCTCAGATTTTATTATAAACTGGCACAGTGGATAGGCCTTGAAAAACTGAACACAGATCAATTGATAAAACAGGAAGAAGTTGTGTGGAACTATGAAAAAAATAAGCAAAATATACAAACTGAGTAGTCTATGTGCAAGATAGGCAACATCAAGGACAATGTAAGCTCAGGAGAACCGTGGTCCCGTGGTTAGCGTGAGCAGCTGTGGAACGAAAGGTCCTTGGTTCAAGTCTTTCCTCGAGTGAAAAGTTTACTTTATTTTCGCGAAGTTATGATCTGTACGTTCGTTCATTGACGTCTCTGTTCACTGTAATAAGCTTAGTGTCTGTGTTTTGCGACCGCACCACAAAACTGTGCGATTAGTAGACAAGAGGACGTGTCTCCCCAATGGGAACCGAAAACATTCGATCGCAAGGTCTTGGGTCAACCGATTCCTCCACAGGAAAACACGTCTGATATATTCTATACGACACTGGTGACAGCATGTGCGTCACATGACAGGAATATGTTGTCGACCCGCCTAACTTGTACACTTGGTGAATGGGTATAAAGATTCTTCTACCTTGTCCGATTTAGGTTTTCTTGTGGATGTGATAATCACTCCCAAAAAAGTGACGGACAGATAATAATAAATATATAAATATAAAAAATAATAATAAATAAAAAATTATAAGTTTTCATTCGAGGGAAGACTTGAACCTAGGACCTCTCGTTCCACAGCTGCTCACGCTAACCACGGGACTACGGTGCTCCTGAGCTTACATTGTCCTTGATGTTGCCTATCTTGCACATGGACTACTCCAGTTTGTATATTTTGCTTATTTTTTTCATAGTTCCACATAACTTCTTCCTGTTTTCTCGATTGATCTGTGTTCAGTTTTTCAAGGCCTATCCACTGTGCCAACTTATAACTAAATCTGAAGGGGGTGCACTTGTTAGTAGCCAAACTATTTAGCACAAAATTAAGTATAAAGGTAATATAGATGACAGTGATGATTGTCAGGAAACAGAAAAATATTCTGCTTATTATCTGATGGTGAAAGTGAATTAGTAATACAAAAATTCTACTATCTAGGAAATAAGATCATACAAAATTACTAAAGCATGTAAGACACCAGAAGCCAATTAGTTCTGGCGAAGAAAGCTTCCTTCAACGAACGATCTCCAGTGATGAAATATGGGCATAGAACTGAGGAAGAAATTTTATCACAATTTTATATGGAATCTGACTCTAGGAAGAAGAAGTCAAAACTGGAATTATTTGAAGAACGAAGGTTGTTTGTCCATCTTTTAGTTGGTTTCATTCCTTCATCTCTTCTCGACTTTTGCTAATGTATACATCTCTCTATATTTACTGCAACTAACTCCTTAACTAAACACCTTGTTTTATATTTTCTGGCCTTCATTTGCCCTTGCAATTCTGGACCTGCTTGTGAAGTTGATTACCCTGTCAGAATTCTTAGATGTTCATCCAGACAGCTAGTAAATGTTCCCAATTCTCAGCAGTGTAGAAACTCAATACTTTGCACAGATCCACACTGCAGGTTTGTTTTTCCCTAGAAAGCAACTTTCCTAATGACGAAATCAGTATTTCTGACAGCTCCATAAAGTTTATCTCCACATCCCAGATCAAACAGCAACAACCGGAAGTACCTCTTTACTGAAACATATACTTAATTATGGCCAACAATAAACTGCATACTCCATGCAAGACATTAGTTGTCATACTGTGTTATGTAATGGAGGCACATCTGAAGAGAGTATGGCAGTAGAAATGAAACTTTATTCAAAACAAAGAAATAAAAATAAGGAAAGAAAACAAAATTTAAAAGTGTTAGACTATTTATCACAGCAACGCACATCAGTTTTGACTGCAAAACTCCACTGCTGTTGTACACACACCCTCAAAACAAGGAAACTTATGCTTCAAGGCACAGAAGTTTTAGAAGCTCAGATTCTATATATATATATCTGAAGTATTATGTTGGAGACTAACAACGATCACCAATTGTTTTTCGTGCCACAAAATATTTTTAATGAACATGGCCTACCTGCTGAACTGGTCTACCAGCCTCAAGTACTTCCCACTCTGAGTCTTGCCGCCGGAAAGATGGTGGACGTGATCTTCTAGGTGGTGGAGGAGGAGGCCGCGGTGGGGCTGGACGGGAAGGCATCATAGTTACCTGGGCAGGTGTTTCAGTTGGTGCTGACACAGAGTTTTCTGAATCCACCATCTCCCAATCACCATCTGGCTCTGCAGTTGGTGCAGTGCCTGACTGAGGTGTTCCCATCACTTCCTGACCAGCAGGGGACGGTGCAGTATTTGGTATGCCCGGCTCTCTGATATATGCAATATAGAGTTCCAAATGGCCTTTGACTCGGGATCTTGCACTGTAAAACATGAAAACATTGCAAACAGGAATTATTTGTTTAAAACTTACACAATTTCTTAAAACATAAGTAATGAAATATAGCCTACTCCCATGAAACCCTATAAGCATTTACTTCTTAATCACTAACTACCTGCAGTAGTAGTAGCATAACATACAACTGGAAGAACATAATTTGAATTTAAAAAATGAGGTATTCAAAAATAATATGAACACAGAGTTTATCACACAAAGCAAACAGCAATCCGATATGAACATCAATCAAGAGTATTGTGGCATAATGGTGATCTGCACAAATTTAGGATATCACAGTGGGAGATGGGGCAAGAGGGGGGCAGAGACAATTCAATAAAGTTCAATAAAGTTCCTCCCAGCTCTTTAGTAAAACAGAAACCTGATGTTAATTCTATTTGTTCTTGGTGTGTGTGTGTGTGTGTGTGTGTGTGTGTGTGTGTGTAGGAGGAGGAGGAGGAGGAGGAGCGCGCCCATGCACACGCACACAAGCACACTTGACGGGACATACCCTCTACCATGCACTTCACACTGGTTTTCAGAGTATGTATGTAGATGTAGGTGTGACCTAAAACCACAGATCAAGATGCTCAGTTCACTACTCTCAGAACTTTCTCAACTGGGTCAGAATATGTACAGGTACATCCCAGAAACTTAACAGTCACAATACAGCCTCTGACAACCCCCATCCATTGTACACTATCCTTCAAGGGTCTAGGCTAAACGTTGGCAGAGCTGTGCTCACAGCAGTCTGCTTCCAGTCTTGAGTGCTTCTTAAATCTCAGAACCTGTGATCAGTGTAACAAATTTGTTTCCTGATCATATGCGAAGAAGAGCCCCAAAGTCTGCTGTCAATATTATCATTTAACAGTCAGTCAGCCTGTGCCTGTGCCACTTGCAATATGTTTAGTCAAGATGGGAGCAGACTAATTCACAATCACAGTTATTATTTCATGAACAGTTCTTGCAATTTGTAGATGACATAAGTTTCTACTCTGAAGGCATCAATATCAGCAAGGATCAAGAAGAAATATATGTTTTGTTTTATGTGACAAAGGAAGGGTTTGCTATAAACAAAATAAAAATCTGTGCAAAAATGCAAAAATTGGAATGTAGCCTCAGTGGAGAAGCATAGCTGAATTGTGTGGGGGCTGTGAAACTTTTGGGTTTTATGATGGAGGACAGCCAATTGCTTGGCAAAAGAACAATGCACATGTGTGGGGCAAATTGTCATGAATCGTGTACTTCCGGAGAAAACAAACATTTGAAAACTGATCAGTATATGTTAATGGTATACTATTTACTGTATCACTGTCATATCAACTACAGCCTGCTACGGTGGGGCCACTCTACAGGGTGCAAGAAAGCACTGTTATGAAAAAATAGTCTTCAACTGCCCCATGTATGTGAAGGAAAATCATGAAACATTCAGCAACAGGAGTGATATCCACAGCTGTAACACATGCAATAAGGAAAACCGACAAGCCAAGCTATCGACTCCACATGACACAGGAGAGTACAGTCATACAAATACTGAAATGCAGTCCTTGGAACTGATGAAATTTCAAGGAAAACTGTCACACAATCTACCCAAACACCACTGTTCTGGCATATGCCTTCACGAGCACAATGGTTGGCACTAGGAAACAATGTATAGCTGGCACTGAACTAGGCACGCCTATGACAAGAGAAGACCAAGACTCCCCCTGAGTAGCGTGCATATACCGTATTTACCCGAATCTAAGCCGCACTCGAATCTAAGCCGCACCTGAAAAATGAGACTCGAAACATAGGAAAAAAAGATTTCCCGAATCTAAGCCGCACCTGAAATTTGAGACTCGAAATTCAAGGGGAGATAAAAGTTTTAGGACGCACCTCCAAATCGAAACAAAGTTTGTCCATTGTAATATGAGACACAATTTAGGTCGAATGAATGACGATACAGCTACAGTAGTTTGGTTCGAGTCGTAAGCTTTACCAGGTAGCCATTGCTATGCGTCAGGCGCTCCGTCCGTATTTATACGGGTACCCTTCCTTTTTCACGTGCTTCGTCTGGTTTGAATCGATTGCTTATTTTGCTTGATCTGATAAGTGCCGTTTTCTCTGTTATAGGTGTTTACGTCACTCTAAGCTGAAAATGCATCACTGTACTGTGTCATGCATTGTTTGTCGCATTCTGATAGTGCGTGTTTACGGCCTGTCGCCGTTTGTGGCATGGCTTGCTTTTGTGCGCGCTACCGCCGCTTACAACTAAAAAGAGGCGAATCGTCTCAGCGAAGCAATGTCAAGAGACTGCTATTTGTTGTTACTTACACTGCTGCTTTCTTTGAGAATGATCAACAAGAACCAAATAATAGGCTGTGTACGATAGAACATGTTCTGAACGAGAGTTAGGCGAAAATTTTTCTCCGTTTGAAAATCTTTGCGGCCGCTTCTTTAGTACATCAAATTCTGCACAGAAATTAGAGTCATCTTAGATTTAAAAATCTAGTCAGTTGCCGTGGTTCATTTCTGACTGTATCACTATTAGGCTAAGAATAATACGAATATAAACATGACATGATAAGTGTATTCTTCCGCGTTTGCTGTTGTCTCACTCTAGTTTCGTAGTTTATTAGGCAGACAGGATTTAAATGAGATAGCAACAAACACGGAAGAACACATGGCAAAATGTTTATATTCGTATTATTCTTATGGTGAATGGTGAAGAGAATACTGCTTGTGATTCACATTTCATCAGGTTACTATTAGCAACCATCTCTTCTCACAGGTAGGAAAAAATTCAGAACGTAGAGTTGGCCATATTGAAAAACATCCCAAACAGTCTTGCCAGTCGGATTTTCGTAGTACATTGAAATTCTAATACATTCGAAGATGAACAATACGGAATTTGTATTTGCTTCGTTTGATAATGTATGAAAATGCAGTGGTCGAAACTCGGGGCGGAGAAAAAAAAGCTCGTCTTCCACCTTTTTTTTTAATTTATTTACTGACGCAGAGGTTTTGGCGCCAGTATTTATCTTTGTGCCTACAAAGCATGTCTGTGTAGCGCTACATATATTCGACGGCAGAAGTTAGTTGTGGCGGCACCTACCAACATTTTTCAGAATTTCAGCTTGCTTTGCACTCGATTCTAAGCCGCAGGCGGTTTTTTGGATTACAAAAACTGGAAAAAAAGTGCGGCTTAGATTCGAGTAAATACGGTAGACAGCCGCCACAGACTAAGCTCTCTCAATCTCAGTACATCACATCAGGATTCAGTTCGCACTACACCTCCGTACTTAGCTAGCTGTGACGGAACATTAGTCATTGTGTACTATTGTGATTTGGATACGGACAAGATTCAAGAATTAGTACATGTTATTTGAGTGCTGTTAACCACAGAACTTCAGATTGGACATCACTGAAGTTCAGTACTCAACTGGTTCCTGTAATAAAGTGTATTTTAACCACATGTGCATTTTGTGTTTTAGTGACAGGAAACCAGCCACCCACCTATCATAACCCCCTTCTCCTCATCCAGCAAGGAATGACAAAACATTACAAGAGGGCACAGCCACAAAAAGTGGCAACAAATCTGATCAACATGTTTTGTTTGCCTTTCTTGTGTTCTAGGCTGGTGCAGGGAGCTGAAGTTACAGTGATTCTATAGACTCATTTGTTCTTTTTGTTGCACATATTACAGGATGGGAGCTGCAGAATCAATCTCTCTCTCTCTCTCTCTCTCTCTCTCTCTCTCTCTCTCCCTCTCCCTCCCTCTCCCTCCCTCTCTCCCTCCCTCTCTCCCTCCCTCTCTCCCTCCCTCTCTCCCTCCCTCTCTCCCTCCCTCTCTCCCTCCCTCTCTCCCTCCCTCCCTCTCTCCCTCCCTCCCTCTCTCCCTCCCTCCCTCTCTCCCTCCCTCCCTCTCTCCCTCCCTCCCTGTCTCCCTCCCTCCCTGTCTCCCTCCCTCTCTCCCTCCCTCCCTGTCTCCCTCCCTCTCTCCCTCCCTCTCTCCCTCCCTCTCTCCCTCCCTCTCTCCCTCCCTCTCTCCCTCCCTCTCTCCCTCCCTCTCTCCCTCCCTCTCTCCCTCCCTCTCTCCCTCCCTCTCTCCCTCCCTCCCTCTCTCTCTCTCTCTCTCTCTCTCCCCCTCTCTCCTCAGAGGCTTTGAACATTGCTTTTCTAATTGTCTTTTCCTATTTTGCTGTAATTTGTTGGCATTAGAATGGTTACCCCGCCACCTCCACCCCCTGCCCTGGATCAAATATCTCTCCCAGTGCCAGGCCCACTGTCCAGTCCATCGAATTCAAGGTACTGTGAAATATCATTATTTCCCGTCCATCCTGGGAGCCTGTGTTTCACCTAATTCAAAAATTCTTCTCTACATTGTCTCCTAACGCACTCTCCTATGATGAAGTAGTAGGTGCATTAAGTCAGTATTATGGACAGCAGATTCAGCTCAAGAGAGCCATATTTCAGATCTTTTGCCTTAAGAAAAGCTACAGAAGATGTACCATCAGTGGTATACCGACTTTCAGAGTCTCACTAGAAAGGTTAAATTCAAGTATCGCCGTGTCAACTTTTATAGTGACATGATGATCCAATCACATACAATGATAGCAGAATTAGAGAACAGATTCTCAAGTACTCTGACCCTTCGCTCCATCAAGTGTTGCAAATATTAGTACAATACGATTCTGGTGCCATAGCTGCCGATAAATGTGATCAGGTTCCGATTTGTTATGTCAAGTTGCCTCCTGCTCGCGACCGCCCCACCCAGCTGCCACAATGAGCATGGACACACATGTGCAGACAAACAAGTAAACAAGTAGCCAAGGCTGTAAATCTAGTGAAGTCTTGTCCTCACTGTTTTGCTCATCATATGTGACAAGATTGCCAGTCGTGCAACATGACATGTTACTCATGTGGAAAGACAGGCCATGTCTAAGCAGTTTGCTAGCAACGACAAAAGAGCACCAATTATGCCCACTCTCGCAACAACAGGTCTCATGCACATTCTGTGAATGCACTGTTTTCAAAACCAACTCCAGTTTCTAGCGGTAATACACGTAAGGTTGTGCCCTGATCTTGCCCCATAGCAGTGACACGCCATTCAAGCAAACTACTTGCTGGTCGTAGTGTTGCCTTTCAACTGGACACAGGTGCTTCCGTAACTCTGCTTCATCATGCCATGTATGAATGGTTAGGCTCACCAGTGCCTGCATACCCGCCATTTTTCAATGTTACTTGGAACAGCTGACTGATTAAGTGCCATTCTGTTTGAACTACCTTGACAATACTGTTGTCTCAGGTCATACGCCAATTTGCACACCCTTTTTCAGGTGTTGTCAGATGCAGGACTCTAGTGTCCTCTCGAGAAGTGTGACTAGACAGAGCCACAGTACTTTAAATCATGTGGTCAGTCAGGGTGTGCACCCCCTTCAATCTCTTTTGCTTGCAATCCGTGACCTGTCTGTTCCTCGCAATGCACCTGAACTGCAGTCAGTGCGAGGCAAGTTGACCTACTACATTTGTTTCATTCCAAACACTTCACAGATCACATCGCTTGCATTGGAAAAATGTGCCTCTCATGTGGACCAAAGAGTGTCACAATGCATTTCAGAAACTCAAAAAACTGTTGCACAAGACAGACCTATTGCCTTTGCCTCAAAGTTCTTCCCTCAAATTCAGTGCAATTATTCACAAATTGGAAAAGGAGCTCTCGCTATTGTGTATGGTTTGACAAAATTCCATCACTATCTGTTTGGTCACGTTCTATTTAATGACTGATCCCAAGTCTTTGAAGCCCTTGTTTCATCCCTCAAAGCCAGTTGTTACACGTACTGCTAAAAAATTGCAATGTTGGGCTTTGCTTCTATTCCAATATCAGTACGAAATTGTGTACATATCTACAGCAAAAGAATGGCAATGCTGGCACCCTTTCTTACCTTCTGATCGGCCCTGAGTCTGATTTTGATTCCTGTGATGCATCTTGTTGCCAGATCAATGCATAGAACTCTGAATTGCTGCAGTTTTTCCATTGAATTACAGAAAAATTGTACAGGCCGTGGAAGCAGACCCGATTTGAAAATTTTGTTGCATTACATTTGCACATCCTGGCCTCGCTCATTGAACAGCATTCAGACATCAGTAGTGTGCTGATACTTTGTTCACTGGCGTAACCTTTCAGTACAACAAGGTATGACCTACGTACAATCTATAGTGGACAATCATGTGTGCTCATTCCCACAGTGCTGCAAAAGTGTGTGTTACAACTGCTTCACCGAAGGCATCGGGGAATTGTTCGCACTGAACAGTTAGTGTGCCGGCACTATACTTGGCAGGGCATGGATGCCCACATTGAACAAATGTCTTCGCAATGTCACGCATGCGCAGAAAACCAGATCCACTCTGCCACAGACATTCTCAACTTGACCTACCTAAGACTCAATCGCCATGGCAACAAGTGCACACTGACTTTGCAGGACCACTCTGGAGCACTTGTTGGCTTGTAGTAGTAGATTCTTTTAGCAAGTTTCCACTTGCTGCACCTAAGAACTAAACCACGTCACATAGCCCTCAATTTTTTTCAATGTTATGGACAATGGCCCTCAGTTCAAGTCACATGACTACCATTTTGTTCACAAAATTTTTCATTTGTCATCTAACAAGTGCTCTGTTTCACCCCCAATCCAATGGAGAAGCAGAATGCTTTGTATGCACTTTTAAACAACAGATGGCCAAGCTTCACACCTCCCACACATAGGAAAAGGCATTGCAACTCTTTCTCACCTCCTATTGCTCCCAGTGATGTGGCAGTGTCCCTGGTGGAACTTCTGCATGGCCACCACCATCAGATGCTGCTTCACTTGCTCCACCCACTGCAGCATCCAGTGCTGCCAATGGTCTGCAAGTACCGCTTTGCAGCACATGATCTTGTTCTTTATAGGGTTTTTGGCCGACATCAGCACTGGGAGTGAGGCAAGTTCCAGAAACGCATTGGCACATATATGTATCTAAGTGCAGGTCCTGATGGTTTGCAGCACTGTCACCAGCATCAAATTCATAACTGCTGTTTGCCATGTGATTCTACTGCTTTTCTTCCCCCAGATTCACAGTCTCAAGGGATCACGCAGCCTTTGCAGCTGCCCACTGGGCACCCCAGGATGAGCCAATGGATGTTACGCTCTCCATTCCAATGGACGTGGACCCACTATCACTGTCACTGTCGTCACCCAAGGAGATGCCCCCAAGACTGGACATATATGCAGAGCAGTGTTTTCAGGAGGGCATTCCTCTGCTCTTGCAAGCCAGACGGCAGGGTACTGCTGTGAGTATGCCGCCTTCCGCAGTTACGGTTCCCGCCTCATCTCTACGTCCAACTTCCTGCCTTCCCACACTGTAGCTAGTTTACATCTCCAGTACATGACAATGGTGCTTTTTTTTGTGGGGGGGAGGGGGGGGGGGAGGTTGCGGCAATGTTCTGGTGAAAGCCTTCATCAGCACACCAGTACGCACTTGGAAACATTGTATAGCAGGCAATGAACTAGGGCACCTATGACGAGAGAAGATCAAGACACGCCCCAGGCTACACACCGATAATGTCCCTTGGGTAGCATGCATATAGGCCACTGCCACCAACCAAGCTCTCTCAGCATCTTAATCTCGGTACCTCAGTACATCGCATCAGGACTCTGTTTGCATTGCATCTCAATACGATGGACTGTGCTCTAGTCCTCCATAGTGACAGTCATCACCTCGCACCTTAGTTAGCTGTGAGGGAATGTTAGTCATTGTATATAGTTTTTTTTTGTGCAAAACATCTAAGGTCATAAGTGCCCAGTATAGAACCATAGAATGCTGGGACTGCAAGGGTGAAAAACCATTTTGAGGTCCAATACAGAAAGGAAGAAAAAACAAATCTAAAGCATCAAGACATTATGGAAGAGTATCTAAAAAATGTCGACAAGACACAAGAGTTACCACGTAGAAATCAAGTCTCTTCCGTCATATTACTGTTTTTTAAAACGTGAGTCACAGCTCGCACATCATCCGCTAAAATGTCCGGCAAAACGGGCAGCAGCCAGGCCCTGAGAAGTGGCTAACAAAGGGGCAGAGTATCATGAAATGTTTGACTGTTAATGGCTGGCTACAGAAAGGTGCAGGGTCACCACTCAACAAGTGGCGATGGCTAAAGCGGCATTGCCCTATTCGCAACTAAGCTAACATTACTTCCTCACGGCAAGACGGCCGGGAGGAAGTTGACCAGGCTGTTGGGAGAGGTTTGACTTCCCTGAGTTTGTTCCCATGAAGGGAGCACCAATGGTCATGCCAAAGTGATGTGATATGCCAAAAGAGAAAATTACGAATATCTTGCAAGGGCACAGAGTAAGAGGCAGGCCGACTGAGATAGACTGTGGCCTTGGCTGCAGCATCATTCCCAGGCATACCAACATGGCCAGGAACCCACATGAATATCACTTGGGCTCTCCCAGCCAAATGGAGGCAGTCCTGGATCCGTCGAACGACAGGGTGGACTGGACCTGGATCATCCAGACTCCGAAGGGCACTGAGGGAGTCAGAGCAGATCACACAGCAAGTGAGCTGGTGCCTCCAGATGTAGTGAACAGCCTGACAGAGGGCAAAAAGCTCTGCGGTAAAAATTTTGCACTGGTTGAGAAGCCGCTACTGAAACATCATCCCCGACAACAAAAGCACAGCCAACACCGTGGGTGGACATGGAACCATCAGTGTACAAAAATATGCTATTGGCAAGTTGTGAGCAAAGTTCAAGAAATTTGAAGCGATAGGTCAGCTCGGGAGTTGAATCCTTCGGGAACGAGTTGAGGTCAAAATGAACACAAACCTGTGTCTGAAGCCAAGGTGGTGAAGGACTCTCACCCATTCAGAAAGTGGCATGAAATGAGAACTGCAGCTGAAGAAGCAGGTGACTAAAGCGGACGCCAGGAGGCCACAGAGAAGAAACGTTCATCTCATATTGGCGGTCAAGAATGTCATCAAAAAAAGGGTCAAAGGTTGGGTGGCCTGGCATGGAAGAAAGCCGACATGAATACCCACTGAGTAGGATGTTGCGCCGGTATGACAGTAGTAGTTCACCGGCTTCTGCGTATAGACTCTGAACTGGGCTAGTACAGAAGGCATCAATGGCGAGATGGATCCCCAAATGGTGGATTGTATTTAGATGGCGTAAAATAGATGGTCGTGCAGAGGAGTAGACAATACATCCATAATCCAACTTGGAGTGGACAAGAGATCGATAGAGGTGGAGGAGGATAGTCTGGTCAGCTCCCCAAGAGGTACCATTCAATACACAAAGGACACTGAGGGACCGGGTGTAGTGTGCAGCCAGGTAGGGCACGTGGGGAGACCAACTGAGTTTCCTATGGAACGTAAGCCCTAAGAACTTTATTGTATCCATGAACGGGAGAGCATTTTGGCCCTGTCGTAAGGACGGTGGAAGAAACGTCTTGTACTGCCAGAAGTTGAAGCAAACGAATTTGGTAGCAGAAAAGCGGAAACCATTTGTGACACTCCACGAATAGAGACGGTCCAGACAATGCTGAAGACAGCGTTGCAGGAGACATGTCTGCTGGGAGCTGCAAGAAGTAGCAAAGTCGTCAACGAAAAGAGAGGCAGAAATGCCATCTGGAAGACAGTCCATAATTGGGTTGATGGCTATGGCAAAGAGGGCGACACTCAGTACAGAGCCCTGAGGCACCCTGTTCTCCTGTGAAAAGGGGAGGGATAAGGAGGAACCCACATGTACCCAGAAAACTCTGTCTGTTACAAATTCCCGGATGAAAGTGGGAAGATGACCGCAAAGCCCCATGTGTGCATAGTATGTAGAATGCCTTTCAGCCAACAGGTATCATCGGCTTTCTCCAAATCAAAGAACACTGCCACTGTTTGACGCTTCTGCAAAAAATTATTCATGATGAACGTCGACAGGGTGACGAGATGATCAACTGCTGAGCAGCGCTTTCGGAACCCACACTGAGCATTAGTGAGAAGATGGTGTGACTCCAGCCACCACACTAATCGACCATTGATCTTGCATTCCATCACCTCACAAATGCTGCTGGTAAGGGAAATTAGACAATAGCTGGAAGGAAGAGATTTATCTTTACCAGGTTTAGGTAGGGGAACAATAGTAGCTTCACGCCAAAGTGTGGGAAATACACCTTCAATCGAAATACGGTTTTAGGTATCGAGGAGAAAGCGTTTTCCTGCAGGAGGAAGATTCTGCAGCATGAGGACATGGATTGTATCTGGACCAGGAGCAGTAAACCTAGATGAGGAGAGAGCACACTCTAGCTCCCTCACCGTAAAAGGAGTACTGTAGAATTCTCGATTCAAAGAGAGAAAAGAGATTGCACAAGCCTCCCCCGCCTGTTTCCGAGGAAGGATGGCACGATGGTAGTGGGTGGAGCTTGAAACCTCTGCAAAGTACCACCCCAAAGCATGGGAAACATCTACAGGGTCGACTATGACATTTTCCGCCACAGTCAGACCAGGGATTGGTGAGTGGGCGGTAGTCCCGGAAAGCCAGCGCAGGCCACCCCAAACGAGAGAGGACATAGTAAAACTGTTGAATGAGCTGGTGAAGGAACTCAGCATGCTTTCTTGCTTTCATTGATAGTGCGACGGCACTGCGCATGTAGTTGCTTGTAGTGGATGCAGTTGGTCAACGTAGGATGAAGGTGTAAGACACGAAACACACATCGTCGGGCATGAATCACATTGTCACACTCCACAGTCCACCAAGAGACTGGGACCCGATGGGGAGAAGTAATGGTACGAGGGATAGAGAATTCAGCAGCCAAGAAAATAACGACCACGAGGTGCTTGACATGATCATCACAGCTGGGAAATGGCTGTTCGTCAAAGACTGCCAAAGAGGAATAGAGCCTCCAGTCAGCAAGAGAGAATTTCCAATGAGTGGGCCGCTGTGAACCTCTCGGGCAGGCGACAGGAGAGCCCCAAAGAGGATGATGGGCATTGGTGTCCCCAAGGAGCAGAAAGGGTGGAGGAAGCTGAGCACCAAGCTGCATCAGATCTGCCCTAGTGACAGCAGAAGACGAAGGGATACAAATGATGCAGATGGAAAAGGTAAATTCGGGAAGGAAAACGTGGGCAGCAACTGCTTGCAGGTGGGTGTGCAAAGGGATAGGACGATGACAAACATCATCTCATAGAAGCAGCATGACCCACCACGAGCAGGAATCCCCACCTTAAGTGGAAGGTCCATCTGTAGTGAAGTAGAATGGGAAAGAGCAAAATGGTCTTGAGGATGTAGCTCGACAGGAGCAGATGGAGGTCCACCCTGTTAGACCGAAGGCCATGAAATTTAGGAACACCAAATAATGTATAAGAAACACTCACGTCACTGGCCGCTTTGGAGAAGCGGTCGAGGGAGGACAGCCACTGGAATCCACAGCTGGAGGATCTTTGTCCATCAACTCAATGAGATCAACAGAGCTTCCCCAGTGTCGGTCAGTTGAAAAGGACTGACGAGTTGAAGAGGGCCAACAAATCAGAGAGGGGGAAGACTGTTTGCCTTTGGATGATTGTTTTGACTTTTGGCGATTTGCAGAAGAGAAATGGATGTGAATTCAAAGTACGCAAGAAATCTTCCCAGGAATCATCCTTTTTGAATTGGCGGTTCACTGGCTGCATTGCAACCGTCTTCATTGGTGAGGGCGAAGAGCAGGTAGCAGAATCTACAGCCCGGAAAGCATGAGACAGAGTCAACTTTAAGGCGAGGCGACTTTGCCACCATCGAACTGAACTGTAAGTCACAAATCTGCGTAACCATGTTTTTTGTGGGATGGGGAGAGGCTAACACGGTGCTGTAGCTTCCACATGAAGGGACATTCGGTTTACGGCTCGCCAACAGTTTCCAGGCAACAGGAAAAGGTACCTTTTCCTTCACCCTTATCTCCTGAACAGCCCACTCATCTTGACAGGTGGGAGAAGAACGAGACGAAGGAGCATGGTCTCCAGTAAAATTGACGCAGAAGGGGGAAGGCGGTGGGCAGGCACCCTCGTGTGCATCCATGCTACAAGTGACACATTTGGCTGCTTTTTTACATGACATGCTGGTATGATTGAACTGGTGGCATTTATAACACCACAACGGATTGGGAATATAAGGGCACACAGAGATGACTTCACAGCATGCCCTTATCTTGGTAGGAAGCGTTAACGGATCAAAAGTCAGGAACAATGTGCAAGTGGGCACCAAATCGGCAGCTACCTTCTTTAACTCTATGAGCAGCAGTAACGCCCTGATTCAATAGATAATTAGTTATTTCGTCCTCCATCAAACCATCCAACAGCCGGGTGTAGATAACACCATGGGATGAGTTAAAGTGTCCTGTGAGACCCCCCCCCCCTTTTTATAGGATATTCATGGAGGATTTGAGACTTGAGTAGTTTCTGGGCCTGGAGAGCACTATCAATTTCCAAAAGTAGAGTTCCACTGCAGAGACGAGAGCATGACTTCACAGGTCTGACAATGCCATCCACACCTTTCAGTATAACAGAGGCGATAGCAGTAGCAAACGTCTGGTTTTCATCGAAATGTGAGATTACTAGACATTGAGGTGCAACAGGAAGAGAGATTGAGGCAGGAGCCTCATTCCACTTTCTTTTATGTGAAACACTTGGATAAAGCGAAGGAAAATCAGTCATTGGGAAGAAGTCCGCCATGATTGACAGCATCTCCGATGGCAAGCTGCTTCCAGCTGGGTGCCCTCCAAAGGGCACCATAGGTCACAACTTCTGAACGACACACACAGCGACCAATCGGCAGAGGAGCAAGATAACAGCTCAGGCAATCACCCCTCCCAGGGCCTTGCCTGTACCAGGTGGTATGTGCAGGCCCTACATGCCAACCCGGAGCTGGGAATTACCTGTTACCCAGTCTCCTGCTACATGTGAAACGCATGGGTGGCTGTCAAGCACACACATGGAGAAGAAGAAAAGACAAGAAGGAAAGGAGGAAAGAAAGAATGGCCTCAAACGCTGCAGCGGAGGAAAAAAAAGAAAGCAGAGCTAGGCGAAAGGGGACGAGCAGTACAGGGGACGAGCAGTACAGGGGACGAGCAGTACAGGGGACGAGCAGTACAGGGGACGAGCAGTACAGGGGACGAGCAGTACAGGGGACGAGCAGTACAGGGGACGAGCAGTACAGGGGACGAGCAGTACAGGGGACGAGCAGTACAGGGGACGAGCAGTACAGGGGACGAGCAGTACAGGGGACGAGCAGTACAGGGGACGAGCAGTACAGGGGACGAGCAGTACAGGGGACGAGCAGTACAGGGGACGAGCAGTACAGGGGACGAGCAGTACAGGGGACGAGCAGTACAGGGGACGAGCAGTACAGGGGACGAGCAGTACAGGGGACGAGCAGTACAGGGGACGAGCAGTACAGGGGACGAGCAGTACAGGGGACGAGCAGTACAGGGGACGAGCAGTACAGGGGACGAGCAGTACAGGGGACGAGCAGTACAGGGGACGAGCAGTACAAGAGAGAATATTCCTACAAGCAAACCAACACAAATGAGCTTCACGAGCCCATGGAGGCACGAGACATCTCATCAAGAGAGGGGAAAAGGAGAGGAGAAGAAGAGACAAGCAGCACAGAAAGAGAAGTGGTGCTGCGAGGGCTGGGGCCCGGTGGTCACCACGGTGGTCACCAAGCATGCACTCACCAAAGAGCGGTGAGCCCCCTGGGGGGTGTATATAGTTGTGATATGGCCACGTACAAGATTCAAGAATTAGCACTGTTTTTTTTATTGCTGTTAACCACAGAACTTCAGATGGACATCATTGAAGTTAAGTACTCAAGTGGTTCTCTAATAATGTGTATTTTAACCATGTGTGAATTGTGTGTTGTAGTGAGAGGAAACTGGCCACTCACCTATCATACCGACCTCTCCTCATCCAGCTAGGGACCACAAAATATTACAAGAGGGCACAGCCACAACAATCACAGCACAGTTTGAATGACAGTCCTTCAGCAAATTGAACTGGCAAAAGAATGCACTACTATATAATTTACTTGCCATTTAATGAACAAGTACTTGTAAAAAAATTCTCTAAATGTTATTAAGTATTATAATACAATTATGATAATTTGTTCTTGTATTATAATGCATGTGTAATCTTAACCTTTCAACATTGACACACCTTGTCCAGTCATAGTGGTGAATGACATAGCTACAGTAATAATGAACAGTAATAGGACACATCTTGAGGCTTTAGATACTAGCCAATTTGGTAAAGAAGTGGATGAATTTTGGAGGAGGGGGTGAAAACTGTAGAGGGATATCAAGGATTGACTACATACAGTAGGTCGAAGTAGACATAAGTTGCAGTAATTCTGTGGAGATGACAGGGCTTACATAGTACAGGCTAACATGGACAGCTGCATCATGCAAGTCTTTGGACTGAAAAGCATCTAACAACAAATTTGACTTATGTATTTTTCCTTGTTAAATCCCTTGGAAATGGTGAAGTACCTGCTCCTGAAGTAATATATGGTATGTACTGACATCTGCATTCCACATCAGTGTTATTTCTCATAAATAACAAACACCAATGATCTTTCTGTTTTATAGTTCTAAAAACTTTTTTAACTTGTACATAGTTTTTGTGCGCTAAATTAAATGCACTAATGAATTGGTTATGGATCAAAAATTAATTTTAGAGTAACTGAGTGTGAATCTCAGAGGTAATACTGTGATATTTCCAGTGAAAATGTGTAATTTCTTTCTCGTCTATCATTCGAAAGAACGGCAATGGATGACAGGTTACAAATGAGTAAGAAATGTAACAGCTTGTTAAAGATGACTTCTGTGGTATACTATTTGGAATACAAAAATTCACTGCATGACTAACGCCAGTTCACAGCGTGCAACATCCACGAATCCCTGTAATAAAATGTGAGTTATGGTATTTTGTGTATATTTACACCCTAATCGGTAATCTACACTGCTGATCATTGGTGGGATCTATTAAAATAGTGTCATCAGTGAACAAATTGGAACCAAATCAGGACACTTACATGTGGCATCCAAGATCTTAACAATAGTATTACAGAATGAAGTGCAATGTGTGCAAGCGTGATCTGTCAATGAAAAGGGTATGCTACTTATTATGTAGACAATACTATGTAGTTACAGTGGCCAATTACTTGAAGTAGGAACTGCAAATGCGTTACTCAAAAGAATTAGGGAAACATGTGTACCAACATCCAGAATGTTAATTCTATTTTGATATACACACTACCTGTGTTCTTATTGCATTGACCAAGATCTTCAATTTTAATGTATGCAACAACTAAAGTCATTCACCATCTCTCAGCCAGGTTTTGCATCAGGTGATCCCTCAGAAGGAAGACAGTACCACTGTCCCAGTATTCTTTACTGAGCTACACAAGACAGGAGCTGTTATTTGTGGACATTGTATTCAATCAAGCACATGTAATGTAACATCTCAATGCAATGTTAGTTACAATGGCAGTCAGTCTGATCTGAGGACGACGGACTTTCTGCCATGTTGCTGCAAATGCCAATATCTCTCCCTCTGTTGTCCAATATCTGTGGACACACTACAGGGGACAGTAGTAAAATCCCACATGAAGACCAATGTATGGCCATCTCCATGTTGTGGTGTCGTATGGCTACTACCAGAGCACTGTAAGACAATCTCCAAAAGGGCCACTGGAGCCACTGTGCCCAATAAGACTGTAAGAAACAGATTATAAGGATGGGCCTTACGACCATGCTCTTTTTGTGTAGCCTGCTTGACGCGGCATCTCCCAGCTGGCTTTCAGTTCTGCAGTTCCCATGGCAACTGGAAACTTCATCATGGGCGAAACGTGTTATTTACAGATGCGTCCAGATTTTCTCTGATGCAGGTGGTGGCTGTTTTCATGTGTGGTGATGCCATGGTGAAGGGCATCAGCCAAATACTGTCCAAGAAATCGACACATTTGGACAAAGTTCTGTGATGCTGGGAGGCATTTGTGTTGACAGCTGTACAGATCATCTTGTTGTCAATGATCATCTTACCGCCAGGCAGTACATTGAACGGATCCTGTTGGCCCATGTAACGGCTGCTGCATTTTGTGATGGCCAGAATTCCTTCTCATACAGAATAATGCCAGGGGCCACATGGCATGCACCACCAGGGATGTGTGGGAAAGCCTGGACATTGAAGTACTGGAAAAGCCTGCAGTAAATCCTGACCTAACTCCCATTGAGCATGTACGGGACATGCTTGACAGATGGGTCATGGTCGTCCTGTTCCACCAGACACTCCACGAACTCTCAAGAGCTCTCATTGGAGAATGGGAACAGATACCACAGAAGTACTTCCTTAGACTAATAGAGCACACCTTGTAGGTGTCAGGCATGATAAATGCTCACAGAGGCTATACACATTACTGAAGCTCTCCAAGTCCATTGAAAAGCACCCTGGATGACAGGATGAATGATTGTTTCCACATTTCAGTTCTTGTTATGTAAATGAATGAGGATGCAATATTTCACTGTGTATTTCATTTGTGAAAGATAAAGGTATCATTTGGTAACTTAACCAGTCCTCAATTATTGCTCAATGGAGTATGGCAGACACCCAGAGTAATGTTCCCCTAATTCTTCCAAGTAGTGTACCTTCTTTGTAAAAAACAAGTAAGAAGTTCAAACAGCTGAGTTTAATCAAAACACATCCCTCTCCCACCTCCACCCACAAAGAAAAATTAAACTTGAAAGTGAAATTTTAAGAAAGGTGTCAAAAACATGTCACATATCTTAAATACACATTTCAATAACATGAATACATACTGGAACAAAGTTATCAGTTGTTTACTGTTCACAGGACTCATATTTTGTGATATTTTTAAGTCTTTTTGCAAGTATTGAGGAATTCATTGTATAAATAGATACTAAGTAACAGCAGTCTGGGAGTAATTACTAACAATTTATCTAACCTTCGCGGCAACAGGGTGTACTGTTTTGGTGGAATTGTTCGCCCTTCCTGTTCTTTTGGAAGATTTAATAAATTCACCTCCACCATTCCCAAAAAATCATCCCGTGTCAAACGATTTTCATCAAACACTTGTAACACCAGTTTGTGTTCAGCTGGTTTCACCTGCAATGAAATAATCAAAAGGTAAAACATTTCTTAGAATTTCTGAAAAATAACATTAAAAATGATAAAAGGTGTCTCTTCACCAGTTATAAATCACAATATTATGTAATAGGATAGATAAAAATATGTACTCACCAAGTCGCGGCATACTAAAATTTGCAAGCTTTCAGTGCCCGTGGCTTTTTCTTCTGGATAAAGGACTGAAGGGAAAGGAAGACGGGTGAAAGAAAACAACTGACTGTTGGATTTAGAAAATGGGAGAGTTCAGTAAAGTCACCCAGAATCCCAGGTCCCACTTGCCAAGATGATTTTTTATCTATTCAGTTACATTAGATTTTCAAAAGTTGATTATTTTCATTGATATATTAAATCATAATAATAGGAATGTGTGTCCTAGCACAACCTATCATCTTTCGTTACTTTTATTTGCTATTTCTATCTTGGAATGTGATATAACATCAAAACCTCGCTGAAATTTATGATTACTAGTGAAAGCACCAGTCTCATAAAATCACTGTATATATATGTAATATATTATCAGTGGAAATCTTCTCCCTCTATTTCCAATAAGTACAATACATATCACTCTATGCTAATAAACTTTGTATCAAAAGTAGGTTCAATGCAGTCTTAATGAACAACACTAAGGGTGAACAAAAAGTAACATTGGATTCTAATATTTTCCTACAAATATATGGTGAACAAAAACGCAGAAATGCAAGTATTTCCAGAAATAAAAACTATAACTCATTGTCCATTAATAAGATTCCACCCATTTTCCAATTCAAAAGTAAAAGAAAAATGAGCATATGTAAGTATCAAACATTGTATTTTACAAATTCTTTTAACTTATGTAGGTATCTTATCATTTGACAACATGTCAGATTTAGTTGTGGCATAATAGTTTAATAACCAATGTTTTGGTTTCTTCGGTGATGCACTTTATATTTTTCTATAATTATAGTAATCACCAGTTTCAAATTTAGGCTTAATTCAGTAAGAGTATGAACTAAAAGTTTGTACCATACACGAGGTAACAACATGTGCACTATAAAATCTTACTTCTTTTTCTTAGCATGTAAAAACTTACACGAAATACAAATTCTTCATTCCACTGTGGATTTAACGTCTGAAAAATAAAACAACGATTAAACAGCAAGTAAATGATTATATATTACTACATAAATTAATATTTTGCTAATGCACATATGAAATCAAAGTAACAAAATTACCAGATTTCTGCATTAATCACTAGTAACTTACTTTCTTCTTCGTTTTTGTAAGTACCGAATCAATAGTTTCATCTCCATTGACAGTATTGAGATCTATTCTAACATAAGGATCACTGTAACAAAAAGAAAATATTAGACAAAAACTATTGTTTTCTTTTTTGTTATTATTGAAACTGTCTACAGTCACTGTAAGGAAATTTAAGCTACCTGGCTCCAAATATGTCTTTCTTTGCTAAATGGTGCCCAGCTATTACTCTCAGTCTCAGTTTAGTTGTTGGCTCTACAGGCTGGAACACAAATGTAGTCCACTTCAAACAATGTTAATAACAAAAATATAATACATTTACGCTAACCTAACTGAATAAGTTAGATGCAGACATTATATTCTGCATGGATAGAAGAATCTCCACTGTACACAAATCTGAATACTAAAAAATTGATTAAGGCAACTGATCACAGTCTAGTTTAAATTCAGTCATAAATATATATCACTGACACTGAAAACTTATGTTTCTGTATGTCACATTAGAAAGTAACTTAGGAATATTTCTTTTAATTTAGTCTAATGTGAAGGCAATTAATTGATTGTAGTCCACATCGTAATATGGAGTGTGTTTTCCCAGAATGGCATGTACACTACACATACTTAGCTTTACTTCTACAAGATCTAGATTAATAACACAGGCCAATGAAAATTTTTTTTGAAAAAGATTTTTTACTTTGATAGCTGATCTTTATAGATTTTTATGAGCTGAATCCAAATCTAGCCTTAGTTTTTTTGTATCACCCACAGTTTTTGAGCAATATGCTTTTTATTATATAGTATAAAAATTCTATGCTATACGGTAAATGGAGAAATTATTGAAACACTTTGTTACAACATAAGCTATGATTTGTGTTAAAAGAGGTTTTGCTTGTCAGCTGGAACTGATTTGTATTTTCTTTCTATTTTTTCTTTGAAGCTTCTTGTGTAGCTTTTCTTTGATAAGTCAGTGAATTGACTAACAGTAGTCCTCCATCATGTTGGTGTTCCACCGGCCTTGGTAGCGTTTCTCCATCATCGTAATGACCCGGTGAAAACACTCCCCTTGCTCCTCACTAACATCTCCCATATTGCCCAGGAAGTAATCAAGGTGACTGTTCAAAAAGTGAACTTTCAGGCTCATTAAACATCCTAAAGTTTAAACTTCTTTAACACTGCAGCTATAATAGAAACATATTCTGGGTCTTTTTCATGTCCTAAGAACTTTGTAACGACTTGCTTGAATGATACCCATGCTTCTTTCTCATTTAAGGTCATTGTGGATTGAAAGTTAACATCAAAAATCAATTTTCTAATGTCAGGTCCAACAAAGACGCCTTCTTTTAGTTTAGCTTCTGAAAGGTGTGGAAACTTTTGGCAGAGATACTTAAAACATGGTCCATCTTTAGGCAAAGCCTTCACAAACTGTTTCATTGGGCCTAACTTTATATGTAGAGGCGGTAGGAGTACATTTTTTGGATCTACAAGGTTTTTGCATAGAATGTTGTTCTCACCAGGTTTTAAAGACTCCCTCACAGGCCAGTTCTTTCTGCACCAGTCTTGATCCCTAGCCCTACTGCCCCATTCACATAAGAAACATGGAAATTTGGTAAAGCCACCTAGCTGACCAAGGAGCATGCATCTTACTTTTAGATGACCACACATCATCCAACCATGAGCAGAATAGCCTATTTTATTTAGCACTATTTCCAGGTTTTCACAGCTTTCTTTCATACGTACAGAATGTCCAACAGGTATAGATGCATGCAGATGTAATAAAACAGCCTTTAAACTAATTTTGGATAAATCAAACAGCTCATTCGTCAGACTAGGAATGTTTGGGCAGTACACTAAATCATCTTCTTGTTGGGGAAAAAAATTTGGAAAATTGCTTCTCTCTCTCTCTCTCTCTCTCTCTCTCTCTCTCTCTCTCTCTCTCTCCTTGGATATGCTTGTTCCAACTGCCAATAAGTTCTTTTCTTTTAATCTAGAGCCAAGCAATTCAGCTTTTTCTTTCATTAAGCCCATAAGCCCATATTCCTAACCAAATTGTTAAGTTCCAGTTTGAGTAAACAATTTCGGCTCTAGACTTTCTGCTTTACAATGGAATTCATCATCATCTCATTCGTCTAAATCACATTCTACATCAGAAAATACTTCTATTGGAATAAAATTTAACTCATCTGTTGATTCAGGAACTGGCAAATCTACACCATGCATGCACCAATCTACATTGGTCGGACGGCAGACGGGAGGTTAGAGTAGCTTATTACCCTCTTGTTTTTCAAATTATGACCAGTAATATCAACACTGCAAAAGTAGCACTCATCGGAATGATTTCTTGGCTCCCTCCATATCATAGGAACAGCAAATCTAAAGGCTTTTTTCTCCTTTTTGGACCATTCTCTGATCTTCAACATACACATAACATACCTCATGCGCACCCAGGATTTATCTCGATCACCAAGTTTAGATTCAAAGTATGATAGATTAACCTTTTCCACAAAGTCTGTAATGTTTTTTGGTGTTTTTTAATCACAAATTCACCACAAATATAACAGAAACTATCAGCAGAGTTTTTACAACCACAATTAGACATTGTACTGAGCACATGTACAGGAAACAAGAATGTGAGGTTACGTTGACAGTAAACAAAACACTATCTGTTAACAAAAAAAATAGAATCGACCTTTTTTGCCAGCAAATGTTTTTCAGCAGTGCTACCGTCTTCTACATTCATTACACCTCCTTTTTAAATTATTTTAACTATATAAAAGCTGTTAAATTCTTTAAAGATGGTGGGTAATACAGTTTTTTTAAAGTATTATATTTGGATTTCCCACCCTAAAAAACATAAGAATAAGGAATTTTCAGCAAAAAAGTTTTTCCATCGCTGGCCTGTGTAATCCATATGGTCCAATGCTATCATTATCACCTAGACAACTTGCAACACCCAACATCAACATTATTTTTACATATTCTGATCTTTCGGACGGAGAAAACAGTGGATGCCTGGGTGAGCTGTGCCAATGAGAATGAATACGAGTTATTTTGTATATGTATAATGAAGGTCTTTGATACAGTATATATAAGGAAAGTTGCTACTCACCATACAGTGGAGATACTGAGTCACAGATAGGCACAACAAAAAGAAGGTCTTTGATAGTTGGATAATATCTAGCAGTCTTTTTCAGTATGCCTATCTGCTACTCGACAGCTCCTCTATGTAGTGAATGGCAGTCTATTCACTTCATATTATTGTTACTCCATCCCAGATTTTCTGTTGCTTGAACAAGTAATTTTAAATTGTCTGAACAGGCTGACATAATGGTAGCACTGTTTAGAACCACTGCTTACAGTAGGTACTGAGAACGACTCAGGTGTGACAGCTGTTCCCTCCAAGCACAAGAGACAGAACCAGTGTGTCACGTGGGCACCACCACTCAAACTGATGCAGTGTAAAATAACTCCTCCACTGCTTAATGGCTTATATTTTCTTAGTAGGAGTAAACAGAAAAATGGTGATAAGGACATATCCTAGTATGCATTCTGCAACCCATTTGCACCCTGTGCCAGCACAATTGATTCGAAGTTTCTTGAAATTTCAGCAACTGCAGCTATGACTACAACAACAGCACCAGAAACAACACAAACAGCACGCTGTTATACTGCAGCACCTGTCTCAACAGCATCAACATTAGTCAGTGGTCACACTCCACTGCAATTTGTCTACTTTGACAAGGCTTCAGAGGGCTGGAAGGTATAACTTCCAACATTTTTAGCTGCACTGCATTGTGTATAGACTTTTCCAGTAAGCAACAAAGTTCTTTACTTTTGTTTTTAGCCATCATTTCCATAAGTTGGTGCAAAAACTGATCATTAACTCTTTTGATTTATCTTTAAATGATTATGTGCTCTGTTAAATACGGAGGCCCTCAGATGCACATTGTTGCAGCTAGGCTACAATTTAGAATTATATATTAATACCTTTAGCTGCTGACTGGCATTGATATACATCAACGTGGACAGGTGAAAATGTGTGCCCCGACCGGGACTCTAACTGGGATCTCCTGCTTACATGGCAGATGCTCTATTTATCTGAGCCACCGAGGATAGTGTGACTGCAGGGACTATCTCGCACACACCTCCCGCGAGACCCACATTCTCACTTTATATGTCCACACACTACATTTTTAGTGTCCCTACCCAACATACTCATTACTCGTGGAAGACATTCTTACCAAGTCCCGTAAGAGTTTGGGTAATATTTGTGCACCCACATAGCCACATAGAAGGAGGTGGTCATGGCCAGTATTGCCAGAAATATATACTTATATGGGTATGGTGTCTGTTCTTTTGGACACGTCTGAAAGAAAAGACACCATATCCATATAAGGCTGCAGTTTAATCAGTGTCGTAAACAAGATGGTCACTCTTCCACAACATGGAATGTCGTTGCAAGGTCTCTCACGCCACTGCAATTTCACTTCTCAGACTTGTAAAGCTTCCTTTGTAGAATCACTGATTCATGATGTGGCTGCGTGCCTAACCCCTGATGGGAAGTCACGGCTAAAGCATTAGCAACATCCAATCTCAGTCTTAGTGAAGTTTTTAAAATTGCTACAACTTTTGAGGTTGCTTCCGAAGCTGAGCATACTTTCACTAAGAAAAGTGTCAAAAGCAGTCAATCATCATTGCAAGAAAAAGCCAGCTGATGACTGACTAATCACATCACATCACATCACACCACACCACCACCACCACCACCACCACCACCACCTTTTTACACCCCTAAATCTCACAAGAGTTTATGGTGGTCTGGGTTGCCAGGGTCCTGTGAGAATAACAAATATGACGATCTTAATCATCCCCCCTCAGTTCCAAGTAAACATTTTTTTAATACTAAACATACAAGTAAAAAAGCCTTCCCCTCAACACTGCCTCATTCACCACACATGCTAATGACACTTCAGTCCTGTCCTGGCCACATGCATAATTCAAGAAGTTGTTGCCTGCCCCATGCTGCACACTGTTGAGCATACAGGGCAAAACTCTGGCAACTAGCAGGTGTGTGTCAATAAGCTGCTCACCAGCAGCCAGTACCACACAGCTCAGTGACCGAACATTGCTCCACAGAATCATGGTAGCTGACCAGCCAGTTCTACCAGCACCTGAGAAGCTGACATTGGTTCTTACTATTTCCAGCCAGTCTGTGTAGTTCCAGATGGATACTTTAGCTGCCATTTCATTACTCAATGTACACATGTATTGGTGGTTCAGCTTAACTTTCAGTGCAAAGGGCTCAGTAATGGGCCATGTCTTACTGCCAAAAGAAAATTCCTCTTTCTAAAGAATTATCATTTACAGCTACATCCAAAATTGTTGAGCACTTACTACTTACTAACATTCTTAGTTGTGATGCTGTAAACATTTACAGCTTAGATACATTTACAGCTTTTGGCTTCAAAATTGGGATTCACATAAATTTAGTGTGTAAAAAAGTGCCACTTTCTAACCTCTATTCTCTTTGCAAAAAATACAAAGATTTTTGAAGCATTGCTAGGTTATGCAACTACTTTTACTGCTCATACTTCTGTAACTCCATCAGTGGTACCTAAATTTTGCAGAGCTCACCCACTACAGTTTGCTGTACGAGATGCTGCTCATGCTGATCTCTCATGGCCTCATGAACTAGGAGTCATTTCATCAGTCTCAACCTGTCAATGGTTGATGCCTATGGTTGCTATTAAAACAACCTAACAAGTCTTTATGCATTTGCAATAACTTCAAGGCAGCTAACAACGCTCAGTCCAAAACTGATCTCTATCCTATGTCTTGCTCACAGGATGTTAACAAAACTAGGCAGAGGACAATACTTTTTAAAAATCGATTTTAAAAAAATTATATCTACAACCTCTTTGCCTTTACAAATGTCTGCTTGTGTCTGTGTATATGCGGATGGATATGTGTGTGTGTGCGAGTGTATACCTGTCCTTTTTCCCCCTAAGGTAAGTCTTTCCGCTCCCGGGATTGGAATGACTCCTTACCCTCTCCCTTAAAACCCAAATCCTTTTGTCTTTCCCTCTCCTTCCCTCTTTCCTGACGAGGCAACCGTTGGTTGCGAAAGCTAGAATTTTGTGTGTATGTTTGTGTTTGTTTGTGTGTCTATTGACCTGCCAGCGCTTTTGTTTGGTAAGTTTAATCATCTTTATTTTTAGATATATCTACAACTTTTGTTAGATACCACATCAAAATGGTTGCTGGTCATAAATATGACATTCAGTTTGTACCAGAATAACTGTTTTATCTTTTGAAATTGCAAGGCTGTCTCCATATTCCATAAATACTTACAAGACTTGATTCATGGCACTCCACACTACATTAACTATTTAGACAATATCATTTTAACAAGAGTGAGGCACAACAAACATTGCAGGAACCTTTAATCCTTTTGCAAAAGGCCCTTGGAAAGCTGCTTACACTGTCAATTAGACAAGCACAGCTTTTTCACCCCAGCATTAAACATATGAGGGCACACCCTCAGTATTGCAAGTGCTGTGCTCTTATACAACTGTGCAGTTGCAATAATAAATATGTCAGTGCCTGCTAACCTCATACAATTGCAGCCATTCCTCGGCAAGATAACTTATCATGCAAATTTTATTTCCCAAATAGAGCGAATTGTGCATCCACTGAATCAGATGTGCAAAGAGGGCATAAAATCTGCATAGTCAGCTTCCTGACAACAAGCTTTTCAATGCCTTAAAGATTACCGTAAAATAGTCCAGACCCTTATACACTAGGCCTGCAGTTGACAGGCGCAACTGACTCGTTACAGCAAGGGATTGAGGCAGTTTTATCCCATAAATTGTCAGATGGCTCTGAAGACCAATTGCCTATGCCACCAAATATTAACAGTGATGCAATTAAACTGTTCCCAAGTTCAACAGAAAGCCTTAGAAATAATTTACAGTGTAAAGAAGATCAAATATATTTGAGTGGAAAGCAAATTTTACCTGTTACCCGACTACAAAACTTTAAAATAAATTTTTAGGCATCAGTCTAAGTTCCTAGAAAGGATAGCACAGTGACTTCACTGATGGGCATGGTTTTTTAAATGGGTAGAACAATGAAAGCCACTTTCACCCCACCATCCAACATGTCAACACAAAAGTCCAGCTTTTCTACTGTCCTCAACACAGGGAACAGTTTGCTTTGCAATCTAACAGCACCTGCATGAAACCTTGACGAATTCCCATCGAGAGCAGCACACAAGGTAGCTACAGCAGCGGCCCACAAGCCTGTTCTCTGCAAAGTTTTGTAAAGTGGTACAGTTAGTATGTCTGGAGCACTTACAAAAAAAGCAGATTCAGCATTTAATAACAATTCTGCAATGTGACACAGACTAAGATTCACATACACCATCTTAACATTATCCACTGACAATTCTACTGGGTTGTCATTTTCTGCCCCTGCATCATCCAGCTACATCATGCCTTACACACACGTGAAAGTGTTAGCCCAATGGCATCTATACTGGCCCAGTACTGATGCAGAAACTGAACATGATTACCACTCCTGCTGCACCTGCTTTATCAAAAAAGTGACTCAGACTCAACATTTCTGTCCATGGTCATCCCAGATCAGAACTCCCACCACCCATCACCCAGATGTACCAGAATTTTGCCAGGCCACTTCAGGGAGATAGGCATTTGCTGATGGTGAATGCTGTCTCCCACTTTCCTTTTGCATCACAAATGTCAGTGAACACCCATGCTAATACCCGTGCCCCCTCTGCAATCTTCACATTCGAAGGAACATCACACACACTGGTATCTGACAATGGCTCACAGTTCACACCACTGCAGTTCAAAGCCTTCTGTCACAACAGCATTGAGCATATGACCAGTGCCTAGTTCCAACTGGTCTCCAATGCAGAAGCCGAGCAAATGCTCCGAGCGTTTAAAGCTAAAATGTGTAAGGCTTTCCTGATGATGCTGACCAACAAAGCACTCCACAGCTTCCTTGGCATGTACTGGTCCACCCCCATCAACAGGGCCAGTCCAGTCAACATACTGCAAGTGCACGGCATCAAACCCTGCTAGATTTCCGGTGTCCATGAAGTTGCAGCTGGTCACAAGCTCATGAACTGCCACTGACTACTAGTTTTGGCTACAACTGAAGTCACTATCAGCACCAACCCATGGACCTGACACACCAGCAACCACCTCCCACACCACTAGCCTTAACTCTGCAATCCCCACTCACTGGTACAACCTGCACTCCCATTAGGTCTACCTAATTATAAGTAAGTAAACAAGCAGGTCATTGTATGGAAGCCTATGGATGCGGCACAACTCCCATCACCCACCACTCAGTTGTACCAGTGCAGCACTGCCTCTGATGAACTGCCAACTCCACTGCCCTTGCTCACAGTAGTCAACTGGAGTTGGCCAGTCCAGCGCCGTCATGCTTCTCAAACCCTTGGCAAACAACACAGCTACACTTCCCAGCCTTCCACAGAGGCAACAGCACAATTGTGGTCATCATCAGCCATACATGGTCATCATCAGCCATACATGCTGATTTTGGGGAATAGGATTTAGTATAAATAGCATCTCAGAGATGCTGCACAGGCCGCACGAGGCAGAATTGGCGTGAAACATTGGTCACACCATTCACTTCACTATATACTGCCTGGGAGACCAGTAATCACTTGTTATGTGCTGTATCAAGTAGTCAGTATCTAGTCACATCACTAAGCACACACAACAACACTATTTTGTTTCTGGGACAGTTGGTTTTCGCTACTGGTATACACTGAGTGTGCAGCTTACCAAGACTACTGCATTCTTTGTGATTTATGCTTTCTTAACAGGAGTGGAAAAAAACTCTATTGTTTGTCAGCTAAAATTTGAGAGAAAACAGAGAAATCATGTTCAGGAGTAAGATTAAGATTAAGAGTAAGAGTAGAGTAAAAGGAAATGGATAGCAGTGATAAGAAAAAGAATTCAGTTCATTATGATTTTCTCTGAATGTGCACAATGACTAGGTATGAGTGCCTCAAATTACTTCTGTCATGCACTGAGATGCTTTAATGAAATATTTGATACAATCAAAACCTATAAAAATCAATTGCTTCAAATTACAGTGGTGCATATATGTGCGTACATATCTGTACATTCACTATTGAGTAGAATTTAAGCCTAAAAAACATTAATACTGGCAGGATATCAGTCTCAGGAATTCCAAGATTTTTGAGAATGTTTTTAATTTCAACAACAAAGGTGACAAACTCATGCAGGAGACGGGCGATCAGTATTACAGTAATCAGTAGTTCTGCATTCAGGCTATGTCAGCAGTGGTAAAAGTCAAACATTAGGCAACGAATGACTTTATTGCTCCTATGAAACATTTAGGAATTTATCCATCAGCAGATATACTGGAGCAATTACTGCATCTACATGTGGCATTTCATGTTGTATGTGAAGCAATGCGAATTTTTGTTTCTTATACAACATAAAACGCCATATCTACGTGCAGTAAATGCTGCTGGGTATCTGATGATGGCTAAATTCCAAAATGAGTCACACGAGCAATAAAGTCAGTCCTTGTCTGATGTTTGACTTTTACCATTGCAACCAAGTCAGCTTGAATGCTGAACTACTGACTCTTTTAATTTCAACAATGCTGGAAAAGGGAGATTGCTACTTACTGTAAAGAACACACGTCAAGTTGCAGAAAGACTGTCTTAATTGTGCCTGTCTGCAGCTTGACATGTCTTCTTTACATTAAGTAGCAATCTGTCTTCTCCTACATTGTTGATATTCCCATCTGGATTTTTCATTGTTTTAAGTGAGGAAAAAATAATTTGCATATAAAAAAATTCCTGACTACAATGACTAACACTCAGTTGCTCCTCAATAAAAAATCTAAGGCATGTTCAACAGAAAAACTAAGACTATTTCAATGAAAATAATTACAGCAGCTTCAGGCATGACATTGAAAAAATACAATTCATTAGTACCTACCCAATAGTAAATTATGGTGTGTAAAAAAGGATAAAAATGACTGAAGGGAGAGCAAGCTTTAAGATCTTGTAAATGAGTTCATCCACTTGGGGCACAAGGTTGAATTGGACAGAATTGAGAGAACTATCCAAAGATTCACCTTAACGTAGAGATATTGTGAGAACTCTAAATCTGTGGGTCAAAATCTGAATGAACATCAGTTCGAGTCTCCTTCCTACTGAATTGCAGCCCAGAATCTAAACTATCACACTCTCCTCAGTACATTTAAAATGCAAAACGAAATTTAAATGTTACTAGGATCAGTTTTTAATACAGAGCGTCCTATATTTTCTTATCTCTAAAGTAAGTTTGGAGTTTTTACCATGGTCTAGACTTGTCATGAAACCTTGAAAGTTATTATCAGATAATTATCTTATTCAGGTGACCAAAAATTACTATTGCTTATTTGAAGTAAAAATGGAGTAATTTGTAAATGTTGCCCACGTTTAAATTAATAAATCTTTTACAATCTTTTCCAATAAACAGGTTAAATTTGGATGATCTGCCAGAAAATAGAAAGAGGGCAACTAGCTGATAACCATTTAATTGCAAAAACCATCATGATGGGTCTTAAAGCAAACAACTTCTAAAACCACGTTATCGGTATGAATACTGCCACGGTGAAGCTTCGTTGCAAAAATTCTCAAAACACAGATACTTTGCACAGTACATTAATGGAACAGTTATGTACACTGTGTGATCAGAAGTATCCGGATACCCCTAAAAAATATGTTTTTCATGTTAAGTACATTGTGCTGTCACCTACTGCCAGGTATTCCACATCAGTAACCTCAATAGTCACTGGAAAATGTGAGAGAGCAGAATGGGGCACTCCGCGGAACTCACGGGCTTCGAACCTGGTCAGGTGATTGGGTGTCACTTGTGTCATACGTCTGTACGTGAGATTTCAACACTCCTAAACATCCCTTGGTCCAGTGCTCCCTATGTGATAGTGAAGTGGAAATATGAAGGGACACGTGCAGCACAAAAGCGTACAGGCCGACCTTGTCTGTCGACAGACAGAGACCACCGACAGTTGAAGAGGGTCGTAATTTGTAATAGGCGGACATCTATGCAGACCATCACACAGAAACTCCAAACTGCATCAGGATCCACTGCAAGTACTATGACAGTTAGGTGGGAGGTGAGAAAACTTGGATTTCATGATCAAGTGGCTGCTCATAAGCCATACACCACGCCAGTAAATGCCAAATGACGCCTCACTTCGTGTAAGGAGTGTAAACATTGGACATTTGGACAGTGGCAAAACATTGTGTGGAGTGATGAATCATGGTATGCAATGTGGCAATCCAATGGCAAGGTGTGGGTATGGCAAATGCCTGGTGAATGTCATCTGCCAATGTGTATAGTGTCAACAGTAAAATTTGGAGGCAATAGTGTTATGGTGTGGTTGAGTGTTTCATGGAGGGGGCTTGCACCCCTTGTAGTTATGCGCGGCACTATCACAGCACAGGCCTACACTGACGTTTTAAGCACCTTCTTGCTTCCCACTTTTGAAGAGCAATTCGGGGATGGTGATTGCATCTCTCAACATGATCATAATGCACAGCCTGTGGCGGAGTGGTTACACGACAATAACATCCCTGTAATGGACTGGCCTCTACAGAGTCCTGTCCTCACTCCTACAATCATATAATTAACACATTTTTAGACAAAGTATTTTAAAATGTGTGATATATAAAACTCAATAAAATTCAGTTTAAACACTAGGTCATCGTCGTCGTCGTCTTCAGTCCTGAGACTGGTTTGATGCAGCTCTCCATGCTACTCTATCCTGTGCAAGCTGCTTCATCTCCCAGTCCGTACTGCAGCCTACACCCTTCTTCTGAATCTGCTTACTCTATTCATGTCTAGGTCTCCCTCTATGATTTTTTCCCTCCACGCTGTCCTCCAATACTAAATTGGTGATCCCTTCTTCTAGTCAAGTTGTGCCACAAACTCCTCTTCTCCCCAATTCTATTCAATACCCCCTCATTAGTTATGTGATCTACCCATCTAATCTTCAGCATTCTTCTGTAGCACCGCATTTCGAAAGCTTCTATTCTCTTCTTGTCCAAACTATTTACCGTCCACGTTTCACTTCCATATATGGCTACACTCGATACAAATATTTTCAGAAACGACCTCCTGACATTTAAATCTATACTCGATGTTCACAAATTTCTCTTCTTCAGAAACGCTTCCCTTGCCATTGCCAGTCTACATTTGATATCCTCTCTACTTAGACCATCATCAGTTATTTTGCTCCCCAAATAGCAAAACTCCTTTACTACTTTAAGTGTCTCATTTCCTAATCTAATTCCCTCAGCGTCACCCGATTTAATTACACTACATTCCATTATCCTCGTTTTGCTTTTGATGATGTTCATCTTATACCCTCCTTTCAAGACACTATCCATTCCATTCAACTGCTCTTCCAAGTCCTTTGCTGTCTCTGACAGAATTACAATGTCATCGGCAAACCTCAAATTTTTTATTTCTTCTCCATGGATTTTAATACTTACTCCAAATTTTTCTTTTGTTTCCTTTACTGCTTGCTCAATATACAGATTGAATAACATCAGGGAGAGGCTACAGCCCCGTCTCACTCCCTTCCCAACCACTGCTTCCCTTTCGTGCCCCTCGACTCATAACTGCCATCTGGTTTCTGTACAAATTGTAAATAGCCTTTTGCTCCCTGTATTTTACCCCTGCCACCTTCAGAATTTGAAAGAGACATTCCAGTCAACATTGTCAAAAGCTTTCTCTAAGTCTACAAATGCTAGAAATGTAGGTTTGCCTTTCCTTGATCTATTTTCAAAGATAAGTCGTATGGTCAGTATTGCCTCACATGTTCCAATATTTCTATGGAATCCAAACTGATCTTCCCCAAGGTCGGCTTCTACCAGTTTTTCCATTCGTCTGTAAAGAATTCGCGTAAGTATTTTGCGGCCGTTACTTATTAAACTGATAGTTCAGTAATTTTCACATCTGTCAACACCTGCTTTCTTTGGGATTGGAATTATTATATTCTTCTTGAAGTCTGAGAGTATTTCGCCTGTCTCATACATTTTGCTCACCAGATGGTCGAGTTTTGTCAGGACTGGCTCTCCCAAGGCTGTCAGCAGTTCTAATGGAATGTTGTCTACTCCCGGAGCCTTGTTTCGACTTAGGTCTTTCAGTGTTCTGTCAAACTCATGCAGTATCAGATCTCCCATTTCATCTTCATCTGCATCCTCTTCCATTTCCATAATATTGTCCTCAAGTACATTGCCCTTGTATAGACCCTCTATCTACTCCTTCCACCTTTCCGCTCTCCCTTCTTTGCTTAGAACTGTGTTTCCATCTGAGCTCTAGATATTCATGCAAGTGGTTCTCTTTCCTGCAAAGGTCTCTCTAATTTTCCTGTAGGCGGTATCTATCTTACCCCTAGTGAGATAAGCCTCTACATCCTTACATTTGTCCTCTAGCCATGCCTGCTTAGTCATTCTGCACTTCCTGTCGATCTCATTTTTGAGACATTTGTATTCCTTTTTGCCTGCTTCATTTACTGCATTTTTATATTTTCTTCTTTCATAAATTAAATTCAATATTTCTTCTGTCCCCCAAGGGTTTCTGCTAGCCCTCATCTTTTTACCTACTTGATCCACTGCTGCCTTCACTACTTCATCCCTCAGAGCTACCCATTCTTCTTCCACTGTATTCCTTTCCCCCATTCCGGTCAATTGTTTCCTTATGCTCTCCCTGAAACTCTGTACAACCTGTGGTTTAGTCATGATATCCAGATCCCATCTCCTTAAATTGCCACCGTTTTGCAGTTTCTTCGGTTTTAATCTACAGTTCATAACCAATAGATTGTGGCCAGAGTCCACATCTGCCCCTGGAAATGTCCTACAATTTAAAACCTGGTTCCTAAATCTCGGTCTTATCATTATATAATCTATCTGAAACCTGTCAGTATATCCAGGCTTCTTTCATGTATACAACCTTCTGTCATGATTCTTGAACCAAGTGTTAGCTATGATTAAGTTATGTTCCGTGCAAAATTCTACCAGGCGACTTCCTCTTTCATTTCTTAGCCCCAAGCCATATTCACCTACTATGTTTCCTTCTCTTCCTTTTCCTACTGTTGAATTCCAGTCACCCATAACTATTAAATTTTCATCTCCCTTCACTATCTGAATAATTTCTTTTATCTCATCATACATTTCTTCAATTTCTTTGTCATCTGCAGAGCTAGCTGGCATATAAACTTGTACTACTGTGGTAGGTGTGGGCTTCGTGTCCATCTTGGCCACAATAATGCATTCACTATGCTGTTTGTAGTAGCTTACCCACACTCCTATTTGTTTATTCATTATTAAACCTACTCCTGCATTACCACAATTTGATTTTGTATTTATAACCCTGTATTCACGTGACCAAAAGTCTTGTTCCTCCTGCCGCCAAACTTCGCTAATTCCCACAATATCTAACTTTAACCTATCCATTTCCCTTTTTAAGTTTTCTACCATACCTGCCAGTTTGAGGGATCTGACTTTACACACTCCGATCCGTAGAATGCCAGTTTTCTTTCTTCTGATAATGACGTACTCTTGAGCAGTCCCCGCTCGGAGATCCGAATGGGGGACTATGTTACCTCCGGAATATTTTACCTAAGAGGACGCCATCATCATTTAACCATACAGCAAAGCTGCATGCCCTCGGGAAAAATTACGGCTGTAGTTTCCCCTTGCTTTCAGCCGTTCACAGTACCCACACAGCAAGGCCGTTTTGGTTAGTGTTACAAGGCCAGATCAGTCAATCATCCAGACTGCTGCCCCCTGCAAGTACTGAAAAGGCTGCTGCCCCTCTTCAGGAACCACACATTTGTCTGGCCTCTCAACAGATACCCCTCCATTGTGGTTGCACCTACGGTACGGCTATCTGTATTGCTGAGGCACGCAAGCCTCCCCACCAACGGCAAGGTCTATGGTTCATAAAAAACACAGAATTCCTTGAGATTTTATGAAATTTGAGAAATTCCTCAGATTTTCCAGGTAAAATGTAAGGCCCTGAGAATTCCAGGTTTTCCAGAAGAATTGGCATCCCGGCAATAGTGTTGTTCATGTCTGGTGTTGGTATCAGTCCTGGTAGAGTAGGTAAGGGACAAGGAAAGCATCAAATGTTGATTGATTACTGTGAAGACCCTGTAGATGTCACAATCTACAGAGACAGCATTATCAGTACCTTACAAAAGGCTGAAGAGGGGCCTCATTGCAGTCCTCCAGTTGGTCAGCTGGCCAAATCTTACATATCCACATTTACAAAAAATTCGGATGTGACAATGGCCTGATGTTGGGCTGCACCCAAACATGAGGGCAGACATACTAGCTGTCAAGACTTGGTCGACAACATCTGACCACTGCAAGGAGGAACTGCAGTATTAATACTGTGCACCAAGCACATTGTAATCCCTTCATATCTTCGTCTGCCTTTCCAGAATAAGTAATGGACTCTCTGCAAAATTCTGTCATCTCCCACTACTGGTCAGTCTAGAAGCAGCTGGACTAAAGAGCTGGACACATGTAGACTGCTGTTACCACCAGAACACGTAACTGTGACTATCATTGTAGTGATCATGCACCACACACTGCTGATGAATACCATCACACTGTGGTTATATATTACTAGCAGTTCTGAACTACCCCTTGCAACCATTATCAGCAAGCATGACAGTGACCTGGGGAGAGGTTTCACCCTTCCTATGTTACAGAGAGGTACAGTGGTCTTACACATTACTTCATGGTGTGGGGAGACAGTGTATGACATCAGGTCACAGCTGGTAGTGATTGAGGGAACTTTGACGGCACACCGGTACGTCATGTACCTCCTGCATCATGAGTGACAGTATTGTGGTGTCATTTTTCAACACAATAATCCTCACATCTGTCCCCAATAGAACGTGTGGGACCCACTTGGTCGTCATCTCTGTTCAAATCTCATATTCCAGGATCTCAAGGACCAGTTACAATGGTGGTGGGCCAGCTCCCCTCATGAGAACCTGTATAATACACTTCACAACCAAGTAAGTCGATGTATCATCATAAAAATACATGGGCTCAAGCTACCAAGGTTTTTGTAAATTTAACTCAATTTTGCTGTATCTGAAACATCACATACCCTCTCAACCCATGAAATTTCATTTTTCCATTTCCTCACCTTCAGGTGTTTTTTTTATTTTTTATTCCCCCCCCCCCAGTCAATATATGGAAATGACCTCTCATCCCAGTCTGTTGACTGATTTTTGCTGAAATGTGGCCACTCAAATCTACCAAGAAACAGGAATATAAAGGATGAAGTATAAAATATATTTTTTGGAATGATGATTTATGAGGAAACAACAAATAACTTTGTGAGGTAGGGTGGCTCACATGCCTAAACTATACAAATAGCCATATCATAGGTGCAACCACAATGGAGGGGTACCTGAAAAGAGGCCTGGAAAAGGGACAATTGTCTGGACGACTGGTCTGGCTTGGTACCATCAGCCAACATGGTCTAACTCTGCTGGAGCAGTGAATGGGTGAAAGCATGGGGGAAACTACAGCTGTTATTTTTCTAGGCGCTTCAAGCTCTACCATGTGGTTAAATGATGATGGCATCATCATAGATAAAATATTCTGGAGATAAGTAGTGTCCCAGTCTGATCTCAGGGTGCCTAATACTAAGGAGTATGTCACTGTCAGGAAAAATAAAACTGGCAGTCTACAGGTTGGAGCATACCCATCATCGGTTAAGTAGACTGGAGAATTTAAAAAAGGAAATGCCAGCCATGACAAAATCACACTCCCTGGTGTGCAAGATGTACAAGACAAGCAAAACACACTCAGTTTAGTAAGTTACAGTTGCAAAATACTTAAATTATTTAAAGAAGATCAACACTAACAAAAGTACAAGAAGGGTAATGGAATGCTGTTTAATGAAATCACACCTTGGGGATTAGACTAGGAAATGAGAAATAAAAGTAGTAGACGAGTTTTTCTAGCTGGGCATTAAAATAACCGATTGCCGAAGTAGAGAGGATATGAAATGTAAAGCAGAAATGGCAAAAAAAAGTGTCTATGAAGAAAGGGCATTTCTTAACCTAAAATAAAGTCTCTGTTGGCAGTGTGAGCATGCACAGAAGTGAAATGTGTATGATAAGTAGTTCGGACAAGAAAATAGCTTTTGAGCTGTAGTGCATCAGAAGAATGTTGAAGATTAGATTAGGTAGGTCCAAGAGCCAATAACTAATTAGGAGGAACAGAAATGGGGAA
The DNA here is from genome assembly GCF_023864275.1 of Schistocerca cancellata. Classification (NCBI taxonomy): domain Eukaryota; kingdom Metazoa; phylum Arthropoda; class Insecta; order Orthoptera; family Acrididae; genus Schistocerca; species Schistocerca cancellata. The sequence goes on along the minus strand of NC_064631.1, from coordinate 640,975,813 downwards.
AAATAAAATTTGCAGCACAACTTGACAAAAAGACCCTTCTTTTTGTCAGTTGTGCTGCAAATTCTGAGACATCAATTTGATAATGGGAGGAAGTGTGTGTGTGTGTGTGTGTGTGTGGGGGGGGGGGGGGGGGGGGGGGTACAAATAGCTGTTAAGGGGATGAAGGGACGAGTACAGTAAGCATATTCTAATGGACGTGGGTTGTTGTTGTTGTTGTTATTCACACATATGACGGATGATGTATCAACCCACTCTTTGGCCTGAACACCACATCAATGGCAATTTAATTTCGATATTTTTTATCTATTACATGCTGAAGAAACAAGCTCCAGTGATTCTACACATATAGCATTTATACTGCAAATATATGCATCAAGGATGACATACATATAGTTGTATTTTTGTTGGTTGGTAGTTATTTGCTTGTTCCATGGGTCACAACTGCAATTTCTCTCTGTAGTGTATACCTTTTCAATTATGTTGCAATAATGTACATCCTTGAATTTATTTAGATCGCTATTATTAAACATTATCATCAAAATACCTTCTATTCCTCCAGGTTTTCTATTTACCATATCATAATTTGAAAATAGCACACAAATTACATAGCCCATCCATAAAAATTATCACTATTTGCAACTTATTGCTCTGTTATGAATAGGAGTAGATTATACAGCCACAGTAGTTTTATTTCCTATCTTTAGCCACATCATATTCGGTATCATATTTATTTCAGTCCAATATTGGAATCTCATCAATTACTCATCAGAGGAGGGCTTCCAATTGAAACAGAATGGCACTAAGTGAAACTACAGGCATCACTCAATTATCATATCAGCACACAATCAACCTTCAGTCTCAACTACTAATTTTGTTTAACTTCAGAGTCAAAATAAATACAACAGATACTGTCACAATAAGTGCACCACACTGTTGGACTTATCACCAACAAGAGCACAATATATGAAAACTTACTGAAACTTTCACAATTATTGATTTCCAGTGCTCACACTTTCATTCGTTTTCATGCACAATAAACTATTAGTCAATCCAAAAATGTAAGTCCTTCAAGCAATATTATCAGTTTATTTTAGCACCTAGTAAATATTATTACAAAAGTGCAATGTACTCTAACCACTGTCAACATTATTTTTGCCCACACTAATTTTGGAATGATATCTGGCAGATCAAATGCAACAACATATTTTCAAAAGAATATGCAATAAAAATGTATTTAGCCCTGTATAATTCTTGTATATCCAACAGAGTGTCTTAATTCATCTTTAGTTATCAGTGTAATTAACTTGCAGGCACTGGAATGATCTGGTCAAGCAGTTTTTAGTATTAGTAACAAATTAAGGATCATTGTAAAGTGATACAGAATTGTCACTGTAAAACTTCTGAATGTAAACATATAGCGAGACTGTGATATTTAACCACCCTCTCCACCTGAAATCTTGACAGTCGTGACGTCATTATCTGTAATGTAGTCTGATGTATAGGAGGTCAGACAAGTACTGATATGACCCTTTCACTATGTCCTGTACATCAGTTTTTGGGTTAAGCAGTTTCACTGCATGACATGTACACGATAGTTTTCCTAATGTGACCACAAAATACAATTTTAGTGAGAAGTGCTTCTATGTTGACGTCTGAAAATTTATATAACTTATTAAACCATGTTTTGAAAATAAATACAACGGAATCGAGACTATATGACAACGTAACGTAATTTGTTTCTACCTATTTCAGGGTTTGAGACTGCAATACTTAAGGGCGAACGATGAACGGATTATAATTTACCAAGTTGAGTACTTATATTAATAGTTAATTACACGTAAAAATGTTGGCATTTCTACGACATTCAATACAGTTGTCAGTTATTTTATGATTATCATTGTAACCTTACTTACATGCCCGTCTAGCCCGACTGCTGAAAAGTATCCATATTCATTTGTCGTTGCCATCAATCTATTACAATCACCTTCGTATGGCATCGATAGTAAATCTAATACAGTACACTTTTCCTCCTTCCTCCTTTAGGGGAAGGATTTAATGGTTACTTCACGAGGAGAATGTTGCCTACCATGTCGTAATGACAACCGTCTGCTGTGCTGTTATGTGACAGCCCGAAGACAAAAATTTGGGATACTTGATGCTCCCCGAAATGCTCACTTTCTTGGGGCTTAATAGACACGCAAACATACACATGCAATCACTTTCCTGCAGAAGCTTGTCAAATTCGACATCCATGCAATGACGTTTCTCCAAAGCACCTGCAACGCGAAAGTGAGGTCACGATTCTATTGGGAGCAATCTTTGGTTGACACATATAGTATCTATACGACGGAATATTAAGGAAAACAAAGCTGGGCTATTGTTCCTGCGAATTTTTTTTAGTCGAGCTAAGTTACTGGCTGTTGGCGCTTGTGAAAAAGTCAATTTAAAGAAATGTAGAAGTCCACAAAGTATTTTTATTTCGTCAGTATTTTTACATATATTTTCTTTGTTAAGAGATGTTCAGGTGTGAGATGTACCTCTATACTGACGGAAAATGTGTCAATGAGGGGAACAGTGTATCACCCTCAAATCCTGTACGAAACTAGAACTGAGAATGTGGACAGTTGGTTACATTATATACTATTATATTGGCGCCTGTCGACCACCCCTAAATTACTTTTGACCGATAGTGTACTTTTTTTCTCAAGTTCAGTAAGATGCTGTTACGTAATGGTTTTGTTGAGGCCATCCTTTATAATTAATACCACGTGACAATGAGCACGGTGGTAATTCAGCATAAGACACTAACTTAAATAAACGACGTACCCCACCTAGCATGAAATGGAAAATTATTTACCGTCTCGGGTAATGGCAAACACACAGATCGTCTTTGAGATATCCTGGACGATGTAACTTCTCGCTGCCTGCTTACTGATGAGTGTCGTCTTCTTGGAGGCGGCTGAGGAGGGCCGAGTCCATTTTGTACATAATGGTGCACCGACATGATTTCAGCACCATACAGAATTCACAAAATCAGATATTCACTTTGACTTGCCCCCACTCACTTGGCCCGTCTCACAACAAATATACAACAAATCTCTCATAATATAAAAGAGCATAACACTGTTGTGTCGGATAAACTTGAAATGTCAGTTCTTTTATTGGCACTGTCACACGAAGTCTGTAACACTGCGACGTAAAACACTTATTGACTTCGTTCCAGGGTGGTGAGAGTGATAAGCGTCAGAAACGTTGATACCAGCTTAACGCTAATACTTCTAAGATAAGCCACAAAGACATCTGGCAGCCATAGCCGTCTGCAGCCTTCTCCTATTAACAGATTCAGGGCGGGGGAAGTAAATTAACGTGCGTGCATGACGCAACCCATCATTCCAGAGAAAAAGTGCAGGCCTTCTTCAATGCGTGGAAGTGGCATGATATTTCACGATCATATTGTTTCAACTTTTTTGTAGCTCTATTTCTGATTATGAGAATTCTGTAGCTTGCTCATGATGAGTTGTAATGATTTCTGCTGAGCCATTTACCCCATGGTTAACCATTAGACCTATTGAGAGGAGCAGGCAACAACTATGGACTGTCCTTGTTTCTTGGATTGCAGCAGTTGTGGTCTTCATAGTGTGTAAATGATGATTACCATATCCCAGAAAATTACTCATAATAATATATGGTTGCAACAACATCTATTGTGCACATCATATTACATGAATTCACAAAATTGCTTTGGCTGTTTCAGTGTCTATAGTTTTCAAACTTCGAACCATTAGTCAGTGGCATTGTACACAATGTTAACATAACTTTACACTAGTAACATAATACAAATACTGTAATTATGCATGAGCCATATGCTGGAGACAACAAAACACAATATGTGAATGAATGAGTGGTGACACACCACACATTTTACTTTCCATAAATTCCTGAACTTCTTGTTGCATGGTGTTGTGTGTGTGTGTGTGTTATACATTATTATTATTTTTTTATTATTATTACTATTAATTTCAAGAAGGAGCTGAATCAATAATATCCCTGGAAATTGTTCCAGTTGTTTATCTCTCTTCCATTTGGATAAAACTTTTAACTGTAGATCTTCTTTTGCAGTGCTTGCTTTTGCACTTATGCTCTATACGTGTATCTGCATTCTGATAATTGGTGTAAGCATTAGATTTGTTAGATAAACACAAAACATATTCAAAAGGGTGAGTGAGAATTTTGCGCTGATCAAGGAAATAACCAATATGGTGCGAAACAAAATAGGGCAATGCAGTAAAACAGTGTAACATTCCCAGAATTCTAAAAAATAGCAGAGAAACTCCCAGTATGAGAGAAGCCAAAACTATGTTTGGTCAAAACAAACTGGAACAATTAGTAGCAAAAAACACTCAGTGAAAATAGTAAGAATACTTTTTAGATCAGGTGAAATCAAAGTACAGTTCTGTGGCAATAATGATATTATTCTTCTTCGTATTAATGTACTATCACTTCGAGACAATTTAATGAACTTCAGTACTGGCTGGAAAGAATCAATTGCAATATCTTGTCTATCAATGAACATTGGTTGAAAGACTTTGAAACAGATCAGTGAACTCCCCTTCCAATATCTTCTAGTTGCTAGCTACTGCAAAGCAACCGTAGCATGTGGTGGGGTATCAGTATACATTGAAAATGCTCTATATTTGCCATTATGTTGTCACAAGTAGACACAGTGAGAACCATGGCTGTAGTACTGTCAGAACCAGCCATAAGCATGGTTTACAAATGTAACTGTTTTTGTTACTTATGTGAAGCTGGGCTACGTCTGGTAAATATTGAGCATGTGTGTTGCCACAAAACATAGAATGATGTGTGTCCACACTGTCTCCAGTGAGTTTAACAGCACTCACATAGTGCATGTATGAAAATGTGTTAATGTTAAAATGTAGAACACAAAAACATAATGAATTCATTGCACAAAACCAACAACTAGTATAAAATGAGGCCCCAGAATGGAAGCAAGGAAATCAGCAAAAGCTATCCGAGTGTGGGAGTTTCTTGGCGCATTAATGTGACACTGTTTTCACCTGAGGATGCTGTTTTAATGCAGCGAAATTTGTTGGACAATAAAGAAATCACCAATAGAGCTGTCTTGTAGTTCATTTTACTTTCATTCATTGCCTGAAAAAAAGAGTTGTAATAAGTGTAAAACAGGTACTTGTTTGATTGAAATGAACCTTTTTTTAAACCACCCATGTGGCTGGTTGCTGCTTTAAAGTATAAACCTTATAATCTATATTTGCGTTATGTAGCCATTGGTCTCAGCAGAATATGCATTTGCTTGTTCAAAAACAGTTATTTTCTCACTTTTGTGCTCTCCAATTACTTTCAATTGCATTTACAAATATATAACCAAACTTGGTATTCCAAAACAGAAAACTACCTTCAGTTCAGTAAGTTTATTACAAAATATGTAGAAGAGGAAATCACAATGTCACTGCTTTCACTGCCAACCAAAATCACCTATCTCAGTTGTGCCAGTAGCATCCAAACTAATAAAATTTTGCACGAACAAACAAATATTTGCTTATTTTGAGAGAAACAAAATTTGGTTATGTCATTCATTGTATTCAATCAAAGAAGTTAAGTTCTTAAGGAATAAATAGTTAGGTGAAAGCCCAGTTTTGTTCTTATATGAAGAAGAGAATGCAGATGTATACCCTAGGATGTTACAGTAATACAAAAGGGTGCCACACACTCTGCATGGGGAGAAATTACAATGGAAGTTTCACCACTAATCCACTACTTTTCTTGTTTTCTCTTAATGATCTGTCTTTTATATGACCCAGTGGGCAGAGTTAGCCTTGTTTCCAGATGATCAAAACATTGTTTCATAGAACAGTTTTGCACAAATGGTATAGCTTTAAACTTTCAAAAAACATAGCTCATCCAGTTTTGTACCATCAAAAACATCCCTCCCCCCCATTAACATAATATACCAACAAAAAAATAATAAACTATTTCTTCTCCTCGTCCTCCTCCTCAACTGACACTTTGGCCTTGGGGGCCATATGTGTTCTTTACTTCCTTCCACCAACCATTTCTGTTCCTGGCTTTTGTGATCTATTCTCCTTTTCGCAGGCCCATCACCTCTATATTCCTGTTGATATCATCTTTCCCTCTTGAATCTGTCGCACTGATGGTCTAGCAATGAAATGCTTGACTGCAAACCAAGAGGTCACGAGTTTGAATCCCACTTGGGCCTTGTATTTCTCAGTCGGCCTTTCAGCCTACCTTTCATCTGCAATGATGTGAGGTCTCACAAGAAGTGGCATGTGGTTCAGATTCCATGTTAAACTGTCGGTCCCCTTTCCCATGTAGGATAACTGGGATTGGTTAGGGGCATGCAAGTCACCAAAGTGGCGCCCAATTGGAAGAGTTTCAGTGAGCCAGACAAAATTAATTAATTAATTAATTAATTAATCTTGTCCCTGGCCTCCTTTGGCCCCTTCTGCCTTCCATGGATCCTGAGAGTGCTACTTGCAGTAGTCTTCCCACTTTCAACCTAATTAGGTGTTCTGCTCACCTGCCCATCTTCTATTCTTCATCCTTCTTCCTATATCAACTTGTGAGTGTAGGTCTGCCAGTCTCTGGTTTTTTAATATCCCCCATTCCTGTCACTGGGTGTCCCTCTTGGGACCAAGTATTTTCTTTAATATTTTTCTCTCAAAGCTAGCAGTTTTTGCTCAACTGTTTTCTTAATGTAAGTGTTTCAGACCCATACCAGGAGAATTACACTCTGGTATAGTCTGATTTTAAAACTGCTCTACTGCACAGCATACCCCAAATATGCTCTATTTGCCACTGCAATCCTTGCCTTTATTTAAGTTTCCAATCCATTCTGCTCACTAGAAATGCTTCCCAAATATGTAAATATGTCTGTGTAAGGGTCTACAGATTGCACACAGCCGTATGGTACGTAACACGCACTCGCCAGCCGACGTATCTGGAATGCGAAAAATTTGCTTGGTCAGTACAGGTGCATCCCGCCGCAGTGTGACGCAGGGAATAAGCCACTGGCTGTCGTCTGCAGCGCGCCATATTAACTAGCATGGCCTTGCGCGCCAATAGGTCTCTTTTCTTAGTTTACCATGGAGCCATTCGATACGACATTAATTAGGATGTCAGACACAGTGATGATGGGTGCACATAGCATGGTTGTTTTATAATAAGCCTTTGTTAATAAAACTGTTTAAACTACTTCTTGGTGTTGACATATTGCCGTACCTCAAGGTCTCACCGCATACAAATCCTGACAAATATTTCTTCTAATTATCATCCGGGGCAACAACAACAAACAACCCCATTATAGAAGTGGTGTCAGCATGGGGATACTTATGGAAAATTTACAGCCCTGAAGAGGTGCAGCACAATTTGAACTTCGAGCAGTAGCAGCAGCATAAACATCTTCCGACTATGCGGGGACATCCAACGCAGGAATTCAGGTTGGTCTACTCCAGTTTGACTAGAAAGGCAGTGATGGATTTTTATTTTTTGAGTGACTCATTGGCATTAATTCAGATGAAATGTCACAATCCAGTCAGAGTAACGTTGTCGATCTACAAACTGTGTTTAATGAACTGCAAGAAGAGATTCGGCAGTTAAAAGCAGAAATAAGCGAGTGTAACATTCCAAAAGACTTGTCAAATGATAGTGCATTACAATAAAGATTTTTTTTATTATTGTCACCAGTACCAGAGTTTAGCGGGAAACCCAAAGATGACGTTACAGCATTTTTTCGTAAACTTGAAGGTGCCACCCTGTTAGGATCCTGCACAGATTCCAATAAGCGAGTGGTTGCCAAATTAAGAATTCGGGGAGCAGCACAAGATTTCATTAGCGAGGAGCCTACTTGCGTGAAAACAGAAGATTACAATAAGTTTAGAACAATTGTTGTTCAGAGGTTTAAATGTAAAAACGTGATCAGATTTTACAGAGAGCAGCTTCACAGTTTGCGAATGTGATGAGATGAATCTATCGAGCAGTTTGCTGACAGAATTCGAAACATCAACACTCAAACGTACGAGTTAGTAGAAGATGAAAATTAAAATTGCATTCAGTTGTTCGAAGCCGACCAGAGAGCCTTGGACACATTCATTCATGGGTTGCACGGAGAGGAAGTAAGCAAAGCTGTTCAACTGGCACGATGTAAAACATTTAAGAAAGCAGTAGAATCAGCTATTGGTTTCATTGAAGAACTAAGATGACTGAATGAGGTGCAGAAACAAGAACGTAGAGTTTTCAACACAACAGTACAATGCTACAGATGCAATAAGCTGGGTCACAAGTGTAAGGATTGTAAAGAGAATCGAATCTGCTATCATTGTAGGATGTGGGGTCATGCTTTGAGAGATTGTCGCAACAAGAAGAAAGGTAATGCGAACAACAGACAATCTGCCAGATCTTTAAATGAGTACGGGGACGTACAGGCCACCACTCTGTCCCCCCTTGCCAGAGACAGTGATTCCTGTTAGTTCCAGCGAACATCAGACCAAAAATGACTTCGTGATAGGTGCTGTATATCACAGGAGAAACATCAAACTACTTATTGACACAGGTGCACAGACCTCATTAATGTGGTGTGGCATAGATAAACGGAATAAATTGAAACCTCTGCTATTAAAAGTGCAAGGGTTAAATGGAGGGAAGCTACGTAACTATGGAGAAGTTGAAGTAGAATTAATTCTTGGCCAAGGCAAAGACAAAGGCGAAAATAAAGATAAGTACACAGCAAGGGTGCAAGTGGCTACAAATAATGAAATGTGTTACTTCGGTGTACTTTGATTTGATTTCTTGTCTGCTAACGAGGCAGAGATATTTGTCGCAGAAAGAAAGATCAGACTAGGCCGTAGCTACTACAACCTAGGAAATTGTTCTTCAGATCATACTCAAAGGGGCAGCAATACTGACGTGGGAATGGACAGCCCAAATGGTGCATCAGTTCAAACCATCTGAGTCAATGTTCAAATTTATCGGCCTCAGCAAATTCCCAAGGGAGCAGGAAAGACAATCTACATTGAAGTTAATTCACCCCAATGCAAGGAAAGAACTTTGTTATTAATTGAGCGATCTGAGAAAAGTGAGTTACTGGATACAATGCATTGTTATGTTGCTAGAAGTGCAGCTGTTGCTACAATGATGAGACAGAATGTCACAAAAGTCCAGGTTACAACAACAAATATGAGCAAAGAGGATGTTGTTTTGCCATGAGGAACGAAATTGCTGAAGTGTCAAGCATAAGTAAAAGTGACATAATACAGATTCCAGATGAGGTAATAAATGCTGCAGTTATAAACACAGATTTTAGTAACCGCAAAATTGCAATGAGGAGACGAAGTTAATAATGAACTGAAGCGCAAGATTTGGAAGAAGATAGAACATTTGACTGATGATGAACAGAAGATTGTTTTTGCGCCTGTTTTATTGGAGTATGCAGATTTATTCCAAGAACGTGCAAATTTACCTGTCACTCATTTAGTTCAGCATCGTATTCATACAGGGGATGCAGCCCCATTCTCACAGAAACCTTACCAAATACCATTTAGTCAAAGAGAGTTGGCAGAAGACATGGTTAAAGAACAATTAGAAGCTGGAATTATAAAACCAAGAGATCCTTCAGACCCACCGTGGTGTTTGCCTCTGTAATTGTAAAGAAGAAATCAATTTCTGGAGAACCACAGTTCCATTTTTGTGCTGATTACCGATCTTTGAATGCTGTGACCACACCCGACATTTACCCCTTACCAAATTTAGTGGAAACCTTGGATTACTTGGGCAGATGTCGAATTTTTTCAGTGTGTGATTTAACAAGTGGTTATCACCAGTTAACAGTGCATCCAGATGATCAAGCAAAAACTTTACTTGTAACAGCAACAGGAGTATAGAAGTATCTTTGTATGCCATTTGGACTTCGTAATGCTCTAGCTACATTTCAATGCCTGATGGATTCAGTTCTACGAGGGCTCACCCTAACACAAGCACTTGTTTACCTTGATGATGTAATGATTTTTGGTGAAAATATGAAGCAGCATACTGAGAGACTACAAGCTGTTTTTGAGCATATAAGAAGTGCAAACCTGTCTTTATCAATATATAAATGTCATTTTGCACAAAGTAAAGTTAACTATTTTGGTCATGTTATAACCAGTGAAGGTGTTTGACCTGATCCAAAATCAATTGAAGATGTAAAGAATTTTCCTGAACCACAGAATTTCAAATAACTACAATCATTCTTGGGATTGTCAAATTTCTACAGACAATTTATAGCCAGTTATCTGAATATAGCATGTCCAATGACACAGCTATTGAAGAAAGGAGTCACATTTAATTGGTCAACAGAGTGCAAAAAGGAAATGGAAGAACTTAAAACCGCTCTAACCACAGCCTCAGTGTTAGCCTATCCACATTTCAGTAAACCTTTTATTCTTTCAACACATGCATCCAATTTTGCCATAGGTGTAATCTTGTCTCAAGAAGTTGATGGTCATGAACATCCAATCTCATTTGCTTCCAGACAATTAAACAAAGCATAATGTAATTATACTACTACTGAGAAGGAGCTTTGTGCTTTGGCTTTTGGTATAACAAATAACAAATGTTTCTTAACAGGAAGAGAATTTACAGTTATTAAAGATCAAGCTGCACTTCAATGGTTATTGAGCTTAAAGGATCCAAGTTCCAGATTAACAAGATGGGCATTAAGACTGAGTGAGTACCAATTTAAGGTTATTCACCGACCTGGTAAACAACATGTGAATGCTGATGCAATGAGTCGAAAAGTCAATGTCTGTGTTACAATAAGTCGAGAAGAAGAGTTAAAGGCAGCTCAAGAAGAAGATCCACAATGCAAATTATGGAAAAATGATCAACGTTTTGCCAAAATAGATGGACTATTGTACAAAATCACTAGCAAGGGAAACCGTCTAGTTATTCCAGAAAGCATGAAAGAGCAAATCATGAGAGAACAACACAATTCTTTATTATCAGGACATTGTGGTAAAAAAGCAACAAAAATTAAAATAGCTCAAATGTTTTGGTGGCCGAGCTGCAAAGCTGAAGTTTTCAAGTTTGTTTCACAAAGTGGTTCCTGTAACAGACGGAATAATGTAGGAAAAAGTAAAGCACCATTGCAAAAACTGCCAGAGATGAGTGAACCATTTGAAAGAGTAGGGCTGCATGTTGTAGGACCATTGCCTAAGACTAAAGATGAAAACAAATACATATTGACAATGTTAGATCATTTCTCTAGATACTTTCTCATGATACCAATACCTGATCAGAGCACTGAGATTATAGCTAAAGTTTTATGTAAAAGAATGGATTCTTAAGTTTGGAGCACCATTAAGTATAATTAGGGATCAAGGAACGAATTTCATGAGTGACACTTAAACAGACTTGTAAGCTCATGCAAATAACTCAGTTAAGGACTACACCAGCATACCCTGAAGGAAATGGAAGAGTTGAATGAGTCCACAGAACAATTATTAAAATAGTTAGCCATTATGTGAGCAGCAAACACGACAATTGGGATGTCTGTTCACCATACTTGGTAAGTGTTACAATGCCAAAATGCACAGCTACCTTAACTGACCAAGTCCATATGAGATCATCTATGGAAGAAGAATGCATTCACTCTTGGACTTTGCATGATCAACATCCAGATCAGCAATGAACATGTAAGGGATATAGCACTCAAGCTAAAGGAAGGGGAGTGAAACAACGAAATCATCAATCCTTCTTCAGCAAGCAAGGCAACACGACCGCCAAGCGGCAGTGCCACAGTATCAAGCTGGAGATCTTGTGTACCTGAGCAACGTGGTGTTAAAGAAGAGTCAAGTCAAAAAGTTTAAGAAGTTTTGGAAAGGACGATATCCAATCTTGGAGGTGTTGTCACCAGTCACTCTTAAGCTCCAACTGACCTTTTGTTCAATTTTCGTTCATGTCAATCATGTAAAGCCATTTCTGAGTAGACTTCCTGTAGTATCACAAGACGACGAGGACCGACCGAGAGGCAGACCTGCTGTTCTCAAACCCAGGAAACAAGAATCGCAAGGTCGCAGTCCAGACTTCGAGGCCGAGGCATTACCACGTTCCAAGCGATCCTGTTCCAGACACCCCTACACTCTGCGTAAACGTGTGTAGTGTGTAAGAGTGCAATGCATGTGATTATTTCAGCCATGTGCTTATGTGAATGTGTTGTGAAAATTTTGTATGGAAGCTATTGCACGAGTGCACAAGTGAAACTAAACCTTTTATTCCACAGGTTACCACAAGAAACTCATTTATTTTATGTTCATTGTTAACTCTAGTGTTTACAGCTAATTAACCATGTTCATTTTTATTCTAATGCTTGCTATGATAGCGTATTCTACTAATGCTGTAGTAATAGTACCACAGAGTACAGGTGTTTTGTTTGAACCACGATCAGACATGGTAGTTCAAACAAGTAATGCAAAACTTTTACTCATGTGCAGTCCGAGTGAAATCCAGCAACAGTTCAATTCTGTAAAGAAGCAAATTGATCTAATTCATTCTGTTAATGGTAATGGTTACGATTTTGGAAATGGATACATCTTGATATAATAACTGGATCACAGCCAAAATGCAGGTAGAGTCTACATTTTCTAATTATGAACAAGAGATTTACTGTTTTTAAAGCTTTTGCCACACAAAACTTTAATTAGGCGTAAATGTGCCTTGTTTGATTTTGGAGGGAGTATCCTTCATACTGTATTTGGTACTTTAACTAGTCAAGATCTACTGGAAGTTAAAGGCAAAATATTTACCCTTGAACAACAGTCCAGTACAGATTCAACTAACCTCTCTAATGAAATTATCATATTAAAGAATATGCAAAGAACCATCACTAACCACAGAATTTTCATTAAACAGATTGTAAAGCAATTTATCTCACATTTCCATGTAATGAAATGAACACAGATTTCAAGGACTATTCCAAGGATTAAATGCTGTGAGTGCTCACTTAGATTTAAATACTCTTTTGTTAAGGATTACTGATAGTTAGAATTGATGCCCTTAACATAAGAACAGCCTTAGAAAGTAGTTCAAATGATTGTTTGAGCAGCATACTACTACATCCAGGACAATTTTTACAGATCCTACTCAATTGAGCAAAAGCTAGATGCAACCTATACTATGATTTACCCTGTTAACCCTTACAATTTATACGATTACTATAAGTTAACCACCACACACTCTTTAATGACTGGAGATGAATAAACTGTTATTGTTTCTATATCCATTGCTAGATCAAAGCATAATTTTGAAATGTATAAGATTTATACTTACCCTGTGAAATGGAGACAGGCAGGTATTCATGAAAAGTACATACTGAATGATTATCTACTGATCAGCAAGGATCAAAGATATTTTGCGCCCCTAAATGAAAATGATTTGCATATGTGTAGACATAGTCATAAGTTAATTTGCCCAGAATCAGTACTATTCTTAGACAGTAGAGTGTACAGCTGTGAGAAAGAATTCTTTATGAATCATCCCCCAAGAGATGGTTGCCCTAGAATTTTAACACATCTTTATCATCCATATTCTGAAGGTATAATTTTCTCATTTAACTCCTCCCTCGATTTCACATTTACATGTAAAAATTATGATACACCTGAGCTACCCTTTACACTCAAACTGAATAACAGTGGATTAATCTTGAATGCCACACATTGTGATCTATCATGGGAACTATTTGATATGCCTAGTGTATTGCCAACTACATTTCAATGAACTGGACATTTGCCATTAATGAGAATGTTATCTGTTTATTACAATGATTCATACATATTAACATATGGAAAGCATTCCTTATCAAGTTTTTCTGAAGACAATAATTTACTTAAGGATATCCATGAAAATTTGATTTCTTCCAATAATGTGTTAAATTTCATTGAAGCAGCAAATAGAATTAAGTCCTTCGATTCATCAAGTAATGTTAATGCATACTTGATTGTCAGTATTGTGTTTGTATTGCTATTATTAATTTGCCTTTTGTCAACAGCATTTGTCATGTATGAAATTGTCATCCTGAAGGTACGCTCATCTGTACCGAACGTTACTGTGTCTGCAAATGAAATACATGTTGCAATGCCTTCTGATGCTACAAATGGTGAAATAGATTCATAACGCCCAGGAGGTCATTTTGAGCCACCTATGGCTGCTCTTTTTCTCTGGGGAGAGTGATGTAAGGGTCTACAGGTTGCACGCAGCCGTACGGTACGTAATACAAGCTCGCCAGCCGACCTATCTGGAATGCTGACAATTTGCTTGGTCAGTACAGGTGCATCCGGCTGCAGTGTGACACAGGGAATAAGCCACTGGCCGTCGTCTGCAGCGTGCCATATTAACTAGCATGGCCTTGGGCATGAATACATCTCTTTTCTTTGCTCACCATGGAGCCTTTCGATACGACCATAATTAGGATGTCAGACAGTGATGATGGGTGAGTGTAGCGTGCATGTTTTATATCATCCTTTGTTAACAAAACTGTTTAAACTACTTCTCAGTGCTCATGTATTGCCGTACCTTAAGGACCAACCGCTTACAGATCCTAACAAATATTTTGTCTCATTATCATCTGGGGCAACAACACAAACAACACCCTTATATCTGACCTTTTAAAAGTGACCCCATCAACTGTTGTTGGAACACCATCACTGGGTAGCTTTCTCACAAATGCATACTCATTTTTCTCCTCATTTTTTTGTAACTTGGCTTTCCTTGCAGTATTTCAGTAAGAACTTATCATGAGCAGTGAGTCCTCTTTGCTACCACTTACTAGAACAACAACGTCTGTGTATGCATCCTGATTTATTGTGTTATTTCCCAGTTTTACTCCAGCTGTGTTTAATTTTTGGTGTTCTCTGTCCACCTTTTTCTAAAATTAAATTAAAAAGTATTGGAAATAATGTATCTCCTTGTCTAATAGCAGTCCTGACTTCGGCCTGCTTTGATATTGCTGTACTGGTCTTTACTCTGCAGTAGGACTCCTCTAAAGACATGTACTATACTCCATTCACCGAAACAAGAGACATACTGTAAACACGGCAAGGCGTGTGACCACAGTGCTGCCGTCAAGAGGTGTACAAGGCAGGGGCATCAGAAATTAAAAAATGAAAATTGTGTTTTTTTATAATTTGGCACCTGAACATGATAAAGTGATCCGAGAACTACCTTCTGACACTTTTTTTACATTACATTAAAATTTATTGTCACTGAAAAAGAGAAATATTTAAGCTTTCAGGAAAAGTTGTTTTTTTTGCGTTACTCTGTATTTATCATGATATGAATATAATAGAGGGAAACATCCCACGTGGGAAAAATATATCTAAAAACAAAGATGATGTGACTTACCAAACGAAAGCGCTGGCACGTTGATAGACACACAAACAAACACAAACATACACACAAAATTCAAGCTTTCGCAACGCGCGGTTGCTTCGTCAGGAAAGAGGGAAGGAGAGGGAAAGATGAAAGGATGTGGGTTTTAAGGGAGAGGGTAAGGAGTCATTCCAATCCCGGGAGCGGAAAGACTTACCTTTGGGGGAAAAAAGGACGGGTATACACTCGCACACACACACACACACACATATCCATCCACACATATACAGACACAAGCAGACATATACAGAGGCAAAGAGTTTGGGCAGAGATGTCAGTCGAGGCGGAAGTGCAGAGGCAAAGATGTTGTTGAATGACAGGTGAGGTATGAGTGGCGGCAACTTGAAATTAGCGGAGATCCCCGTTATCCACCAGGCCTCAATCTCCGCTAATTTCAAGTTGCCACCACTCATACCTCACCTGTCATTCAACAACATCTTTGATGAAAGGATGTGGGTTTTAAGGGAGAGGGTAAGGAGTCATTCCAATCCACGGAGCGGAAAGACTTACCTTAGGGGGAAAAAAGGACGGGTATACACTCGCACACACACACACACACACACACATATCCATCCACACATATACAGACACAAGCAGACATATACAGAGGCAAAGAGTTTGGGCAGAGATGTCAGTCGAGGCGGAAGTGCAGAGGCAAAGATGTTGTTGAATGACAGGTGAGGTATGAGTGGCAGCAACTTGAAATTAGCGAAGATCCCCGTTATCCACCAGGCCTCAATCTCCGCTAATTTCAAGTTGCCACCACGCATACCTCACCTGTCATTCAACAACATCTTTGCCTCTGCACTTCCGCCTCGACTGACATCTCTGCCCAAACTCTTTGCCTCTGTATATGTCTGCTTGTGTCTGTATATGTGTGGATGGATATGTGTGTGTGTGTGTGTGTGTATGTGTGTGTGTGTGTGTGTGTGCGCGAGTGTATACCCGTCCTTTCTTTCCCCCTAAGGTAAGTCTTTCCGCTCCCGGGATTGGAATGACTCCTTACCCTCTCCCTTAAAACTCACATCCTTCCATCTTTCCCTCTCCTTCCCTCTATCCTGACGAAGCAACCATGGGTTGCGAAAGCTTGAATTTTGTGTGTATGTTTGTGTTTGTTTGTGTGTCTATCGACGTGCCAGTGCTTTCGTTTGGTGAGTCACATCATCTTTGTTTTTAGATATATCTATATTTATCGTGCTATATATCCTAAACTGTGCGTCGCACAGCAAAATAATTTTATAATTGCCTTCAGTACTATATGTTGATGACATCTGCAAATTTTCTGCCCAATAGAGTCAGTAATAGTGAAGTAATAAATTAAAATCTCACATCTGATGCAGAACTTTTACCAAATATTCATCCAAAATATAGTAAGCGACAAACTTGTGGGGGTGTAAAAGAGAAAAGTTTCAGAAAGGTTTGAATTTAATTTTGTAGTTTGTTCGAATGCAATGGGTGCAACCGTTTGTCCTTTATGAGAGATGCATTGTGCGGTTCGCAGGTGCGGCGCTCAGCCAGTGTGGCCATCTCAGTTGCAGGTGTGAGCTCGTTAGTGGGTGTTGTACAGTGGTGACTTCAGGATATCTTTTCATCTGTAAAGACGCTTGAAAGACTAGTTGTTGATCATTAGAGCATTAAGTATATGTGTGTGTAGTCACGCTGCGCATTCACTGTTTATGTGCGCATGCCATAGCATCGCATGGTTTCTTATTTTATATATTTACTTATTTCATTAGCATCACATATGGCTGTCCTCATTATGTCATCCACGGATTGAGCGAGCGAGGTCGACGTGTCAGTTCTGAGTCCACCAAAGAAGCGAGCAAAGAAGAAATCATTAAGTTCTTCTGAGAAGCACATGGTGCTTAATGTGTATAAAACGGAACTGTTACACCCAGAGCAGTTGATGCGTGACATTGTTTCGAAAACAGCTCTTTGAAGTCTCCCAAGAAAGGAAAATTATGACAGAAACTTTCTGAAACTGTTGATGACTTCGACAGAAATGCAATACGAAGGAAAGTACTTTTTTTTTTTTTTTTTTTTACGAATTGCTAACAATTGCTAAAATGCTTACAGTTGTGAACAAAGATGTAGATCTGGGCAATTTTTGGAGAACTACATTTTATAAGTTATTGAGAGAAATGAATTTCAAATATGTCCGGCTTGGGCATGATAGCATAGTAATAGACAGGGATGACATCATTTTATGGAGGCGGCGTTATCTTCAAACCATTAAACGGTTGAGAGATGAAGGCAGACCTATTTACTATTTGAATGAGACGTCTGGGTAGATGACACTATAAATTCCTCAAAACCGGCATTTCTGTCCGGATTATCCACCGGAAGCAAGGGGCCATCAGGTAAAGGGAAATGTCTGATTATCGCACATATTAGCAGCAAAGCAGGGTTTGTTGAAGGATGTTTGTGGACTTTCAAATCCAAGAAAAGTGGAGATTATCATGAGGAGATGTGCGCCAAAACCTTTGAGAAGTGGTTTCAAGATGTTCTTCCTCGGCTTCAGGAAAATGCAGTTATTGTTCTTGATAACACGCCGTACCATTCTCAGAAAAAAGAAAAAGTTCCCCATGCAAATTCCAATAAGAACGAAATATCAGAGTGGCTAAAAACTAAAAACATCGATTTTGAAGGCGGTATGTTGAAGAAAGAACTTTTAGATATAGTTAAAAATCACAGAACAGCGCACAACGAATACGCAATAGATGAAATGGCGAAGAATGCAGGGAACACTTTCTCAGAATTCCTCCGTACCACTGTGAATTAAATGCCATTGAGTTAGTGTGGGCCAGAATCAAAGGCTATGTTGCAGCAAAAAACAAAACATACAAAATGGCAGAAGTTAAAGTACTGCTAGAAGAAGCAGTAAGAACAGTGACTGCAGAGGATTGGAACAAGTGCGTCCTCCATGTCATAGAAAAAGTGGAAACTCAAATGTGGAAATTAGACTGCATTATATATATTTGATTTTAACCTACAAACTTATTCATAATCTTATGGTACATTTTTGTCATTTTATATATGTGTATTATATCTGTTGTATGTAATCATGACTCATTCCACATCCTTGTGATTTATCACAATACGGATTAATGGAATACGAAATAAATAAATAAATAAATAAAAAATAAAAATTATAGAGGAGAGAGAGGAGCTGTTTGTTATAAACCTCAATGAACACAGTTCAAGTTATTATTACTGGTATTGTAATTAAAATTAACAATTGATTGTGTTTGAATGGAATGTTTTGTTAGCAACCTGAATGAAAATAAATCTGCTTCGACAAAATGAACTCAGTTTAACATTATTTTAACATTATTGTTAAATTTATTTTTTACATTGTTGCCCAGGTTTCTCACGGTCTGCTGTGACAGTTCAGCAGCCAGTCGAACAACGCCAGCTGCAAAGCGTGTGCCAAGGATTTTCCACACCCCTGTGTATCACGTGAACACCGAATGCTTTCACTGGAAATGAGCATAGTCGCTCACGTGACACTGTTTATGTTTCATCCCAGCTCTTGGTGAATAGACTTTAGACATATTATCTTTTGTGGGAACTTAGATAGTTACATATATACATACTGTTCTGTGTACATTACACAATTTTTCCACATAGTCCCCACACTGGTTTAGACATTTGTCCCATCACAACTCTAAATTGGAGATGCCCCTGAGGAAGAATTTGTCTGTCTGACTGTGGAATCACCATCGGACAGCTATCTTGGCTTCATCATTGCACATGAATCACTGTCCTGCCAGGAACTTCTTAAGAAGACCAAAAACATGAAAATCATTAGGGCCGAGGTCTGGATTGTATAGCAAATAGTCAAGACTCTCCCAGCTTATCGGTGGTTCTGATTGCCACATGTACTCTATTGTGGAGGACAGCCACATTGTCCACATCGAGAAGCCCTTGGCGCTTCTTCTGGTAGCAGTCCACAGACGTGACAGTGTGCAACAATAAGTGTCAGCATTGATGGTAGTACCTAGTAGCATGAAATCCAGCAGGAGCTATCCACAGTGATCCCAGAAGACCTCTAACATCACTTTGCCTACAGATAGCAGTGAATCGAATTTTTTCGTCACAGGTGATGCGGCACCTGTAAAAATATTTTTATATTTTTACACAAATGAAGTATTCACTTTAATAATTTTTCTTGTACAGATTCTTTTATTTAAGATATCAAAAGAATGTTTATCATTCAGAATTAATTGTGGAACAACATAAATCTGAAATCTCTGTTAGGTACTTTTTGACAGTGCATGGAGGCAATCAGTATTTAAAGTAAAATTTTTACTTTCCACTAAAACCGATATTTGCAGATGTCCAGTGTACCATTGTTTTTAAAAAAATGATAGATTTTCTCTTAAATTTACAGAATTTCAAGTTTAATAATGGAGTAGAATTAGGTTGCTAAGTACAAATAAAAATTCCAAGAACAAAAAAGTTTTTAGCTTTTTCATATACACTGATGGAAAATATTGCAACTCCAAAAAATAACTAATGTGGATTACTGAAATTTTGGGAATGCATTTGTACAAGTAACATAATATATAAGTGATTAACATTGCAAGATCACAGGTTAATGTAATTGTGAGTTAAGCCATTGCAAATGTGAAATGCTGGTTCATTAATAATCAGTGTAACTGCCAGAATGTTGAATGCAAACGTGCATGCATTGTGTTGTACAGGTGCTGGATATCAGCTTGTGCCATGCCTGTTGCACTTGGTCAATTAACATAAGGATGATTAATGCTGCTTGGGGATGACACTGGCATTGTCCTCTGATGATGTCCCATATGTGCTTGATTGGAGACATGTCCACACTCTGTAGTGCATGTTGGGTTACAACAGCAGTATGTGCACGAGCCTTATCCTGTTGGAAGACAACACCAGGAATTTTGACATTTTTAGGTTTTCAGTTATTCCAGTGCTTTGGAACTTTTTTTAATACTTGTTGGAGGAGGTCCAAATGTTCTTCCTATGTGGATGTTACAATTAATACACACATCAAAAAATGTTTTGCATCACCCCGGTTCCCAGACCTCCTGAAGATAGATGTTGACTATTGAATATTGTATCACCGACACAGTCCCTTTGACTGTTCAGAGATGTCACTAAACCCAGCCAAAGATGTAAACAACCATGCATAGCAGAACCTATTAGATGGAGAGGGTCTGACAGCTGATCAGTTCCAGTCATTCTGCCAGGAAGGAGGTACACGACCGTGTTGTCTGTAATTCAACCATGCCTAGACAGTCAATACCACGGTTCGATCGCGTCCGCATTGTTACTTTGTACCAGCAAGGGCTCTCAACAAGGAAAGTGTCCAGGTGTCTCAGAGTGAACCAAAGTGATGTTGTTTGGACATGGAGGAGATACAGAGACAGGAACTGTCGGTGACATGCCTTGCTCAGGCCGCCTAAGAGCTACTGCTGCAGTGGATGACCACTACCTATGGATTATGGCTTGGAGGAACTCTGACAGCAACACCACCATGTTAGATAATCCTTTTTGTGCAGCCACAGGACATCATGTTAAGACTCAAACTGTGCGCAATGGGCTGCATGATGTGCAACTCCACTCCCAACATCCATGGCGAGGTCTATCTTTGCAACCACGACACCACGCATTGCAGTACAGATGGGCCCAACAACATGTCGAATGGACCACTCAGGATTGGTGTCACATTCTCTTCACCTATGAGCATCGCGTATACCTTCAACGAGACAATTGTTGGAGACGTGTTTGGAGGCAACCCAGTCAGGCTGAACACCTTAGACACACTGTCCAGCAAGGACAACGAGTTAGAGGTTCCCTGCTGTTTTGGGGTGGCATTACGTGGGGCCGACATACGCTGCTGGTGGTCATGGAAGGCACCGTAACAGCTGTACAATAAGTGAATGCCATCCTCCAACCGATAGCCCATGGGACACTATACAAGGGATGCCAGTAAGTTTTGTGGGAGTAAATATCAAGTTTGTGTTTGTACACCCAAATAATACCTGGACACTATTCAAAAATTTTAACATAGGCTGTTAATATTTGCTCTAATTCAGATTGTTGTGTGGCATGTATGCAGTCAGATTCTTGTGTCTTTGAATGTATCAATTCTGGTAAGCTGGAGCATTGATTCAGTTCTGTCTCAAATGTGGCTCACAGAGTTCACTGACAAATTGCAATTTTATCACTTGGCACTAAGTCCGAGGTCAAAGATTTACCCCCTATAGTTTCCCTGCAGAGAGGTCTATAATTAAGTCCTCTCACACAAAAAAAAATTCCCTCAGCACACTCTGTCGTTAATCCATTAACAATAAGGAATGAGTGTGGATGCTTCATTTCTCCTAACTTGACTTCAAAGAAGACTTTTAGTTTTATGGCCTTTGATTTGGGGGACAAAGCTCCCAGAGTGTCAGAACTCTTCTTTATTCTGTAATTCTATGGACTAATCCAGATGATACAGCACTTGTTATAGGCTACCATGTTGTTCATTATACATCTTGGTGTTGAAAACCACCTTTCTCAACCACTCTTGAATGCCCCTTGATCAATATTTAGCCAAGAAGGTCCATTAAAACTCTTTGTATTTTTGATATGTATCAGCAGCTTCTGTGGCCCAGAATTCTCCATCGGTTTGCATGAATCCAGCCACAAGCTTCATTTTCTGATCCCCATTCCAGGAGTTTGAGAGTACTGCACAGAACGATTTTATAAAAACCATAATATGTTTGCAACAGTTGTCACATGCAGACACACTGAATTGTCTGTGCTGTATGATGTTCTCCTCTAACTCTGCATTTGCAATGAGAGTAGTAGTACCTAATACAGAGTACTTGTCGCTGCATGAGGTTGTGACTCTGTACTTGTACCTGCATTTGGTCCGTACCCACCAATAGGTGCTGATACATCCTTCATTGAAGTGACAGAAGAACTGTCATGCTCTATCATGTGGTTCATTTGGGTAATATCCTGCTTTATAGTAGTGACTTGATCGTAGCCTTGCACCAGTCTTTTATTCCCTTGCTGATGGAATATTTAAACTCTTTTACTTCAGCAGACAAGGCCTACATCATTTTTTCAAGCTCCCTTTCAGCACTCTAAAGTTGTTGATCAATTATTTCTGCAATGCACCTGTTGATTTCTTCTTTAAGAGCATAAAACGCAAGTTTCCCTTGCATCTGCTATTGCGTTCCCAGTGGGAAAATTTATCCTCTATTGCCTGACTGATTTGTTCTTCCTTTTCCTTTTGCCAACTAGCCATTTCTGTTTTTAGCATGTATTTGTATTTGTCAAACTGCTGAGTTATCTTTTTACGCTCTCTAGTGATAGTTTCCAATTTAGCTACTAGATCATTCTGTGCTTTCAAGTTATCTGTTTTCAATTGTTCCATTTGTGAAATTATATTTGTTTGCGCTGTGGACAATATGTCCTGTGCAGATGATATTTCATCAATTTGTTTAGCCATATTGGCTTATGCTCTAGGCAGCTCGCCAAGTTTCGTGAGCAGTTTATTTTTTGTGGTTTCCTGCATAGCAAGCTTGGAAGTCATTTCCAAGCTTAATCTCTGTAATTTTTGTAGCTTTTCATCTATTTGATTGGTGGGTTAGTTATGGGTTATACTCCTTCATCTACATCGAAAATATCTGATGCCATCTCCCTGCATAGCAAGCACAGAAGTCATTTCCAAGCTTAATCTCCGTAATTTTTGTAGCATTTCATCTATTTGATTGGCTGGCTTAGTTATGAGTTATACTTCTTTGTCTACATCAAACATAATTGATGCCATCTTGATATGATTAAGAAAATAAAAATTTTAGTAATGGGAAAGTAATATTAAATATTAAATGCAACACAAACCAACCTACTTTTGATAGATGGTTTGTTTCAGTTATTTACTCAGTGTGGTCAGACACCATGAAGTGGCTGACAATTGATGATCAAAACAATCCCCAAATAACTACTGCATCCTACACTCTTCTGAGTCTGTGTACTGTATCCATCTCTTGCTCTCCTTCTATGATTCATTAACCCCCACACTTCCCACCAATAATAAATTCACAATCCCTTGATGTCTCAGAATGTGCTCTGTCAACTGATTCCTTCTTATAGTCAGGCTGAGCCACAAATTTCTTTTCTCATCATTTCTATTCAATGCCTCCTCATTAGTTATGTGAACTACCCACATAATCTTCAGCATTCTTCTGGACACCACATTTCAAAAGCTTATATTCTTTTCTTTTGTAAACTGTTTATCATCCGCATTTCACTTCCACACTTTGCTAAACTCCAGGCAAATACCTTCAGAAAAAGACTTTCTAATGCTTAAATCTATATTCAGTGTTAACAAATTTCTCTTCTTCAGAAACACTTTTCTTGCCATTACCAGTCTTCATTATCTACCCTTTTTACTTCAATCATCATCAGTTATTTTGCTGCCCAGAATAATAAAACTCATCTTCTACTTTAAGTGCCTCCTTTGCTAATATAATTCCTTCTGTATAACCTGATTTAATTTGACTACATTTCATTATCCTTTTTTGTTGTAGTTGATTTTCAAGACACTATCCATTCCATTTAACTGCTCTTCCAAGTCCTTTGCTATCTCTGACAGAATTACGATGTCATCAGCAAAGCTCACGTTTTTTTAATTCTTCTCTCAGAACTTTAATACCTACTCCAAATGTTTCTTTGGTTTTCTTTACTGCTTGCTCAATGTACAGATAGAATAACATCTGGGATAGGCTACAACCCTGTCTCACTCCTCTCTAAACTACTTTTTCCCTTTCATGCCCCTCGACTCTTTAACTGCCATATGGTTTCTGTACAAGTTGTAAATAGCCTTTTGCTCACTGTATTTGACCCCTGTTGCCTTCAGAATTTCAGAGAGAATATTCCAGTCAACATTGCCAAAACCTTTCACTAAGTTTACAAATACTACAAGCATAGTTTTGCCTCTCCTTAACCTATCTTCTAAAGTAAGCTGTGGGGTCAGTATCACTTATGGTGTTACTGAATTTCTCTGAAATCCAAACTGATCTTTCCTGAGATTAGCTTCTACTAGTTTTTCCATTCTTTCATAAAGGATTTGCATTAGTATTTTACGACCATGACTTATTAAAATGGTAGTTCAGTAATTTTCACACCTGTCAGCAATTGGAATTATTGTATTCTTCTTGAAGTCTAAGGGTACCTATCTCATATATCTTGCTCACCAGATGGAATAATTTTGTCATGGCTGGCTCTCCCAAGGCTATCAGTCGTTCTGATGGAATGTCGTCTACTCCTGGGGCCTTGCTTCAATTTCAATCTTTCATTGCTCTGTCAAATTCTTCGCACAGTATCATATCTCCCATCTCATCCCAATCTACGTCCACTTCCCTTTCTATAATATTGCTTTCAAGTTTATTCCCTTTGTATAAACCCCTCCTTCCAGTTTTCAGCTTTCCCTTCTGTGGTTAGGACTGGTTTTCCATCTGAACTATTGACATTCATACAGCTGCTTCTTTTTTTCCAAAGTCCTCTTTAATTTTCCTGTGGGTGGTATCTGTCTTCCCCCTAGTGAAATATGCTTCTAAATCCTTATATTTGTCCTCTAGCCATTCCTTCTTAGTCATTTTGTACTTCCTGTCAATCTCCTTTTCTAGACGTTTGTGTTCCCTTTCACCTGCCTCATTTGCTGCATATTTAAAGTTTCTTCTTTCATCAGTTAAATTTGATATCTCCAGTGTTATTGAAGGATTTCTAATAGGCGTGGTCTTTTTACCTATTTGATCCTCTGCTGCCTTCACTATTTCATCTCTTAAAGCTATCCATTTGTCTTCTACTGTATTCCTTTCCCCTGTTCAGTCATCTGTTGCATTATGATCCCTCTGAAACTTCAAACAACCTCTGGTTCTTTCATCTTATCCAGGCCCCATCTCCTTTATTTCCTACCTTTCTGCAATTTACTCAGCTTTAATCTACAGTTCATAACCAATACATTGTGGGCAGAGTCCACATCTTCCCCTGAAAATGTCTTACAACTTAAAATCTGGTTCTGAAATCTCTATTTTGCCATTATATAATCAGTCTGAAACCTTCCATTGTCTTCAGGTCTCTTCACATATACAACCTTCTTTCATGATTCTTAAAGCAAGTGTTTGCTAAGTTTAAATTATGCTCTGAGCAAAATTCTACCAGCTGGCTTCCTCTTTCTTTCCTTTCCCCCCCAGTCCATGTTCACTTACTATTTTTCCTAGTATCAAATTCCAGTCCCCATGACAATTAAATTAACTAATGGAGTTATTCCTTGTATCTCCTCATTGTTGCTGTTGTGGTCTTCAGTCCTGAGACTGGTTTGATGAAGCTCTCCATGCTAATCTATCCTGTGCAAGCTCCTTCATCTCCCAGTACCTACTGCAACCTACATCCTTCTGAATTTGTTTAGTGTATTCATCTCTTGGTCTCCCTCTACGATTTTTACCCTCCATGCTGCCCTCCAATGCTAAATTTGTGATCCTTTGATGCCTCAGGACATGTCCTTCCAACCGAACCCTTCTTCTAGTCAAGTTGTGCCACAAACTTCTCTTCTCCCCAATCCTATTCAACACCTACCTGCCCGGTTAAGGGATCTGACATTCCACGCTCCGAACCGTAGAATGCCAGTTTTATTTCTCCTGATAACGATGTCCTCTTGAGTAATCCCCACCCAGAGATCCGAATGGGGGACTATTTTACCTCCGGAATATTTTACCCAAGAGGACGCCATCATCATTTAACCATACAGTAAAGCTGCATGCCCTCGGGAAAAATTACGGCTGTAGTTTCCCCTTGCTTTTAGCCGTTCGCAGTACCAGCACAGCAAGGCCGTTTTGGTTAGTGTTACAAGGCCAGATTAGTCAATCATCCAGACTGTTGCCCCTGCAACTACTGAAAAGGCTGCTGCCCCTCTTCAGGAACCACACGTTTGTCTGGCCTCTCAACAAATACCCCTCCATTGTGGTTGCACCTACAGTACGGCTATCTGTATTGTTGAGGCACGCAAGCCTCCCCACCAATGGCAAGGTCCATGGTTCATGGGGGGAGGATCTCCTCATACATTTCTCTAATCTCTTCTTCACCTGCACAGCTAGATGGCTTATAAACTTATCCTACCATTGTGAGTGTTGGGTTTATGTCTATCTTGGCTACAATAAGGCATTCACTATGCTGTTCATAGCAGCTTACACACATTCCTATTTTCTTATTCATTATTAAATCTACTCTTGCATTACTCCTATTTGTTTTGTATTTATAATTCTGTATGCACCTCACCAGAAGTCCTGTTCCTCGTGCCATAAAACTTTACTAATTCCCGATATATGTAACTTCAACTTATCCATTTTCCTTTTTCAATTTTCTAATCCATCTGCACAATTATGGGACCTAACATTCCACACTCCAGTATGTAGAACACCCGTTTTGTTTCTCTTGACGACAACATCCTCAGAAGTAGGCCTGACCTGGAGATCTAAATGGGTGACTATTTTACCTCCTGAATATTGTACCAAATAGGCTTCCATCAGAAGTCAGCCATACAGTAGAGCTGCATATCCTCAGGAAAAATTACAGCTGTAGTTTCCCCTTGCTTTCAGCTGCTCACAGAACCAACACAGCAAGGCTGTTTTAGTTCATGTTACAATGCCTGATCAGTAAATCATCCAGACTGTTGCCCCTGCAACTACTGAAAAGGCTGTTGCCCCTCTTCCGGAACCACAGATTTGTCTGACCTCTCAACAGAGACCCCTCCATTGTGGTTGGACCTATGGTATGGCCCCCCATTATCACTGCAGCATGCAAGCCACCCCATTGACAGCAAGGATCGTGATTCATAGACCATGTGTTACGAAAAATCATACACTCCCAACCATTGTCAGCTTCTCACTCCAGTCCTTCCAACGGAATCAGTTTTTGTTGACATCCAACTCAACTACATCTACATTTGCATCAACATCATTATACATACTCCGCAAGCCGCCATATCGTGCATGGCGGAGGGTACACTGTATCACTACTAATTGTTTCCTTCCCTGTTCCACATGCACATAGAGCAAGGGAAAACCAACAGTCTATATGCCTCTGTATGAGCTCTAATTCTTTGTATCTTATCTTTGTGGTCCCTGCACCAAGTGAACATTAGCTGCAGTAGGACTGTTCTGCAGTTAACTTCAAATGCCAGTTCTCTAAACCTTCTCAGTATTGTTCTTCAAAATGAATGTCTTCTCCCCTCCAGAATTCCCACCTGAGTTCCCAAAGCATATCCATTAGACTTGTATGCTGATCAAACCTAATGGTAACAAATCTAGCAACTCACCTCTGAACTGCTTCAGTGTCTTTTTTTCAATCCGAGCTAGTGCAGATCTCTCACACTTGAGCAGTACTCAAGAATAGCTTGCACTAGCATTCTATACACTTCTGGAAATGGAAAAAAGAACACATTGACACCGGTGTGTCAGACCCACCATACTTGCTCCGGACACTGCGAGAGGGCTGTACAAGCAATGATCACACGCACGGCACAGCGGACACACCAGGAACCACGGTGTTGGCCGTCGAATGGCGCTAGCTGCGCAGCATTTGTGCACCGCCGCCGTCAGTGTCAGCCAGTTTGCCGTGGCATACGGAGCTCCATCGCAGTCTTTAACACTGGTAGCATGCCGCGACAGCGTGGACGTGAACCGTATGTGCAGTTGACGGACTTTGAGCGAGGGCGTATAGTGGGCATGCGGGAGGCCGGGTGGACGTACCGCCGAATTGCTCAACACGTGGGGCGTGAGGTCTCCACAGTACATCGATGTTGTCGCCAGTGGTCGGCGGAAGGTGCACATGCCCGTCGACCTGGGACCGAACCGCAGCGACGCACGGATGCACGCCAAGACCGTAGGATCCTACGCAGTGCCGTAAGGGACCGCACCGCCACTTCCCAGCAAATTAGGAACACTGTCGCTCCTGGGGTATCGGCGAGGACCATTCACAACCGTCTCCATGAAGCTGGGCTACGGCCCCGCACACCGTTAGGCCGTCTTCCGTTCACGCCCCAACATCGTGCAGCCCGCCTCCAGTGGTGTCGCGACAGGCGTGAATGGAGGGACGAATGGAGACGTGTCGTCTTCGGCGATGAGAGTCGCTTCTGCCTTGGTGCCAATGATGGTCGTATGCGTGTTTGGCGCCATGCAGGTGAGCGCCACAATCAGGACTGCATACGACCGAGGCACACAGGGCCAACACCCGGCATCATGGTGTGGGGAGTGATCTCCTACACTGGCCGTACACCACTGGTGATCGTCGAGGGGACACTGAATAGTGCACGGTACATCCAAACCGTCATCGAACCCATCGTTCTACCATTCCTAGACTGGCAAGGGAACTTGCTGTTCCAACAGGACAATGCACGTCCGCATGTATCCCGTGCCACCCAACGTGCTCTAGAAGGTGTAAGTCAACTACCCTGGCCAGCGAGATCTCCGGATCTGTCCCCCATTGAGCATGTTTGGGACTGGATGAAGCGTCGTCTCACGCGGTCTGCACGTCCAGCACGAACGCTGGTCCAACTGAGGCGCCAGGTGGAAATGGCATGGCAAGCCGTTCCACAGGACTACATCCAGCATCTCTACGATCGTCTCCATGGGAGAATAGCAGCCTGCATTGCTGCGAAAGGTGGATATACACTGTACTAGTGCCGACATTGTGCATGCTCTGTTGCCTGTGTCTATGTGCCTGTGGTTCTGTCAGTGTGATCATGTGATGTATCTGACCCCAGGAATGTGTCAATAAAGTTTCCCCTTCCTGGGACAATGAATTCACGGTGTTCTTATTTCAATTTCCAGGAGTGTATGTGGTCTCCTGTACAAATGAACCACACTTTTCTAAAATTCTCCCAATAAACTGAAGTCGACCATTCACCTTCCCTATCACAATCGCCAGATGCTCTTTCCATTTCATATCGCTTTGCAACATTACACTGAGATATTTAAACAACATGACTGTGTCAAGCAGGACATTACTAATGCTGTACCTGAACATTACAGGTTTGTTTATCCTACTCATCTGCATTAACATACATTTTTCTACATTTTGAGCCTGCTGCTTTCATCACACCAACTAGAAATTTTGTCTAGGTCATCTTGTATCACTGATATTTGACGCCTTCCAGTAAACCATAGCATCATCAGAAAAGAACCACAGATTGCTACCCATTTGTTCACCAGATCATTATGTATACAAGGTGTTACAAAAAGGTATGGCCAAACTTTCAGGAAACATTCCTCACACACAAATAAAGAAAAAATGTTATGTGGACATGCGTCCGGAAACACTTAATTTCCATGTTAGAGCTCATTTTAGTTTCATCAAAGTTGGCCCAATTGAAGGAAGGTAATGTTGACTTTGGTGCTTGTGTTGACATGCGACTCATTACTCTACAGTACTAGCATCAAGCACATCAGTACGTAGCATCAACAGGTTAGTGTTCATCACGAACGTGGTTTTGCAGTCAGTGCAATGTTTACAAATGCGGAGTTGGCATATGCCCATTTGATGTATGGATTAGCATGGGGCAATAGCCGTGGCGCGGTACATTTGTATCAAGACAGTGTCCCAACAGGAAGACGTTCGAAGCAATTGATCGGCGTCTTAGGGAGCACGGAACATTCCAGCCTATGACTTGCGACTGGGGAAGACCTAGAACGATGAGGACACTTGCAATGGACGAGGCAATTCTTCGCGTAGTTGACGATAACC
Source organism: Schistocerca cancellata (assembly GCF_023864275.1). Taxonomy (NCBI): domain Eukaryota; kingdom Metazoa; phylum Arthropoda; class Insecta; order Orthoptera; family Acrididae; genus Schistocerca; species Schistocerca cancellata. The sequence continues at coordinate 640,945,585 of NC_064631.1, read as the reverse complement.
CTAATGTCAGCGTCAGAGAAGTTGCTGCTGTACAAGGTAACATTGACCACGTCACTGTATGGAGAGTGCTATGGGAGAACCATTTGTTTCCGTACCATTTACAGCGTGTGCAGGCACTATCAGCAGCTGATTGGCCTCCACGGGTACACTTCTGCGAATGGTTCATCCAACAATGTGTCAATCCTCATTTCAGTGCAAATGTTCTCTTTGCGGATGAGGCTTCATTCCAACGTGATCAAATTGTAAATTTTCACAATCAACATGTGTGGGCTGACAAGAATCCTCACGCAATTGTGCAATCACGTCATCAACACAGATTTTCTGTGAACGTTTGGGCAGGCACTGTTGGTGATGTCTTGATTGGGCCCCATGTTCTTCCACCTACGCTCAATGGAGCATGTTATCATGATTTCATATGGGATACTCTACCTGTGCTGCTAGAACATGTGCCTTTACAAGTACGACACAACATGTGGTTCATGCACGATGGAGCTCCTGCACATTTCAGTTGAAGTGTTCGTACGCTTCTCAACAACAGATTCGGTGACCGATGGATTGGTAGAGGCGGACCAATTCCGTGGCCTCCATGCTCTCCTGACCTCAACCCTCTTGAATTTCATTTATGGGGGCATTTGAAAGCTCTTGTCTACGCAACCCCGGTACCAAATGTAGAGACTCTCCATTCTTGTATTGTGGATGGCTGTGATACAATATGCCATTCTCCAGGGTGCATCAGCGCATCAGGGATTCCATGCGATGGAGGGTGGATGCACGTATCCTCACTAACGGAGGACATTTTGAACATTTCCTGTAACAAAGTGTTTGAAGTCGCGCTGGTACGTTCTGTTGCTGTGTGTTTCCATTCCATGATTACCGTATTTACTCGAATCTAAGCCGCACTTGAATCTAAGCCGCACCTGAAAAATGAGACTCGAAATAAAGGGAAAAAAAATTCCCAAATCTAAGCCGCACCTGAAATCTGAGACTCGAAATTCAAGGGGAGAGAAAAGTTTTAGGCCGCACCTCCAAATCGAAACAAAGTTGGTCCGTTGAAATATGAGACACAATTTAGGCCGAATGAATGACGATACAGCTACAGTAGTTTGGTTCGAGTTGAAAGCTTAGCAGTTAAGCTTTACCAGGTAGCCATTGCTATGCGTCAGGCGCTCCGTCTGTATTTATACGGATACCCTTCCTTTTTCACGTGCTTCGTCTGGTTTGAATCGATTGCTTATTTTGCTTTGATCTGGTAAGTGCTGTTTTCTATGTTATAGGTGTTTACGTCAGTCACTCTAAGCTGAAAATGCATTACTATACTGTATCATGCATTGTTTGTCGTATTCTGATGGTGCGTGTTTATGGCCTGTCGCTGCTCGCGGCATGGCTTGCTTTTGTGTGCGCTACCGCCGCCTACAATTAAAAAAAGAGAGGAATCGTCTCATTAGCAAAACAATGGCAAGAGACTGCTATTTGTTGTTACTTAGACTGCTGCTTTCTTTGATAATGATCAACAAGAACCAAATAATAGGCTGCGTATGATAGAATATGTTCTGAACGAGAGTTTGGCGAAAATTTTTCTCCGTTTGAAAATCTTTGCGGCCGCTTCTTTAGTACATCAAATTCTGCACAGAAATTAGTCATCTTAGATTTAAAAATCTAGTCAGTTGCCGTGCTTCATTTCTGACTGTATCACTATTAGGCATAAGAGTAATACGAATATAAACATGACACGATACGTATATTCTTCCGCATTTGCTATTGTCTCACTCTAGTTTCGTAGTTTATTTGGCAGACAGGATTTAAATGAGATAGAAGCAAACACGAAAGAATACATGGCAAAATGTTTATATTCGTATTATTCTTATGGTGAAGAGAATACTGCATGTGATTCACATTTCATCAGGTTCCTATTAGCAACCATCTCTTGTCACAGGTAGGAAAAAATTCAGAACGTAGAGTTGGCCATATTGACAAAAATCCCAGTATTACCAGTCGGATTTTCGTAGTACATTGAAATTCGAAGATGAACAATACGGAATTTGTATTTACTTCGTTGGATAATGTATGAAAATGCAGTGGTCGAAACTCGGGCGGAGAAAAAAAGCTCGTCTTCCAATTTTTTTTTTTTTTTTTTTTTTTTTAATTTTATTTACTGACGCAGAGGTTTTGGCGCCAGTATTTATCTTTGTGCCTACAAAGGATACCTGTGTAGCGCTATATATATTCGACGGCAGAAGTTGGTCATGGCAGCACCTATCAACATTTTTCAGAACTTCAGCTTGCTTTGCACTCGATTCTAAGCCGCAGGCGGTTTTTCGGATTACAAAAACTGGAAAAAAAGTGCGGCTTAGATTTGAGTAAATACGGTAATGTGATTTGAAGAGAAGTAATAAAATGAGCTCTAACATGGAAAGTAAGCATTTCCGGACACATGTCCACATAACATATTTTCTTTCTTTGTGTGTGAGGAATGTTTCCTGAAAGTTTAGACGTACCTTTATGTAACACTCTGTATAGAAAATAGCAACGGTCTTATCACACTTCCCTAGGGCACTCTCGATGTTACCCCTGTCTCCAATGAACACTTGCCATTGTGGACAACATACTGGGTTCTATTATGGTAGTCACATATCTGGGAACCTATTCTGTATGCTCCTATCTTCATCAACAGTCTGCAGTGGGGTACCATGTTGAATGCTTTCTGGAAATCTGTTGTTGTTGTTGTCTTCAGTCCTGAGACTAGTTTGATGCAGCTCTCCATGCTAATCTATCCTGTGCAAGCTTCTTCATCTCCCAGTACTTATTGCAACCTACATCCTTCTGAATCTGCTTAGTGTATTCATCTATTGGTCTCCCTCTACGATTTTTACCCTCCACGCTGCCCTCCAATGCTAAATTTGTAATCCCTTGATGCCTCAGAACATATCCTACCAATCGGTCCCTTCTTCTTGTCAAGTTGTGCCACAAACTCCTCTTCTCCCCAATTCTATTCAATACCTTCTCATTAGTTATGTGATCTACCCATCTAATCTTCAGCATTCTTCTGTAGCACCACATTTCGAAAGCTTCTATTCTCTTCTTGTCTAAACTATTTATTGTCCAAGTTTCACTTCCATACATGGTTACACTTCATATAAATACTTTCAGAAACGACTTCCTGACACTTGAACCTATACTCGATGTTAACAAATTTCTCTTCTACAGAAACGCTTTCCTTGCCATTGCCAGTCTACATTTTATATCCTCTCTACTTCGACCATCATCAGTTATTTTGCTTCCCAAATAGCAAAACTCCTTCACTACTTTAAGTGTCTCATTTCCTAGTCTAATTCCCTCAGCATCACCCAACTTAATTCGACTACATTCCATTATCCTCGTTTTGCTTTTGTTGATGTTCATCTCATATCCTCCTTTCAAGACACTGTCCATTCCGTTCAACTGTTCTTCCAAGTCCTTTACTGTCTCTGACAAAATTACAATGTCATCAGCGAACCTCAACATTTTTATTTCTTCTCCATAAACTTTAATACCTACTCCGAATTTTTCTTTTGTTTCCTTTACTGCTTGCTCAATATACAGATTGAATAACATCGGGGAGAAGCTACAACCCTGTCTCACTCCCTTCCCAACCACTGCTTTCCTTTCATGCCCCTCGACTCTTATAACTGCCGTCTGGTTTCTGTACAAATTGTAAATATGCTTTCGCTCCCTGTATTTTACCCCTGCCACCTTCAGAATTTGAAAGAGAGTATTCCAGTCAACATTGTCAAAAGCTTTCTCTAAGTCTACAAATGCTAGAAACGTAGGTTTGCTTTCCTTGATCTATTTTCTAAGATAAGTCATAGGGTCAGTATTGCCTCACGTGTTCCAACATTTCTGCGGAATCCAAACTGATCTTCGCCGAGGTCGACTTCTTCCAGTTTTTCCATTACTCTGTAAAGAATTCGCATTAGTATTTTGCAGCTGTGACTTATTAAACTGATAGTTTGGTAATTTTCACATCTGTCAACACCTGCTTTCTTTGGGATTGGAATTATTATATTCTTCTTGAAGTCTGAGAGTATTTCGCCTGTCTCATACATCTTGCTCACCAGATGGTAGAGTTTTGTCAGGACTGGCTCTCCCAAGGCCATCAGTAATTCCAATGGAATGTTGTTTACTCCCGAGGCCTTGTTTCGACTCAGGTCTTTCAGTGCTCTGTCAAACTCTTCACGCAGTATCGTATCTCCCATTTCACCTTCATCTACATCCTCTTCCATTTCCATTATATTGTCCTCAAGTACATTGCCCTTGTATAGACCCTCTATATACTCCTCCCACCTTTCTGCTTTCCCTTCTTTGCTTAGAACTGTGTTTCCATCTGAGCTCTTGATATTCATACAAGTGGCTCTCTTTTCTCCAAAGGTCTCTTTAATTTTCCTGTAGGCAGTATCTATCTTACCCCTAGTGAGATAAGCATCTACATCCTTACATTTGTCCTCTAGCCATACATGCTTAGCCATTTGGCAATTCCTGTTGATCTCATTTTTGAGACATTTGTATTACTTTTTGCCTGCTTCATTTACTGCGTTTTTATATTTTCTCGTTTCATCAATTAAATTCAATATTTCTTCTGTTACCCGAGGGTTTCTACAAGCCCTCGTCTTTTTACCTACTTGATCCTCTGCTGCCTTCACTACTTCATCCCTCAGAGCTACCCATTCGTCTTCTACTGTATTTCTTTCCCCCATTCCTGTCAATTGTTCCCTTATGCTCTCTCTGAAACTCTGTACAACCTCTGGTTCTTTCAGTTTATCCAGGTCCCATCTCCTTAAATTCCCACCTTTTAGCAGTTTCTTCAGTTTTAATCTACAGTTCATAACCAATAGATTGTGGTCAGAGTCGACATCTGCCCCTGGAAATGTCTTACAATTTAAAACCTGGTTCCTAAATCTCTGTCTTGCCATTATATAATCTATCTGATACCTTCTAGTATCTCCAGGATTCTTCCATGTTCTTTTATGATTATTGAAACAAGTGTTAGCTATTATTAAGTTATGCTCTGTGCAAAATTCTACCAGACGGCTTCCTCTTTCAATTCTTACGCCCAATCCATATTCACCTACTATGTTTCCTTCTCTCCCTTTTCCTACTCTCGAATTCCAGTCACCCATGACTATTAAATTTTCCCTTCACTACCTGAATAATTTCTTTTATCTCATCATACATTTCATCAATTTCTTCATCATCTGCAGAGCTAACTGGCATATAAACTTGTACTACTGTAGTAGGCATGGGCTTCATGTCTATCTTGGCCACAATAATGCATTCACTATGCTGTTTGTAGTAGCTTACCTGCACTCCTATTTTTTTATTCATTATTAAACCTACTCCTGCATTACCCCTATTTGATTTTGTATTTATAACCCTGTATTCACCTGACCAAAAGTCTTGTTCTTCCTGCCAGCGAACTTCACTAATTCCCACTATATCTAACTTTAACCTATCCATTTCCCTTTTTAAATTTTCTAACCTACCTGCCCGATTAAGGGATCTGACATTCCACACTCCCATCCCTAGGATGCCAGTTTTCTTTCTCCTGATAACGACGTCCTCCTGAGTAGTCCCCGCCCGGAGATCCAAATGGGGGACTATTTTACCTCCGGAATATTTTACCCAAGAGGACGCCATCATCATTTAACCATACAGTAAAGCTGCATGCCCTCGGGAAAAATTACGGCTGTAGTTTCCCCTTGCTTCTAGCCGTTCGCAGTACCAGCACAGCAAGGCCATTTTGGTTAGTGTTGCAAGGCCAGATCAGTCAATCATCCCGACTGTTGCCTCTGCAACTACTGAAAAGGCTGCTGCCCCTCTTCAGGAACCACACATTTGTCTGGCCTCTCAGCAGATACCCCTCCGTTGTGGTTGCACCTACGGTACGGCCATCTGTGTCACTGAGGCATGCAAGCCTCCCCACCAACGGCAAGGTCCATGGTTCATGGGGGTAGATCTGGAAATCTAGAAATATGGAATCTGTCTCTTGCCCTTCATCCATAGTTCGCAGAATATGATGTGAGAAAAGAGCAAGATTGGTTTTGTGCAAGTGATGCTTTATAAAGCCATGCTGATATGTGGAAATGAGCATTTCGGTCTCTAGTAAGGATATTGGTCCATAATTTTGTGGGTCTGTTATATTACCTTTCTTATATACAGGAGTCACCTGCACTTTTTCCAGTTGCTTGGCACTTTCCACTGGTTGAGAGATTTGTGACAAATGAAAACTAAAATTGGGATTCCATCTGAATCTGTTCCCCAGCTTACTTATTTTCAACTCTGTCAGTTGTTTCTCTATGCCAGGGATACTTATTACTACATTATCCATAAAGAACTCTGTGCAATGGTCAAATGATGGATTCTCCTGCATGAACCATTCCTTAAACATGGAATTAAAACTTCAGCCTTTCTTTTGCCATCTTTTACTGCCAAACCAGACTGGTCAACAAGTGATTGGATGGAAGCATTAGACCCACTTAATGATTTTACATAGGACCAGAATTTTTTTGGGTTTTCCGCCAGATCTTTAACCAAGATATGACGATGGTAGCTACTGTATGTTTTGCACATTGATCTTCTCACAGACTGTAGTGCTTTGAGAATTTCCGTGTAAATTCTAGAACCACTTGGCCTTCCTCCATCTTGAACAAACAATATTTGAAATAGAACTGCAAGAGAGATGAATCCAACCTACTGCACATTGCATGTTTGTGTGTGCAGGTCTAAAAACAGTCTCAAGCAAAATGTGGACGTGGTGGCCGAACGGCAGCTGACAAGTACTTGCTGTACAATCCATAGAGTTTCAGTGTATGTATAGAGAAGAACAAGGAGTATTTATGTATTATTCTGTGCTTTTAGTGACTGTGATGATTGTTAAGGACAAATGAAAAAATGAAATTAGACTTTCAAGTAATTCATGTGCTGGACTTGCTAGAACCAAGACATGTTCATAAATTACCAGTGATTCTTAAACCAACTCGCTTATGAATGTTAATTTAATGACTTTCTAAAGATTGAAATATGAGAAGACAAAGATATTTATTTGCGGAATGCGAGAATGTTATTCTTGATAGTTAACTACACCATTAATTGGTGAAAACATGCTGCACATGTTCTATTGTCATTAGAGCATGGTGACCAGTGAAAAGGACTGGAAATTTTGAGAAGAAATTGAAGAAGAAGATATGATGTGTTGCAATAGCAACCAGATATAACAAGACAAAAGAAACGTTTCATGTAATTGGATTAAGTCCAAAAATCAAATGGAAAAATTTGTGGATGCAACAAAAGGGAAGATGCAAGGAAGCAATAACAGTAAAAGAATGGAAAGAAGACCTCGACGTATTAGACTAAGAAGAGTTACGATGAGAATAACTCAACTAAGAAGATCCAGTTGGGGGAGTATACAGCTCTCACACACATCTCGGTGACGCTGATGCGGAAACAACATTCAACGCCATCGGCACAAGTTGCAGTTCACTAGTGCTGACCTGCTTCCACAGCTGCTTACCGATGTCAATGTCGACACCAACATCTGACGCCACCATCTTGCTGTTCACTAGTGCTGACTTGCCGTCACATCCGCTTAGCTACATTGCGAGAATTCTATGCCGCAAAATAGAACTTTAGTACCTTAGCAAGAAGTGATACAAATAGTAGAGTGACTTTTATTGATGTAGCTATTATCTACATCTACATCTACATCTACATCTACATCTACATCTACATCTACATCTACATCTACATTTATACTCCGCAAGCCACCCAACGGTGTGTGGTGGAGGGCACTTTATGTGCCACTGTCATTACCTCCCTTTTCTGTTCCAGTCGCGTTTGGTTCATGGGAAGAACGACTGTCTGAAAGCCTCCGTGCGCGCTCGAATCTCTCTAATTTTACATTCGTGATCTCCTCGGGAGGTATAAGTAGGAGGAAGCAATATATTCGATACCTCATCCTGAAACGCACCCTCTCGAAACCTGGCGTGCAAGCTACACCGCGATGCAGAGCGCCTCTCTTGCAGAGTCTGCCACTTGAGTTTGCTAAACATCTCCGTAATGCTATCACGGTTACCAAATAACCCTGTGACGAAATGCGCTGCTCTTCTTTGGATCTTCTCTATCTCCTGCGTCAACCCAATCTGGTACGGATCCCATACTGATGAGCAATACTCAAGTATAGGTCGAACGAGTGTTTTGTAAGCCACCTCCTTTGTTGATGGACTACATTTTCTAAGGACTCTCCCAATGAATCTCAACCTGGTATCCGCCTTACCAACAATTAATTTTATGTGATCATTCCACTTCAAATCGTTCCGCACGCATACTCCCAGATATTTTACAGAAGTAACTGCTACCAGTGTTTGTTCCGCTATCACATAATCATACAATAAAGGATCCTTCTTTCTATGTATTCGCAATACATTACATTTATCTATGTTAAGGGTCAGTTGCCACTCCCTGCACCAAGTGCCTATCCGCTGCAGATCTTCCTGCATTTCGCTACAATTTTCTAATGCTGCAACTTCTCTGTATACTACAGCATCATCCGCAAAAAGCCACATGGAACTCCCGACACTGTCTACTAGGTTATTTATATATATTGTGAAACGCAATGGTCCCATAACACTCCCCTGTGGCATGCCAGAGGTTACCTTAATGTCTGTAGACGTCTCTCCATTGAGAAGAACATGCTGTGTTCTGTTTGCTAAAAACTCTTCAATCCAGCCACACAGCTGGTCTGATATTCTGTAGGCTCTTACTTTGTTTATCAGGCGACAGTGCGGAACTGTATCGAACGCCTTCCGGAAGTCAAGGAAAATAGCATCTACCTGGGAGCTTGTATCTAATATTTTCTGGGTCTCATGAACAAATAAAGTGAGTTGGGTCTCACACGATCGCTGTTTCCGGAATCCATGTTGATTCCTACAGAGTAGATTCTGAGTTTCCAAAAACGAAATGATACGCGAGCAAAAAACATGTTCTAAAATTCTACAACAGATCCACGTCAGAGATATAGGTCTATAGTTTTGCGCATCTGCTCGACGACCCTTCTTGAAGGCTGGGACTACCTGTGCTCTTTTCCAATCATTTGGAACCTTCCGTTCCTCTAGAGACTTGCAGTACATGGCTGTTAGAAGGGGGGCAAGTTCTTATTATACTCAGAGTTGATTTTTTTTTAATGATTACTATGGCTAAATCTCATAAGAATACGAATCAGGATTAGCAAACTGGGGAAATGTCAGAACCAGGCATGGCTATGAAAATTAGTAAACAAGGGCCAGACTGGCCTGAATTAGTAAACCTAATCAAAGCCCAAAATGCTAAATTAGATGCCCAGAGTGCAGCGTCAACTGCTCAAAATGAAACCTTAAGTAAAGAACTAGGCTCAGTAAATTCTCAATGCTAAAGTAGAATCGCAAAGCAAAGGATTTGGTAGTCTATGCAAAAGCATGGGGGCTTTAAAGACTGAATTTGATGATTTAAATAATAAAGTAGAGGATTTGAAATTAGAATTAAAGAATGAAGTAACTAACTCTTTAAACATCTATGCAAATCAACTGTTCACTGGCTTTAGTCAGAAACAGAATAATCAAATTCAGGATTTGATTTAAAAAAAGTTAGACTTTGATATTGAAGATAAATGTAATAATGTGGATTCTGAACTTAGTGGAAGGTTAGGATCATTTGAAAATGTGTGTAATGTTAACTTTGATACTGTAAAACAGAGACTGCATACTTTGAAAGGGAGCATCAATAAGAGTAGCGAATTAATACCAATAAACCAGTCACAAATTACAAGCGTAAGTCCTTGAGTAGACAGTGTAGAAAGAAGCTTCAAAGAGAAGGTAGCAAGCTCTGATATCATAAATGTAATTAGTCTGGAGGAACAAGTAGAAGAAAGTCACTGAGAGAATAACATCTGGCAATGTATCACCTATGGCTTCTTCTGAACTTACTGATGCCAGGAAGGGCATAGACGCGCTCTGGAGAGAAGTCAAACTTATCCAGCAACAAGTAGAAAAATGAGTAACATCACTAATGTTGTGTTACGTAGTGAAGTAGTGATTGTTTTGAAGTGGGAAGACTTTCAAACAAAATTTAATGAGAAGTACTGGTCTGCACTTGCTCAAGTGAAGCTAATCTCAGATCCATGGGATCCGGGCGGAGTCACATATCTCCCAGGGACATTAACATTCTTAGTTAATGGGCGGAATGACAACCGTTGGGTCCTGAGCTGTTTTTGGTGTTTCTTCTGTAATAATTTTCCTGCACCAAATTCCCCAAAACTCTTCAACTGTTCTATCCTCCCACATTTAGAGGTACTGGTAAAAGCCTTACAAGCAAGAATTTGTCATTACGTCAGTCAAAATTGCTTCTGGTAAGAAATTTACTTGTTCCAGTCATTTAGACTACTAACAAACTCTAACTCCCTATGAATTTTTGATTGCGTCGTCCTCGGTTGTGAGAGAAACATACCAGCGAGCATTTGTTATTACGTCATCCAAAATTGCTCCTGGTAAGAGATTTTCTTGTTCCAGTCTGTTAGATGTCCCAACTTTGCTCAGATACAGCATGAGGCAGAGAATTGCACACATGTTGTCTCTGATCTCAGTCATTTAGCACAGCCTTGGGACAGGATATATTAGGTGCCTAGTCAGTTCTTATCTCCCTTGGTCATGGGAATACTATTCTCATGCAGAATATGATATAGTCAAGCCAGATTTTGCCTTTTTGCTCTACATGAAGTTTCTGTCCATAGGACAACTGCATTATTCTTTGACAGATGTACCGCCATACTCGGTCCAGAGTTCAAATTTATGTTTCCTAATGCACATTTGTCTTAACGAATGGAAGTGAATATTATGTTAGCAGAACATATAATATTGGATGAATAATTAAATAATGATGATACTATAACATATAATGTTCTATTTTGTATAGAATATTTTATACCTTTTATGAGATGTGATGTGGACAGGAGAGTTTGTAATGATTTTGCAAGGGGAGGGTAGTGTAAATAAGACCATGATTTACACCAACAGATAAATCATGGCTAACACAGAACATACATCACACTTTTCAAACAACCCTTGCAAACAAGTGCGACTGGTTCTTCACCATTTGCCGCTTCCATAGAGTTGCTAAGATTTTCTTCAGGGACCTCAAGGGTGAAGGTGGGAATGTCCATTCTGTAGGAGACGATTTAACACCATACCTCCTCCGGCTTCTCACCCAAGTACCGGCGAGGTAGGGATCCTGGAGAAGGGAGGTGGGAAGGGTTTCCTGTCTTTGGGGCTGTCTTCTTTCTCTTCTTCGATCTTAGCAACCATTTCTATTTTTTCCTTTCTTACTTCTCTTTTGAGGACCTAACTATTTTTTCCCTCTTTCCATATTCATATACTTCTGTTGCAGAGGTCCTTCCTAGTCTCCGTGGTTTCCAATAACCTACAACTTATTTTCATGTAAGAAGACTGAAGAATCAGAACACAAAAGCACACTTATGCATACACGCCAAGAAATATGAATACACAAACAATGAAGTTACAGATTAGAAGGATATAAGAACCGTCAAGGATTGTAGGGGAGAAGATATATGTACATCTAGAAAGATGCACACTTTGTTTTTATTATGACAGTTGTACATCACCTATTTACATGAAAAGCCATAAAATATATAAAAGAACAATGAAGATTCCATATTGCATATGTACATAAGTATAGAAAAATTATGTGACTTACCAAATGAAAGTGCTGGCAGGTTGATAGATACACAAACATACACACAAAATTCAAGCCTTCGCAACCAACAGTTTTCCCACGTGGAATGTTTCCCTCTATTATATAAGTATAGAAAAACTATGATGATCTTACATCGAGTATACATAAGCAGGAAACATGAGTAATGGAGGAGAACGCAAGCCAGATTGGAGTATATTGTGATGCTTATTTAAGAAAAGTCAGTGTAGCAAATACTCGGATAAAATGATAAATCATAGGATAGTGGGGCTTGAACAAAATAGGTAGACATAGTATCTACCATTAGTTGAATAATATGTGTAGACATAGTGTCTACTAAGATCATAGAAGTTGAAAAGTAGGAGAGTACTCTAGGGTATTAAATGAGGTACTAAGAAGTGAGAGTGAAGTGTAAAATAGATTTTTATTTTACCAGGAAATATTTTATTATTGTGTACGTAAAGATGTATACTAGGGCAATGAACCATGAGGCCTACTCATAAAGGATATGGGTGGTGTACCTGGCATTTGCTAAGGATATAGGGCAGGCATACCTACATAGAGATAGGATGACCTGTGGCCTGATGAATAGTGATGTTTTACAAAGGGGCATACCTACCAGAACAGAAGGAGGAAGTGAACTCATAGGGTCAACCCACATGTAAGGCATAGGTACTGATCCTAGGGGAAAAGGACAGTATCGTGACAGAAGTCACACATTGAATAGGAATTATTATGGTAAGTTTGAATTCTATATATCACTCGCATTATTATGTTTTATGTGAATTTACAAGGGTCTAAAAGAATACTTTCAGTTGCTCAGAGTTCCTCCAGACTACAAACTACTATAAATAATGATACTAGTATGTTCTAAAGAAAAAATAGTGCAAGGAATTAGAATAAAGAATAAAATATTCAAGTGTCATGAACACCTGGAGGTTACGATTGGAAACTAAAGGTTTAGTCCTCACGATTCCTAGATATAAGAAAACAAACTCCAACATTGATTGAAATGTTCATGTTTTATAATTAAAGTAAAATGAAAAAAATATGGAATAGCTAAATAATAAGATAAGGGGTATTCACGGTTATGAAAAGAACAAGGTATACTTTTGAAATATGAATTGTTATTATATGTGATATAAATGTACATAATGATTGTATATAAAATATAGCATATTTGATCTGAGGAGAGGGGGGAGGGGGGGGGGGCAAGTAGTGCTTTGAGAATTTCCAAGATATTTTAAATATAAGTGTGAGAGAGACGAATCTGACCTACTACGCATTGCATGTTTGTGTGTGAAGGTCTAAAAACAGTCACAAGCAAAATGTGGATGCGGAGCTGAACGGCGGCTGACAAGTACCTGCTGTATGGTCCATAGTGTTTATGTGTATGTGTAGAAAAGAACAAGGAGTCTTTATGTATTATTCTGTGCTTTTAGTGACTTTGATGATTGTTAAGGACAAATGAAGAAATGATATTAGACTTTCAAGTAATTCATGTGTTGGACTTGCTAGAAGCAAGACATGTTTGTAAATTATGTGGTTGTTAAACCAACGCTATTGTAAATGTATTTAAGTGAGTCTAGTGTGAGACAAATTGGTTGACTTGCAAACTTTCAAATATTTATGCGAGAAATGGTGAATTTGTTCTTTGTGGAAGCTGAAATATACCAAGACTAAACTAAACATATTTTGCGAGTATCCACTTATTTCATGAGTAGAGAGAGAGTGCGAGAGAGAGTCTGATAAATTCCATTAACCAGCAGCATTCTTCGGAGAAGAAGTTTTCTGAGATTGACGTAGCCGGCAATCCAGAGAAGAAGCTTGGCAGTGCTTACCAAGTAAGTCAACTGATGTGAGAGAGGCATGAATTTTGCAATCCAGCTTCACATTGATTCTTGTCATCGAAAGTGTTAGAAGATGCATAAATCTCTGCTAAACTTTGGATGTCGTCATCTGTGCATCCTCTTTTGAATTGAGAGAGCAACAGCTTTTGCTTCCTCAGCATTTTCCAAATTTTGCCATTGAACCATGGTGGATCTTTTCTTTTATTAATCCATTTACTAGGCACATACTTTTCCAGAACATGATTTACAATCTATTTAAACTTTGCCTATAATTCCTCTATGTCCCTCATTCTGGAACTAAATGACTGCAGCTCACTGTCTAAGTGAGATGCTAACAATGGCTTGTCTCCCCTTTCTAGCAGAAACACTCTTCTAACCCTCTTGACTGATTTATTAACTTCATAATGATAGTCACTATGATAACATGATCACAAATCCCTATCTTTATATTGATGCCATTGATAAGGTCCGGCCTGTTTGCAGCTACAAGTTCCAAGATATTTCCATTGTGTGTGGGACGCCAAACTAGCTGCTCAAGACAGTTTTTGGAAAACATGTTCAAAAGTACTTCACAAGACAGTCTGTCTGCATCTCCTATAATGAATCCACACATGTCCCAGTCTATAGTTGGTAGGTTCAAGCTGCCACCAACTAGCATTGCATGATCTGGGTATTTATATGCAACTCACTATTGACTTTATCTGAATGACTCTAGAACTGTCACAGCGGAGTTGGTTAAAACATGATAAAATTTTCTCTTAAATACAGTTAATTTCAGGATTATCTCCGCCATAGCCGGTCCCAAGCCTGGTTGAGAAAGGAGGAGGGGGAGGAGTAACACCTCATTAAGAAAACCTTGGTTCACCTGGCCCGGGTGATAGTACCTCGTGAGGGCCCCTTGCCAGGGGTACAGTGAAGACCTCAATGGCAGCAAAGGTGGAGAAGATGGACTTGTGTATGGTGGAGCTGGCGGAAAACGCACCTTTTCTCTTTGGGTACAAAAAGAGTACATGTAGCAACTGTACCGCACAGGGGAGGCTACAGACAGTGTCTGACTCACGGTGAGCAGTTGATTTTAGGCTGGGCATCCTACTGCCTATGTGGAATGTAACGGGTAACTACAACATTACATTCCCAAGCAGTACATGGTATGTCTTTCCATGTGAAAGATTGCAGAGTTAAAACTTCCCCTCATTCGGATCTCCGGGAGGGGAACACATTGAGAGTAGACATCTTTGAAAGGAAGAAAGGGACAGTGAAGGGAGGAAAGATAAGGACTGGAACATGGAATGTGAGGACACTACTGCAAGCAGGAAAGTTAGAGAATGCAAAATAGGAAACGACAAGGAACAGATTAGATGACCTCGGTTTGTGTGAAATGAGACAGGGAGAGAATGGGGACATAGAAAGTGAAGATTATAAGCTCCTTTACTCAGGGGAAATCAAGAGTGGTGAAAACGGAGTAGGAATATTGATAGGACAAAAGTTGAAAAATAAGGTAATGAGGGTACAATATATTGATGGAATACTGATGATGATATGAATGAAGGGTAGTTCAAAAAATTTGGTATTAATACAGGTACTATGCCAAACAGCCAGCACAGAGATGAGGAAGTGGAAGAATATTATGAGAAAATACAAGAACTCATCAAGAAAGAAAATAGCCATTAAAATTGCTACACCAAGAAGAAATGCAGATGATAAACAGGTATTCATTGGACAAATATATTATACTAGAACTGACATGTGATTACATTTTCATGTAATTTGGGTGCATAGATCCTGAGAAATCAGTACCCACAACAACCACCTCTGGCCGTAACAACAGCTTTGATACACATGGGCATTGAGTCAAACAGAGCTTGGATAGAGTGTACAGGTACATCTGCCCATGCAGCTTCAACATGATACCACAGTTCATCAAGAGTAGTGACTGGCATATTGTGACAAGCCAGTTTCTCGGTCACCATCGACCAGACGTTTTCAGTTGGTGAGAGATCTGGAGAATGTGCTGACCAGGGCAGCAGTCGAACATTTTCTGTATCCAGAAAGGCCCGTACAGGACCTGCAACATTTGGTTGTGCATTATCCTGCTGAAATGTAGGGTTTTGCAGGGATCGAATGAAGGGAAGAGCCACAGGTCGTAACACATCTGAAATGTAACGTCCACTGTCCAAAGTGCTGTCAATGCGAACAAGAGGTGACCAAGACGTGTAACCAATGGCACCCCATACCATCATGCCGGGTGATACGCCAGTATGGCGGTGACGAATACATGCTTCCAATATGCTTTCAACACGATGTCGCCAAACATGAGTGTGACCATTATGATGCTGTAAACAGAACCTGGATTCATCCGAAAAAATGACGTTTTGCCATTCATGCACCCAGCAGGTTCGTCGTTGAGTACACCATTGCAGGCACTCCTGTCTGTGATGCAGCATCAAGGGTAATCACAGCCATTGTCTTGGAGCTGATAGTCCATGCTGCTGCAAATGTCATCAAACTGTTCATGCAGATGGTTGTTGTCTTACAAACGTTCCCATCTGTTGACTCAGGGATTGAGACGTGGCTTCACGATCCGTTACAGCCATGCGGATAAGATGCCTGTCATCTCGACTGCTAGTGATATGAGGCTGTTGGGATCCAGCACAGCATTCCGTATTACCCTCCTGAACCCACCGATGCCATATTCTGCTAACAGTCATTGGATCTCGACCAACACGAGCAGCAATGTCGCGATACGATAAACCGCAATAGCGATAGTCTACAATACAACCTTTATCAAAGTCAGAAACATGATGGTACACATTTCTCCTTCTTACACGAGGCATCACAACAATGTTTCACCATGCAACGCCGGTCAACTGCTGTTTGTGTCTGAGAAATCGATTGGAAACTTTCCTCATCTCAGCATGTTGTAGGTGTCGCCACCAGCGCCAATCTTATGTGAATGCTCTGAAAAGCTAATCATTTGCCTATCACACCATCTTCTTCCTGTCGGTAAAATTTCACATTTGACGCACGTCATCTTCGTGATGTAGCAATTTTAATGGCCGGTAGAGTAGAAATGCCTGCATTATGATCGTGGGGGACTGGAATGCAGTGGTGGGTGAATGAAGAGATGAAGATGCAGTAGGAAAATTTGAGAGAGGTGAACAACTAATTAGTTTCTGTAAAGATAATTCATTAGCAGTGGGTAACACATTATTTGAACACCACAAAAGGAGATGTTACACATGGATATCAAATTTGAAAAGGGAAAGATATCAGTTGGACTACATCCTGATACAAAAAAAGTTTAGGAACTGCC
Organism: Schistocerca cancellata; assembly: GCF_023864275.1. Classification (NCBI taxonomy): domain Eukaryota; kingdom Metazoa; phylum Arthropoda; class Insecta; order Orthoptera; family Acrididae; genus Schistocerca; species Schistocerca cancellata. The sequence continues at coordinate 640,928,653 of NC_064631.1, read as the reverse complement.
TGAAGAATCCTAAAGCTTATCCAGGGCAGATAAAAATTCAGACCACAGCCTAGTAATGGGAGAAATATAGGTGAAGTTGAAAAAAGTCTGGATAAGTAAAGCAAAGGAAAGACTAAACATAGAAAGACTGAAATAGGTAGGAAAGGCATCAGATTTGGAGAACAGATTTATGGAAAAATGACAAAGAGGTAGTGTTGATGAAAGTGTTGATGACAAATGGATAAAAATGAGGGAAGGACTCATGGACTCTGCCAAAGAAGTACTGGGAATTACAGTAACCCAAAGCACCAGGAAAGAATGGATAATAGAAAACATGTTGAAAAAGGTGGAAGAGCAGAGAAAGTGAAAAGTGTAGAAACTGAAGAAGGCAAAAAGAGGTACAGGAAACTGAATAATGAATTAAGAAGAGAAACTGAAGAAGCAAGGGAAAAATGGATGAAACAGAAATGCAACAAAATAGAGAAAACGGAGAAAGAGGGAAAGTATGAAATGATGTATAGACTGGCTAGTGAGATAGTTTTTGAATGTAAAAGAAAGAGGACTAACATGGTAATAGAAAGAGAGAATGGTACTCTAGCAGAAGAACCACTGAAGATTTTGAACAGATGGCAAGAATATATTGAATGTCTGTATAAGGGGGATTAAATGCAAAGTGAAATTATGGTTGAAGAGGAGCAATATGTGCCAGAAGATGAAAGGGATTCACCATCTTGGAAGCAGATGTAGAAAAGGCGCTGAAGGAGATGAAGATTAGGAAGGCATGTGGAATTGATGATTTGCCAGCAGAACTGTTGAAGAGTCTGGGAAACAAGGCAAGAAAAGAAATAGTCTACCTCTGTAATGAGATATATGACATGGGGAATGGCCTTAGGACTTCTTTGCAACAGTAATGATACCAATAGAGAAAAAGAGAAACACTAAAAAATGTGAAGAGTATCAGACCTTCAGTCTAATTTCTCATGCAGCTAAAGTCTTGCTGAGAGCGTTGAATAGAAGGCTATATGGCAAGCTGGATAGAGGGATTGCAGAGGAGCAGTTCGGATTTAGAAGAGGAAAAAGAACAAGAGATGCTATTGGCCTGTTAAGAACTTTAGTGTAAAGGCATGTGGAAAAAGGTAGATAAATCTTTGCTGCTTTTATAGATTTAGAAAAGGCTTTTGACAGAGTTCAGTGGAACAAGCTGATGGATATTTTGAAGAGGGAAGGAGTAGATTGGAAAGAGAGATGACTGGTACAAAATCTATATTTATGCCAGAAAGTAAGGATAAGGATAGGAAATGAAATGTCAGAAGGAAGCAGCATTGGACGAGGTGTTAGATGAGGTCGCCTTTCACCACTGTCATTTAATGCATACCTTGAAGAGATTATAGTGAAAGGTTTAGATGGGAAAAGAGGAATATGTATTGGTGGAAAGAGAATAGAATGTATAAGATTTCCTGATGCCATGGTATTAGTGGCAGAAAGTGAGCAGACAGTGAATAAAATGCTGAAAGATCTGATTGAAGCTTGTGTGGAATATGGAATGCAAATAAACACAGCAAAAACAAAGAGTATGGTCATCAGTACAAGACATAAACTGTCCAATATTAAAATAGGACAATCTACCATTAGCCAAATAAATGCTTTTAAATATCTTGGAAGTACAATAACTGAAGACTTGAGATGTCACCAGGAGGCGAAAACTCGAATTACCATTGCGAAGGAGGCATTCAACAGAAAGAGGAGACTCTTATGTGGCAAATTAGATAAAAGTCTAAGGAAAAGGCTTGGCAAATGTTTTGTCTGGAGTGTGGCACTATATGGGGCAGAAACATGGATGCTGAGACGAGAGGATGAAAAAAGGTTAGAAGTGTTTGAGATGTGGATGTGGAGGAGAATGGAGAGAATAAGCTGGATGGAAAGAGTGAGTAATGAAAGAGTATTGGAAAGGGTTGGTGAGAGAAGATGTCTGCTGAAGGTTGTAAGAGAAAGGAAAAAGAACTGGTTGGGACATTCATTGAGAAGGGAGATGCTTTGGAAGGGTTGATTTGTGGGAGGAGACTGAGAGGAAGAAGGAGATACAAGATGATAAGACAACATGAAGGGAACAGCAAGGTACGCAGACCTGAAGAAGATAGCAGAAGACCGGACAGCCTGGAGAACTACCAAGTGAAAACCTGCCTTTTGGCAGAACACTGATGGTGATCAGGGTTAGTAATGGATTGAAGTTCAGTTATTAATTACAAGAACAAATAAATTTTTATCTTTTTCATATATATTTTCTTTCCTGTTTGTGTGATTAGCACAAATATAGCAGTGCCCATGCACTTATATACAAGTATATAATAAAGGATAGTCTGCATGTAATGGTAAAAATCATGTTCTACGCTCTAATGCCTTAAAACAGACCCACTTCAAAGGAAGACAGACAGAGAGTGAAGGATACTCAGAAACATGTGATGAGTGAAATTCTGTCAGAGATAATTCAATTTAATTTTCTGGTGCTATTATCATTGAAAATGTGTATTTTTGAAGACCTAAATTATTGCTATAAAGTCTGTAAGTTTTGTGGTTGATACCTGTATAGCAAACCTGGAATTTCCACACCATGCTCTGCCACTTAGGTTCTGACATGAAATGCAGTATCCACATTTCATTGCCAGTGACAATGTGGTCCAGGAAACTGCCATCCTCCTTGGCCTACTTTTGGAGATGATTTATTGAAGCAAAATATTCTCTTGCCTTTCATTGTGCCATCCAACAGCTTAAGGATCATTGACATGAAACTTTCCAGTACCCTAAGGACCACTTTCACTAGTGCATCGACATGGGATATGTTGTCGTCAGCCTGTAATGAACGCAGTCTCCCTGAACTCACATAGTCAAAGTCTTCAAGGTCTTTTGTGAACTACCACCACACACTTCTCAAAGCTAGACACTTTTCCCCATATGTTGGCTGCATTTGCCTGTGGATTTTGATAGACGTTTGTCTCTTGATCCATAGAAAATGAATCACACTTGGTTGCTCACATACCATGAACATTCAACAACTGACAGCAGAATTGTGTCATGGAGCTACTGGCAGATAAGCCATGCTGGTCAGAAAAGGTCTGCCGCTGAGAATGAATATGTTGTCTTCACATTCACCCTCATATTTCTGTGTTACTTTCTTTACTTTTTGGTACATTTATGTTGCCCTCTGATGAATACAATTCTCTTTAGATTCTCTTATTATCTCGTTGAAATATCAGTATAGTTGCCACTTGAGTATTCATAAATTTTGAAGTTTTTGTCTGAGAAGATTTCAATGAATGCTTTCTCTAATTTAAAATTTCTTTTCTCTCAACATTAAATATGAATGATTGAATATTAAATATTGTAAGTGTGATGCAATATGAATGATCATTAAATCAAGTTTCGATTTTGATGCTTGGTGAGTCATTTAGGTAATGCATATGAGATTAAGTTTTTGCACGTGTTTCGTAATTTCTGTTTGAGATATTCATTGGGCTTCTACATTTGCATCTGCATCTATACTCTGCAAACCACCGTGAGGTGCATGGTAGAGAGCATGTCCTATTGAACCAGTTATTAGGATTTCTTCCTGTTCCATTCACATACAGAGCATGGGAAAAATGATTGTTTGAATGCCTCTGTGCGTGCAGTAATTATTCTAATCTTATCCTCATGATCCCTATTAGAGTTATATGAAGGGGGTTGTAGCATATTCCTAGAATAATCATTTAAAGCCGGTTCGTGAAACTTTGTTAGTACACTTTCTCAGGATAGTTTAATCAATCTTCAAGAGTCTTCCAGTTCATTCCCTTCAGTATCTCTGTGACACTCTCCCACAGAGTAAACAAACCATTGACCATTTGTGCTGCCCTTCTCTGTATATGTTCAATATTCCCTGTTAGTCCCATTTGGTAAGGGCCCTCACAATTGAGCAATACTCTAGAACTGGTCACACAAGTGATCTGTAAGCAATCTCCTTTGTAGAATGATTGCATTTCCCCAGTATTCTACTAATAAACCAAAGTCTATTGTATGAGTTAGCTGATTCCTACAGTGGCTCATTAATATTATAATCATAGGATACTGCGTTTTTTCGTTTCGTGAAGTGCAAAATTTTACAATTCTGAACATTTAGAGCAAGTTGCCATTCTCTGTATCACATTGAAATCTTATCAAGATCTGACTAAATATTTATGCAGATTGTTTCAGATAGTACTTCATTACAGATAACTGCATCATCTGCAAAAAGCCTGATTTTACTATTATGTGGTGTTGTGGATGCAGTGTAGCGAAACATTATCTGACATAAGCACAGGTACAGCAGAAGACCCAATGCAATATATCATTTCACAGAATACTTCAAGCAGAGCCCTTCCTTAGAAAAGTGTTAACAATGTTACAAAAGAAAAAGAGAATTCAATTCAGCTAGGACAGAAAGACTGTTGTACAAAAGCCGTTATGTTGAAATACAACAATAAAACTGTTTGTTGTGTGAAAATCCTTGGTTATTCATTATAGTAAACTTAAATAACATCAGTATGTCTACATTTAGAAGAGGAAAATGGATCAGTGTTCAGCAGGATTGGAAGACAAATAATTTTATACTGCTGGACCATCACACCGTTTCCTTCCTTATTCTGGTATATCTGTCTTTTAACTCCTGATCCCTCACATTTTCTAATCACATCTTCCTAACTGATCTTCTCTCTTCAATTTGTTGCTGGCACTCTTTACTGAACCACACCTTATCTAAGCTCTTTCATTTGCCTAGAATTCTGGAGGCTACCCTGTCATTTGCAGGTTTTATGCTAGTGTTGGCTTGTATTTTCTTTTAATATATTTATATCATAATAGTCTGCTTAGCTATTCTACATACCTTCTTCAATTAAATATTCATCCTACGCTTCATCAGGAAGTGATCAGTGTCACCATCCACTCCTGTATAGGTTCGGGTATCTTTGATGCTGTTTGCTTGCCACTTCTGGATACATGTTGTTGTTGTTGTGGTCTTAAGTCCTGAGACTGGTTTGATGCAGCTCTCCATGCTGTTCTATCCTGTGCAAGCTTCTTCATCTCCCAGTACCTACTGCAGCCTACATCCTTCTGAATCTGCTTAGTGTATTCATCTCTTGGTCTCCCTCTACGATTTTTACCCTCCACGCTGCCCTCCAATACTAAATTTGTGATCCATCGATATCTCAGAACATGTCCTACCAACCGATCCCTTCTTCTAGTCAAGTTGTGCCACAAGCTCCTCTTCTCTCCAATTCTATTCAATACCCCCTCATTACTTATGTGATCTACCCATCTAATCTTCAGCATTCTTCTGTAGCACCACATTTTGAAAGCTTCTATTATCTTCTTGTCTAAACTATTTATTGTCCACGTTTCACTTCCATACATGGCTACACTCCATACAAATACTTTCAGAAATGACTTCCTGACATTTAAATCTATACTCGATGTTAATAAATTTTTCTTCATCAGAAACGCTTTCCTTGCCATTGCCAGTCTACATTTTATATCCTCTCTACTTCGACCATCGTCAGTTTTTTGCTCCCCAAATAGCAAAACTCCTTTACTACTTTAAGTGTCTCATTTCCTAGTCTAATTCCCTCAGCATCACCCGACTTAATTTGACTACATTCCATTATCCTCATTTTGCTTTTGTTGATGTTCATCTTATATCCTCCTTTCAAGACACTGTCCATTCCGTTCAACTGTTCTTCCAGGTCCTTTGCTGTCTCTGACAGAATTACAATGTCACTGGGGAACGTCAAAGTTTTTATTTCTTCTCCATGGATTTTAATACCTACTCCGAATTTACTTTTGTTTCCTTTACTGCTTGCTCAATATACAGATTGAATAACATTGGGGAGAGGCTACAACCCTGTCTCACTCCCTTCCCAACCACTGCTTCCCTTTCATGTCCCTCGACTCTTATAACTACCATCTGGTTTCTGTACAAATTGTAAATAGCCTTTCACTCCCTGTATTTTACCCCTACCACCTTCAGAATTTGAAAGAGAGTATTCCAATCAACATTGTCAAAAGCTTTCTCTAAGTCTATAAATGCTAGAAACGTAGGTTTGCCTTTCCCTGATCTATTTTCTAAGATAAGTCGTAGGGTCAGTATTGCCTCACATGTTCCAACATTTCTACGGAATCCAAACTGATCTTCCCCGAGTTCGGCTTCTATCAGTTTTTCCATTAGTCTGTAAAGAATTCGCATTAGTATTTTGCAGCTGTGACTTATTAAACTGATAGTTCGGTAATTTTCACATCTGTCAACACCTGCTTTCTTTGGGATTGGAATTATTATATTCTTCTTGAAGTCTGAGGGTATTTCGCCTGTCTCATACATCTTGCTCACCAGATGGTAGAGTTTTGTCAGGACTGGCTCTCCCAAGGCTGTCAGTAGTTCTAATGGAATGTTGTCTACTCAGGGGGCCTTGTTTCGACTCAGGTCTTTCAGTGCTCTGTCAAACTCTTTATGCAGTATCATATCTCCCATTTCACCTTCATCTACATCCTCTTCCATTTACATAATATTGTCCTCAAGTACGTCGCCCTTGTATAGACCCTCTATATACTCCTTCCACCTTTCTGCTTTCCCTTCTTTGCTTAGAACTGGGTTTCCATCAAAACTCTTGATATTCATGCAAGTGGTTCTCCTTTCTCCAAAGGTCTCTTTAATTTTCCTGTAAGCTGTATCTATTTTACCCCTAGTGAGATAAGCCTGTACATCGTTACATTTGTCCTCTAGCCATCCCTGCTTAGCCATTTTGCGCTTCCTGTCGATCTCATTTTTGAGAAGTTTGTATTCCTTTTTGGCTGCTTCATTTACTGCATTTTTATATTTTCTCCTTTCATCAATTACATTCAATATGTCTTCTGTTACCCAAGGGTTTCTACTAGCCCTTGTCTTTTTACCTATTTGATCCTCTGCTGCCTTCACTATTTCATCCCTCAATGCTACCCATTCTTTTTCTACTGTATTTCTTTCCCCCATTCCTGTCAATTGTTCCCTTATGCTCTCCCTGAAACTCTGTACAACCTCTGGTTTAGTCAGTTCATCCAGGTCCCATCTTCTTAAATTCCCACCTTTTCTGGATACATACACAATATGTATTGTAGAAAATTCCAAGTTCTTAGGTGTGCAATTGATAAAAACCATATAGTAAACCTGGTAAAATGTTTAGGTTCAGCTACTTTTGCCATAAAAATAATTGCCATTGAGATATAGAAGTCAGTAACGGAACAAATTTTGCCTATTTTCATTCACTTATGTCTTATGTGGTAATATTTTGGGGTAACTCCTCATCTAGACAAAAAGCATTTATTGCAGTAAGAAGTGTATGAAAGAGGGCTGACTACATCTGTAACATAAAGATTTAAGCAATGCTTTTCACTGTCTACCACATGGTATCTCCAGATCCTTAAGCAACTTACAGGTTCTCTGATCAATGACACAGGAAATTGTGATAAAGAAATAAAATAGTAAATCATCCTTGGCCAAGCCTTAATGGTTAAACTCACTAAGATCTGGCAGAACTGGTAATATCCAAAGCAACAAAGATGTGCTTGGTGGAATCACTGGTGTTTACTGTGTTCTTGTATGGCTGTGAGACGTGCACCATGAAAATTAGTGCAAGAGTCTAATTGATGCCTTCGAGATATTGTGTCAGAGGAAAATGTTATACACTCCTGGAAATGGAAAAAAGAACACATTGACACCGGTGTGTCAGACCCACCATACTTGCTCCGGACACTGCGAGAGGGCTGTACAAGCAATGATCACACGCACGGCACAGCGGACACACCAGGAACCGCGGTTTTGGCCGTCGAATGGCGCTAGCTGCGCAGCATTTGTGCACCGCCGCCGTCAGTGTCAGCCAGTTTGCCGTGGCATACGGAGCTCCATCGCAGTCTTTAACACTGGTAGCATGCCGCGACAGCGTGGACGTGAACCGTATGTGCAGTTGACGGACTTTGAGCGAGGGCGTATAGTGGGCATGCGGGAGGCCGGGTGGACGTACCGCCGAATTGCTCAACACGTGGGGCGTGAGGTCTCCACAGTACATCGATGTTGTCGCCAGTGGTCGGCGGAAGGTGCACGTGCCCGTCGACCTGGGACCGGACCGCAGCGACGCACGGATGCACGCCAAGACCGTAGGATCCTACGCAGTGCCGTAGGGGACCGCACCGCCACTTCCCAGCAAATTAGGGACACTGTTGCTCCTGGGGTATCGGCGAGGACCATTCGCAACCGTCTCCATAAAGCTGGGCTACGGTCCCGCACACCGTTAGGCTGTCTTCCGCTCACGCCCCAACATCGTGCAGCCCGTCTCCAGTGGTGTCGCGACAGGCGTGAATGGAGGGACGAATGGAGACGTGTCGTCTTCAGCGATGAGAGTCGCTTCTGCCTTGGTGCCAATGATGGTCGTATGCGTGTTTGGCGCCGTGCAGGTGAGCGCCACAATCAGGACTGCATACGACCGAGGCACACAGGGCCAACACCCGGCATCATGGTGTGGGGAGCGATCTCCTACACTGGCCGTACACCACTGGTGATCGTCGAGGGGACGCTGAATAGTGCACGGTACATCCAAACTGTCATCGAACCCATCGCTCTACCATTCCTAGACCGGCAAGGGAACTTGCTGTTCCAACAGGACAATGCACGTCCGCATGTATCCCGTGCCACCCAACGTGCTCTAGAAGGTGTAAGTCAACTACCCTGGCCAGCGAGATCTCCGGATCTGTCCCCCATTGAGCATGTTTGGGACTGGATGAAGCGTAGTCTCACGCGGTCTGCACGTCCAGCACGAACGCTGGTCCAACTGAGGCGCCAGGTGGAAATGGCATGGCAAGCCGTTCCACAGGACTACATCCAGCATCTCTACGATCGTCTCCATGGGAGAATAGCAGCCTGCATTGCTGCGAAAGGTGGATATACACTGTACTAGTGCCGACATTGTGCATGTTCTGTTGCCTGTGTCTATGTGCCTGTGGTTCTGTCAGTGTGATCATGTGATGTATCTGACCCCAGGAATGTGTCAATAAAGTTTCCCCTTCCTGGGACAATGAATTCACGGTGTTCTTATTTCAATTTCCAGGAGTGTACATATCACAGGCAGAAAGAACAAATTCTTCCATTACAGGAGAACTTAGCATCACATGAAGCTTTTTTTCTCTTGTCTTTTAAAGCTATTGCCATTTCCTTGGCCACATATTGAGAGAGAGTGGGCTGGATCACATGAAGAAGATTACTGGCATCCCTCCTCATATTGTATGAAGAAGATCTGAAGTTCTCTGTAAGTGAATGGAGATGTCTGGTTGAAGATTCAGTTACTTAAGAAATGAATAAGGAATGAGGTCACGGCACTTACTAATGAGTAATCTGACTAATGGTGATAACAGTTACGTCATAAAGTTATGAAGAAGTTAGCACTGTGTGGATTGAAATAAAACGCCAATTATTTTAGCAAGAGACGATAGCTGGTATATGTGAGTACAGATCATCATTACTTAAGATAAAAATACACTGAAGCACCAAAGAAACTGGTACAGGCATGTGTATTCAAATACAGAGATACGGAAACAGGAAGAATACAGTGCTGCGGTTGGCAACGTCTGTATAAGACAACAAGTGTCTGGTGCACTTGTTAGATTGGTCACTGCTGATACAATGGCAGGTTATCGAGATTTAAGTGAGTTTGAATATGGTGTAACAGTGGCGCATGAGCAATAGGACACAGCATCTCTAGGTAGCAATAAAGTGGAAATTTTTCCATATGACCATTTCATGAGTGTACCATGAATATCAGGAATCCAGTAAAACATCAAATCTCTGACATTGCTGTGGCCAGAGAAAGATCTTGCAAGAATGGGACCAATGACAACTAAAGAGAATCGTTCAATGTGACAGAAATGCAACCCTTCTGAATATTGCTGCAGATTTCAATGATGGGCCATCAACAAGTGTCAGCGTGTGAATCATTCAATCAAACATCATCAGTTTGGGATATCAGAGCCAAAGGCCCACTCATGTACCCTTGATGAGTGCACAACACAAAGCTTTATGCCACACCTGGGCCTTTCAACACCAGTATTGGAGTGTTGATGAATGGAAACATGTTGCCTGGTCGAACGAGTCTTGTTTCAAATTGTATCGAGCAGACAGACGTGTACGGATATGGAGACAACCTCATGAATCCGTGGACCCTGCATGTTATCAGGGGGCTGTTCAAGCTGGTGGAGATTCTGTAATGGTGTGGAACGAATGCAGTTGGAGTGATATGGGTTTCCTGATACGTTTAGATATGGCTCTGACAGGTGACACGTATGTAAGCATCATGTCCGATCACTGGCATCCATTCATGTCCATTGTGCATTCCAACAGACTTGGGCAATTCCAACAGGACAATGTGACCCCCACACATCCAGAATTACTATAGAGTGGCTCCAGGAACACTCTTCTAAGTTTAAACACTTCCGCTGGCCACCAAACTCCCCAGACATGAACATTATTGAGCATATCTGAGATGCCTTGCAACATGATGTTCAGAAGAGATCTCCACCCCTTGTACTCTTACAGATTGATGGACAGCCCTGCAGGATTTGTGCTGTCAATTTCCTCCAGCACTACTTCAGATACTAGTCGAGTCTAAGCACATTGTGTTGCGGCTTTTCTGCTTGCTCGTGGGGGCCCTACACGATATTAGGTAGGTGTACCAGTTTCTTTGGCTCTTAAGTGTATGAATTCCACAAACAACTTCTATCAGACCTTACTTACTACTTGCCTGTGTTAATGACTGTTTGCATTATACAATATGCAAGACTGTACCATATACTGTATAATAAAACTTATGACTACAGAAGAAAATTTGTGTGTCCTAGGAAACATTAGAGAAATAATACCAGAGATGAGTGACTGTGTTACACCACCCAGCTGTGCAGTAACCAAAAAAAAAAAAAAAATAGAAGAAATTATCTTTACACTCAAGGTAGCCAAAAGTAAAATATGGAAAATAACTGAAATCGATAATTGTCCAAAAACAGTCTTCCAATGACACATCATCTAGGCAGCAATCTTGTTCATGTACTTTTTTAAAGAACTTAGTAAATACAAAATAGTGTTCAAACACTTATTCATTCATTATATTCTGTAGATACCAAGGGACATGGAATGAGTAAAGATGGCGCCAATAGGAAAGTGTAGTGACGCTTCTCTCTCGCTAAAAAGGCAAAAAATGAACAGTTCTTCGTGTAGAGAATGTAAAAAGCGTGTGATGAAGGGTATTCTGTGTATCAAATGCAACTTCTGGTTACACGAAAAGTGCGCGAAAGTAAATCTAAAGTTCGTCAGCGATGATTTTCCGTGGACATGTCACGGTTGTTTACGTGACGAAACGGCCGATCTTGTAAGTGCAGTTGATACAAAAAACGAAATTATAAAATTACTACAAAGTGACATTGAGGCATTAAAAACCGAACTTTCGACCATCAAGAAAGAAAACGATACATTAATACAAGAAAAGAAGTCCTGTGTGTGTAAAAGCCATCAAACGGAAAAGCAACAAGATAGCGAAAATACGAGTGACCGATCTTACTTTAAAAACAACATTTCAAGTGTTCCCGTTGATGTCTCGGTAAACTCAGTAAGCCAAAAACCGGAAGATAAATATAAATGGAAGGTGGTGACATGCAGCAAAAGGAAAAACAAGGCGACAGATACGCAACAAAAGGAAAATGACTTTTTAATAATTGGCGAATCGCTGCTGAAGAATATCGCTGTCCCCAATTGCAAGATCGACGTACGACCTGGTATTAGAACGCATCAACTCGGTAAACATTTTAAAAATATGGTAAATGCAAGACAAGCTACTACAGAACCATATTCTGAAGCCAGACGTAACTATAATGGGGTGTTTATACATGTTGGAACGAATTCGTTAAGGAGCAGCAGTGAGGAAGAAATGGCAAGCGAAACAAGAAACATGATTCGTTCTGCAAGAAATATGTATGCAGGATCTCGTCTGATACTTAGCGGAATCATAAACAGAAAGTCGGTGAGTGAAAAATATATCGCCAAAATAAACTGTGCTCTTAAAGAACAATGTGATCGTCTTGGGGCAATTTTTATAGACCCAAACAAATTCCTATGTGAAAACTCTCTAGCGAAGGATGGCTTGCATTTAAATAGACTGGGGTCTGTAACGTTCAGCAGAATGTTTGCAGATGTCTGCAAAATCATTAGATGCAAGGGAAACTAATATGGCCTGAAGGGGGTGAAAAATCATACACCCCAGCTGGAAAAGAAAAATATAAGCACCATACAAAAAAAGACGATACTAAAGAATTTGCCCCAGAATACAGCTCACAACATGTAAACCAACAAAAGAAAAATTACATAAAAGTACTTCATCAAAATATTCAATACTTTGGTAACAAAAAATTAGAAGCAGAAGTACTCCTGAGTGAAGTAAGACCAGACATATTATGCATAAGTGAACATGGACTAAATGAAAGTAAAATACATAATGTGGCAATAAAGGACTACAAACTAGCTAGTTACTTCTGCAGATCTAAATATAAGGGTGGTGGCGTTTGTACATATATTAAAACAGGTACTCTATCAAAGAATGTAAACAGTGAAGCTGCTACATTTCCCATAGCTAGAGAAAAAGACTTTGAAGTTACTGGTATAGTGGCAGAGGATTTTAGAGTGTTTTGTGTGTACAGGTTACCATGTGGCAATATTAGCATCTTTCTACAAAAAATTGCTAGCTTATTGAGAATGAATATGAAGAGAAATCTTATTATATGTGGAGACTTCAACATTGACATGGGAAAAGACACAAAAATAAGACAGGATTTTGAAGAATTGTTAATACAGCATAACATGAAAGTGACAATAACTGCACCAACCAGAGTGACTTCACAAAGTGAGACAATTATTGACAACATAATTATTAATATTTGTAACTATGAGTCACATGTAGTTCAGACAGAAATATCTGATCATCATGGACAACTAATCAGCTTTTGCAGAAGTAATGACACAGTATCAGAACCAAAACAAACAACCAAAGAAATTAGGATCATCATCAACATCTTTAGAACAATGTTAAGTAAGGAAACCTGGAATGAAACCCTACAGTCCCAGAGTGTAAATGAAAAATATGATGCATTTATTTCAACAGTTAAGTACCATTTTAATGTAGCATTTCCCAAAGTAAAGAGACAAGAAAGGCAGCAAGATCAAACACAGTGGATTACCAGTGAAATACTAGAACAGCGAAGGAAGCTTCAGGACGTGAGACGGATGGGCGAAGCTGAAAAATATAAAATGTTAAAAAAGAAGTATAGAAAAACAATAAGAGAAGCGAAAGCAAGAGCAATTGACACCACTGTAGCGAACTCAAAAAACAAGGCAAAGGCAGCTTGGAATGCAATCAATGCTGAAAGAAACGAAAAAGATGGGTCAAACAAAGAAGAAGGTATTAGGTCAATTAAAAAAGAGAACACAGTGGTCACAGATGGTATGGAAATAGCAAACATACAGAATAATAACTATATCAGTGTAGTAGAAAACCTAAAATTGGAAAGAAATAGTCAAAAACAGAAGGGTATTAAGGTACCAAAAAGATCATGCAGTACTATGTTCTTAAGACCAGTCATGGAAGATGAATTGCGGAAAACTATACAGAAACTGAAGTCCAAGAAATCAGCTGGTGATGATGAAATATCAAATCATGTAATAAAGCTGGTATGTGAGGAGATAATAACACCACTGCTGAACATAGCAAACTGTTCTTTCAGAGATGCAATTTTTCCAGAAAAACTAAAGATAACGAAGGTAGTGAGGTAGTGCCAGTGTACAAGAAAGGGTGTAAGGATGATCCCAACAACTACAGTCCAGTTTCACTGATATCAGGTTTCTCAAAAATCCTAGAAATGCTTATGTATACCAGATTAGTTAACTATTTGGACAAACGTAACATTCTCATGCCCTCACAACATGGTTTCAGAAAGGGTAAATCTACAGAATCAGCAATTGTCAGTCTAATAGAATACATTTTCCAGTCCTTAGATGAGAAAAAGGTTGTCTCTGCAATGTTTCTGGATCTTTCAAAGGCATTTGATACCATTGACCATGAAATGCTGATACAAAAATTAAGCAACTATGGCATTTGGGGGCAACCAGGTGAATGGATAAAATCATACTTGTGCAACCGCAAGCAGTATGTATCATTAGGAGACTCGTACCAATCAGAAACCAAATCCATCAAATATGGAGTGCCGCAGGGTTCGGTAATGGGGCCATTGTTATTTAATGTATTTGTTAATGATATAGGTGTTGAGGAGGACGAAAAGAAAATATTGTATACTGATGACATGACAATACTAAATAGTGACCAAAATATGGAACAGCTTGAGAGAAGAGCATACATATCTGCAAATGTCACAGCTCAATGGCTGTTGGAAAATGAACTGGTTATAAATCTAAAAAAGACTATGTATGCATTGTTTAAAAACAAGGAAAAGGCAGTAGACATGGATTTAGAGGTTGATGGAACAAGGCTGGAAGAAGTAGAATCTGCTAGATTCTTAGGTATTCTTGTGGATAATGACCTGAAATGGAAAAAACATATTAATAATGTCTGTAAGAAACTGAGCTCTGTCATACTCTTAATGATGCAGCTATCACAGTATTCAGACAAGAACCTTCTGTGTACAGTGTATCATGGACTTTTCGAACCATACTTACAATATGGAGTGACTGTGTGGGGAAACTCAAACAAACAAGAGACAAAACGAGTGTTAACATTACAAAAAAAAGCAATTAGGACCATTTTAAGAAGAAAGACCTCTGGAACATGCAGAAACTGTTTCAAGAATTTAGGTATCTTAACTTTTTCATCGTTGTATATATACAAGACAATAATGTACATCACAAAAGGTAGTGAGGACTCGATTACAAATGCTAGTGTACATACCCACAATACAAGAAAGAAGAATGAAGTACGGAGCATACCCCACTGACTGGCAATGCTAGAAAAAGGACCCCAGTACTCTGGTATCAGACTACTAAGAAGTCTGCCCAAAAACCTGCAAGATAGTGTACTTCATAATGACTTTCCAAAGAAACTTAAAGACAATCTCATTGGAAAAGAGTTTTACAGTGTTGCAGAATACTTATGCCATTAAATTTGTATATATTGTTACTCATTATCAGTGATGTAAAAATGTAAGCTAAAGGTGTAGAAAAATAAGTGATAAAGAATGTTAATACTTTGACATGTCCTATATTACACGTACATTTACTGTACACAATGTAATCTTACAGGATCAAATAAAATTCAATTCAATTCAATTCAATTGAATTCAATTCAATTCAATATACATTAATAACGGACAAACATGTCATAGAAACTTAATCTGTATACCATATTAACAATAAATTATCACTATACTGTTTAATGCTATTCATGCTCATGCCAGCTAAATTTAATCAAGCAAATTACAAAGAAAGCTGCTAATTTGTCATTTTGGCTGTCTTCCATTCTTCTCAGTTCTATCATTAAGCTTTTCTACACCTACTGGCAGCTTAATATTTAATTGATTACATCAATATTTTTGAACCAAAATTACTCATGTCCCTCGTCATGTAGCTTAACATCATTATCTACTCCCCTCCTTCCACCCCCCACCCCCCCCAGATACAGCTTGTCATCACTGCCACTTTGTGTGTCACTGATTTTAGTTATATTAATAACAACAAAAACATAAAGAGTTTTAATTTTGTAATAATAATAATAATATGTTTCATTGTAACAAAATACATAACACATTATTTTAATAATAATCATAATTTGTTTACATCAGAGCTTAGCATGAGTGATGTTTAATAAGTAATGCAACACACTTTGTCTTCTTGGCCTAATTTGGTTGAAAAAAATGCAGAATTCATTGTGGGACATCACATAATATTCCCACTTCATCCTCTAAAGTTTAATGAAGTTCTGATAGGTGGTGGCACAATACGTAGCCTTCAAAATGGCGTCAGTAGTGGAGGTGCATTCCAAGCAGAGAGCTTTCACTTAGTTCCTTTTGGCAGAAAAACAGAGCATCACAGATATCCATAGGCGCTTACAGAATGTCTACAGAGACCTGGCAGTGAAAAAAAGCATAGTGAGTCACTGGGCGAGGCATCTGTCATCATCACAAGAAAGTTGGGCAAACCTGTCCAATCTTCCAAATGTTGGCTGGGAGCACACAGCTGTGACTCCTTCAATGTTGGAACTTCAGCATGTTTCTTGCCACAAAAATGCAAATGAATTTCTCCTTCTCCATGACAATGCAAGGTGTCACACAAGACTGGGCAACTGAGAGGAGCTCAGAAAACTTCACTGGACTGTTCTTCCTCTTCCACCCTACAGCCCAGATCTGACACATTCCAGCTTCAATCTGTTTGGGCCAATGAAGGATGCACTCCACAGGAAGCAGTACATGGATGATGGGGAAATTATTGATGCAGCAAGACATTGGCTCTGATGTTGACCAGTAGAATTGTACCATGTGGGCATACAGGCCCTCCCAGTAAGATGGTCTAAGGCCATCACACTGAATGAAGATTATATTGAAAAACACGGTTTTGTAGCCAGAGGAGTGGGTAATAATATAGGATATTGGAATCATTAATGAAACCAACCTGCTTTTAGAAAAATAATATGTGTTGCATTACTTGCTGGATGCCCCTCATATATCATTTTAACATATCTTCCTAAAAATTGCTGTTCAGAGAAATCAGCATCTGAAAAAGATTTTCAAAAAATATGAGAATACATCATGCAATTGGCTTATGGGCACTAATAGCAACAAACTCACAAAACGTTGGTGTCATCATGATTTATACAATATGAAAGTGTATTGTGCACTCACATTTCATTAAGCATTATGACTGTGAAAACAGGTCTGCAGTCTAGGGCTACGCAAGTGTCTCAATGAGAGAACTGCTCTTTCTTTCAGTTGTTTCTGCCTATATTCAGGATGTAAGTCTTTGTTTTTCTTCTCTCCTTAGTGAAGGGTACTTCTCTTTCTGTACTACCTTACTCAGCTTCCTGTGGTTTGCCAGGTCGGTCTGTGGACTCATGTTCCTTGTGGGATTAGTAGTTGGTAACTGTTTATGAAAGTACACCTTTACTGGCTGGAAAATTCTTTGTAGGCAGTCAGCCCCAATGCCCATCCACATGGGAGGTCCTCATACGACCAACTGAAAGGTACCCTGTGTTAAACAGCTTGTAGGTTCTACAATTCCTTTGCAATTTTGAGATACTTATTTTTCACTATACTTTAGTCTACAAAGACTTAATTTGTGGGATCTAATATTGTCCTCTCTGTGGAAAATCCCTTACAAAAGCTACACTGAGAGGCAGTTAGTTAACTTCTGCTTAGTTAAATGAGACAGTATTCTATTTATAGGCTACTTGCTCAAATACTTCTGAAAAGACGGGAGGGGTGAAACAGTTCTATAATTAGAGGCAGTTTGCTTATTTTCAGTTTTAAATACGGATGTTACTTCAGCATATTTCAGTCAGGAAATATGCTCATATTCACTGATCAAGTACAAAGATAATCCTATCAAATCAGCATATGATTTTCATATACTACTAGAAACATCATCATTGGCAGCAGAAATGATACTTTTTTGTAGTGACCATATCAATTTTGGAATCTCCTTAAGTGTTGTATTTTTTACAGTAATGTCTACTGGTGGTGCACACAGTGTTTGCACAACTAAATATAGTGCACACGTATTTAGTTGCTTATTACAGGCTGCAATGATTGCTGCCACAGTGACAAGGTAATCATTGAACTTGGTGGCCAATCATTTCAA
The DNA here is from genome assembly GCF_023864275.1 of Schistocerca cancellata. Lineage (NCBI taxonomy): Eukaryota > Metazoa > Arthropoda > Insecta > Orthoptera > Acrididae > Schistocerca > Schistocerca cancellata. Next base: position 640,910,754 of record NC_064631.1, on the reverse strand, counting down.
TATGTCACTTCTTCCACAGCTGTTTCCTGGGGGTTGAATTTCATTTGGATTGCTACTTTTGTTCGTCTTTGTTTAATATTGTTCCAAATAGTCTGTGCCTTATTCTTTGAGTATTATTTCTTGGCCAAAGTATGCAAGTTCACTTTTTTAATGACAGACTGGAGTATTTTACAATACTGGCGGTATTGCAGATGATAAACGGGTATTCATTGGACAAATATATAATAGTAGAACTTACGTGTGATTACATTTTCACGCAATTTGGGTGCATAGATCCTGAGAAATCAGTACCCAGAACAACCATCTCTGACCGTAATAACGGCCTAGATACCCCTGGGCATTGAGTCAGAGTTTGGATGGCGTGTACAGGTATAGCTGCCCATGCGACTTCAACACGATACCACAGTTCATCAAGAGTAGTGACTGGCGTATTGTGACGAGCCAGTTGTTCGGCCACCATTGACCAGACATTTTCAATTGGTGAGAGATCTGGAGAATGTGCTGGCCAGGGCATTTGTCCGTTTTCATTCCAATCATAAGCTACATTTTCGACAATTTACAATTCTGCTTTAAGTACATGTCTAACTAACCAGTGGGAATCGGATTGTCGTCAATATCTGCCCACAAAATTTCTGTTCCGACACTGACAATGTTGAGTGTTTATGGAAAAAGTTCAAGGCAATCGTAAAATGCGTTTTAGACAGGTACGTGCCGAGCAAAACTGTGAGGGACGGGAAAAACCCACCGTGGTACAACAACAAAGTTAGGAAACTACTGCGAAAGCAAAGAGAGCTTCACTCCAAGTTTAAACGCAGCCAAAACCTCTCAGACAAACAGAAGCTAAACGATGTCAAAGTTAGCGTAAGGAGGGCTATGCATGAAGCGTTCAGTGAATTCGAAAGTAAAATACTAGGTACCGACTTGACAGAAAATCCTAGGAAGTTCTGGTCTTACGTTAAATCAGTAAGTGGCTCGAAACATCATGTCCAGACACTCCGGGATGATGATGGCATTGAAACAGAGGATGACAAGCGTAAAACTGAAATACTAAACACCTTTTTCCAAAGCTGTTTCACAGAGGAAGACCGCACTGCAGTTCCTTCTCTAAATCCTCGCACCAACGAAAAAATGGCTGACATTGAAATAAGTGTCCAAGGAATAGAAAAGCAACTGGAATCACTCAACAGAGGAAAGTCCACTGGACCTGACGGGATACCAATTCGATTCTACACAGAGTACGCGAAAGAACTTGCCCCCCTTCTAACAGCCGTGTACCGCAAGTCTCTAGAGGAACAGAAGGTTCCAAATGATTGGAAAAGAGCACAGGTAGTCCCAGTCTTCAAGAAGGGTCGTCGAGCAGATGCGCAAAACTATAGACCTATCTCTCTGACGTCGATCTGTTGTAGAATTTTAGAACATGTCTTTTGCTCGAGTATCATGTCGTTTTTGGAAACTCAGAATCTACTATGTAGGAATCAACATGGATTCCGGAAACAGCGATCGTGTGAAACCCAACTCGCTTTATTTGTTCATGAGACCCAGAAAATATTAGATACAGGCTCCCAGGTAGATGCCATTTTCCTTGACTTCCGGAAGGCGTTCGATACAGTTCCGCACTGTCGCCTGATAAACAAAGTAAGAGCCTACGGAATATCAGACCAGCTGTGTGGCTGGATTGAAGAGTTTTTAGCAAACAGAACACAGCATGTTGTTCTCAATGGAGAGACATCTACAGACGTTAAAGTAACCTCTGGCGTGCCACAGGGGAGTGTTATGGGACCATTGCTTTTCACAATATATATAAATGACCTAGTAGATAGTGTCGGAAGTTCCATGCGGCTTTTCGCGGATGATGCTGTAGTATACAGAGAAGTTGCAGCATTAGAAAATTGTAGCGAAATGCAGGAAGATCTGCAGCGGATAGGCACTTGGTGCAGGGAGTGGCAACTGACCCTTAACATAGACAAATGTAATGTATTGCGAATACATAGAAAGAAGGATCCTTTATTGTATGATTATATGATAGCGGAACAAACACTGGTAGCAGTTACTTCTGTAAAATATCTGGGAGTATGCGTGCGGAACGATTTGAAGTGGAATGATCATATAAAATTAATTGTTGGTAAGGCGGGTACCAGGTTGAGATTCATTGGGAGAGTCCTTAGAAAATGTAGTCCATCAACAAAGGAGGTGGCTTACAAAACACTCGTTCGACCTATACTTGAGTATTGCTCATCAGTGTGGGATCCGTACCAGATCGGGTTGACGGAGGAGATAGAGAAGATCCAAAGAAGAGCGGCGCGTTTCGTCACAGGGTTATTTGGTAACCGTGATAGCGTTACGGAGATGTTTAACAAACTCAAGTGGCAGACCCTGCAAGAGAGGCGCTCTGCATCGCGGTGTAGCTTGCTCGCCAGGTTTCGAGAGGGTGCGTTTCTGGATGAGGTATCGAATATATTGCTTCTCCCTACTTATACCTCCCGAGGAGATCACGAATGTAAAATTAGAGAGATTAGAGCGCGCACAGAGGCTTTCAGACAGTCGTTCTTCCCGCGAACCATACGCGACTGGAACAGGAAAGGGAGATAATGACAGTGGCACGTAAAGTGCCCTCCGCCACACACCGTTGGGTGGCTTGCGGAGTATAAATGTAGATGTAGATGTAGACAAGGCAAACTTCTGTACTTTTGTTCATGGAGGTAAAACAAAGACTTAATATACCATGAAGCAAATCATCAGAATGTAAAAGTACTACCAGAAAAAAGTTCCGTTCTTAAAAATATTTGAATTGTTTTCCAACATTTGCGGACTTCATCAAAATTGCTCTCAGATTCTACCAGTTCACGTATATTTGGCTATCATTTAGGTGAATATACCTGAGATCACCCTCTTTTCTGCAGCCAAATTTAGTACTGTTTGGTGGACGATGCTTCACGAGGGAGCGTCCTTTTGTGAATGGTCACTCAAAATTATTGATGTAGTTGATACTGAATTGTATGCTTTATCCCTCCCACAACTTCATGCCTCTGAGATTCAGACATAATTTTCAGATGGCGAAATGGTGCTCATAGGATAGCAGCAAGCTCAAGGTGGCTTTTCCTCTACATAACTTTTCAGCCGGATTCGCAATATTTGTTTCAGGGGCTTCTCCATCCTAAGGTTCTTTACTTAAGCATTTCAGGAGCTACATCTTCCATGGCAATAGGATGTGCAGTGAAGATAATTTTTCTGTTTTCAGTTCTTTTGACATCTCCTTGAAGGGATATAAGAAAAATACCTGTTTTACAATTCTTCAAATTATTTACATGCTAATGAATACTAATTTAATATAAAAACACAACAGCATACATACCTTTAGAACGGAAATCAGTTCGTCCATCCACGTGATGGCAAACCTACTCTCTGTTTCTCATTTCTCAGAGAGCTTTTTACACATTACCGAATACTGCCTTTTGACCGATTAAAGCATGGCCAGTCATGTGTTCCAGCGAGTACCTTTCGGCCGTTCTCTCTAGGCTACAAACAAGGCCACTTTGCTTTGCAAAGTCCTTCACTGTGGTTGGAACAAAATGAAGTCCCGGAAAATTGGATGACATATACCGCACATTAAAACCCTTAATTAGCACTGTGTTCAGCATGTGACAGGAACAATTCAATCTAGAATTTCCACTAAGAGCAGCGATTGTGTTGGCACCTAGGTCAATCGTAAAAGGTACGCAACATCTTTGAGATAAGACGTCCAAAAAACCTCCTTTCTAAATTTTTTATATATTTTAGACTTGTCTGGAAACGGGGTCGTAAACAACAAGCGTGATCTGTGGCCCCAGTTAACAATATAAGGAACTGTACGTGTCAGGTAACGAATCCTCTTTGCGTTACACATCCACCTACAAGAGTACTAGCAAAGTATTGCAAAACGACGCAGCAATAAGTCAAATCAAATGGTTAAAATGGCTCTGAGCACTATGCGACTTAACATCTGAGGTCATCAGTCCCCTAGAACTACTTAAACTAACTAACCTAAGGACATCACACACATCCATGCCCGAGGCAGGATTCGAACCTGCGACCGTAGCAGTCGCGCGGTTCCAGACTGAAGCGCCTAAAACCGCTCGGCCACTCCGGCCGGCTCAACAATAAGTCGCAGGAGGCTGATTGTTGTGGTGTTCTGAGAACACTTCACACTTGCATTGTAGCCAAGTCAGTGGGTGCAGTCGTTTATCGACACATTGACTGACATGAAGAAATTTTGACCATGCATTGCTATGCCACACTGATATCAGGAATATTAATTCTGAAGCCAAATTGATTCTTAGCTTCAAATGTCTTCTTTTGAACATGCAGAATTAAGTTACTTGATAAAATGTCAATTTATGACTGATCTGGACTGATAACAGGCCCAACAACATTTTAACACAATTATAATCTGTGGCCACACGTTGCTCACATTATTTAAAACCACAACAAGTATAAAAAAATCGTGTTTCAAGAAATGATTCAAACACTTAGTTTATTTGATTATATTAGCTACATATAATACCGCATTATTTACAATTTTTTTACTTGTTCTGACAATAATGTTCATGAATAAAGATCTTAGAATATTCCACTTCTTCAACACAACATTGTGAATGTCACTAAAACACTCGTTGCACATACAACTGTTACATTTAGTGCACACCCTCTTCACTTTCTTAGCAGCATCCTTTCTTTCTTCTGCTCTCTGCAGGCACTTGTAACAGCCCGAACATCATCTTTGACTGCTCTGCTTTGGTCCCTCTACTGTCACCTGGCGATGGCGGCTGTTATCTTCGTGAAACGGTTGTAGTGTTGCTTGTGGTTGTGGATCTTTGGCATTCAATAGCAGTAGAGTCAAGAGCTCTCTGAAAGGAATTATTTGTATGCGACACGTGGATCCTTTTTTCGCCAAGTTGAACAGCACTTGAGCATTTACAACAGATGTTCCAAAAAGGAATTCAAAAACGATCTTTCCATGCCATATAACTGTACACCAAACTGTCGTTGAGTATGAGCTCATTTGATTGGATACATCAATAAATGACTTGGTGGCATTGTAGTCCATGACTGCTTTGGGTTTCAAAACTTCCATGGCATTTTTATGTTTTACAGACACCATATCATCGTTATATGTATCTCCGATGTTTGCAATTAAAAATCACCATGGCTACCAAGTGCAAAAATATTGAGTGCTACGAACATGAGAGTGTTCAGTGGAGCAACCACTTTTAAACTCATGGTTCAAACGCATTATCTGTGAGGCCTCTAAACATAACTCACCATGTGAGCCGGTTATGGCTCACACATCCCACAGTACAATGTATATGTTAACCAAATATGGCTCACCTGGCGTCACAACCCATGTAACTGTGAGCCAACATTGGCTCACGTGGCAGTCAATGTGTTAAAAGGGTTAAGTTGATGATGATGATGATGATGATGATTGGTTTGTGGGGCACTCAACTGCGCGGTTATCAGCACCCGTACAAATTACCAATCTTTTCTCAGTCCAATCCTGCCACTTTCATGAATGAAGATGAAATGATGAGGATAACACAAATACCCAGTCATCTCTAGGCAGGTGAAAATCCCTAACCCCTCCGAAAATTGGCATCATGGTCACGAAGTGAGATTCAGTCAGTTTTGCGATACAACTTCGCGCGTTCTTTTCAATACAGACCAGAGATCTGTAGAAATTACTCTTGCGCTATGTCCACACCGTGCAACTATATTCAGTTGGTACGGAGTACTGCAAAGAGGAACTTTTACTCTGGAGGAAGCTAAGAGAACAGGAAGGCCATGATCATCAGTTACGAAGGAAAACATTGATGCTGCGAGGAACACAGGCAAATGACCTGTAAGCAGATAGGGGATACCTTAGCGCTAAATGCACCAGCAATTCGTTCGATTCTGCATAATAGTTTGTAAGTAAAGAAGTTTCGTTGTCTCTAGGTGCCGCATAGACTAACAAAAGAGCAGATGATACAATGTGTGACTTGATGCCGGGAGATGTTAAAGAAGTTTTCTGAGGACAATCTCAGTATGTTAATAACATCGTGACAGATGAAGAGGTATGGCTATATAATTTTGACGTGCTGACAAAGACTCGAAACGAAGTTTGGGTCTTTGAAGATGATGACACACCCCTAGCTCTCAGAAAGTCCCGATCAGTAAAGAAAATATATTTTTTTATTTTTTTTATTTTTTTCAAATCAAGTAGAATTGTGGAGCGTGTTATTTTGGACACACAGAAGAAGGTCACAACTATGTTGTACACTGAACAGTGCCTGCCAAAAGTCATCCAATCTTTGAAGAACATACGACCGAAGTCAAGAAAGAACACTTGGTTCCTCCATGACGACAAGGCTCCCGCTTACTGCACCTAAGCATGCACCGAATATTTACGGGGTACAGGACTTAAGCACCCTCCTCACAGTCCAGACATTGCTCCTTGTTACTTTGCATGTGCACTGTGCATGTGAAAATGAAGCTTAATAGTACCCAGTTTTCAAGTGATGATGACCTCCTGAGGGCTTGGGGAAACGAGTGTGCTTTATTCCCTTCAGAAACTTGGGAGGATTGGTTTCAGCGGATGGAGATGTGTATTCAGTCTGGCGGAAATTACTTCGAAAAAAATTAAATAAATAACGCTGTATTACAAAACTTTCCTAGTACCCTTTGTATCTGTCGGCAAGCATTCACCTCCGTTCACGTATTAAATTTCTTCAGGCATAATTTCTTTTCTAATGTTTTTCACTTTTTCTGCGGTGTGTCGTGAGAGTTGTGAGGTGAGGCATAATAGGTTCTGCGGATGCTTTTCCAAGTCATTGCAGTGTCAACTAATCTCTGAGCCAGATCCAAAAATCCGTCACCTCCAATAGCTTCAGAAAATCTCAAATCTCGTGGACAGATAGCGGCGCATTTCTCAGTAATCTTGCCCTTTGCAGATTTGGGAAGGTGTTTTTGTTCAACAAATGTCACTTGTTTGTTAGACACACACGAACAGCGCGTCCCTCTACTAGGGAAGTAAAGTTCATTGCGCTGACCAAATTGAACTTTTTGAGATCTGGATCAGGCTCTATGGTTCTGTTCTTACCAGCCATTAGTTTCTGTTGTACTTCCCGCTTTCTTTATTTACTTCCCTTTCTTTTCGAAGCACTTGCAATTTCTTCAGTCATTTTCTGTATTGCAAGAAAACATGAAAGTCTCTTTTACCATCACTTCTGTTTGACTCATAATAAGACAACGTACCTTTGCAAAAGATTAAATACGATTTTTATAAACGATTACCTAGAATTTATTAACGATTCGCGCCTCATTTATGCCCGTCGCAATAAGACTGCTGCTAATTGTGTTGGAGCAGTTGTGTTACAAAGCATCTATTTTAGAAGTATGAAGATGTCACAATGTCGTACAACTGCAGCCATCCTGGTTATGGTAATTTGAACAGCGTAAACGGTGCGAATGAAATGGCTTCGGCGATTAGTGTCATTTGATGAGGCAATAAAGTAGCCGATGTGAGGAAAGACGGCACTGAATTAAGACGCAGTATATCGCAAAATACAGATGCCAGTTTTTCTACGAGTGCTTCTGCAAAGTCTTATGCTCCAAGATCTCAGACAATACGTTTGTTTGCGGATAAGAAAACAAAAATCGCTATATATTGAGAAAGGAGGATAGTCTCTGTTTGATAATGATCTTGATTGTACGTGAAATAATATGAATTGGAGGAAAACGGCCTCAGAAGAAGAAAACGAAAATCGAGAAAAGACAGGGAACGTATTACTGTATGATTGTGTATACCAAAGCAATAAAAGTAGCTAATTTATTGTTGAATGACGACTCCAGATGTAGCTAATGAAATTAATAATAGTTCTACGCTATAGTAGGAAGATAAGTAAACACAAATCCAGATATATCTGTCGATGTTTTAACGCAGAGTCATAAATAAAAGTAACTTCCATTGATAAATACCGACCGACACACATCTCAAGCAGGTACCCTCAATCCAACCAAATGTACCAAGTGTAAACAGTACGACTGTAACTAGATATATGAACGAACTGAGCACTCAAAAAGGCACAAGTGAATCAAACGCAAGAAAAGAAAGTGCTAATAGTGCATCTATGGATAAAAATATGAACAAACTATCCACACAAAAATATACAAGTGGATTAAACGGAGAAAAACACAAGGTAAATATTCGTAAAGAAAAAAAAGTAAACAACCACTTTATGCATAAGCAAGGACACAAGCAACAGACATATATTTTTGCAGATAGTCATGGGAGAGGAATTACGGAAATTATGAGAAGAAATCACCCAGACCTTAATCTAACAGGCATCATCAAACCAGGCGCGCCATTACGCGAAATTCTGAAAAACAGTGACAACATATTAACGACCGGTAACAGCTGCATCATAATAGGAGGCGCAAATGATGTTTACTGTAATGAAACTTTGCGTGCAACGAGAATCCTAAAGGAAACAGTCAAAAGGATGCCTCGAGTGCATTTCTACATTGTTAGTATCCCCAGGAGACACGATCTGATGGAAAACTCGTGCGTAAACATCGAGATTGTTACAGCAAACAGGCTATTTGAGAAAATATGTAGAGGTTTCCAGAATACGACTTTCGTAGAGATAAACAGTGTTCACAGAGAGCACTTCACAAGACATGGTCTCCACATGAACGTAAAAGGGAAAAAGATTATTAGTGCCGAAATACTTAAATTTGTTAATGAGTCATCTGTAATGGAAGTGTCTCCAATCCCAATTCCGCCAAAACAAGAGTTGTCTGTAACAGTGGAACCATCATTATCTGCAGTAGAGCTACAACAAACACCAGTAGCAGCATCAAAGGCTCAGATATTCTCAGCAGCAATGTTAGATAAACCAATAGCAGCAGAATCACCACAATCATCAGCAGAACTGTCGTCATCAGCAACAGCATCCAGAACAGCAGACCCCATAATACTACCTCAAGGCAATGAAAATGCATGTGAGGAAAACATACAAGGTTCATTAGACGCAGCAGCTAACAAAGAAGGGCAGTCACCAAGTCGGGGAGCGCAGGAGCCACCAGCAACAGCAAACACACAGAAGAGGTACCTGAGGCCTGGGAGATCAACAGCAGAAGCAGCTTCCAATCAAGACAGATGCCTGAGAACTAGGAGACCTGCTACACTAAGTGAGGATTTTTTATGGTACCGAGTAAGCAGAAAGAGAACATGGAAAAAGATGTAAGTAAAACTGTCCATCTTAAATACCAGTGTGACAATAGTGAGAGGGACATAAACACCGGACAAAGATACGATCCAGGTTTAATGACACAAACTGAAAAAAAACATTGCATAGTACCAGAAGCAAAGGGAGCAAGTGAAGTGCTTAGTATATTACAGGAAGGGGAACTATTACATTTAAAGCCAACTGTTAGAATACTTCACCAAAATGTTCAATACATAAACAATAAAACAGAGGAACTAGAGGTAATATTACAGGAGTATAGGCCAAACATTCTAGTAGTTACAGAACATGGGCTAAAAGAAAATCACATAGGAATGTACAACTTGAAGAATTATGTGAAAGTAGCCAGTTTTTGCAGAACTTCCTATAAAGGTGGTGGGGTTGCGATTTTTTCTAACTATAAATCAACTAAAGCCATAAATATAACAAAATATGCTATAGAATTGAGCTTTGAAGCTACAGCACTGGAAACTAAAATTGCTGGGAATTTATGTTGTGTATTAGGTTTGTATCGATCACCAAATGGTATAATCAAAACCTTCTTTGAACAGCTGGAAGATATAATCCAACACCTCTCAAAAACATATGCTTATTTGATAATTATAGGAGATCTGAACATAGACACAAGTAAAAATACAGACAATACCAAGACCCTATTGGACATATTGTGCATATACAACCTTAAAATAAAAATAGATAAACCAACCAGAGTAACAAAGCATAGTGAAACTATAATTGATCACGTAATAACAAATATTCCTACATGCTATTGTGACACACAGGTAATAAACTCCACATTAGCAGACCATTTTGCAGTCATGATAGACATAAATATAAAGACTAGTGATTCAGTGCAGAAGATATGGGAGATGAGAAGACAGAACTACCCACATAACATAAATCTGCTAAAAAAGATGTTAGAGGCAGAAAACTGGGAAACAATATATGCAGCTAAAGATGCAAACACCAAATGGAACCAGTTTTTTTCTTTATTCAGTTATTATTATGATGTTACATGTCCTGTTAGTAAAAGGCTTGTCAGACAGCAACAAAAAAAGAAAAGCTGGGTGACTGGAGAAGTAATCCATGCCAGAAATAATCTGAGAGTGTATTATGACCTCTCCAAACAAAAAAATACTGAGGCCTACAACACACTGTATAAAATAAAAAAAGAAAGAGTACTGTAGTTTTATCAGAAAAACTAAAGCATCATTCATCAGGATGTCTATAGATAAGGGAAAGAACCACTCAATAGGTTTATGGTCGTTCATTAATGAAGAGAGAGGAAAAGTAACAAATCGGGCGGAGGACATCTGCCCACTGATGAGTGGGAAAAGCAACGCAAACCCTCTAGAAGTAGCCAATACTTTTAACAGATATTATATTACTGTAGCAGACGAATTAATAAGTCAAAATAAAACAAATGTAGCAAGTAAATTGTTAAACCCCCAACATACAAATCATACTATGGTTTTCATACCTACAACGGATGCAGAAGTGTCAAACCTAATAAAACAACTTAAAATTAAACATACATCTGGCTTGGATGGTGTCACATCACATCTCATAAAGGAATGCAGAGAATGTATATTAAAACCATTGACACACATGCTGAATGCTGCGATAGAAGAAGGTATATTTCCAGATTCACTGAAAGTAAGTAAAGTGAAGCCAATATTTAAGAAAGGGAACAGGGATGAATTAGGAAATTACAGGCCAATATCATTGATCTCAACATTTGCTAAAATCTATGAAATGATAATAAAGAATAGAATTGTAAGTTTTATAACAAAGTACAGTATACTGCATTCATCACAACATGGTTTCAGAGAAGGGAAGTCAACAAAAACAGCATCAACAGATATAATTGAGCACATTCTTAATTTACTTGACAGGCAACAAAAGACTTGTGGGATTTTTATGGACCTATCTAAGGCATTTGATTGTGTGAATCACTCAAAATTAATGATGAAATTATATCAGCATGGAATTAGAGGAAAATGCTATGACATACTTAAATCATACATTACAAATAGGAAACAATGTACAGAAATCAGACATACTAGTGGGGGAAATATAACAAACTACAGATCAGAATTACAAACAGTTAAACACGGTGTGCCGCAAGGGTCTGTGCTTGGGCCAATACTATTTATACTCTACGTAAATGACTTCCCTAGCTATATAAATCAGAAACTTATAATGTATGCTGATGACACAACAATCATTTGCACAGCTGACACAAAGGAGGAGCTTGAGAAGGAAGCACTCGTGACTATCGAAAAAGCAAATAAATATTTAACAGAAAACAACCTGTTTATGAATCAGTCTAAAACAATGAATGTAGTATTTCAGACCAAGCATAGTGAAAATTATAATATAAATGTTAATATAAATGGAAAGACTATTAAAGAAGTAACCAGCACAAATTTTCTAGGAACTATAATAGACAAACATTTGGCATGGGGGGAGCACATCGATGCACTGTGTAAAAAGATAAACAAACAGATCTTCATCATGCATAAAACAGCTAAGACTGTGGATGATAAAGTCCTCAGATCAATGTATTATGGACTTGTCTTCCCACATTTGTCTTATTCAGTTCATATATGTGGAAGTGCACAAGCTGGCTACCTAAAAAGAATATTCACAATTCAGAAAAGGGCAGTGAGATGCATTGCAAAAATACCACCAAGACAGACCTGTAGGCAAGCTTTTGTATACTATAATATTATGACAGTATATTCACTGTACATATACCAAAGCATAATGGCGGTAACGTCAAGTGATAAACACCTCCTAAATAAAGATGTACACAAACACGGTACAAGAGGAAATGAAAATTACTACATGATAAACAGAAATCTAAAACTGTCTATGACTGCCCCAGAAGAAGCAGGCAAAAGGTTTTTTAATAAACTCCCCAAAATCATTAAAAAAGAAACAGACTTAAAATGTTTTAAAAATCATTTGAAACTATATCTCACAGAGAAATGTATATACAGTTTGAGTGAATACTAAGATGGTGTTTAATATGTTATATCATTAAAATTATCATGTATGTTGTTTGGATTTGTATGTACATATAATGTGAAACATTTAATACCTTTGTATGATTATGGACTATTTCTGTTTAATCATTTGTTTCATTTATATATAATGAAATCAAGTTTGATGTTAATAGCCTATTGTATGACACACCCAATACTCTCAGCTGGATTTTCAGCTGGAGTCCATGGGCAAAGAATAAATAAATAAATAAATAAACAAATAAAGCCAAAATAGTATCTTTGACTCTGTATCCAGTAGTGAATTCCTCTACGTATTTTCCTGACCGAACGTATTTGCCTCAATTTTTTTAAAACAAGAATTTTTCAATGTACGGTATATCAGTTCGACTTTAACAATAACCATTGCTAACGTTCACTATCGAATTGTGGCCGGATTATCTTTGTTTCACATTGCATGCGATATTTCGTATGTTACATATTTGATTACGTATTAACACTTCTTATGTACTTAGCTCTATAATTATTTTCTTTTAGCGTAATGCATACAGGATTGGGAAAATGATCGTTATTTAACGCCCTATGTACACATGGGGCCAAACCTACAACTTTCGCCAACAGAAGCAAATTTCTGCAAGTGCACAGTGACAAACACCAGAAATTTTCAATCCAAATACATTTAAGACGCCACATTAGGATTTCTTACAATCAACTTTGTAATATTCCAACTTCAGACACTACAAAAACTATACATAGTTTCAGAAGCTGTGTTATGCTAAAATTAATAAAAAATCTAGTAGGTAACTATGATAAAAATTATTCTGAGCCTTACGCCGTGGCGTGTGAATGCTGCAGTTACAACACCGAGTTGCGTGTGTTGATTGAAAGGTTCTTCCCAACATAGCTCTAATTCTACTACATGGGCGACGCCCACGACATGTAGTTTTGATTAAAAGTAAAAATTAGTTTGTGAAATAGGATTACATAAATTAACGATAAAATAAAGTGTGTGTTCACAATTGCGGGAATAAAAGGAAAATACTGTGTGGAGCAGCCTGGCCTGCGCAGTGGCGTCATGGTCTCGCTTCGACCGACAATCTATTGCCGTACGGTGTCAAGGGCAACGCCGGCTCGCCACATTCCCGTCACACACAAGTGTCCCAGCCGGGCCCGTGCAGTGACGTCACGGGCTCGTTACTTCCAAGATTGCTGACGCCCAGTGCGGCACCCGCCCATGATGGTCTCGGTGGTGTAGGCTCCCGGGCGGTCGTCTTCTCGCTGACCCTTTTCAGGAATTAATCTTCATCTGGAGCTGGCACAAAGGCGTGATGGAAGTCGGTGGGCTAACCTGACGCACTGCTCACCCACTGAGCGGTGTTTTTGCACCCGCTACTGCCTGTCGGCGGATGCTTGACAATCACGCTTGCGCAAGCGTACACAAATTCCTCACGCCTCCAAACTCAAGCACGCACACGTACAAGCATCAGTTTGTTTACATTGGAAAACATCGAGCACAGACGACGATGCGTTTGCTGTTGCAGCCTTTTTTGCTTGTTTTACGGAAAAAAACAAAAGGGGAAACGCGATATGTGGAGTAATGAGTGGCTTAAAAAACGAATATCGTATTTTCATACAAATTTACTGAGTGAACTGAAGATATATCCTAGTGATTGGCATAATTACCTCAGGATGAATGGGGAAACGTATTTGAATCTTTTGTCCCTTGTGACGCCTTTCATTAAGATGCAGGATACAGTCATGAGGGAGGCTATAACACCACACGAAAAGCTAACAGCAGCATTAGGATTTCTCGCGACAGGAAGGAGTTATGAAGACCTCAAATTCACGTCTGTAGTTTCACCACAGGCACTATGTGTCATCGTGCCTGAAACCTGCCATGCTATCTGTGAGGTGGTCCAAAGTAATTTCTTAAAGGTAAATTAAATACGTTTTCTGATTACGAAGTTTTTCTCTGGCCACTGAATGTATTTTTGTTTTATGTACTTTACCTTCTTGGAGGCAATACCTTATTGAGCCAAAAGCATTTACAGTCCCTACTATATAAGTATTGTAATACTTGTTCACACCAAATAACTGCACATTTTTGGGCTTGAAATGAAAACATTTCATATGCTAGCAAACTATTTTTCATCAGTGCATTCATGGCAACATTTTATCAGTCGGCTACCTGTGAACCTCTTGCTTTTGTTTCAAATGGTTGTTGCCGTACCATACAGCATAATTTTATTTTATAGGCATTTGATGACAGCTGTCTCTCTACCTTTTGCTTTGGTTTGAAATGGTTGTAGCAATACCAAACTGCATTACTTTATTTGGTAGGCCTTTGATGACAGTGAATTCAACTGGAAAGTTGCAGGTCATTAATTGCAAATATCTTGACATTTCAAAGTGAATCTTCAATACTGAAATAATAACACTGCATGTCTTTACTTATTATTAACACTCGTTTTTCTTTTGGCACTGCCTGCAGGTACCCAAACCATTACATATAGGAAAAATACGCTACTAGCCATTAAAATTGCTACACACAGGAAAAAATTCAGATGATAAAGGGGTATTCATTGGACAAATATATTATACTAGAACTGACATGTGATTACATTTTCACGCAGTTTGGGAGCATATATCCTGAGAAATCAGTACCCAGAACAACCACCTCTGGCCGTAATAATGGCCTTGATACGCCTGGGCATTGAGTCAAACAGAGCTTGCATGGTGTGTACCGGTACAGCTGCCCATGCAGCTTCAACACGAAACCACAGTTCATCGAGAGTAGTGACTGGCATATTGTGATGAGCCAGTTGCTCGGCCACCACTGACCAGATGTTTTCAGTTGGTGAGAGATCTGGAGAATCTGCTGGCCAGGGCAGCAGTCAAACATTTTCTGTATCCAGAAAGGCCCGTACAGGACCTGCAACATGCAGTCGTGCATTATCCTGCTGAAATGTAGGGTTTCGCAGGAATCGAATGAAGGGTAGAGCCACGAGTCATAACACATCTGAAATGAAACGTCCACTGTTCAAAGTGCCGTCAATGTGAGCAACAGGTGACCGAGATGTGTAACCAATGGCACCCCATACCATCATGCTGGGTGATACGCCAGCATGGCGATGACACATACATGCTTCCAATGTGCGTTCACCGCGATGTCGCCAAACACGGATGTGACCACGATGATGATGTAAACAGAACCTGGATTCATCCGAAAAAATGACGTTTTGTCATTCGTGCACCCAGGTTTGTCGTTGAGTACACCATCGCAGGCGCTCCTGTCTGTGATGCAACGTCAAGTGTAACCGCAGCCATGGTCTCCGAGCTGATAGTCCATGCTGCTGCAAACATCGTCAAACTGTTCGTGCAGAAGGTCATTTTCCTGCAAACGTCCCCATCTGTTGACTCAGGGATTGAGATGTGGCTGCACAATCCATTACAGCCATGCGGATAAGATGCCTGTCATCTCAACTGCTAGTGATACGAGGCCGTTGGGATCCAGCATGGCATTCCGTATTACCCTCCTGAACCCACCAATTCCATATTCTGCTAACAGTCATTGGATCTCGACCAACGTGAGCAGCAATGTTGTGATACAATAAACTGCAATTGCGATAGGCTACAATCCGACCTTTATCAAAGTCGTAAACATGGTGGTACGCATTTCTCCTCGTCAAATGAGGCATCACAGCAACGTTTCACCAGGCAACGCCGGTCAACTGCTGTTTGTGGATGAGAAATCGGCTGGAAACTTTCCTCATGTCAGCATGTTGTAGGTGTCGCCACCGGTGCCAACCTTACGTGGATGCTCTGAAAATCTAATCATTTGCATATCACAGCAACTTCTTCCTGTTGATTAAATTTCCCGTCTGTAGCACATCATCTTTGTGGTGTAGCAATTTTAATGGCCACCAGTAGTGTAATCAAAAGGACAGTGTAACTTTTTAAAATTGGAAAAATTTAAATTTTACTCTAAAAGCACAAATGAACTTGTATTCAATGAAGAATGGTATTTTATTTTAATTTTTTATTACAAAATGAATAACTTTACATATTAATTATATAGTGTAACTGGTATTACTGACAAATGATGCAAGTGACTCTGAACTGCTTCTGCCCACTGTTGCACAGTAATTGCTATACAGCAGAGTGGAGTCTGCATTCACATCGCAAATTGTATGGGTGAGCTTCAACTGGCTCATTTCAGCCATGAATAGCGTATCATTTATAATCTTTTCTGCCACCAGCCTTTGTTTGTCGTCCAATATGTCTCTCATTTTAGTAGCAACCAATTTCCCAGAAACTTCGTGGTGGTCCTCATCTTTCTTTTGTTTTTGTCTTTGGAAATGTTCACTAATAACTCCGAGAACAGAGTACATTTCAGTACACCTTCTTTTACTATTTGGTCTACTTTGTTTACTTTTTGAAAGAAATACTTCTGGTGACCCTCCATCCCTAGTAGATGGGACAGTGGAAATTTCATATTGCTGTGAATGAAGTAGAGTCTCTACTTCCACCTCCAACTCTTCCTCCATACGCTGTGATATGGGGAGTAGTACTGTGGTAATTTCATTCTGCAAATAATACTGAACACTCGTGAATATCAAACGTTGAAAACACAAAGATGTAGCTATATTACACAACATAATCTTTTTTATAAAACAGTAAAGAACAATGCATGTAGTGTTCCATAAAAACACGGGAGAACTGCCGGATATCAGTAACTTCCTGCCACGATATTTCGGCGCAGAGTCTTCTGGCCATCTGTACTACACTGTAGTAGTACTGGCAAGTACGCGCTGAGCTCCGCTATTTAAAGCCTTCTGAGGTGACATTGCGCATGCGCTGCTCAGCGTGCGCGTTCATAACGGCTCCGTGCGCTGCGCCTCGCGCCCTCCACTGCGAAAGCCTGGCGTATCGGTGTCAGGTCGATTTCCATCTTTATGCAGATAACTACGTCGACTACGAAGTTTCTCTATAACAGGATTCCAAGCAGAGTTCAGCTGATAACCACTATCTCGATTGATGAGAGTCTCGTTGTCAGACAATCTTATTTCCACAGATTCATTGATAATCGAGCTCCAAAAGTTTGATGTATGGGCCAAAATTTTTGTGTCGTTGTAATTCATGGAATGGTCTGTGGAAATACAATGTTCGGCGATTGCGGACTTGGTGGGTTGGAGAAGGCGAGTATGCCGTTGGTGTTCCACAATGCGTTCCTGCACAGTTCGTGTTGTTTGCCCTATGTATGATTTGCCGCATTCACACGGAATTTTGTAAACACCTGGTTTACGCAGGCCCAGGTCGTCTTTAACGGATCCCACCAGTGATTAAATTTTGGAAGGAGGGCGAAAGATGACTCTCACTTGATACTTTCTCAATACTTTCTCAGTGAATGCGGCAAATCATATATAGGGCAAACAACACGAACTGTGCAGGAACGCATTATGGAACACCAACGGCATACTCGCCTTCTCCAACCCACCAAGTCTGCAATCGCCGAACATTGTATTTCCACAGACCATTCCATGAATTACGACGACACAAAAATTTTGGCCCATACATCAAACTTTTGGAGCTCGATTATCAATGAATCTGTGGAAATAAGATTGTCTGACAACGAGACTCTCATCAATAGAGATAGCGGTTATCAGCTGAACTCTGCTTGGAATCCTGTTATAGAGAAACTTCGTAGTCGACGTAGTTATCTGCATAAAGATGGAAATCGACCTGACACCGATATGCCAGGCTTTCGCAGTGGAGGGCGCGAGGCGCAGCGCACGGAGCCGTTATGAACGCGCACGCTGAGCAGCGCATGCGCAATGTCACCTCAGAAGGCTTTAAATAGCTGAGCTCAGCGCGTACTCGCCAGTACTACTACAGTGGCATTCACCTGAAGATGGCCAGAAGACTCTGCGCCGAAATATCGTGGCAGGAAGTTACTGATATCCGGCAGTTCTCCCGTGTTTTTATGGAACAATCAGTACGCCGGGAAAGCTTTAAACATCACAATGCATGTAGTGTTGGAAATCAAACGAGATTACAATTATAATGTAAATATAGTTGGGTTGTTTGGGGAAGGAGACCAGACAGCAAGGTCATCGGTCTAATCGGATTAGGGAAGGACGGGGAAGGAAGTTGGCCATGCCCTTTGAAAGGAACCATCCCAGCATTTGCCTGGAGCGATTTAGGGAAATCACGGAAAACCTAAATCAGGATGGCCCGATGCGGGATTGAGCCGTCGTCCGTCCGAATGCAAGTCCAGTGTCTAACCACTGTAAATATAGTAATAGTGGCAAATATTACCTTCATGTGGATAAACATGTTTCATGTGGGGGAGGGGGGAGAGGTCACATAGATGTGTTTATGGTCCCCAAAAAATTTAATAGATGTAAGAATATTATACAGTACTTTTTATAATAATGTAATTTTAAGCTAACATGTTTGAAATTGGGTTTTTCATTTTTCAGGTTCCTGAAACAGTGGATGAATGGGCCAGGATTGCAAAGGATTTTGAAAGGAGGTGGAATTTTCCATACTGTCTTTGAAGTATCCGGAAAGGATGTAGAGATTGTACCTGCAGCTGGAAGTGGATCATTTTATTTCAATTACAAAATACACAGTATGATTCTGCTTGCAATAGTTGATGCAAATTACAGATTTATTCTGTTCGATTTTGGCACAAATGGTAAAATATCTGATGGCGGTGTTCTTCGGAATACTGAATTTTTTAGGAGACTACAGAGTAACACCCTCAACATTCCACAAGAGAAAAAAGTAGCAAACAGTTCATGAAAACTACCATATGTATTTATAGGGGATGATGCATTTCCTCTGAGGACTGACATGCTGAAACCATTCTGGCAGAGTGACTTGAACTGCATGGAAAAGAAAGTTTACAACTACAGATTATGCAGAGCTCAGCGCACTTTTGAGAATGTATTTGGGATCTTGGCAGCACGCTTTAGGATTTTCCACACAGCTAGTAATTTTGAAGGTCAGCCATATCAATAAGGTGGTAAAAGCAACAGTTGCTTTGTATAATTACACTACTGGCCATTAAAATTGCTACACCACGAAGATGACGTGCTACAGATGCGAAATTTAACTGACAGGAAGATGCTGTGATATGCAAATGATTAGCTTTTCAGAGCATTCACACAAGGTTGGCACCAGTGGCGACACCTACAACATGCTGACATGAGGAAAGTTTCCAACCGATTTCTCATACACAAACAGCAGTTGACCGGCGTTACCTGGTGAAACATTGCTGTGATGCCTCATGTGACGAGGAGAAATGCGTAAAGGTCGGATTGTAGCCTATCGCAATTGCGGTTTATTGTATCGCGACACTGCTGCTCGCGTTGGTCGAGATCCAATGACTGTTAGCAGAATATAGAATTGGTGGGTTCAGAAGGGTAATACGGAATGCCATGCTGGATCCCAAGGGCCTCATATCACTAGCAGTCGAGATTACAGGCATCTTATCTGCATGACTGTAACGGATCATGCAGCCACATCTCAATCCCTGAGTCAACAGATGGGGACGCTTGCAAGACAAAGACCATCTGCATGAACAGTTTGACGATGTTTGCAACAGCATGGACTATCAGCTCAGAGACAATGGCTGCGGTTACCCTTGACGCTGCATCACAGACACGAGCGCCTGCGTCGTCATCACCATACTGGCATATCTCCCAGCATGATGGTATGGGGTGCCATTGGTTACACGTCTCTGTTACCTCTTGTTCGCATTGACGGCACTTTGAACAG
The DNA here is from genome assembly GCF_023864275.1 of Schistocerca cancellata. Lineage (NCBI taxonomy): Eukaryota > Metazoa > Arthropoda > Insecta > Orthoptera > Acrididae > Schistocerca > Schistocerca cancellata. The sequence goes on along the minus strand of NC_064631.1, from coordinate 640,890,698 downwards.
TGGATGTTACATCTCAGATGTGTTAAGACCCGTGGCTCTACCCTTCATTCGATCCCTGAGAAACCCTACATTTCAGCAGGATAATGCACGACCACATATTGCAGGCCCTGTACGGGCCTTTCTGGATACAGAAAATGTTCGACTGCTGCCCTGGCCAGCACATTCTCCAGATCTCTCACCAATTGAAACGTCTGGTCAATGGTGGCCGAGCAACTGGCTCATCACAATACGTCAGTCTCTTACTTTTGGTGAAATGTGGTATCGTGTTGAAGCTGCATGGGCAGCTGTACCTGTACACACCATGCAAGCTCTGACTCAATGCTCAAGGGTATCAAGGCCAGTATTACGGCCAGAGGTGGTTGTGCTGGGTACTGATTTCTCAGGATCTATGCACTGAAATTGCGTGAAAATGTAATCACATGTCAGTTCTAGTATAATATATTTGTCCAATGAATACCCGTTTATCATCTGCATTTCTTATTGGTGCAGCAATCTTAATGGCCAGTAGTGTATTTAATGACTACTGTGAATCAGACTTATGCCCCACGTGATTCTCTTGATTTGGAGGACATGGAACATGGCTTGTTCCATAATGGCTTAACAACAGAGGATTCTAATATGCTACCATTCCAAAGGTCTACTGCAGGACACATTCCACTTGATGCCAAACATCTGAGAGAGGAATTTATGAACTACTTTGTGAATGAAGGACAAGTTCCTTGGCAACATAATTTTGTGCATTAGCAGTAAACAAAAATGTAAAAGAAAACAATGTGTACTGCAGTATAGTATAAACAAATGAAAGCATAGGCATATATCTTAATTGTAACAGTGCTACTGTAACTAAATACAACTACCAACCTATCTCACTTACCTCTATTCCTCGTACTCTAAGAGCATCTTGGTGCCTCGTGTTCATTTAAAAAGCGGAAAATGATCAAAGTACCACAGAACATGTCTGTAAATTTCATCTGCTGCAGCCTCTGATTTGTAACTGCTGTCATGCTTCCTCTTTTCTCGCCTGTAATTCGTTCATAATGTATTAATTTTCTTAATAACAGTATCTTTAGTTGCTGATGGCTCTCCTTCTTTGTACTTTGTGAGAAGCACCTCATATGCCGTGTCTATTTTCATTTTATCACAATATTCTTTACTTTTAATATTCCCTAAACATCGGTGTGCCTAATAAATTCCTCCAACACTTCCTGCTCTGACATCAGAACGAAGAAGGAAATGACACAAAATCTAAACTAACGCGCACTTCTCCACAGCCTATGTCTGAATGACGGATGTGTGCTTGTTCAAACCTCCCTGCTCTAGGCACACACAAGCAAGCACGGACACGCTTGGGGGCTTGCACAAGCACGCATAATCGAAATTCAGTCACGCGTCAAGCAGCTTGTGCAAGCCTGATGCTTGCGGTAATTTACCCTACACATGGTCGAGCATACTTGCGCAAGCGTGATTGTCAAGCATGCAGTAAGTGTGTGTGTGTGTGTGTGTGTGTTGGGGGGGGGGGGGGGCTTTAGTTTCTTGTGCAAATATCTGTATGGCAGCGGCCTTTTGCTGCATCATGAGCTCTATCATGCCCATCATTTGATGGAGCATAGACGTAAGAGCTATGACCAGGCTGCTGATGTCTCCTCCTCTCATGGCATCAGTGAAGTTGTTGAGTGGCACCAACAAATTGCAGTTGGCGGCACCAATGTTGCCGCCATCAACGCCTTCAGCTGCTTCGGCGTCACGCCTGGTCCTCTCTTCTGTTATCTGTTATAGTGGGCTGCCCTGCACTTCCAGCTCATGTAATAAGACTGCCCAACTGCACCTCCATGGTGCGCTTCCTAGTGTGGGTGAGCCATCTTCTTTGGTGACTGGCAGTCCTGTCTCCTGTGACAGTGGCCAGATGCCATGACACATCTGCACTGCTTGCCCTGGTCGCACTGAGAGTTGTGTCTGTGGATGGATGGCATGCTTCTAGATCTACATCTATATGGGTACTCTGCAAATCACATTTAAGTGCCTGGCAGAGGCTTCATCAAACCACCTTCACAATTCTCTATTATTCCAATTTCATACAGCGTGCAGAACGAACTAACAGCAAGATCTTTCCGTACGAGCTCTGATTTCCTGTATTTTATCACAGTGATCATTTCTCCCTATGAAGGTCGGTGTCAACAAAATGTTTTCGCATTCGGAGGAGAAAATTGGTGACTGGAATTTCATGATAAGATTCCGTTGCAACGAAAAATGATTTTGTTTTAATGATGTCCACCCCAAATCCTGCACCATTTCAGTAACACACTCTCCCATATTTCGTGATAACACAAAACGTGCTGCTCTTCTTTGAACTTTTCTGATGTACTCCATCAATCCTATCTGATAAAGATCCCACACCACACAGCAGTATTCTAAAAAGAGGATGGGCAGTAGTAGTGTAGGAGGTCTCCTTAGTAGATCTGTTACATTTTCTAAGTGTCCTGCCAATAAAATCCAGTCTTTGGTTAGCCTTCCCCACAGTATTTTCCGTGTGTTCCTTCTTATTTAAGTTGTTAATAATTGTAATTCCTAGATATTTTGTTGAATTTACTGCCTTTAGATTTGATTGATTTATTATGTAAATGAAGTTTAACGGATTCCTTTTAGAACTCATGTGGATGACCTCAAATTTTTCATTAGTTAGGGTCAATTGCCAATTTTCATACCGTACAGTTATCTTTTCTAAATCGTTTTGCAATTTGTTTTGATCTTCTGATGACTATTATTCGATAAACGACAGCATCATCTGCAAACAATCCAAAATGGCTGCGCAGATTGTCTCCCAAATAGTTTATATAGATATGGGACACAAGGTACTACTGGAAGTAAAGCTATGACGGGTTGTGAGACATGCTTGGGTAGCTCAGTTGGTAGAGCAGTTGCCTCAGACAGGCAATGATATAGAGTTGGAGTCTCAGTCCGGCACAAAGTTTTAATCTGCAATGAAGTTTGATAAGGAAAGGACAGTTTGCTGCCTACTGTAAAGATCACATTAGAAGACAATTACACAACAGCTTTCAGCCACAGCTTTAATCAGAGTAGGACACACACACACACACACACACACACACACACACACACACACACACACACATTCATTCAAACATACAAGCAAGCACACCTCAAATACACATGATCGCCATCTCTGGCAGCTCAGATCGGAATGCCAATTTTTGTTTCTTTAAGGACAACTCTGAGCCAGACACCGTGTAGCATGTATTACACTGACCCCAAGCCACTGCCATTTGCAACTTCAGTGGCGTCAAGAGAGAGCTCATTGGAGGGCAGCATGGAGGTCTGATGTTTTTACTGATGAAAGCAGGTTCTGCCTCAGTGCCAGTGATGGGCCCTGATGATTCGAACTATTGTGCTGTCATTAATGAATAGTGTTCTAGGGGGATGTTTTATAACGGGATAACACTCACCACATATTGATGTTGCAACCCAACATGCTCTACAGACTGTCGGCATGTTGCCTTGGTCTGCTCAACCACCACATCTGTCTCCAAATGAGCATATATGGGACATCAGACAACTCCAGCATCAGAAAACTCCAGCATCATCCACAACCAGCAATAACCACCCTGTACTGACCGACCAAGTGTAACAGGCATAGAATTCTGTCCCACAAATCGACCACCACCTATACAACACAATGCATGCACATTTGTATGTTTGCATTCAACACCAGTTATTAATGTACCAGTATTTCGCATTTGCAATGGCTTCTCATGTGTACATTACACTGTGGTCTTGCAATGTTATTCACTTACACGTTACCTAGACAAACATATTCCCAAAATTTCATTACTGTACACTAATTATTTTTTAGTGTTGAGATTTTTTTTTTCTGTCAGTGGATCTGTATGTGACAACCTGATCAAAATGTGAGGATTCACAACTGCCACCATATGACAAAATACTGGCTAGATCCAGAACCAAGGAACTATAGTTCACTCCAAAACAGCAGGTTGCTGTGTTCCGAGAAGGGGGAGCAATGCCACCTGCTGTATTTAATCCTCTTGTGTGGCAGTGAGCCACAGGCTGCCAACATTGCCTTTTGCAATTATTTGTCATTTAAGATTTTTATGTAGAAATGTTCTCACATTTGGTGCAGAAAGAGATGCTTGGATAGGGGTGATTACTGAGGGGCTGCAACTAGAATAACTGTGAAGTAATTAGAAATTTAAAGCAAAAATTCAACCTGCATTATATAAGGGACTTCCTTATCAAGAAGTGATGAGCTTAGTAATTAATGAAAATGTGAGAAAGAATCAGACTGGTCAAGATTTCAACAGGAGTTAATTATGGTTGGCTTCAAACAAAAACAGCATTATCTCCACAGTTTAATAACTGAAACAGGACCAGACAATTTAAGTCGTTTACACAAATGCACTCACAGGAAAGCAAATTTCCAACCAACCTTTTTCAAATAGGATTGAAGGAATCTCCATTACATGACTTATGACTTATGCGATGGAGAAGATGTGAAGCATCTAGCATTCTTTTGCACCCTCTACTAGATATAATAAAAAATATTTCACCGAATATTAGCTCCAGAAGAGGTTCCCCTCTTCAACACTGATGCAGTCTTTGTATCAACCCAAAAGAATGGGCTTTTTTTTAAAATGTGATGTTAACCACTTAAATATGTGTGATTGTGTGATCAACTATCTACCGACACAGTATATATGTTGTGTGGATATTTGTCATGATGCTGTGTTTTTAATGGTAAATTTTTCTAATAGCCATGTTTCAATCATTTATTTACATCTTTTTAAACTGCAATTATCTAAATGCATAACACAACAGTCCTAAAGAATGACAATGTGTAGATGTGATGGATGGCTGGATGGTGTATGCCAAATGTCAACAGAAGAAAACAACCTGTGCAGAAGAGCTTTAAACAAACACTGTTGTTGTTGTTGTTGTCTTCAGTCCTGAGACTGGTTTGGTGCAGCTCTCCATGCTACTCTATCCTGTGCAAGCTTCTTCATCTCCCAGTACCTACTGCAACCTCCATCCTTCTGAATCTGCTTAGTGTATTCATCTCTTTGTCTCCCTCTACGATTTTTACCCTCCACGCTGCCCTCCAATACTAAACTGGTGATCCCTTGATGCCTCAGAACATGTCCTACCAATCGATCCTTTCTTTTGGTCAAGTTGTGCCACAAACTTCTCTTCTCCCCAATCCTATTCAATACTTCATTAGTTATGTGAACTACCCATCTAATCTTCAGCATTCTTCTGTAGCACCACATTTTGAAAGCTTCTATTCTCTTCTTGTCCAAACTATTTATCGTCCATGTTTCACTTCCATACATGGCTACACTCCATACAAATACTTTCAGAAACGACTTTCTGACACTTAAATCTATACTCGATGTTAACAAATTTCTCTTCTTCAGAAACGCTTTCCTTGCCGTTGCCATCTACATTTTATATCTTCTCTACTTCAACCATCATCAGTTATTTTGCTCCCCAAATACCAATACTCCTTTACTAGTTTAAGTGTCTCAATTCCTAATCTAATTCCCTCAGCATCACCCGACTTAATTCGACTACATTCCATTATCCTCGTTTTGCTTTTGTTGATGTTCATCTTATATCCTCCTTTCAAGACACTGTCCATTCCGTTCAACTGCTCTTCCAAGTCTTTTGCTGTCTCTGACAGAATTACAATGTCATTGGTGAACCTCAAAGTTTTTATTTCTTCTCCATGGATTTTAATACCTACTCCAAATTTTTCTTTTGTTTCCTTTACTGCTTGATCAATATACAGATTGAATAACACCGGGGAGAGGCCACAACCCTCTCTTACTCCCTTCCTAACCACTGCTTCCCTTTCATGCCCCTCAAATCTTATAACTGCCATCTGGTTCCTGTACAAATTGTAAATAGCCTTTCGCTCCCTGTATTTTACCCCTGCCACCTTTAGAATTTGAAACAGAGTATTCCAGTTAACATTGTCAAAAGCTTTCTCTAAGTCTACAAATGCTAGAAACGTAGGTTTGCCTTTGCTTAATCTTTCTTCTAAGATAAGTCGTAAGGTCAGTATTGCCTCACGTGTTCCAGTATTTCTACGGAATCCAAACTGATCTTCCCCGAGGTCGGCTTCTACTAGTTTTTCCATTCGTCTGTAAAGAATTCGTGTTAGTATTTTGCAGCTGTGGCTTATTAAACTGATTGTTCGGTAATTTTCACATCTGTTAACACCTGCTTTCTTTGGGATTGGAATTATTATATTCTTCTTGAAGTCTGAGGGTATTTCGCCTGTTTCATACATCTTGCTCACCAGATGGTAGAGTTTTGACAGGACTGGCTCTCCCAAGGCCATCAGTAGTTCCAATGGAATGTTGTCTATTCAGGGGGCCTTGTTCCGACTCAGGTCTTTCAGTGCTCTGTCAAACTCTTCACGCAGTATCGTATCTCCCATTTCATCTTCATCCACATCCTCTCTCATTTCCATAATATTGTCCATAAGTACATCACCCTTGTATAGACCCTCTATATACTCCCTCCACCTTTCTGCTTTCCCTTCTTTGCTTAGAACTGGGTTTCCATCTGAGCTCTTTATGTTCATACAAGTGGTTTTCTTTTCTCCAAAGGTCTCTTTAATTTTCCTGTAGGCAGTATCTATCTTACCCCTAGTGAGATAAGCCTCTACATCCTTACATTTGTCCTCTAGCCATCCCTGCTTAGCCATTTTGCACTTCCTGCCAATCTCATTTTTGAGACGTTTGTATTCCTTTTTGCCTGCTTCATTTACTGCATTTTTATATTTTCTCCTTTCATCAATTAGATTCAATATTTCTTCTGTTACCCAAGGATTTCTACTAGCCCTCGTCTTTTTACCTACTTGATCCTCTGCTGCCTTCACTACTTCATCCCTCAAAGCTACCCATTCTTCTTCTACTGTATTTCTTTCCCCCATTCCTGTCAATTGTTCCCTTATGCTCTCCCTGAAACTGTGTACAACCTCTGGTTCTTTCAGTTTATCCAGGTCCCATCTCCTTAAATTCCCACTTTTTTGCAGTTTCTTCAGTTTTAATCTACAGGTCATAACCAATAGATTGTGGTCAGAGTCCACATCTGCTCCTGGAAATGTCTTACAATTTAAAACCTGGTTCCTAAATCTCTGTCTTACCATTATATAATCTATCTGATACCTTTTAGTATCTCCAGGGTTATTCCAAGTATACAACCTTCTTTCATGATTCTTAAACCAAGTGTTAGCTATGATTATGTTGTGCTCTGTGCAAAATTCTACCAGGCGGCTTCCTCTTTCATTTCTTAGCCCCAATCCATATTCACCTACTACGTTTCCTTCTCACCCTTTTCCTACACTCTAATTCCAGTCACCCATGACTATTAAATTTTCGTCTCTCTTCACTATCTGAATAATTTCTTTTATTTCATCATACATTTCTTCGTCACCTGCAGAGCTAGTTGGCATATAAACTTGTACTACTGTAGTAGGTGTTTATAACCCTGTAGTCACCTGACCAGAAGGATTGTTTCTCCTGCCACCGAACTTCACTAATTCCCACTATAACTTTAACCTATCCATTTCCCTTTTTAAATTTTCTAACCTACCTGCCCGATTAAGGGATCTGACATTCCATGCTCCGATCCGTAGAACGCCAGTTTTCTTTCTCCTGATAACGACATCCTCTTGAGTAGTCCCCGCCTGGAGATCCGAATGGGGAACTATTTTACCTCCGGAATGTTTTACCCAAGAGGACGCCATAATCATTTAATCATACAGTAAAGGTGCATGCCCTTGGGAAAAATTACGGCTGTAGTTTCCCCTTGCTTTCAGCTGTTCGCAGTACCAGCACAGCACCAGCAATAACACTGTGCATGACAATTTCCTAACAGTGTCCAGCCAGATTACAACAGGAACTATAGATCCAAAAGTATATAGATTTTATTTAGTTATGGAAACATGGTTGACACTGTCAAAAAATAAGCTGTAGATGTGAACCACTGAGTCATTCTGTCAAGCATGAGAAAAAAATACAAAAATATGGATATTTCATGGGATTTTATCGATTTTTGACTGGAAGATTACGTCAATTGGTGAACAAATAACAGTCATATTTTGGTTCCCATAATGAGGTTGGTGTTACCGAGAGATTTGGTACACAGTTGTGACTAACAATTGTGTTAAATACAGGGCGACAGTTACTGAACTACATGAAATACAATTTTCAAACTGCATGGTTGGCCACAGGGCATGATGGGAATTAGCATGCACAGTATGGTTTGGTTTAGCGGTGAAGCCCGTTTTCATTTAGATGAGATCACAAGAAGTTAAATTGGCGCATTTGGGGGACTGAGAATCCAAATTTCACAATCGAGAAGTCTCGTCATGCTCAATGGGTGGCTGTGTGGTGTGCAATGTCTGTTCACGGAATAATTGCTGTGATATTCCTTGAGGGCGCGGTGACTACTGAAAGTCAGGTGAAGGTTTTGGAAGATGATTTCATCCCCATTATCCAAAGTGATGCTGATTTTAACATGATGTGGTTCAATCAAGACTGACCTTGACCCCATCAAAGCAGGAGTGTTTGATGTCCTGGAAGAGCACTTGTGAGGACCGTATTCTGGCTCTGGGGTACCCAGTGGTCACTGGCACTCGATTGGCCACCATATTCTCCAGATCTGAACACGTGACTCCTTTTTGTGGGGCTTTATTAAAGACAAGATGTACACAATAACCCCAAAACTACTGATGAGCTGAAAACAACCATTAGGGAGGTCATCGATCGTTATTCGTCTGTGCATCATCACCAATGATGGCAGGTATATCAAACATGTCATAAGCTATATCCAAATATCTGTGGTGATGTTTACATGTTGAGTAATGTGTGTGTACACTGAAGTTTGTATCTAATTTAAGTTGGTTTTTTCTCATATAGTTCAATAATTGTCATCCTGTACATTCAGATAATAGGCAACTGTGTTAAATACATTCAGATACTATAACCTCAGGCACCAAAGTATTTCTAGTTGTAAACAGTACAGGACATTCTGTTAATTGCTACCATCATTCTTTATAAATCAGGAGAAGCGAACTGTGCCATTCAGTCACTACAGCTGTCAGCCATGAACAAAAGATCAGTGACAGTCAGGTAAGTACAGTAACAGCAGCACTGCCAGTTCCTAATGACAGCTGTGGCATGAGAATGGGGCTGCTGCAAAATGTTCCTGAGACCCAGCAAACACTAAAATCAGGTTGCTGCTTCTGATTCCCACTTTAAGAAAATGCTTATGCTGTACATGATATGTCTTGTCTACATAGTATTTGTTCTATCACATGATCTGAAGTGATAAATTTAATTTTATAATCACTATTTAAACAAACTGTTATCCTGTTTAAAAGTTCAATTCTTCAAACTGGAATACTTCAAAAGTACCTGATCATGTAAGGGACAGGCATAAATTGAGTGTGTTCCATCCTCCAGACATCCCTCCATTACAGCACTTGATGAAAACACAGTCTGTTGTTAAAATATACACCTCTGCTACCATTATCAGATTGATTTCTTCATAAACTGATAAATTCTGTCATCCTAGTATACATATTAGTATTACACGAGTGCTGCACAAAATACGTATTTACTAGAGAAAAAAACTATTTTGGAAAAGCTCTTTTCATAATTCCAATTATGAAAGAAAATAAGATACATAAGTAGGAGAACAATAAACAGAAATTGCTCCACTTTGAGATAAGAGATTTTGTTTCTCAGATGAAAGGGAAAGAAGGGAGCCAGGGAGCAGGAAGGTTACTATTTAACATCACTTCATTGTTACTAATGATTAACGTTAATTAATGTTGTTAATGTTTACGGGGCAACACACCAATATGAATGGCATCCATTTCCTGACATGTCACGCTGTAAAATTATACCTCAAAAAATGTGTTTTTGAGAGTGCATTAATCTTTTATTTAACACATCTTCAGATGTTTACATTTATTTGTGTGCCTTGAAAACTGTTTCTTTACTTAAATGATGTTTTACAGTAGCTGTCTTAAAACATCTGTTGCAAAATTCTGCAACACCATTAGTAAAGAAACAATGTTCATGACTTAGTCTTTAGTATCCACAAATACTATTAGCAAGCATTTTTTAAAAATGTTTATCCAAAAATACTTTTGATAACTGACTGTAAAACTATCTGAAAATGCATTCTGGATGTAGTATAATGCGAGTACCTTGCGGTGTCTCGCCCACACAAACTACTTCTGTGGGCCTGACTGAAATCAATTACGATATGGATCTGGCTTGCATTTGTCAACTTGTGTGTTAGTGTACACAACTTTATAATTGTTTTTGCCATGTAATCTTTCAACAGTGATATTTTTCTGCTGCAATTTCAGTTAGGGTTATTCCTTGAAAATGAAAGATCTATATGCAACTTCCTATTCATTTCAATAAAAACACAAATGCCAAAGTAATTTCAGTTTGATATGAAATAAACTGTTTAAATGTTGCACCTGTAGAGTATGTTACTAAAGCTCTCTCTTTGATTATCAATTACAAAAATTATATCACACAACATGCAAAATTACAATTTAAAATTTATTTGATGCAAAGATACACGTTTCTTCAATGACTGGTATCCCCACACACTTCTCTCCACATCTGAAATTATTTTCTCTTCCTTTTGATTAAGTGGCCCCATGAAAATGTGTAGATTTTAGAGTAATCTTATTTAAATCACAGTCTGCCAGTGTTTGATAACACCTTTTCTCTTCAAAAATGCCAAAAAACCTGATCAATGCTTTGTCATCATCAGAGAGTAGTAGTTTCAACTGAAAAGAAGCATGAAGTTCATGTATCATTCACATGAAGAGGTATCACGAACTTTGGTCCAAAAGGTGATGTGTATTTGATACCAATTTCCTCAAAAACCTGTTGTGGACACCCAAGGTTACAAAGATAAAGCTTTCCATTATTTGAACTGTGAGCAAGTGGCAAAAATGGAAGCAATGAGAATTTAGTGTCAACAAATGCTGTCCCACCAGCTGGTGGATCCAGGGCAAGAACAGGAGCACGACACTCATTTGCCCACATTGCTGCAGGCATGTAGTTAACAAAGTTCCTTTCAGGTGTGCTGGACTGCTCATCCAAAAGTGCCAGAATGATTAAATCAATAGCCAGTGATGGTAAGTCTGCAACGTAAGAAAACAGTGTCAACAGAAACATGAGAGTTGGACACTCACATCAATGACATTCACTATACTGAACAACAAAACTCTTATAGACTAATGAAATGATAATTTTAAAAAACTTAAAACTTTCACAACAGATTTTTTCTCCACTTAATCTGATGGTTAGGCAATGTTCATGTAAATAAAAAATTATGATGTGAAGCAAAATTCCTTACTTTAAACATAGTGTCAGCCTGACTGTCTTGTTACTCACAAATGATATGGCTGCCTGCTATGACAGAAATGTGTGACAAAACAACTGGGAGGTTCTTTGTTGGTGTCTTTAGAATATGGTGATTACTATACAATATATAAATAAAAACACTGACAAGTTAACAGTAATTTGAAAAGGAGAAATATCTACTTGGTAATTGTTGAACCAACCAAATTCAGACACAAGCATGTGCACACATCATGAATGTAAAGCCATTTTTATTACATATTTTCACCGTTAAATTTGTTGCCCTTGATGTTTTATGAGAGAGACTGGAATCAGACACACACAAAATACAAGTATGTCATGAAATCAGAGAAACTGACCATCTCTCAAATATCTGAGTTTGGGAACGATGTGTTAGGGGAAAAGCGAGATTAGAAAACATTTATGGATGTGTACACTGGCAAAATTTCACCACTGACTTTCTGCCCAAGTGCGTTTTGTTTTCATTCTTTGTAGTTCACAATTTTAGAAATGTAACTTTGCACTCTTGTAGTGCCACTGACATTTAATTTGTTCTTGTGTTATACAAACTCTCACTGCATTCTCCTATTAGTCTCTCACTACTTCCTGTGTAATATAAATAAGAACAATTCAATATGCAATTATGAACAATTGTAATGCATTTGTATTGTGCAAACAGTCTCTTATTAACAAATCATGAGAGGAAGCATTTTCATGAATATAATCCAAATTTCATTTCTAGCAACCATTAAGGAAAATAAATCTGCATACACCAAACTGTCTTATACACAGTGCATGGTGTGTAAGACTTGTATATTTTGAATGCTTTTTGGTTTCTCTCACCCAAAGCACTGTCAAGAGGGAAGTTCAGCATGAGACTACCTGTATAGTAATGTGAACAATTCTCTAGTTGTGACTCTTCAAACTTTCCCAGTGGATGTGTTGTAAATAGCCTTCACGGGTTTGCCACCAGATCACGTTGTGCAAATTCTACAATATTTCCTTGGAGAAACTAGTCGACATCTTCAGGTGGTTCAACCTTGCTCGTGGCTAGGTACGACTGACGGTATCCGCACACTGACGCCCCGTTTTTAGAACACGGGTGCATGAAGAATGCGCAGCCGCGGACATGGACATCACGCATTCGCAATGATTTGCCATATTCAAACTCCCTCTGGGAAAACCGCAGAGCAGCTCTCCCGCGCGTGTGCTGTACACTGCGTTTGTCAACAGTGCGACCAGACATTACTCACCAATGGCCGTACTAGGCCAGTGTTATAAACGGGCCTGTTATCGAAGAATCTTGATTTTCACGTTGTGATTTAATAGCAGCCAATGCAGTGTTCCAGGCTGTGCTCAGTTTAAATCCTGTATCTTTGTTGATGAGATTATACGCTGTACGGATATGTATTGCTTCCTTAATATCGCAGTCCCAGAAAGATGATGCCGGGGACAAAAGTTCCGCCTTTTCATAAATCATACGATGTCCTGTATTCAGGCAATGTTCCGCAATTGGCGATTTTTTTCAGTTGACAAAGGCGTGTATGACGCTGATGTTCATCGCAGGGTTCTTGTACTGTACAGAATGTCTGGCCTATATACGATGCCCCACATTGACAAGAAATCTTGTACACACCACATTTCCTCAGTCCAAGGTCATCCTTAACTGAACCCAAAACTGCAAAACTGAGAGACCTGTTGGCAGAATGTGTGTGTCATACATATGTCTTTCTCCCGCAGACTGGAAAGGGACACTATAGGCCACAGCATCAATTACATGACATTCAGAGAGAGGACTAAATAAATAAATCAGACACATAAAATATTGATGGGAACATTTCTCCTTTGAAGGCAGAAAGGGAAAATGCTATGGTGTAAGTAACCTGCAGAAATACCCATGGTAAGAACTCTATATTAGTTCCTCTCCATAAAGGAAATAATGCACACAGAGTGTTGTTGTGGTCTTCAGTCCTGAGACTGGTTTGATGCAGCTCTCCATGCTACTCTACCCTGTGCAAGCTTCTTCATCTCCCAGTATCTACTGCAACCTACATCCTTCTGAATCTGTTTAATGTATTCATCTTTTGGTCTCCCTCTACGATTTTTACCCTCCACACTGCCCTCCAATACTAAATTGGTGATCCCTCGATGCCTCACAACATGTCCTACCAACTGATCCCTTATTCTAGTCAAGTTGTGCCACAGACTCCTCTTTTCCCCAAACCCATTCAATACCTCCTCATTAGTTCTATGATCTACCCATCTAATCTTCAGCATTCTTCTGTAGCACCACATTTTGAAAGCTTCTATTCTCTTCTTGCTCAAACTAGTTATCATCCATGTTTCACTTCCATACATGGCTACACTCCATACAAATACTTTCAGAAACGACTTCCTTACACTTAAATCTATACACGATGTGAACGAATTTCTCTTCTTCAGAAACGCTTTCCTTGCCATTGCCAGTCTACATTTTGTATCCTCTCTACTGCGACCATCATCAGTTATTTTGCTCCTCAAGTAGCAAAACTCCTTTACTACTTTAAGTGTCTCATTTCCCAAGTTTTTATTTCTTCTCCATGGATTTTAATACCTACTCCAAATTTTTCTTTTGTTTCTTTCACGCAATATACAGATTGAATAACATCGGGGAGAGGCTACAACCTTGTCTCACTTCCTTCCCAACCACTGCTTCCCTTTTATGTCCCTCGACTTTTATAACTGCCATCTGGTTTCTGTACAAATTGTAAATAGCCTTTCACTCCCTGTATTTTACCCCTGACACCTTCAGAATTTGAGAGTATTCCAGTCAACATTGCCAAAAGTTTTCTCTAAGTCCACAAATGCTAGAAACGTAGGTTTGCCTTTCCTTAATCTAGCTTCTAAGATAAGTCGTAGGGTCAGTTATGCCTCATGTGTTCCAATATTTCTACGGAATCCACACTGATCTTCCCCGAGGACGGCTTCTACGTTTTTCCATTCGTCTGTAAAGAATTCGCGTTAGTATTTTGCATCCGTGACTTATTAAACTGGTAGTTCAGTAATTTTCACATCTGTCAGCACCTGCTTTCTTTGGGATTGTAATTACTATATTCTTCTTGAAGTCTGAGGGTGTTTCGCCTGTCTCATACATCTTGCTCACCAGATGGTAGAGTTTTGTCGGGACTGGCTCTCCCAAGGCCGTCAGTAGTCCTAATCGAATGTTGTCTACTCCGGGGGCCTTGTTTCGACTCAGGTCTTTCAGTGCTCTGTCAAACTCTTCACGCAGTATCGTATCTCCCATTTCATCTTCATCTACATCCTCTTCCATTTCCATAATATTGTCCTCAAGTACACCACCCTTGTATAGACCCTCTATATACTCCTTCCACCTTTCTGCTTTCCCTTCTTTGCTTAGAACTGGGTTTCCATCCGATCTCTTGATATTCATGCAAGTGGTTCTCTTGTCTCCAAAGGTCTTTTCAATTTTTCTGTAGGCAGTATCTATCTTACCCCTAGTGAGATAAGCCTCTACATCCTTACATTTGCCCTCTAGCCATACATGCTTAGCCATTTTGCACTTCCTGTCGATCTCAATAATGAAACGTTTGTACTCCTTTTGGCCTGCTTCATTTACTGCATTTTTATATTTTCTCCATTCATCAATTAGATTCAATATTTCTTCTGTTACCCAATGATTTCTATTAGCCCTCACCTTTTTACCTACTTGATCCTCTGCTGCCTTCACTACTTCATCTCTCAATGCTACACATTCTTCTTCTACTGTATTTCTTTCCCTCATTCCTGTCAATTGTTCCCGTATGCTCTCCCTGAAACTCTGTGCAATCTCTGGTTTAGTCAGTTTATCTAGGTCCCAAGGTCCCATCTCATTAAATTCCCACCTTTTTGCAATTTCTTCAGTTTTAATCTACAGTTCATAACCAATAGATTGTGGTCAGAGTCAACATCTGCCCCTGGAAATGTCTTACAATTTAAAACCTGGTTCCTAAATCTCTGTCTTACCATTATATAATCTATCTGAAACCTGTCAGTATCTCCAGGCTTCTTCCATGTATACAACCTACTTTTTTGACTCTTGAACCAAGTGTTAGCTATGATTAAGTTGTGCTCTGTGCAAAATTCTACCAGGCGACTTCCTCTTTCATTTCTTAGCCCCAATCCATATTCACCTACTACGTTTCCTTCTCTCCCTTTTCCTACTACCGAATTCCAGACACCCATGACTATTAAATTTTCGTCTCCCTTCACTATTTGAATAATTTCTTTTATTTTATCATACATTTCTTCAATTTCTTCAGTCATCTGCAGAGCTAGTTGGCATATAAACTTGTACTACTGTAGTAGGTGTGGGCTTCGTGTATCTTGGCCACAATATTGCGTTCACTATGCTGTTTGTAATAGCTTACCCGCACTCCTATTTTTTTTTATTCATTATTAAACCGCCTCCTGCATTACCCCTATTTGATTTTGTATTTATAACCCTGTATTTGCCTGACAAAAAGTCTTGCTCCTCCTGCCAACGAACTTCACTAATTCCTACTATAACTAACTTTAACCTATCCATTTCCGTTTTTAAATTTTCTAACCTACCTGCTCGATTAAGGGATCTGGCATTCCACGCTCCGACCCGTAGAACGCCAGTTTTCTTTCTCCTGATAACAATGTCCTCCTGAGTAGTCCCCACCCGGAGATCCGAATGGGGGGACTACTTTACCTCCAGAATATTTTACCCAAGAGGACGCTATCATCATTTAACGAAACAGTAAAGCTGCACACAGAGTAGCAGGAGGGGGAAAAAAAAGGATCTGAAACCAGAAGTGCTTAATCTGTGAAATATTAAATTTTGGCTGGAATATATATTGCAACTATTAGTTAAACAGCATCTAATTATTCCAGTATTTCATTATCTGTAAGATACAGTGATTAAAATTTCATCCTTATGTTCATTACTGAGAAGAGCCTGGAGCCTGTCCTACAAATGTAGAATGTGCGTTTGTAATGCTATTGGGTATGTGGGGCTTCACTGCAACTTTTCAGGTGTAGATCATAACACTGCATACCCAGAGAACATGCACATGCAGTTGATTGTTATCTTTCAGACTGAAAATGGGTGAGCCACTGGCATGAGGAACATGGGAGAATCATACAGACAGACTGCACAGACAGTTACATGTGGTGCAATGAGATGTTATATGATTGACTCAGGACAACAAGGTTACCAGACGGCATGGGTTCTTGTAGAAGATACCATGAGAAGGTCGTAGGACTGATTGACTGGCTCTGGCGAATAGTCAGAAGACAACACCTGAAATCATGGCAGATGCAACAGCAAGATCACTATGAACTGTCAGGGACAGATTACTGGAAGTTGGGTTGACATCTTCAACTGCCAAACATCACCTACTGCTGTCACTGTATCACGGACAACAGACATTCTTTGTGTAGAAACAGGGACATTGGGTAGCATTATGTTGTATTCAGTGTTATGTCTCACTACTTTTGCTGGCAGTCACGCCGACATTAACACGACCATAGATGATTTGGTGAAATGCCTTGGGAAACATCAATCCTCGAGATGCATACCCCACCAACTCATGTAATCACAGTGTGGAGAGCTAGTGATTATAACAGGTTTTACTTGTTAATTGATGGAGGAAGGCTGAATGCTCACCATTATGTGGCAAGAAGGAAAAACCATATTGTCATATCAATATCCTTCAGGACCAGAGTACAAAACAGCATATTTTCACATGATAATGCAAGAATCCATGCCGTAGCTCACACCTAAAACACTTCGAAGTACACAAGGACCCTTTACTGGCCTGGAGATGATGATGAAATAATAATAATAATAATAATATGAAGGTTGAATGAAAAGTAATGCTTCCACCTTTGTTAATTGGGTTTGGATGGGAACATTTTAATAAATCAAATGCAGAAATAATCCTTAGAATGTGATCTTTAATTATCAATATTCACTTTTCCAGGTAATCACCAGCCAATTGGATACATTTCTGCCAATGATGAACAAGTTTCCTGAAGCCGTCACAGAAGAAGTCGTCACACTGTTTCCGCAACCAGTCTCACAGTTCTCTCAACGTCTTCATCAGAAGCATAATGATGTCCCCGTAGATCGTCTCTCATTATCGGGAACAGATGGGAGTCAGACAGTGCTAAATCTGGACTGTAGGAGGATGCTGTACTGTGGTGTGATTCAGTCTCTGAAGTTCTGCTATGGTTGCACCCATCGTGCACTTATCTTCCAATATTCAAGCAAAGCAATGTCACCCACATGTTCTTGTGAAATGCTGATTGTGCTTGCAATTTCTCTCCAAGTGATATGATGAGCACCCTGAATCTGTCAACATTTTGCTTGTGAAACTCGGTGGTTGCTGTCACAGATGTCCAACTCTGTTTGTCGCGCAGATCAGATGTTCCCGCCTCAACATCTTTAAACGTACTCGCCCAACGACGCAAGTACTCACATCAACACACTCACCATAAACTGCTTTCATTCTCTGATAAATCTCCTTTGGGGTGACACCTTCTACTGTCAAGAATTCTATGACTGCACGTTGCTTAAATCGCATTGACCGACTGTCTGTGCAGGGTTCCATACTTTACACTGTAACAACACAACTGTTCCATGCTAAGGTTTCCCGTCAACTGGAGCTTTAGAGAAGAGGCTACGGAACAAGCCAGTACCTGCCGCATACCAATGCTGCCTACTGTTTAAGAGTTACGAAGGTGGAGGCATCACTTTTCAGTCAACCCTCATAATAATCTGATCACCAACACTTCATTTAAACGTAATATGGTGAAGGTTCCATCGTTAAGTGTAACTGATTTTTGAAGAGGTTAACCTTATATAATTGTGTAGGCATCCGTGGCCAGCGTCAGTCAACATGAAAGTCTTCTGGGTATGGTACCGCGTCATAATGTATAAAACTAATGCTGCTGAAGAAAAACCAATGTTTCGGCCAGTTGCAGTGGCCCTCTTCGGGGTGTACTGGTAGACTCAGGAGGAGGCCACTGCAACCGTGGCTGAAACACTGGTGTTTCTTCAGCAGCAGTAGGTTAACCTTAGCATTTTCCCCCTCCCAAGATACACCAGTGTGACCCGTGTAGTAGTTATAGCTTTGGAAACTTGAGTGAAGACAAGTGGAAGCATCACTTTGAAAGTAAAGGGCAAACAAGGCTGCAATATGATCTGTAGTTCAATTAAAATTACATGATAGTTGACCAAAGCTATGCCCAAACCAATTGCCGTTGCCGAACTGCCACTTCCAATTCCTTGTCCGGCTTTCTTTCTTGATGTGTGTGGATCCTGAGTCCAGGGTCTGGTTCTTTAATTTCGTATTTCATCACACACACACACACACACACACACACACACTAACGAAATACACACGTGTCATACAAGGACTAACCAAATACTACTGGATCCTTCTGTACAAGACATGATTCAGTGTCATTTATACATTAGATAAGCTTTGCACAACACTTTGTGAAGCCAAATTTTCAAAGGTTGTCTATCATTGCAACTGGCACACAAGAGTCATAAATAAAACAATATTTTGCAGTGTACTGGTATAACTTAGTGGTTAGCATATAAACATGATGTGCAGAAGGTCAAAGGTTTGGATCGTGTCAAAAGCTGCACAATTTTTAATTTCTGTAAATCTAATCAAAATATTGATTATTATTTTATTCATCTAATTGGTTTTAATGTATTTTTGTTAATTTCTAATACTTTGCCCTATCTTTTTCATCATCATACTAAGTTTTTTTATTTGCTCTTATTTTATTTCTATAATTCTTTTTTGTGTGGAGTCTGCTTGTGTTGCCTGTAATTTGCAACCAAGTGCCGACTAGGACTGCTCATTGATTGGTAACATGGCATCGCTTGTAGCCAGTGTGAGGATAGTTTTGGTAACCAATAACAGCAAGAAATTGGTTCGCTTTTACAGCTAAAACTGAAAATTTCATATGGAACATGGTTATGTAGACAGACATACTATGAAATTTTTCTGTCTTGAGTTTGCTCATAGAGGTTAGCCTTAAATGCCACAAACAAAATGATCATGATTAAGTTCTGCCGACCGCTGATCACCATTTTCTCAGATACACTGCACTCCACAAGGTTACGGTTAGGTTAGGACACGAGTTTCAGTCCAGGACTATGAAACCCATCATCTCCTGCAGTTCAGTGGTTGGTCACTTAGAATCAGCTGTCAACAGAGTCTCTCCTACTTCCGTCATACCTTGCAGTGGCTGCTTCCAACATTCCTTCGTGTTGTCTATTAACAGTATTCATGAAGTGAGCATCCATATTTGTGTGTCACCTGTAACTGAGCTATAGCCAGCAGCAGATGTGGCAACACTGTAATGACAAGTGACAGACATCAACTATCAAGTAATTTTAATTGGACTGTAGATAAGAAAGATGCCCAGTGGAAGCTTTGCTCAAAGTACACCATTGACTTGTAGGCGATGAAACTAGCTCCATTTTCACATGCAAGTGCAGTTTATAATACACAAAATTGGTTGTTCATAACTTTACAACGTATAATTTACAAAGTCAAGATGCAGTATGATATTGGTTTGATGACAAACCTTGAACCTGAAGAGGAAAAAAGAAAAGCCATGAGCTTACAAAGTCCATTACCTAGATTTTACCTTTTTCAACAACTATGCAGAGAAAAGTTTGTGGTTGTATCATTCATTTAGGCCTGGAAGAGCAATAAAAAATGAGACTATGGTTACGGACCTGAGGGTGATACAGTACCATCCAAATGGTATTATCTGCTGCAAGTGCACTTTCAATGTAGTATTCAAATGGTATTATCTACTACAAGGTGCACTTTCAACAAAGTGTGGCAAGAAACACCAAGATGTTCAAGAAAAATTCTTAGAAAAGTTTGCTTCCTGAAACTATACAAAGAAAGACTGTACATCAAGAAAGCCAAATGGAATAATTCACAACTTAAAGCTGTTCTTCCTAAGGACTGTCATTGGTATTATGACAAATCTCTAACAAATGATTATCACGTGGAGGTTACGGTTTTTAGGAGTGACAGCGCAGTGTAGCATAGTTCTTTGTTGCTATTTCAATGACATTTGGCACTTTTTTCGGTATCAAAACTGAACAGTATGGATATTTGGAGTTGTTTTTGTGAGGCCTTTCAATAAAAAATTGTTAATGTTCCAAAACGGTGTTCTTCCTAGCTTCCTCAGCATCACAAACAATGTAAACAAGGTAAGTTTTACAGGATACACTGGCAAACAAATAGCGCATGAATAACTTAGCCTGTCATAAATACTGAGAAAATTCTGTGTATCTCCCATAATTACGTTTTCCAAAGGGTATTTTCTTTGTTTCAGTTTCTGGTCTGATCCAAAATCTGACTGTAATGCTACAACACAAATTTAGTGTCCCTATGAAACTTATCACACAATGTAGACAGATTTTTACTCTCTTCTGTAAAATTCATATTTTGCTGGTTACATGCTATTATTTCTTTAACAATGAATTATTTACACACACCTAATTTCTTTTATTTATTTATATTTAATTCACATTAAAACACCAAAGTATCACATGAAGATGTTATATTTTTTCACATGGAGTAAACTGTACGTAATGGATGTAAAGCGCGCGCGCAAGCGCGCATTTTCACACAAACACACACACACACACACACACACACACACACACACACACACACACACACGCCTGCAGTCCCAGAGAGATGTGAATTGTGTGAATCTTTTTATTGTGCTATCGCGACTCAGCATCTCCGCTATATGCTGAGTAGCTACTTTCCTTCTCTGGTATTGTTAAAATGACAAAATGCTAGACAATAATATTGTTAATTAAGTCTACTATTAAGCTCTAAAATACTGTTTCAGCAATTCACCCAGGCACATTCCAGTCCCACAGCCTCTTAAAAATAGTTCTAAAATTCAACAACGAGTTCTACACCGCAGATAGATAAACTGGAGCAGCAATGGATCGTTTAGTGTTTTTCTCAAATTAATTTTTCATTAACAAGACAGCACTTGCCATCTAGTACTGTTCCTGAAAATCATCTAACATCTGCAACACAATGACACCAGAAATTGTCTGCAACTGTGCAGCATCCAGGTGAGAGAAGAAAACATTCTAGCGATTCAGTTCTGTTGTTAAACTTTGTTTTGCTTCTCAGTAAATTTAATCTCCTAACATACTCCTACATCATCATTTACAAAATACAATGAACAGTAAAAACTGAATCAATAAATAGAAAGTACAACTTGAGAGTCTGTACATATTATTTTCCTGTCAGCCTTAAATTTTCTCATGGTTAAAAGTTGTTACCATGCTATTTAAATTGACTGTGAAAGAGTAAGAGCTTAACTGTAAAATACCACATTGAACTACAGATAAAATAATGACAATGTAATTATGGAGTTGTTCATTTCTCTAAGTACGTTCATATTTAATAGTTTTGATTACTTACTCTTCATGAGAACAGAATTAAAACAATACAATGCCATAGCATATAGTGGAAGTTTCTTAATAAATCTTATGTTACTGTCTTTTTAAGCTTTAAATTTTATGTGGAAGTAGCGCCATAAATTTCAATTTGTCAAGTCAATTTATACATCAGTTACTGTTCTACGTAAGCTGCATGCATTTACACACTCTTAGCTTCACACTGTAAAAGACATACTTAATGTAATCAAACAACATTTTTCAGAGAATCCAGAGAAACAGTTCATCTTTCAGATAGTTGTCGATTTATAAGCCATTCTTATTCTGTTTCAGGATCCACACACATCAAGAAAGAAAGCCGGACAAGGAATTGGAAGTGGCAGTTGTGTGTGTGTGTGTGTGTGTGTGTGTGTGTGTGTGCTCTGCCATACATCATAGGTGTTCATGTGTATGAAAACAGTAGTGCAGCACGCGTAGGCTATCGTGTAGTGGTAGTACGTATTATCATCATCAACTACTGACGAGCAGTTAATTAAGTATTAAACAGTTTTAGTCTGTTGTTCTGTGAGGCAATGAACTTGCCAAAGAGTTTGCTGTAGCTTTGTTGGTCATATGCTGGATTGTCATCTGACGACTGTGGCTTAAGTCTCAATTAGCAGAGTCCATTCTTCGCAGCGTGTTCAACTGGTGGCACAGGTTGGTGCTAAAGATCAACAGACCTCTTCTTTAACATTACCTATAAACTCCTGATGTATGGGGTCAAATTCATGGCCCCTATCTCTTGTGTACTCAGTCTGACATTTCTGGCCACAATACACAGCTGTATGTCTTTTCTTAATATCTGACATATGAGACAGGCAAGATCACACAGGCCTTCCACAACTGCCATAGGTTCACAGTCAGGAATCACTCATATCTCTTTCATCTGACTTTTTCTGTTGCATTTCTTCAAAATGCTGGCACAACTTGAGAAATTATTCTACTGTTGTTACCTGTTTTACAAGAAAAGCTTAGTACATCATCTTCTGTGACCCATTTCATCAAATTTGAGTTTATATTGGCTTCTGTCCTATCAGATTCACGATGTTGAATAGGGCCAAAACATCCTGTATGTCAGAGTGTGTTGTTTCCCCATGACAATAGGCCCCTTCTGCAACTGTTCTTTCACTAAGTGGACTTGCTGCTGACTAATTCCAACTCAGTCTGGAATTTATCCCAGCTATTGAGCTGCTTTTCATTGTGCTGGTACCACTGTTGGGCTGTGCCAACTATGTAGAAGTACAAATGCTATCTCATCTGCCACATTTGGAGACTTTGGTGAATCTTTGCAGCCATTTCCTTGGGTCTTGCTCTTCATGTCCAGAAAATACTAATGGATGCCTGGTGGTGCAGCTGACGCACTGCTGCCTTGGAATCCATTGGTAACCTGAATATATGGATCTTGGGAATGATGTACTGCTTGTATTCACTGCCAAAGTGAAGCCATGGTGATGTACATGTTTTGAAGTACCCTGTGTCTCCACCAAACTCTTAAATCCAAAAGCAGGGTCACCAATGAAGTACAAAACTTAGCACTGAAGGCATGATTACAAACATCAACTTCCAGCCAGAAAATAAATGAGCTCCTGGACAGACAGTGCTGCTATTTATACAAACATCACTTCTGTGAGTGACTGTGGTTATGACATGACAGTATAGCATGTAAGTTGCAAGTAAAAATCAAAATTTAAAACTGTGTATGTGCTGTTCATGACAACCCTTATGTCTATTTATTTACTTTAAGGTTAGATTTTACTTTTTTGTGCTCTCTCTCTCTCTCTCTCTCTCTCTCTTTCTCTGTGTGTGTGTGTGGGGGGGGGGGGGGAGGGGGGGGAGAAGGGATGAGTGCACATTTTCTGTTTGTCCTTTCTATTTTGCAAATTATCTGTTAATAATACTTTTAATACTGGTCAGGTCTTTTGCAAAACTTCCACAGAAAATTATGACCAATATATGCCCACAAACACAGCAGTTTGCAATTGTGATAAATATTTTAAGAATAACCACATAAAAAAAAAAAAAAAAAAAAAAAAAAAAAAAAAAAAAACACAATTCAAGAAACTGTTGAAATTATAGTTATAAAAAGAAAAAGGCTGGTCAGCATTTAGCGTCAGGAGATACAACAGAGTACTGCCAACAGAAATGCTCTAAACAGAAAAAAACAGTTTGTCTAGTTTTTTAATTATTTCTCGTGTCTTCAGGGTGGAAGAGGTGACTGTCTGGAGGGGCTGGAAAGAGTGAATGACCTGAAATCTACCTCCCCTTTCCCAGTTTCCTCATACAATCTGGCTTTCCTCCCAGAGAAAAGGGACGCACATTCTTGAAAGCCAGGAGGAACTTTTTTTTCTATTTTAAGCATTTTTATTGAAAATACTGCTCGCCATGCCTTTTGAAGACAAGTACTGGTCAGCCCTTTCATCTCTCGAAAATGTTCTGAACAGAGGTTTAAAGTATCCATTTGGCAAACAAACCTTCAGTATTTGTAAGGATGGTGTTTCCTGTAAACTTATAAAGCTGAAGTTCAGTTCTAACTTCTGGCACCATATTGAGTTGATCCAGTAGAAATACAACTGTTTTCACACCATGGCTAGCCAACTGCCGAGCACAACTTATAGCATATGCACCCTGACGATGTGGGCCACATAATGCTACTACAGTTGGCCACTGGTGAACATTGTGAGGGTTGAGCCTAGTAAAAGAATGAATACGATTAAGTAATCAGCTACATATATTAATGGAAACAAAAATGACCTGCAGTATTCAAGTTAACAATGAAAATAAACAAACTCTAACTACATTATAACATACAAAATAAAATTTAACAAACACTAAATCATGTAACTGAAGCAAGCATGCTCACTGCTTTTTAATTGATTTGAGAGTATTAATTAAGTTCACATTATTTTTGAAGGGGTAGTGCAGAAGATGTCTTGTAACATTTCCCACAGGCAAAAACTGGTTGGCAATTTATTATTAATCAACTTCCAGTTATTCCTTGTGGGGTGGAAATGGGGATTTTCCATGAAAACTTAACATGCTGCTTGTATCTTTTCTGTGTTGTCACTTATCTGTTGCATAAAGATTTGTGTGTGATATGATAAGCCGGTTGGTTATAATTAAAGTGCAGCTACTCACAGAGGTTCACGGTGGGCTGTACTTATAGTATGGCAGTGAAACTTGGTAGATATGCTAATGTGTTAATGCAGAACTGATGTTCGCTGGATAAAAATTTTTTTCAATTTTGGCCACCAGGTGCAAATCTGAGGAGGCACAGATCTCATCGCCTCTGATGCTCATACTGAACTAACTGTGTAAGTGGTGGTTAATATTATAATCAACATTATGCCCTTCTCACTTGTTTGACCTTTCCTGCCCATGTCCCAGTCCTAACCAATCATAGATGGAAACATCTCTATGCATCTTTCTTGCATTCACAGTGCCTAATTTGTACCTGGTGGTTAAAAAGGCAACTAGTTTTTTTCCAGCATTACTGCATTAAAAATATCTACCAAGTTCCACTGGCATATTCCAGCCCACACTGGACCTCTGTGAGTAGCTGTGCTTTAATTATAACCAACTGGTATTATTATTGTTGTTGTTATGATGGTGTTGTTCAGTCCGAAGATTGGTTTGATGCAGCTCTCTGTGCTACGCTGTACTGTGCAAGCCTCTTTATCTCCAACTAACTACTGAAACCTACGTCCTTTTCAATCTGCTTACTGTATTCATCTCTGTCTCACTCTACGATACAATTTTTAACCCCCCCCCCCCCCAAAAAAGCTTTCCAGTACTAAATTGGTAATCCCTTGATGCCTCAGAATGTGTCCTACCAACTGAACCCTTCTTCTAGTCAGGTTGTGCCACAAAGTTCTTTTCTCCCAATTTCTACCGAGTGCTTCCTCATTAGTCACCCAATCGATCCAACTAATCTGCAGCACTGTTCCGTAGCACTACATTTCAAAAACTTCTATTACTGTCTTATCTAAACTGTTTATCGTCCATATTTCATGGCTACACTCAAGACAAATACCTTCAGAAAAGACTTTCTAAGATTTTAATCTATATTTGATGTTAACAAATTTCTCTTCTTCTGAAATGCTTTTCTCGCCATTGCAAGTATACAATTTATATCCTCTTTACTTCAGTCACTATCAGTTACTTTGCTGTCCAAATTGCAGAACAGCTTTGTGTGTCTCATTTCCTAATCTAATTCTCTCAGCATCCAATTCCATTATCATTGTTTTGCTTTTGTTGATGTTCATTTTATATCGCCCTTTCAAGACACTGTCCATTCCTTTCAACTGTTCTTCCAAGTCCTTTGCTGCTTCTGACAGAATTATGTCATTGGCAAAAAAATCAAAGTTTTACTCTGAAATTTTCTTTGATTTCCTTTACTGCTTGCTAAACCTACAGACTGAATAACATTGGGGATAAGCTACAAGCCTGTCTCACTCTCTTCTCAAACACTGCTTCCCTTTCATTTGCTTTGATTATCGTAACTGCAGTCTGGTTCCTGTACAAGTTGTAAATAGCCTTTTGCTTCCTGCATTTTACCCCACTACCTTCAGAATTTCAGAGAGAGTACTTAAGTCAACACTGTTAGAACTTTCTCTAAGTTTACAAATGCTAGAAACATAGGTTTGCCTTTCCTTAGCCTATAGTCTGAGACACAGGGTCACTATTGCCTCACATGTTCCTAAATTTCTGAGGAATCTAAACTGATCTTTCCCAAGGTCGGCTTGTGCCAGTTTTTCCATTCTTATGTAAAGAATTCATGTTAGTATTTTGGAACCATGACTTATTAAACTGATAGTTCAGTAATATTCACACCTGCCATCACCAGCTTCTTTTGGAATTAAAATTATTATATTCTTCTTGAAGTCTGAAGCTATTTCACCTGTCTCATACATCTTGCACACCAGACGGAAGAGTTTCACAAAACTGTCAGCAGTCCTGATGGAATGTATACTCCCTCCACATTTCAGCTTCCTCTTTTTTGCTTAGTACTGGTTTTCCATTATCGCTCTTGATACTCATACCTCTGCTTCTCTTATCTCCATATGCCTCTAATTTTCCTGTACGCAGTATCTATCTTTCCCCTAGAGAAATATGCTTCTGAATCCTTACATTTGTCCTCTAGCCATTCCTGATTGCCCATTTTACAATTCCCGTCAATTTCATTTTTTAAATGTTTGTATTCCCTTTCACCTGTTCATTTATTGTATTTTTATATTTTCTCCTTTCAACAATTAAATTCAATATCTCATGTGTTGTCAAAGGATTTCTACTAAGCCTTATATGTGTTTGATTCTCTGCTGCCTTCCCTGTTTCATCTCCCAAAGCTGTTCATTCATCATCGTCTGTATTCCTTTCTCCTGTTCTTGACAACTGTTGCCTATTGCTCCCTTTGAAACTCTAAACAACTTCTGGTTCTCTCAACTTATCCAAATCCCATCTCCTTAACTTCCTACCTTTTTGCAATTTCTTCAGCTTTAACCTACAGTTCATTAGCAATAAATTGTCATCAGAGACAACATCTGCCCCTGAAAATGTCTTACAATTTAAAATCTGGTTCTGAAATCTCTGGCGTACTATTATATAATCTATCAGAGATCTTCTGATATCTCTAGGTCTCTTCCACATGTACAACTTTCTTTTGTTATTCTTGAACTAAGTGTTAGCAATGATTAAATTATGCTCTGTGCAAAATTCTACCCGGTGGTTTCCTCTTTTATTCCTTTCCCCCAGTCTATCTTCAATTACTATTTTTTCTTCTCTTACTTTTCCTAATATCTAATTCCAGTCCCCAATTGCTATTAAATTTTTTGTCTCCCTTATTCATCTGAATAATTTATTTTATCTCCTCATACATTTCTTCAATCTCAATCTCTTTGCTATCTGTGGAGCTAGTTGGCAAATAATCAATTTTCAAAAGTTTTCAAGTTGTGAATTTATACATAATTGACAGTACTGTTCTATATTTGTCTTCTCTCCATATTTTGGTGGTAGTACATGGTTTTGAGGGCTCATTTCCCCGAAACTGCATTATATATCTATGTGATCAGCAATTGATTTTACATTTTAAAATTTCTTTAACTCATCACAAATGTCCAATTTGTGTTATTTTCAATGAACAGATTAACAGATTCATAGTGAGCATGTTCTGTACAAATTATGTTTGTTGGAACCACAGATATATTGCGAGGTCACAGATTTTCAGTTTTACTTACTGCTGATTTACTTTATATTCTTATTTGGCAGTGTTTCCACACAATATGCTACATTTACTCTAACTGAGCTATTATTTGTTTGTTTTAATTAAGAACAACACTACTGTTAACACTGTTTCCAAACACAGGACGGGATCGCCGAAATTTACAGCTAGAAACTGTGTTTACAGTACAACTTCTGAAGCCTGTAATTCAGCTAAATTTGTAGTAAATGATTTAATAATTAAGTATACATCTGACAAGGAGAGGGCACGACTTGAGAAATTTATCATGTAGCATTGGTAAAATGCACTGGCTAGCCAACTCCCAGGAAAAAGGTTTTGAAGTTTTACATCCACTTTATATACTAGTTTAATGTTCTCTTGAACTTACAATTTTTAACCTGCTGATCCAGGGTAAATCCTGGCTCCTGTCGTAAGTTTTTTAAGTTATAGTTAGAAGGATTTTTAAATAAAATGTATAAGCAAAACCACTGCAATTGAAATCATTAATGATTTTATTTTACATATAATGCAACGGTTGGTTGGTTGGTTTGTTTGGGGTATAAAGGGACCAAACTACAGGGTCATCAGTCCCTTTCTCCTCACACAAGCAAGGCTCAAGGAACACAAAAACCCAACACCACACCTAAAAAGAAAACTAATGGAATGAATAAAAAATGGGGAAAACATACACCACAAGGAAAAGTAGAAGAAGGTATTAAAACCATAGAGCAGATGGTCTGGGCCGGGTGATCACAATAATAAAAGAGGGTGAGCCAGCCACTCTGCAACACATTAAAATGTCCACCCCAAAAAGACAAGGTGAGATGAACATATGTAGGGAAAAGACGACCACCATGGCAAACAAATGCAAAGAAAGTGCGACTGAGTTAAAATGGAGGGTGGGTGGTGACCTCAGAGACAAGGCTAAATGCCCACCCTTAGATGGTACGATAACCCCCCCCCCACCCCAACCCCCTCACTAAAATGTAAAATTAAATCTGCTGTTATGGCATTGTCACCCCAACACTGAAGGTAGGGTGCTGGGAAGGTTAAAAGTTCGTCGCAGTGGGCAGTCCAGCAAGATGTGGACGACAGTCATATGTGAGCCACAGTGACACTGAGGTGGATCCTCCCGAGGGAGGAGGTACCCATGTTTTAGCCACGTATGTCCAATGCGGAGCCGGCAGAGAACCACAGAGTCCTTGCAAGAGGCCTGCATGAAGGTCTTCCACACATTCCTAGTCTATTTAAGGACATACAGTTTTTGTGTGTACTGAGATTATGCTAATCCATCTCCCAAAGCTGAAAAACTTTGTGGCGTAATAATGATCACAGGTCAATTACAGGGATACCAATATCCAGAAGAGGTTTCTGTGTAGCCTGTTTGGGTAGCCTATCGGCAAGTTGATTTCCTGAGATTCCAATGTGGCCTGGGGTACACAAACACCACAGAACGAATGGACTGTTCCAGGTCATAGATGATGGACTCCTGGATGGCCAATACCTAAGAATGGTGGGGGTAGCACTGGTCGATAGCTTGTAGGCTGCTCAAGGAGTCTGTACAGAGGAGAAACGATTCACCAGTCTGCAGTGAAAACACTGCCGCCATCTCGCAAGGAGCGCTGTTCAATATGTCCTACATGAACATATGCAAAGCCAACGTGACCATCAGCCATCGAGCCATCAGTGTAAACCACTTCATGGTCCCGGTTCATGCAAGAATTGAGAGGAAGTGACATCGGAGAGCCGGGGGTTAACTGAGTCCTTAGGACCATGCAAAAGGTCCAGGCGAACCTTCGGCCTAGGTGTACACCATAGAGGTATACGTGAATGGACCTCCAGTATAAGTAGTAAAGGCAATGACTCCACTTCAGACAACCAAGAGATTGGATGCGAAACGCAATCGTAAACCCTGAGCTGGGCCTCCGATGCGGGAGATGAAGCGCCATGGATGGGAAAAGGAGATGGTAATTCGAATGCTCAGAAGAACTACGCATGTGTGCAACGTAACTGGCAAGCAGTTGTGCACGCCTAACCTTCAATGGAGGGGCTCTGGCCTCCAACAGAATGCTGGTCACCAGACTTGTCCTAAAAGCCAGTCTAATGCCACAGTGATGCACTGGGTCGAGTAAACGCAACACTGAGGGCGCTGCTGAACCATACACCAGACTCCCACACAGTCAAGGCAGGATTGAACAAGGGCTGTGTAGAGAGAGCAATCTGCACCCCAGTTGGTGTTGCTCAGGCTGTAGAGGGCATTGAGGTGCTGCCAGCACTTCCACTTCAGCTGATGAAGATGAGGAAGCCACATCTATCAGGCATTGCAAAACTGTCCTAAGAATCAATGTCTCCACTACCATGAGTGGATCATCATTAAGGTAAAGTTCTGGTTCCAGATGAACAGTACAACGCCAACAGAAATGCACAACACACGACTTCGCAGCTGAAAACAGGAAGCCGTGGGCTAGAGCCCATGACTACGCCTTGTGGAGGGCTTCCTGTAGGTGCCGCTTGGCAACACCAGTGCTGGAGCAGGAGTACGAAATGTAGAAGTCGTCTACATACAGAGAAGGTGAGATCGATGGCCTGACAGCTGCTGCTAGACCGTTAATGGACACTAAAAATAGAGATACACTCAATACAGAGCCCTGCGGGACCCCATTCTCCTGGCTACGGGGGGAACTGTGGGAGGAACCAACTTCGACATGGAAATTGCGGAGCAATAGGAAATTTTGGATAAAAATCCGGAGCGGGCCCCAGAGACCCTACTCATATAATGTGGCAATGATATGATGTCGCCAGGTCATGTTGTAAGCCTTTAGTAAATAAAAAAGATGGCAACCAAGTGTTGGCATCTGGAAAAGGCTGTTCGGATGGCAGACGAGGGAAACTAGATGATCATTGGTAGAGCAACACCGGCTGAATCTGCCCTGAACCCTGGCTGAATTTTCCGTGACATGGAGCCAGTAGGCCATGTGACTCCAGGACCCAACACAATCGCCAACTTACCATACGTTCTAAAAACTTACAAAAAGACGGTGGTGAGGCTGATGGGACGATAGCTATCCACATCAAGCGGGTTTATACCAGGTTTGAGCATTGCTCTCCTGCCATTGCAATGAAAAGATGCCATTGCACCAGATCCAGTTGAAGATGATGAGGAGATGTCACTTGTAGTCGGATAAGAGATGTTTGATCATCTAACTGTGGATCCAATCTGGCCCAAAAGCTGTGTCGGGGCAATGTGCAAGGATGCTGAGGAGCTCCCACTCTGTAAATGGGGCGTTATGGGGTTCACTGCAGTGTGACATGCACTCAGACAGACTGCGCCAAGAAAACAAGAAGAAGAAACTGAAGAACACAAGTCATTGGCGTGCATTCCGTTTGTCGGAAACACCTCAAGAAAAATCGGTAGAATCCTGGGGAAACACAATGTGACATGAGTATTCCGACCCCCTGCAAAAACCTTGACTACTGGGTTCCGTGAAAGATGACCTAGGCATTCGAAAACCAGGCGTTTATCAAATTCCCTGTCAGTGCGGAAAGTCATACATTGGGGAGACAGTGCGCACTGTAGAATAGAGGTGCGAGGTGCTGCGAACACAAGCGACATACCGAATTACGCCAGGCCACTAAATCAGCCGTGGCTGACCATTGTATAAAGACTGGCCATACTATGGACTATGAAAAAACAAAAATACTCTGTCAATCCTCCTACTTTTGGGACTGCATTAATAAAGAGGCCATCAAAATCCGAATACAGGATGATCTAATTAACAAAGACAGCAGCCTTCAACTTAGTCGGGCTTGGAACCCTGCACTCAGCCTGGAGAGAAAGATGCAGTCCCAGAGATCGAGGACCGCCCACGACGGCGGCAGCAGGGAGACTGCAGACCCCAGTTCAGACCCAGCCGCCGCTTCCCCCACCCGCCGTGCCAGCCGGACCAAAGACACCAGGAGAGGAACGGTGGAGGGGGTAACGGCTAGTATATATAGGGCACCGAGAGGAACAGCACAGCATTCGTCAGGAACCACCTGAAGATGGCAGCATGTAGGTCTGCTGAAATATTGTGGAGAAATTAGGACGCTACCTGGTCAGATACCCGAGAACTGTTCAAATTGGAAATACGCCGGGAAAACTTCAGATCACACAGTTTTCATTGTTGTGGATGAGTTCTTTCTCAGTAACGAATATTTTTTTCAGTCAGTATGTCCATAGTACAAACTATGTTTCCTCAACTATCAACATCGCTTCACAAGAAATCAAAGTTGAAGATTCTGGTGCAATCAGATCACCACCACTCAGCAAGCCTATGTAATGAACAACCGCATCTCTCAACAGTAACTCAGCTTTTCACTTTATAATGAGTGTGGAAAAATCGTAGAGGGAGACCAAGAGATGAATACACTAAGCAGATTCAGAAGGATGTAGGTTGCAGTAGATACTGGGAGATGAAGAAGCTTGCACAGGATAGAGTAGCATGGAGAGCTGCATCAAACCAGTCTCAGGACTGAAGACCACAACAACAACATGAGTGTTTAGTAATTTTATCTCTCACTTCTCCTCAAGGTTTCCTTATTAACTGACATATTCACTTCAACAATCTTTAACAATATAAACATTCCAACCTTGGCAATATTTCAGAAATAACTGGCATGTGTATTCGAGTTTATTCAATACAACCAGTTAAATGTAGAATATGGAAAGCCTGTTTGTACTATTATTTGAATAGCTCCTGTAGTGCCTTGGATGCTCTGAAACATCTGCCTATCAACAGTTAAACTCTTCCACAGAAGAAACATCTTAAAAAAGTTCGAATGAACAACTCGCACCTGTTCACGTATAATAATAGTTAAAAACACTAATGACTTTTTAATGGAAATAGTACTGTACTAATATCTACTTCTCTAAAATGGATTTACTGTTACCTAACTATTTTAAAATACAATACATATTAAGTCATTTCATGAGTTTTAATAAATAGCTGCATCAGATATAAAATAAAATCATTAATGATTTCATTTACGATACTGTTTGCAACTACAAAAAATGTGTGTTTTCTTTCACCAGACATGTTCCACTTTATTGAGGTAAAGCATCATCAATGATCTGTTATTATGTTATTTACAGTTTGATTTGTTTCAAGATTGAAAAACAGTTCATTAACAATATACTGATTTTTACTTACAGTGAGTTCTGCTCGATTTCTCACCTACATCGGGAAATGCTGTTGCTAGCACATCATTGATGTTTTTCTTCTTTAGACACTAATAGTTATTGTCTAATTGTTAGTTGCTCTGCAGAACTATGGATTTTTATTTTTTTTACTCAGCACACTTTTTTGTACACCACTGTCTTCTGTTCATTTTTATACTTCTAAGTATGTATTGTGGTTTGTGTTTTGCACTGTTGCCAACTCAACATTGCCATTAGTTTGTTTCTGATCTACACTTTTTATTTTTTTAGTTTATTGTACTTGTGTAATTCTATTTAATTATGCTGCCATATATTTATATACTGTGGGAGAGTATTGAAGGAATAGTGATGGAGGTTTTTTTTTGGATGGGGGAGGGAGAAGCCATGATGAGTGGACATAAGTGTGTGGTAATGTGATGGAGTGTGAGTTGAAGAAGAAGGTGAGGAGCAAGAAGTGAAATGAAACTGGGAGCGGGGGATTGGGTGTGAGAGTCGGAGATGGTGAAGGATGAAACATGCTCTTTTCTTTTTCATGTAATTTCATCAATTATTTTATATAGAGTCTGGTTTCCAATATTTGTCACTGAGCAACTGTTTATTTTGTGTTAATGCTTTGGGTATGTGGAGGAATTGGAAAGCAACTACAGACCACATGGCCATTGTTGTTGTTGTTGTTGTTGTTGTTGTTGTGGTCTTCAGTCCTGAGACTGGTTTGATGCAGCTCTCCATGCTACTCTATCCTGTGCAAGCTTCTTCATCTCCCAGTACCTACTGCAACCTACATCCTTCTGAATCTGCTTAGTGTATTCATCTCTTGGTCTCCCCCTACGATTTTTACCCTCCACGCTGCCCTCCAATACTAAATTGGTGATCCCTTGATGCCTCAGAACATGTCCTACCAACCGATCCCTTCTTCTGGTCAAGTTGTGCCACAAACTTCTGTTCTCCCCAATCCTATTCAATACTTCCTCATTAGTTATGTGATCTACCCATCTAATCTTCAGCATTCTTCTGTAGCACCACATTTCGAAAGCTTCTATTCTCTTCTTGTCCAAACTATTTACCGTCCATGTTTCACTTCCATACAAGGCTACGCTCCATACAAATACTTTCAGAAATGACTTCCTGACACTTAAATCTATACTCGATGTATACATGTATACATGGCCATACAAATGAAGAATTCATTTACAATAGTTTTGGTTATTCATTTTATTTAAAATTCCTTCAAATTATAACTGGATAAAATTTTTTTTAGTGGAAGCTGGGATTAAACCCGGATCAGCAGATTAAAAAGTAAGCATACTGCCAATGAGCTATTTTTACACAAGTTCAAAGGAACATTAGACTAGTCTACAAAGTGCATGTAAAACTTTGAAACCTTTTTTCTGGGGACTGGCTGGCCAGTCCATTTTACTACTGCTACAGGATAACATCATTTAGGTAAATGACAAGCCAACCAAGTCTTACTCCAATCTGAATTTTCCAAGTCATGTCCTATCCTTGTGAGGGGAGAACATCCACTCTTTAAGCTCTAATGTAAATTACCTTAGGTATTCTGACATGTTACGGTACTATAATCATAAGCATATAAATGTCACTAACCAGGACACCTTACTTATGGACTTGCACTGACCACAGTGTTACAAATTCAAATAGGGCAGAATTAGTGATGAGAACTACTGAAAACTCTCCCTCGAGTGATGATGCTCTATCCATGAGATAAACAGACTGCCAAACAGTCCTACATAGTGATTTAATCACTTTTTTAAAAAACTGACCATTATAATCTTGAGGAGGACCTTCCACACACAAAATGGTAGCAGTTGTACACATCAGATTATGATAATGGATAGTATCTATTCATTTATATTATATTATGTTATCAACAACTGATTATTTTCATTGTTAGATTATGATAAAGAGATTTATAACAGATATTAAACCACAATTTTAATGGTGCATGTGCAAGGGGTAAAATCAGTGATGAAATCAGATTATTCAAAAGATCTTAAAAATTCCCCAAAGAATTCACTAGTTGAAGGAAAATATGAAGGGCATGAATGTGCTGTTCCAGGATACAAACTTGCAGCAATGCCTAATGAAGTACAAAAGCATTAGAAAATCACACAGGGGATTCCTGAAGACTAAAAACACATTATAAGTGTATTCATTATCACTAGTAAAATAGCCTGAAACATAATAAACAATGAAAGTGAAAAAGAATATCCCCGTTGTTGTAATATAGCATTAGGAGAACACTGAATGCTGATGAGCAACTCAAAGACAGTATGTGAATCCTTCATAGAACATTTTAGTTAGACATGCTAAGAAGAAGTTTTTCAATCAAAACTAACAATAAACTCAATTAAAATAGGTAATTCATGTTTTCTAAGAAATGTAACACAATATGAGGTAATGAAAATAACATCAAAACTAAAAATAGAATGTCTAGTGGCTGTGGTGATACATCACCTGCATTACACAAAGAACATAGAAATTAATTAATAATACCAGTAACATATTTAGTAAACAGTTCAAATGGCCAAGGGACCTCTCCTGATATTTTAAAAAATTAATGCAATACCACTAACATATAAAAAGGGAGCAACAGCTGACATACATAATTGCAGGTGAATTTCATTTACTTCAATGCCTTGCGAGCTGCCTGACACAATAATTTTAGACCAAATGGAATCTTTCTTCTGGAGTTGCTGTCTACGCAGGAGGCAGTGAATCATGTCTGATGTTTTTGAAGTACTACTGTGTAGATCATGATAGTGTACAGCATTCTGTATCAGAACATGGGACAAGACTGCTACTAAAATGCGGAAAAATGCAACAAATTGCCTGTAATGTCCTACGTAATAACTCATGTTACAAAAAAGGTTAAACCTTGAAAGCTGTTGTGGAAGCAGGATCATATTGCTGGAAATATTGAGTCAACAACACATCAAATAATTTACGGACAACCAACAGAAATAAAAAATAATTTCATTGAATATTAACTTGAAAAATATTAATCAGTAGTTCTAATTTCATGTTATAAATGCTTTCCATGGCGCTGGGAAGTAATTAAACAAATCATGTAACTGTGGCAGTTAGTGAGTTTACGAAGTATTATCATCGTTACTTAAATATTTCTGCATTGTACAAATACAGGTTAGCAGTAACAGCTTTTTTCCATGAACTGATAAACAGGTTGGATAAGAAGAAAATAATTGGGAGTTTTCTAGATTTATCTAAAGCGAAACTCACACATGCTGCACACTCACTTCATTTTGAGCACTGAACCTCAGCCCAATCTGCTGACATTGTGAGTGAGTAAATCTACAAGACTAAGACTCGTATAAATGTGAGGATACTACAGTTTGTCACTGGCAATGGAAGTGCTACAATGTGCATTGTTTACTTGGGTGCACAAGACCCCAAACTGGTGAAAACTTTGAGTAGTATCAATCTCTATGGTCAGGACAACAGTACCAAATCTACAATCTCTGTGCAAATTGAAGGGGCCAGAAGAAGAAAGTGTTAACTCAAGAGTATGTATTTAGTGTTACTGCTTGTTGAATGATTGGTTAAATTCAAAGATAAGAGTGTAAACATAGTAAGATAAAGCAGTATATATAAAAAAAAAATAGAGGGAAGCATTCCACATGGGAAAAATATATCTAAAAACAAAGATGATGTAACTTACCAAACTAAAGCGTTGGTATGTTGATGGACACACAAATAAATACAAACACACACACAAAAAGGTGAAGCACCCATAAGACCTAGTCCAATGTCAACATAACTTATGCACATGCATACTATCAGTAGTTATGTACATGACTAGTGAACCCAGATATGCTCCGCAGTTGCTAAATATGTATGAGAATTGGTTACACGCCCTAATTTGTGTATCTCTAGGAATTGTGTCAGTATGCAAATTTTGGTTCCTTACTGAAATTTTGCACAGTATTGAAAATATAGAACTTCAAAGTGTAATAAATCACACAGAATATGAATGAAAGGAAATCTGGTAAGTTCTTAATTTTTATGATACTCTAATAAACATTTGGACTGGCACAAACTTTATTTTTTAACAATATATAGTTTTTCTGTTAATACTGAATGCAAGAAAGGAAAGACTGTGCTGTGAAAGTGTGTCGAATAAAATACACACACACAAAAACAATCTGAACTGTCCACAACTTTGTAACGCTACCCATTCGTAGAGTGAAACTGTGTAAAATAATGTCACTGAAGCTGCTATGCTCAAAGATACAGCAGCTGGAGAAGTCCTTCTCACATCCCATACACCAATAATCCCAACTGATTTACCCAATCAATTTAAGCTGTCTTAGTTAAAACCTACTGCGAGAAAGAAAACAAAACCGCACATTTATACAGGAAAGCACAGTACAGCATTTTCTTCTTCCTACTCGGTTTGAACATAGAACCTGCACATTATTGTTTTTATATATATCCCATGGCATATACACAAACCGGTAGTGGGCATAGGACACCACGTGATTGACAGATGAAACACGCAATACCTTTGTCAGTGGTGCCGAAAATGTGGAAGATTTGACTGTGTGATGTGGTATTTTGCACATAGAGGGAAAATAGTATGTTTTCAGACATAAGTTCTTATGCTGAACTTAATCATCTTGGCCCAAACTACAGTCCTCAACATCTGTAAAGAGAATTTAGTTACACTGTACAGTAGTACACATTGGAGCTGCAATTCTCTGAGACCAGTAAACTCACAATTCTTTAATAATCCAATACTTGTGTATATAACAGCTTCAACTGTCCGATTACTTTTATCTCCTGTGTATCATAAAATGATATTTTTTGCAAGCACATTCAGTGACATATATGCACATACTGTCTGCAAAGTGTATTGTGACTAAAGTAAAAGAGTAATATATTAAAATGTCACGTCTGCTGATGATTTCTGCCGAATGAACAGCAAAAATGTTGTAAGCAATAAACTTATTTCCTTTTGTCATTTTGTGATTGGTGACAGTGACAAAAAGTTTTGTAAATGTTTAAAATTATGTGTAATGTTTATTTCAAGTAGTTCAGTATTCTACTTCTCAGATACTAGATGAATGATGCCCGTGTATGTGTGTGCTGTCAGTTATGTTGGCTCAAGACAAACACACAATTTTTAACAGTAATACTTTTCTTATTGTGTTGGAAGTTTCAATATCAAATTCTACCCCTTAATGTGCAGATTATGGCAGCATTTTAAATATTTAAATCCAATGAATAATTAAATGAAATATGTTGCCCTTTGAAACTATTAGGTAGGCAATCTGCAACTGATACCAGATTCTGGTTTCGCTGCTTAGTAATGTAGATACATATAATGGCCACCGGAGAGCATTAGCGTTGTTAGTGTTTAGTTTTGTTACCAGGCCTTGTAGGATATATAAGGGGTGTGAACAGTGTCAGATGTAGAGTGATCACTGTGAGGGAGACGTATCATGTACTCGTGCAAGACAGCATTATCAGCACCAGACAGAGTTTGAAAGGCGCCTCATTGGTTAGTCAAGTAATGCAATACCGAGAACTGAGGGCACTCATATGTGACAGTGGCCCAGTGTTGGATGCATTGCACCACCAACGGATGACCACAAGATAAATGAGGTCAGGTGTACTCGTCTTCAAGGTTCTGGCCAACCATGACTGGCCACCACTAGGGTGAATTGCCATACTGTGCACCAAACACATAATAAACTCTTCACACCTGTGCATGCCATATGAAAAGAAGTAATTTACTCTCTGCAACAGTCTGTGACATGCTGCACCACTGCTCAGAGATGATCAGCAGCTGGACAAGGGAATTATCATCCCATGCACATAAACAACACAGCTGCGTTCGGACTGGGGCTGTGACTGGGAAGCATGAACTACGGATGTATGGAGTTGCATTGGGTTCAGAAGTAACTCGGATGACCGTCGTCAGCGAGTATGGTGAGAACCTGGGGAGAAGTTCCATCTTTGCAATGTTTTGGAGAGGCACAGCAGTGTTACTCCTGGTGATGGCTGGCAGTGATGGGGAGAACTCTGTTGGTAAAAAAGTACATCACAGATACCCTGTGTCCTCACACTACCTCTCACGAGACAGAATGTCAATGGCATTTTTCAACAGGACAATGATCGTCCATGTGACAAGTGTACCTATTAACTGCCTGCGTGATGTTGACGTACTCCTGTGGCAAGCAAGATCCTCAGATCTGTCCCTGATAGAACATGGGTGGGCCAACTTGCCTCAAGAGGGTATGCAATAGCTTTATGCCACCCTTCCTAAGCAGTTTAGTGCATGCAACTATGATGTAGATAGTGCAATGTCAGACTGATACATGGGCTAATAACGCCAAGCTCTATGTAAATTTTATTCAGTAGTGTGATCATTGAAACATAACATGTCTTCCAACCTGTTAAGTTTCATTTCATTTCATTTCCTCCTACCCTTCTGAGTGCTCCCTTTCTTTTTTTGTCAGGCACTGCAGTGGACGGCATGTTATGAGGGTACAAGTGGAACCCTTTGGGTGCTTTCAAACACAACAGATGATCAGTACTTTCTTCCACAAAACCCTTCAATTATCCACAGCTAAAGCACATAAATTTACTTGGAAATCATCCAACATCTACATGCCAATGCAGTAGACCATAGTCTCTTCTGCAGTGCGGAGATGATGCGAACAGCAGCATTTTTATCAGAAAATAAAGGCCCATAAAACTTTATGAACAATGTGTCACAACATATCTTCACCTTCAGGGAGTCCATTCTTTTTAATCAGCCCGTGTAATGGCTCACCATACAAGAATTCCTCTCAAGCTGCACATTTTAACCACAATTATAAAAGAAGGAAATTTACACAGAAATTAGAAAATTTGGCATACTGATGATCCGCACCTGTGCCCACCACCTAAAAGTTGCAGAGCCATTTCAGTAGCTGCACGGCCCATGAGCTCTATCTGTCGTTCTGCTGTCAGTCCTCTTTCTTCGGCAGCTCGGAGCAGATCACAACGCAACTCTAGACTGATACTGGGGATGACCAAACCATCATCTATAAACAGACAAATCTCTGTGACTTATCCAACATTATTAATCATCACTGCATTTTTTTGTAATTCTGACTATGAGTGCAAATGTCACAGTGATTCTATGACTTGCTAGTACATGATGTACTTGGTCTGTATGATCAGAAGTCCAACTGCAGTTGCCTCATTTAAAAACCGTACTTGTATAAAACACTCACCTTATAATTTCTTCAATTTAGCAGACAGCTATTAGAATTGGCAACTGTTAGACTCTTCTCACTTTTATTTGATAAACACTTATATCTCGTACTGTGTTTTTATCACATACTGCTGATAACAAATGGGCACTTGTGAGCATTAATTTATTCTAGTTTCTCTCTGTTCAAGACAATGTTGCTGATGTGAGCTGCATTGTAAACAGCATCACAATAATCTTTATCATACCACAGTATTTGCCTTAGGCTAAAGTTTGCCTTCGTTAGGGAACCATGGAAGAAAACTAAGCAATTTTTTGGTCTGCCAAACTTGAATCGGTGAATGTTCCTCATACATGTAACTTTGGCCTGTAAGTTTATTTAAGAGGAGAAATCTAAATTAATTATCACAATTGCAAACATTTCTTTAATCATCCGAAAGATGACATCTGACTGAAAAGAAATAATCACTGATAGAATCTGTTTCCTACATTTGCAACAGTCTTTGCCTATTTACAAGGCAGTTAAGTTCTAGTTTTTCTGTTACTGCTTTTCACATTATTAATTATAGCTTGAACTGTAACGTAAACTCTTCAATTAGGCTGAGCAACATTAGACTTGGCCATTAAAATCAAACATCTATGACATTACATTACAACTGCACAATTTAACTTCTGAATTAATTTTCTGATTTTTTTTTTAAGTACTGCAAAAATAGTTGGAACTTGCCGTTGGTGGGGAGGCTTGCGTGCCTCAGCGATACAGATAGCCGTACCGTAGGTGCAACCACAATGGAGGGGTATCTCTTGAGAGGCCAGACAAACGTGTGGTTCCTGAAGAGGAGCAGCAGCAGCCTTTTCAGTAGTTGCAGGGGCAACAGTCTGCATGATTGACTGATCTGGCCTTGTAACACTAACCAAAATGACCTTGCTGTGCTGGTACTGCAAACGGCTGAAAGCAAGGGGAAACTACAGCCGTAATTTTTCCCGAGGACATGCAGCTTTATTGCATGGTTAAATGATGATGGCGTCCTCTTGGGTAAAATATTCCGGAGGTAAAATAGTCCCCCTTTCGGATCTCCGGGCGGGGACTACTCAGGAGGACGTCGTTATCAGGAGAAATGAAACTGGTGTTCTACGGATCAGAGCATGGAATGTCAGATCCCTTAATCGAGCAGGTATGGTAGAAAAATTTAAAAAGGGAAATGGATATATTAAAGTTAGATATAGTAGGAATTAGTGAAGTTCGGTGGCAGGAGGAACAAGACATTTGGTCAGGCAAATACAGGGTTATAAATACAAAATCAAATAGGGGTAATACAGGAGTCGGTTTAATAATGAATAACAAAATAGGAGTGTGGGTAAGCTACAACAAACAGCACAGTGAACGCATTATTGTGGCCAAGATAGACACGAAGCCCACGCCTACTACAGTAGTACAAGTTTATATGCCAACTAGCTCTGCAGATGATGAAGAAATTGAAGAATTGTATGATGAAATAAAAGAAATCATTCAGATAGTGAAGGGAGACGAAAATTTAATAGTCATGGGTGACGAATTCGGTAGTAGGAAGGAGAGAAGGAAATGAGGTAGGTGAATATGGATTGGGGCTAAGAAATGAAAGAGGAAGCCATTTGGTAGAATTTTTCACAGAGCACAACTTAATCACAGCTAACACTTGGTTCAAGAATCATAAAAGAAGGTTGTATACATGGAAGAAGCCTGGAGATACTGACAGGTTTCATATAGATTATATAATGGTAAGACAGAGATTTAGGAACCAGGTTTCAAATTGTAAGACATTTACAGGGGCAGATGTGGACTCTGACCACAATCTATTGGTTATGAACCGTAGATTCTGAAGAAACTGCAAAAAGGTGGGAATTTAAGGAGATGGGACCTGGGTAAACTGAAAGAACCAGAGGTTGTACAGAGTTTCAGGGATAGCATAAGGGAACAATTGACAGGAATGGGGGAAAGAAATACAGTAGAAGAAGAAGGGGTAGCTTTGAGGAAGGAAATAGTGAAGGCAGCAGAGGATCAAGTAGGTAAAAAGACGAGGGCTAGTGGAAAGCCTTGGGTAACAGAAGAGATACTGAATTTAATTGATGAAAGGAGAAAATACAAAAATGCAGTAAGTGAAGCAGGCAAAAAGGAATACAAACGTCTCAAAAATGAGATCTACAGGAAGTGCAAAATGGCTAAGCAGGGGTGGCTAGAGGACAAATGTAAAGATGTAGAGGCTTATCTCACTAGGGGTAAGACAGATACTGCCTACAGAAAAATTAAAGAGACCTTTGGAGAAAAGAGAACCACTTATATGGATATCAAGAACACAGATGAAAACCCAGTTCTAAGCAAAGAAGAGAAAGCAGAAAGGTGGAAGGAGTATATAGAGGGTCTATACAAGGGTGACGTACTTGAGGACAATATTATGGAAATGGAAGAGGATGTAGATGAAGATTAAATGGGAGATACAATACTGCGTGAAGAGTTTGACAGAGCACTGGAAGACCTGAGTCGAAACAAGGCCCCGGGAGTAGACAACATCCCATTAGCCTTGGGAGAGCCAGTCCTGACAAAACTCTACCATCTGGTGAGCAAAATGTATGAGACAGGCGAAATACCCTCAGACTTCAAGAAGAATATAGTAATTACAATCCTAAAGAAAGCAGGTGCTGACAGATGTGAAAATTACCAAACTATCAGTTTAATAAGTCACGGATGCAAAATACTAACACAAATTCTTTACAGACGAATGGAGAAACTGGTAGAAGTCGACCTCGGGGAAGATCAGTCTGGATTCCGTAGAAATATTGCAACACGTGAGGCAATACTGACCCTACGACTTATCTTAGAAGCTAGATTAAGGAAAGGCAAACCTACGTTTCTAGCATTTGTAGACTTAGATAAAGCTTTTGACAATGTTGACTGGAATACTCT
This sequence comes from Schistocerca cancellata, assembly GCF_023864275.1. Taxonomy (NCBI): domain Eukaryota; kingdom Metazoa; phylum Arthropoda; class Insecta; order Orthoptera; family Acrididae; genus Schistocerca; species Schistocerca cancellata. The sequence goes on along the minus strand of NC_064631.1, from coordinate 640,847,152 downwards.
CTTTCAAATTCTGAAGGTGGCAGGGGTAAAATACAGGGAGCGAAAGGATATTTACAATTTGTACAGAAACCAGATGGCAGTTACAAGAGTCGAGGGGCATGAAAGGGAAGCGTGGTTGGGAAGGGGGTAAGACAGGGTTGTAGCCTCTCCCCGGTGTTATTCAATCTGTATATTGAGCAAGCAGTGAAGGAAACAAAAGAAAAATTTGCAGCAGGTATTAAAATCCATGGGGAAGAAATAAAAACTTTGAGGTTCGCCGATGACACTGTAATTCTGTCAGAGACAGCAAAGGACTTGGAAGAGCAGTTGAACGGAATGGATGGTGTCTTGAAGGGAAGATATAAGATGAACATCAACAAAAGCAAAACGAGGATAATGGAATGTAGTCGAATTAAGTCGGGTGATGCTGAGGGAATTAGATTAGGAAATGAGACACTTAAAGTAGTAAAGGAGTTTTCCTATTTGGGGAGCAAAATAACTGATGATGGTCGAAGTAGAGAGGATATAAAATGTAGACTGGCAATGGCAATTGCATTGGTAAAACAGGACCTTCCATAGTGTACAAAAAAACATTACCCCACTGAATTATAACATGCTGTTACCGAATATAAAATAATGGTGTTCTTTTCCGACATATGGGCCAATGGATTCAAAGGCTGTATTCTGTAATGTTATTTCATGTGTCTGAAGTCTGTAATACACCCTTGCATGACAGTTTATGTACAGACACTGATTTGAGAGCTAGGGAGGCGCTCAAACCATGCAACTTTGTCCATAACACTTAAAGAAATTGTGTAGCATAGGTAGTTTATTTCTTTGGATTTTAAAGTCATGCTTTTTCTTTAGCCCGATGAAAGTTTCGAAAGAATGAGGACATTCTACAGTGATCGGTAGTTTTTGCGGCAAAATAGCGAAATGCATTTCTGAAGAAAAGAAATCTGTTAACATCGAGTATAGATTTAAGTGTGAGGAAGTTGTTTCTGAAAGTATTTGTATGGAGTGTAGCCATGTATGGAAGTGAAACATGGATGGTAAATAGTTTGGACAAGAAGAGAATAGAAGCTTTCGAAATGTGGTGCTACAGAAGAATGCTGAAGATTTGATGGGTACATCACATAACTAACGAGGAGGTATTGAATAGGATTGGGGAGAAGAGAAGTTTGTAGTAGAACTTGACTATAAGAAGGGATCGGTTGGGAAGACATGTTCCGAGGCATCAAGGGGTCACCAATTTAGTCTTGGAGGGACGCGTGGAGGGTAAAAATCGTAGAGGGAGACCAAGAGATGAATACATTAAACAGATTCAGAAGGATGTAGGTTGCAGTAGGTACTGGAAGATGAAGAAGCTTGCACAGGGTAGAGTAGCATGGAGAGCTGCATCAAACCAGTTTCAGGACTGAAGACCACAAGAACAACAACAGTCCAGAACAGTGAAACTTTTGTGTGAAACTGTAGTAACTGAAGAAATTGGAAGCAGATAGTTATGTATAATGTAACAGTCATACGTGAAGCACAACATCAAATACATCTAATAAATCATATGTTGTATTATTTCACAGAAGTCTTCCAGTTTTCCAAACAGCTCCACCTAACTGAAGACACTTGGAAAAAGAGAGGCTGGATTCATTTAAGAAAATACTGTCATTTTTCTTGTGATTTGTTTATTGTACATGGTATCTCTTCTCTTTAAAGATAGTGACAATTTTCTTTCCCACTGAAAAAAACCACTCTCAAAACAAACAAAAACAGAATCACACTCCTCTGTCAAATAAATCAGGTAGCCATAAGCTGAAACCTCACTGTGTCGGCAAAAGTAAAAGCTGGAGATGTTTCAAGCATGTAAACATGTTATTACAGATGACTTACATGCATTCCAAGATTAAATGCATGACAGTTTCAGGAAGAGTTTGTTCACTCAGTGACAAAGCTGAGAGAAGAAGCATTGCTAATTCTTTATCACTGTCCAGCTCATGCACCTACTGATGTCTCTCAGTCAGAAGATAAAAAAATAAAAACTGTTTTTGCCCAAACACACAATGGTATTAATTCAGCTTCCAGATCAGGACTTCATAAACGTATTTAACACTCATCATCACTGTGAACTGCTCATACACGAATAATAAATTTAGATGAGGAAATGAAAATGTCCTTTAAATCTGAAGACTGCTGCAATATTCAGCAGACCTGTCATGATAAATCATCAATCTGACCACTACTAAGAATTGCCAGAACAATGGTTCCTCTGAAGAAAATGCAGCAGAAGAAGAATTTAGTGATGTAGTGACACAGGTTTCAACATCAATGATATCAAGTCTGCACATGGAGTTCTGTAGTGCAGTAATGATTTTTAGACTTTAACCACAGGGCAGTCAATGAGGAATCAATTTCAGAGATCATACAAGACAAAGACATTGCTGATGCTGTACAGAATGAGAGGGGTAAAGCAGACACACGTGATGATTACGAAGAAGAAAACAATGAAGGTGCTCCCAGTACACCTAAAACATTGGGTAATGTAACTAAAATGATTAGGCCCACATGGAGTGAGAGAAACTGAACCAAAACTGTATTCAGCTGTGGCATTTGATCAACATAAAAACAATACACACAAAAGAAAATGCTTGAAACGGCCTGCTGAAGAAATCTTACCAACTTCTTTAAAGCAGTGGAAAAATGAACTTACAGTAGCTTGGATACAGTGTTGTTAATTGTGACTCACATTCTAATGTATTTTATCCACCATAGAGCAGTACAGTATTTTATTTGAACTACTGTACTGTTCTTGGTTGGACAACATTTGAGTCAAGTTTGTCAAATTTCTGTATTTGTTAAGGCTTTTAAACATTTAAAAAAAATTTAAACATTGTACATTATACAATTAAGTATAACACTGCATTATGTGCTTTTCCAATCTTTGCCATTCTGTAGCTCACTCTAGTTTATTTTGTTAAGCTATAAAAGGGGGGGGGTCATACATTTTTCCTGACAACAGCATTAGATCAAGCCTATACTGTACCTTTTAATTCGATTTTTGATAACATAACTAATTTAAGATTAAGAAACATCAAATGAGAGAGAGAGATTTTGTTTCTCTTTTTAAAACCTCACTGATAATTCTGATAAAAATACTATAACAAAAATAGTAATTTTTTGAAAATATTACATACCTAGTTACATAAAAAATCTACTCACCAAACAGGGGCAGGAGAAAAATATGTAAAGGTAGAAATTTTCAATCTTTCAGAGCCAGTGGCTCCTCATTCTGATAGAAGGGTAAGGAACAGGATTGAAGGAAAACGACTGGTTAGGTTTAGGAAATGGGAAGAGTTCAGAAAAATCACTCAGAACCCCAGATGTGGGAAGGCTTACCAGACAGGATGAGAAGGAAAGACCAATTGTTGGGGACGGCACTGGACGAGACAGAAAAACCTGAGAGCTTAAAGGTGGAAGGTGGGGCAAGAAGCACACATTACTGGAAAAACACCATGCAAGAGTTAATAAAAGCAGAAAGCTAAGTGCATTGTATGTGGTTGAGGTAGAGGATGGGAAAAAATAGACATGTCAGAAAATAAAAAATACAGAAAACTAAAGCAGAATGAAGAAAAAGTGGTTACTGAGAAGAAATGTTGAGATCAAAGAAATTAACATAAATTAATGCCAATTAGGTGGCACGAACCAACGACATGTTGTAATGCCAGTTCCCACCTGGGGGACTTTTCTGAACTCTCCCCATTTCCTAAATCTCACCAGTTCTTTTCCTCCACCCCTTTCTCTTCCCCGTCAACCCTTCTCCAAAAGAAGGAGCCACTGGCTCAAAAAGCTTGGAAATTTCAATACCTTTATATTTGATTTCTCCTGCTGCCGCTTGTGGGTAGATTTATGTATCCAATTACATTATATTTTTAATAAAAATATTTTGCATGACAACTTTCACATGTACACAAAAATTATTTTCTCTTGCTAGTAAATACATACGAAGTGTGAAATTACTCTTAAAAGTATCGTGTGCAGAAAGAAGTAAGCACAGTCAGTCAGAGTCAGTCTCTGTCTCTCTCTCTCTCTCTCTCTCTCTCTCTCTGACACACACACACACACACACAGTACCAGAAAATGACAGACATGGATTTCAAGATGATGGGTCACGTCTGAGAATTTAGAGCACAATGCTGAGTAGCCATACATGACAAATTTAACAAATAATCTCGAAAATTCTGCAACTACCATGACATGATGAAGGAATAATCATGTAATAAGTTATTCGCTGAAAGTATGAGCATAAAGTGTGCAGGGGAGGAATTGAAGGAAAGTGTGTGAAGGCTGCATTGACATCTATCATACTAACACGGGATAAGATACACAAACTTAGGGATTACTGCTGATGTTCCAATGTTAAACTGATAGCAGACGACACTGTAATTCTGAAATCCATACATTGTGCCAGAAGTCTCCACAACATAACAACAGATGGGTCAATTATCACACAGAAACCTATTTTTCAGTCTCTTGAGTCGTCAATATGCAAAGGGAACCTGTTTTTTTTTTTTTTTTTTTTTTTTTTTTTTTTGAGCAATTGATAACTGGTGATGAAATATGGAGCACAATCCAGATATAATAATTGATACGAGTGGTGGACTTCAATATCTCATTGGCCACAGAGTGTTGACTAAGCATGTCTTCCATAAGAAGTTTCTGTAACAGGGACAGACAGGCCTGGGAAAGAACTGGGAAGTGTGAGATATGTGCATGTTCAGCCTGATACTGCCAAAAGCGAGATTCCTCACTGTAATAACGCACTCAGGAGAAAGATTACTTGTTACTAAAACAGTTTCTGCGAAAGCAAATCAAAGCACCCCCACCTCATACTTTCAACAACTTCATCTAAGTGCCACCTCTACAAAATTTCTATTTCCATGTTTCAAACTTGTCAGATCATCATTTCAAATCTTCTAAGTTGAGCAGGATTAATTATTTTTAGATTTTAAAAGCACTGAGACAAACTACGGCAAGTGAAACACCGGAAATGATTATTCGAACTCAGCAATGTTACTTTAAAGATTATTAGGCATACATGGAAACATCTGTAAAACAATTTATCCTCAATTTTCAGAAATATCTTTTGATTCATAAAGTCTCTGAAGTTAAATCACAGACATAATGAAGCATGTTGAAATTATCATGGTGTGTTGTTCTCTTCCGTCTGAAGACTGGTTTGATGCAACTCCCCCGGTTTGTCCGTCCTGTGCGATCCTCTTCAACTCCACTTAACAACTGCAACCTACATCCACTTGAACCTGCTTACTGCTGTCAAGCCTTGGTCTCCTCTTAAAATTTTTACTTCTCCCTCTCCTTCTTCTCCCCTCCTCCCATTACCTAACCAATAACTCCTTGATGCCTCCAGATGTGTCCTTATCAACAGATCTCTTATTTATACAGGTCGTCCCACTATTTTCGTTTTACTCAGTTTGATTCATCTAATCTTCAGCATTCTTCCGTAATACCACATTTCAAAAGCTTTTATTCTATTCTTGCCTTTACTGCTTACTGTCAACATTTTGCTTCTGTACAAGGCTATACTCAAGACAAATGCCTTCTGAAAAGACTTCTTAACATTTAAATTTATATCTGATGTTAACAAAATTCTCTTTTTTAGAAATGCTTTTCTTGCTATTTCTAGTCTGTAATTTATACGCTCTTTACTTCAGTCCAAACAGCAGAACTTATGACAGAGCAAGTCGGACCCATTCTCTTGTTCTTATATCACCAATGACAGTAAATACAAATTAGCTACTTTATTATTCAAACAAAGAATCTTGAAGTCTAATTGTTCACAGTGTAATTTCCACATTAATAAATCTTACAGCCTAACTGGTTTACACAGAAATAATTATTATGAATAAATATTAATGATTTGGGGCTCTCAGATGACATGTGGAGATAGAATTTGGAGTGAGCTGGTAAGTGGTTCTGACTGAAGCAATGTCCTTCATCCGAAAGCCCTCATACCTATCTTCTCAGAAAACATTTCATTTTTTCCACAAAACTTCCTATTTCCTACGTTATTTGTCATTAAAATTTTGCATAGTTTGGAATGTTCCATTTTTGACTGGTGCTTATTTCCAAAATTCAGAGCCATAGTTTTGAAGCCCTGATTTTTCAGATTTGAGAAACATCCACTTGCACTATGTCAGTTAGCTCATTGTTTGATCTAGAAAATTCCATATTTTAGCCATTTCTAGCATGAATTGTGAAACCCCATGGGAGTAAACAGAGTATTCACAACATAGTCCACATAAATTTGACAATTTTCCAGTTTTGAACCCATAGTTAAACCAGATTACGCCTTCATTTAATGAAACTCCATATCCACTAATTTTGCTAGCTTTAGTGTTATAAAGTAAAATATAACAAAGACTTTTATTCACCTGCATATCTGTAAATAGTAGTAACAATGCTTCAGACAGTTCGTGGTTTGCATTCTTTTCGTCAACATCTTTATGATCAGATCTATCAGTCATTCCTGGGTTAGTTATCAATGTGCAAACATTTAAGTGTAAATGTTTTTGTGAAAATTTTGAGTCGATCTGGGTTAAGTAATCAATTAGTTAACATCTTATTATCACTCCAAAATTGAAGCATACCACTGGTCAGCTAAATGATTCCAGTCAAATATACTAATAGGATGAGAACAATATAAGGAAAAGCCAGATCACTACTCACTGTAAAGATGACATGTTGAGCTGAAGACAGGCACAGCGAAAAGACACTTACACATTAGCTTTCAGCCAAAGCCCCTGTCAGAAAAGGACAGACAAACAAACAAACAAAAACACACACACACACACACACACACACACACACACACACACACACACACACACAGTCTCCAGCAGCTCGGATCAGAATGCAAATGTCATGTAGAACATAAGTAGTAATTTGTGAGGGGTTGGGGAAGGAATAGCAGGGTACAGCAGCAGAGAGATAACAGCATTGTATAGCGGAATGTGCAAGGATTAGACTACTGCCAACAGGCACAGCATCAGAGGCTGTGGGGTAGGGAGGGAGGGGATTGTGGGGGGGGGGGGGGGGGGTGAAAAAGGAGAGGAGCAGGCAAGGGAAAAGACAGACAGGCACATTAGTAGAGGGTGGCACACAAAGGTCGGAGACGCGAACAGACAGGAGGTGACAGGATAGAGGGGGTGGAAACTGTAATATCTCTTTATATTCGATGAATTATTCTGATACAATTCTACCCTTGAATGACGTTTACAAATTTTCTATCTTCATACTCGCAGAATCCATGCGCAAAATAGTTTCATACAATAGCTATGCCATGAGCGCATAATTATTCTTTGTAGTACTCTCTCTGGGGGTTGTTAGAAAAAAAAAAAAGCTTCCGAGATTGTCTTCGTGCCGATTAGCCCGAGCTTGGTTTGAAGAATTATAATTTGAATATTGAGATTTATGACAAAAGATAAATGAGACGAAATTGTACGATTAAAAGGGAAATATACATATATATTGCTCCTTCATACAAAAGGTGTGTATTTGACATTTGAGAATTAATGATATTCATCGATATATTGTGTAGTTGTTAATCAGAAGGGAACTTCCGAAAGACTGGATATGAACCTGCATTTAATAATCCAAGAGCTCCATTACTTCTTCGAAAGGTTAAACTTCATCAAAGCCAAATATCCGCTTGATCTGAGGTTTCCCGACTGATCATACAATGCTCCCAAAAATTACAAGGCATTTTATTTGTACAGATTAGCAGACTGCTGCAAAGCACGAGCCTCCAGAGAAGAAGAATCATTGCCTGATTTCATTCTAACAAGTAAAATTTCTGAATCATTTTGAGTGAATGAGCAATGACTGTGTTTCATATTATGAATGACTGATTGCTCGAACGAATTGAGAGCTACATAATCACGTAGATAGGAGGAAAAATTACAAAACTGTAGCATGGAGAGCAGAGAATGTGTTGTAAGGATAACTCCCATCTGCACAGTTCAGAACAGATGGTGGTGGAGGGAAGGATCCAAATGGCTCAGGTAGTGAAGCAGGCATTGAAATTAAGGATGTAATGTTTAGCTGCATGTTGTGCCACAGAGTGGTCTACTTTGCTCTTTGCCACAGTTTGGCAGTGGCCGTTCATCCTGGTGGGCATCTGGTTGGCAGTCACACCAATATAAAAAGCTGTGAAATGACTGCAGCAGAGCTAGCATATAACATGTTTGCTTTTCCCAGGTGACCTGGCCTCTGATGGGGAAGGATAAGCCTGTGACAGGACTGGAATAGTAAGTGCCACTTCCAATCCCAACCCCCTGCCACAGGGATCACATCTCTGTGGAAGCTTCTGGTGCCAGATCCACCCAGTTCACCCACCCGCGTCATTTAGCTAGAGACCTCTGCGTTTGTGTTATGGGTGCAGACTCAGTTACTACTGACAGTTCCATTTTAAGTAGACGGAACTGTGGTAGTCAATCACCATCTCTATGTAAAGACCTGGTCTTTTCGTCAGTACAATTCCTTTAGAGCAAGTATATCATGAGTTGGTACTGTTTTCTGAATACAGCCAGAAGTTGTGAAACCACATATGTGTCATCCCAGTATTTGTTCCAAGTCTTAACTTTGTTTTTAAGGGAATTTTAACAATATTTTCAGGTCAAGACCCCATCTCACTTAGGCGAACCAACTATTTCCTTCTTCCAACACCTTGTCACCCAACTCCAAGTGACGCTCATGTTTGGGATGCAACAAATCATCAAGTAACAATAAATGTGAAAAGATTTCAAGTTAACCACCATGGTGTTGCGTCCATCATTTCACAATCAGGTTACTAAACCAAACAGTTTCAGAAACCGTGATGTAAAGAGCAGCTGTTACCAAGGCCAAGTAAATATAGGTCAGTATATTTACAAACACTACTTTCATTCTAGAGGCTAATTTCCTACTCTAATTCCCTCAGTATTGCCCAACTTACTTTGACTACATCTTGTTACCCACATTCTACTTTTGTTGATATTTATCTTATTACCCCTCTATCCATTCTGTTCAACTGATCTTTGAAGTCCTTTGCACCTAAGACAATTAGTGTCATACGCAAACCTAAAAGTTTTTATTTCTTATCCCTGAATTGATTTTCCAAATTTCTCTTTAGTTTCCTTCACTGCTTGTCCAATGTACAGGTTGTTGCAGCCTATCTCCAATGTTATTCAATATCTCAATCATTTCTCAACCACTGCTTTCCTTTGATGTTCTTCAAATCTTGTAACTGCTACTTGGTTTCTGTACAAGTTGTAAATAAACTAAAGCTTCTTGTATTTGACCCCTGGTAACTTCAGGATTTCAAATATCATATTCCTGTCAACATGTTCAAACTCTTCCTCTGAATCTACACATGCTGTAAATGTTGGTTTGTCTAGCTTAAAATTGATGTGCTAGGGTAAGTGTTACTGTATTGCTACATTTCTTCAGAACGTAAAATGATCTTCCCTGAGGTTTATTTCTACCAGCTTTTCCACTCATATTTAAATAACTGAAATCAGTATTTTTGCAACCATGACTTATTAAACTGATAGTTTGGTAATATTCATATACCTGTCATCACCTGCTTTCTCTGGAACTGGTTTCATTATATTATTCTTGAAATCTGAGGTTTGACTGTCTCAAACATCTTGCACACCAGGTGTAATAATTTTGTCATGGCTGGCTTTCCCATGGATATCTCTAGTTTGAAGGCATTTCATCTACTCAAGGTGCTTTGTTTCAAGTTGAGTTTTCCTCCTCAGTCAAATTATTCTTGCACTATATCTCGCATCTCATCATCTGTTACTTCTTGTCCTCTTTCTATAATATTGCCTTCAAGTTACTTTCCCTTCTACAGTGATTTTATATATACCTTCCACCTTTCCCTTCACTGTTTTCTAGCGGTTTGCCACATGGGTTCTTGGAATTCACACAGCTGCTCCTTTTTTCTGAAGGTCTCTTTAATTGTATAGGTGGCATCCAAGTTTCCCCTAATCAGAAATGCTTTCACAACTTTCCCTCTTTTGCATTTGTCAGTCTAATTTTTTTACAGTTCTGTATTCCCTTTACCCTTGTTCATTTTCTGCATATTTTTTCTCTTTTTATCAATTAAATTCAGTATTTTGTGTGTTACACAAGGATTTATGCTGAGCCTCTCCTTTCACCTATTTGATCGTAACTACCTTCACTATTACCTCTGAAAGCTACCCATTCATCTCGTCTTGTATTCCTGTACACTGTTTCTGTAAATAACGGTCTAACACTCCCTCTCAAACTCTCAACAACCTGTGCTCATTTAAAATTACCCCAGTCCCATTTCCTTAATTTCTTACCTTTCTGCCATTTCTTCAGTTTTAATCCACAGTTCATAACCAATAAATTGCAGTCGGAGTCCCTGTCTGCTGCTGTGAATCTTTTTCCATTTAAAAATAGTATCCTGGATTTTCCTTTTTTTCATTTAAAACCTTTTTTAAAGCTCTTTCTTACCACTATATAACAAATTTTCTGAATTATCCACATCTCTTGCTTGTGTACAACCTTCTTTCATTTATAGCAATGATTTGTAATTAGTTTGGGTGAAACAGAGAAAGCAGAGAGATAAGCATATGGTAAGATACATGTCAAATTCTCATGAAGCCACCACATTTGACAAAAATACATTACCTGTGACATATTCTGCCAACCCTGGTGCTGGTACTATAATTTGTCTGTATGAAGCTGGTGAGCTTTCTATAACATTTTCATAATGGCGATATTTTTGATTTCGTTTTGCAAAGTCTGCTTGTCGAATCACATCAGGCCTTTGTGATGCATTGATCTCATCATAAATTGCCTATAAATAAGAAAACAGTGGAGAGATCGTCCAAAAAAATTGTGATTTATTTCTTAACTACAAACTGTCTAAAAAAATTAAATGTTTCTTTCTCACCTTCTTATTAAATAATGCTAAATTTTTTTCAAAATCAAATTCATGGCCTAATATGTTGTCAACTGATGAGCCAAAGCAAGCTTCATCTCTTTCTGACATTTTCTGGCGAGCTCTGTCCTTTTTGCTGGGTGTTCTGCTCCCTTCATTAACTGTAATAAGTTATATTTAGAAGGAATCACATGTTAACCATTTTAAATATTCATTCATTACACTGTAATTTAGATTAAAATATGCTTTAAATGAAGTAAATTTTGCTGATTCTTTCTCATACACTAATTTGGTAAAATATTGCATGGTTTCTGTGAAGTCATTCAACAACACCCAAAAGCTTCACCAACGTGGTTACTCTGAAATGCATAGAGGAACAGCAGATAACAATACAGATAGACAGACAAAATCTTCATTTTCAAAATATGAAGCAATGATACTGCTTTGTTTTATGAAGACTAACTGTAATCAAGAACTGAAGATAATACAAATAATACAGTGAAGCTCTTTTCCAAGAATTACCAAAGGAAAGAAGTCCAAAGCCGTAGCAAAAATTTATAAGTAAATAAAACAAAACTTACAACAACAAACAATATGCAATGCTATTTCACATGAAATGAAAGCTGACACAATTGAGACTGAGTTCACTTAATTTGGCTGTGAAAGATAATAATACCAAATATAGCCAACATTACATAGGATGGTGCTTCCGCACATATGGGCGGATCGATAGGGATGCGTGGAGGGGATGAGATGTGTGCATGCGTGGCAGCACAGAGCAGGCAAACAAATTCCACATTACCGAACTGCGTTGCTGTGGGCAAAAATCACTTCATTTGCCTATGGTACATTGTATTATACATTCAAATCTGTAAGGGGAATAATAAATTTTAAAACAAAGTTCGATCAATCGTCTTAAGAAAAATTTTGTTTCACGTCTTTATGACATTGTGTCCATCTCTGCACAGCTTTAGTCCATGTGATGTCTGAAGGTGAGAACAGCTGACACAGCTTTGTGAAGATGTGAAGTACAATTTTTCTCAAAATTACAACTGTCTACCGACAAGATCATGAAACTACTTGCAATAAATGTCATTTATTGCGATTTGGACTGTATTACAAGTAAAAATGTAATATACAACAAAATAAACTTCAACCACAAGCCGAAGTTAACATATTTGCCCAAAAACTGCTTCTACTCCATAGAATTTTTAAAAATGGCATAAGGCGTAAATGTGGGTCTTCGACAGTAGTTCAGTGTATAAAGAATTAATGGTAGAAAAGACTAATGTAAAAAACTACTATAAAAATGGTCAGTATGGTGTTATATTTTTTGCTGTCAATGGGCATTGTGGGTGTAAATTAACTCATTCGACATGACAGTGAGAGACAGCATTTATAACCCATCGAAAAAGCAAACAATTAACCATCGTCTGTGAATAGCCCATGGGACCACTGACTTATAACGCTGAACACCACTGATATCTCAAAAAGTAACTTTCCCTGTCATTTGAAGGCATTTTCTAATTCGTGCGTTGAAAGTGACAGGGATTTAACTGTGGCAATATCGGAGTTTCTGATGAATTTATCCAGCCACATTCTCATGGGTTATTAGATCATGCAACACACTGAAAAGCTTAACTTCTCCTTGGGCAATGTGTTTAATATTATAGTCTGCATACTTCACAGGATATAAATTCCTAATCAATAAAGGCTAGGAAGTACTTATATACCATGTATGCTACTGATATGTTGACAAACACATTTTTTAAACCGTGAGTCTTTAAAACTACAAAATATTACTACTTTACTTTATTTCAAAATCTACATCACACTACCATAGTCTGCTATCAAGAGTATGTTCGAACCATATGATCATAAATTACAATGATGGGTAAAGGATTATATCCATCTTCACCTCGCTATCAAAGTACTCTTCCTGAAGCTTTTAAGCATGCATCAGACCGTGCCCACGCTGAAGGGGGGGGGGGGGGGGGGGGGGGGGATTTGTGTCTGTTATCTTAAATGATTTTTTTCTCCCACATAGACTTTAACCTTTGCCCAAATTAATTTCATGGTACTACACTGAGAATGATATGTGGATAAATGCAAAACTGTGTGACAACACTGACATCACGGAACTTATGTATATTAACAAGCTGCAGGAATTCGGCACGAGTCTCGTTTACACTCTGTGAAATATTTAAATTTTTAAGCTAGGGCAAAATATTCATTCTCCTTGTGTTTGTACTTGCTGTTTTATAGGTAACAGTTGTATGATAATTCGCATGGTACATTACAGTGACTGACTTCGAAGCAAGGTACTGCATGAATTTTTCAGTGAACCACTTCACGAAACTGGCTGTGTGTGTTTTTGAATGGTAGTCACAGCCGTTTTTCTTACACATAAATACTAGTTCACTCTCAGTAATAAAACCAGAAGAGCCGGACTGCAGAATAATTATCGGAGAACCTATTCCTATGGGAACTTTGAAACCGCCAGTACCATCACTCATTTTCCAGCAGGTGTTCCTGGAAAGATTCTGATTCACTCACGTTTCATCAAGAAAATACTCTGTTTAACTGCTGCCTCCTCCTGTATTGCACATCTTTATAAGGGATGTAGTTAGTGCTGCACCTACGTCACTTCTTTCAACTAAAATCTCTCTTTTTAACATATTTTAAACCAATGTCTTTCAAAATTCTTTACATTGACGAAGTTTTTGTGATGTCGGGTATTCACCATCCACACAAAGTGCTTTAAAATCATAATTGTCAAAAGCACCCATATGTGTCAAAGGTTTCTTGCAATTTCGATGCTTTCCAGGTGACACGAAACCAATTTTCCATAATGTTCCTACAGCTCTGATGCTTCCGTTTACAATCTTATTTACAGTTCTCTTGCAGTTACCGTATGCTTCTGCAGTCCATTCTTGTGTCTTCTGATGTCAACAGTATGAATTCCGCTTTCAAATTCACAACTGAAAGAGGTATAAATGTGGTAAATAATCCCCCTTGACTGCTTGTGAAGACAAGCATTCATTCACAGCTATAACGCTACAGGAAAAAAATCATAGACAGTTGAATGAATAATTTGGTTGTTGTGAAGTACAACAGTGCAGCATGTAGGAGACGGAGTCTCACAGTCTAGATGTAACTTGCAGCTAGCCATTTGGAAAGGGAATGAATCTTATTGGCTAACAATGTTTAATGTAGGGGGATGCACAGAACAGCAGAAAACTGGGCCGTCTTCCTACATGATGTGGACTTTAGACTGCACCCAACAAAGTATTTAAATATTATGCTGATTTATAGTCAGCATCTTGAGCCATCCTTCTCACTAGACACAAGTCTCAAAGTGTTTTCTCTGATGGACCCAATTATGCAGTTATAGTGAGGATTTACTAAAGAAGTGATAAGCAGGTAACATCTACCCATAAACTGACATCACTCCTGTGTTATAGGAGATTTTTTAGAGGGGAGGGGATTGGTGGTGGTGGTGGTGGTGGTGGTGGTGGTGGTGGTAGTGGGGCGGGAGGGGGGGGGGGAGGCAGTGATACTATTGTATCAACTGCATCCTACTTTCATGTATGAAAACTGATCTCCGTACTAGAAAGAAGAGTCACACTAACAAACTGAAACTCATGAACAAAATGAACCTCAGCAGGGTGGGATGTTAGATGAGTTTGGTACAGACTCCATTCTCTCATCCCTTCTGTAACCCCCTCCCCCCGTTGTGCGTACTGTTATGTCATTCCGTCTCCCAAAGCCTGAAAACCCTGCAGTGTAAGACAGAATGTAAATCAGCTTCGGAATGCCTATCTCCAGAGGCGGTTTCCGCATCGCCTGTTTGGCCAGCCTGTCGGCAAGTTCATAACCAGGGATTCCGAAGTGTCCTGGGGTCCACACAAACACCACGGAATGGCAGGACTGTTCCAGGGAATAGATGGACTCCTGAATGGTTGCTATCAGAGGGTGGCGAGGGTAGCACTGGTCGATAGCTTGTAGGCTGTTCAAAGAGACAGTACACAGGAGAAATGACTCGCCAGGGCATGAGCGGATGTACTCAAGAGCACGAGATATGGCCGTCAGCTCTGCAGTGTAAACACTGCACCCAACTGGCAAGGAGTGCTGCTCAATATGTTTTCCATGAACGTATGCGAAGCCTACATGACCATCAGCCATTGAGCCGTCGGTGTAAACTGCTTCAGAGACCCAGAACACGTCAAGAATCGAGAGGAAGTGACAGCGGAGAGCGAGGGTTAACGGAGTCCTTAGAGCCATGCAAAAGGTCCAGACGAAGCGGCGGCCGAGGCGTACACCATGGAGGTGTACGTGAATGGACCACAAGTAGAGGTGGTAAAAGGAAGGACTCCAGTTTGGAGAGAAGGAACCGCATGTGAACCGTAATCGTTACCCTGATCTGGGCCGCCGATGCGGGAGATGGACTGCCGCGGACAGGAAAAGGAGATGATAATTCGGATGCTCAGGGGCACTATGAATGTGTGCTGCGTAACTGGCGAGCAGTTGCACATGTCTGATCTGCAGTGGAGGGACACCAGCCTCCACCAGTACACTAGTCACAGGACTTGTCTTAAAAGATCCTGTCACTAATCGAACCCCACGGTGGTGCACAAGGTCAAGTAAATGCAATGCTGAAGGTGCTGCCAAACCATAAACCACACTCCCATAGTCCATTTAGAAAGGGCTCTGTAGAGCTGCAGCAGCATAGAGCGATCTGCACCCCAATTCGTGTTGCTCAGGCAACAGAGGGCATTGAGGTGCTGCCAACATTTCTGCTTAAGCTGATGAAGGTGAGGGAGCCAAGTCAATCGAGTGTCGAAAACCAGTCCTAGGAATTGATATGTCTCAACTACAGTGAGTGAATTGTCATTAAGGTAAAGTGCTGGTTCTGGATAAACGGCACTGTGCCGACAGAAGTACATGACACACGACTCTGCAGCTGAAAAGTGGAAGCTGTGGGCTAGAGCCCATGACTGGGCCTTGTGGATGGCTCCCTGGAGGCGCCACTCAGCAACAACAGTACTGGAACAGCAGTATGAAATGTATAAGTCATCTGCATACAGAGAAGGTGAGACAGAGGGTCCAACAGCTGCTGCTACACCATTAATGGCCACTAAAAATAGAGAGAGACTCAATACAGAGCCCTGCGGGACTCCATTCTCCTGGATATGAATGGAACTATGAGAGTCGCCATCTTTGACATGGAGAGTACGGAACGACAGGAAGTTTTGGATAAAAATCGGGAATTGTCCCCGGAGACCAATTAGGTGTTGCCGTCTGGAAAAGGCTGTTCGGATGGCAGACTCGATGGACACAAGATTATCAGTGGTAGAGCGACCCTGGCAGAAGCCACCCTTGTCATGGAGCCAGCAAGCCACGTGACTCCAGGACCCAACCCAACCGCCGATATACCATTTGTTCCAGCAGCTTACAAAGAACGTTGGTGAGGCTGCTGGGCCAATAGCTATCCACATCAAGCGGGTTTTTACTGGGTTTAAGCACCGGTTAAAGTTCCCCAGTCCGCCTGATGCTGGGGCAGTGACAGGAAGTGGTCACTACCACTCAGGTCGTCATGTGTTCTCCAGTGGATAGATGGGAGAAGTCCTGGGCTGCAAATTGAAATCAATGGCCGAGTAACTACCATGAGCCACACTGAAATGTGTGGCAGCCCCAATATTTAAGAGGCAGAGATTGAATTGCGACGGTAGAGTTTCGACATCTCTGCCTTGGCCAGTAAGCATGGTACCACCCCACAAGGGGTTATGGGCATTAAAATCTCCCAGAAGTAGGAAAGGGGTACTGCACCATCTGGACGAAGACATACATTGACGACAGTTATTTCCTGTGCTGTCCTTATTCTGACAGCCACAACTTCAAGAGGGGATTGAAGGGGCACATGTACACTACAGACCGAGTTTAGGACATAAACGAAAACTCCACCTGACACTCGATTATAGTTGCTATGGTTCCTGTAATATACCTTATAGCCGCAGAGGGCAGCGGTCCGCATTGCCGGGAACCAGGTTTCCTGGAGGGCAACGCAGATAGCAGGTGTAAAGCTTAACAGTTACCATAGCTCAGCCAGGCAGTGGAATAAACCACCGCAATTCCACTGGAGGATGGCATCGTGAGACTGGGAAGGCATGGAACATTCAATGAGGCAGTTTACACCTTAGAGTCACCTGCTGCCACCGATTTATTGCCTGAGCAGTCTATATCCATTGTGTCTGAGGGTCTGGCGAGATCTAGGTCCTCAGGGGACACCAAAGTCTCCACCCCATCCTCAGCCGCAGAGCTTGTAGGTAGTGGTGGTGTGGGTGCCACCGCAATTTCCTTGGTCTTAGGGGTTTTCTTTTTGGATTTCTCTCGTTGCCCCTTGGGTTTCCCTGGCTGTGAGGACTTCACTGGCTCAGTCTCCGGGACTGAGGATGAGCTCTTCAGCCACTGGCGGGTGTCGTCTTTCCCACTAGAAGAAACCTGAGAAGGGAGTGACCCAAGGGACTCCTTCCTAGCAAGAGAAGCCAAAGAAGACTTACACTTCTCCGGTTTAGAAGTGGGGATGGACATCCCCGATGGTTGGGGGAGAGGGGGGGGGGGGGTTGCTCCTGAAGTAGGTGTTGCAGGAGCAACAGCGAGGGAAATGCCCCCCACCATCAAGGGGGCATGCGTAGTCTTCCGGCTCTGAGAAGTGACCTGGGTTGGCAGAGCTGATGGTGCCAAAACTGTTGTATCGGCGGTGTAAGATGATGTCATAAGCAAGGATGCAGGCGTTCAAATTTTCTCTTAGGCTCAGTGTAGGTCAGTCTGTCCAGGGTCTTGTGCTCCATGATTTTCCTTTCTTTCTGGAGAATCCTGCATTCAGGCGAGCAAGGCGAATGGTGCTCTCTGCAGTTGACACAGATGGGAGGTGGGGCACATGGAGTATTGGGATGTGATGGGCGTCCGCAATCTTGGCATGCGATGCTGGAAGTACAGTGGGAAGGCATATGGCCGAACTTCCAGCACTTAAAGCACCGCATCGGGGGAGGGATATAGGGCTTTACATCACACCGGTAGACCATCACCTTGACCATCTCGGGCACTGTATCACCCTCAAAGGCCAAGAGGAAGGCATCGGAGGCAACCTGATTATCCTTCGGATCCTGGTGGGCACGCCAGATGAAATTTACATCTTGCCGCTCTAAATTGGCGTGCAGCTCAATGTCGGACTGCAAAAGGAAGTCTCTGTGAAATATGATACCCTGGACCATATTTAAGCTCTTATGGGACGTGATGGTTACAGAAACATCCCCCTGCTTGCCACAAGCAAGTAACTCCCGTGACTGGGCAGAGGATGCTGTCTTGATCAAGACTGACCCACATCTCATTTTGGACAAGCCCTTCACCTCCCCGAACTTGTCCTCTAAATGCTCAACAAAAAATTGAGGCTTCATCGTCATGAACGATTCCCCATCATCTCTCAAAGATACAAGGTACCGGGGCGAATAACATCCGCTACTATCCTTAGCCTGACGTTCCTCCCATGGTGTGGCCAGGGAGGGGAACGATTTGGGGTCGTACTTCTGTGCGTTGAATTGAGCTTGTGATCACTTAGAGACTGCTGGTGTTTTACCACCAGCAGGAGATGATGGACTATGCTTCATTGCGTGTCATCTGCCCTGATGCCACCCACTACGACCAGAGGCCCTCTCCACAGGTGCCACCCAGCCTCAGCAAAGGCCACCTGGCAGGATGGCCATTGCCGAGAGTCCCGATGCCCCAGGGGGATGGGCATCTACCTCTTGGCATACATGAGGAGTTAACGGCGCAGGTATCAGCAGAGTGATCCCTGTGTGCTCAAGGGGCTACAACCAACAGGGTACATGATGGCCCCACCACAACAGACTGGCTACCGTGCTGGATATAGGGTGCAAAGAAGTCCATGGTCATCGTCGACGCAGAAATCGACACTGCATAGTGCATGGTGGAAAATGCACCTAAGAAGGTGTCCTTGCCCAAGAGATGGAGAATGGGCAGGACTGCAATGCGACGATGAGAAAGTGGGCTAAAGATCTCAATGCATGATGGACATAATGCACCTTGTAAGGCACTCCTACCCAACTGGCTTGCTTTTCAGGAAAATTTTGAAGAATGGAGGTCAAATCCTACAGGGGACCATGACACAAAGGCCGAAATGTGTGAAACTCCTTTTAGGCACCTCGTACGACCGGCAGGAATACCTTGGGCCTATTCCAACCCCCGGACCTGCAGGGGGATACTGAAGTCTTATGGTGATTTCAAACACCCTGGAACGATTGGAATGACATATGCTTACGAAATAAATGTACCAACAAAATGCCAGAACTTAATAATACCAGGCACAGCTGAACAAGATCATAACTAGAGATGCAAGGTCCTTTTCTTGACAGGCTGACTTATCTTGTAATGGAACATTAATTTGAAATCATTTTAAGAATAAACAAACTATGGTTGACAATCTAGAAACACAAGTTGCTTATTATTAATGGTAAGTCTACACAGTAATTAATGTAAGCAGGGGTTAGTTAATTACAACTGCCCATCAAGAGATTTGCATCCCTGAGCAATTCCCATCATGAGAGAAATAAAAGAATACAATATTTTGAATGAAAACATATTTTAGACTGTATCAGAAATGCAGAAACATGAAGCGTTTCAAATTCAAGATTCACTAAGACTCCAGAAACAACAGAGATATCTCACCAGTGTTCTGGCGTATGCCAGAATCATCTGCAAGTTTACGTGGTGATTCACGAAGTTGAGAAGTTTTTGTAGTTGCCAAACTTTCACTCATGGAACGTCTGGTCGTTTTGCAATTGGTTTTGTTACAGTAACAACACTTTGTGAGGATCCTAGTGATTCCACATCATCAACAGCTGATATAATTTTCAGGCTCTTAATATCAATAGCTCTGCAACACAGTTTTTAAATATAATATTAGTTCCACTATTATATACAGTAACTTCACTTAGCTGTTAGAAAAACATTCTCAATTTTGTTAAGTAACACACTGTGAACAAAACATACAAGTTTAGTTTTTATAAATATCATGAAAGTTAAGTATACAGAAAACACACATATTATTTAGTATTGGACAACATACTATGTATGTGGCCACATCTGTGAAAGATTTAGCAAATTCCTTGCATGTTCAGAGGACATATTTTGACATCATCTGCAAAATTATATTTATAAATCAGTTCCATTAATAGACAGTGCTGAAAAATCCAATATCAATTTAGTACACACATATAAGAAAAGATAATAAATGTCCTTGAGAACCTTAAAACCTTCTCCCCCATTTACTCAAGCCCTTTTGATTAAGTGCACCATCACCCTGCATGGTGACCTCTTCCTCATTGATAATTTCATAAGAATGTGTGTCACCTCTATTTCACCTATGTGGTGGTGCCCCATCAATAGCAGCTCTTTTGGAAGCTCTTTGCCCTGACCTGAACAACCTCACCCCATTTAACCCTCTTGTCAGAGCATCTACACAAGCCTGTTCATGATGCATACATATCCCGAAGCTCTGCCATGACCTTTCCTTTGGAACAAAGGCTCGGCCTCATACTTTTTGATGGATTTTTTGGTTCAACAGTCCTCTGTATTTACTGCTGGAAGATTGACAACAACATTGGTTACGCCTTTGAACAATGTGGTGGTCACCAACAACACTTCATACTGTAAGACTGCAGCACTTTTATGACAGGATTAGTGACCAGTATCCAAGTACTTATTATGCTTACACTTAAATTCGCAGGAATTTCCCGATCTGTGGCGATTCTAAGCAGTCTACTGGTCATAAACCAATGCTTTCTTCAGACCCATTTGGCCATATACAATCTTCTTTCTGGCCTCCATGGTACTGGTAGCATGATTGTCTTTCTAGACCTCAAAACATATAGATAATCCTGGGAATAAGCTTGCTGTTGGTTGGTTAGTGAATGAGGTTACCATGAGGGAAACTGGAGATGGGGATACCAGGAGCTGATTTACAGTTAACAGTTAGTCTTCAGCTTTTGGAGGCCTGGAACAGGGACAGACAAGCCATGGCAGCTATGAAGAAGTTAAGAGGAATAAAAGCATCAACAGCTACTTGGCAGTCTTCCCTTTGCCCTTCCCAAAGAGAATCTACTATCCTTTGCTGGCTCCATATTGGTGCCACCTGGCTAACTCATGCTCACGTCTTCAGATGAGAGGACCCAATTTGTTGTTATTGTTACACCCTGCTGTCAGTGGTCCATATACTTTTTAGTGACCACTTTTGTTGCTGTACAATGTATACTAAATCGTGAGGACTCAACGTGTCATCTGTTTGGTGACAACATTCATGTCATGAGTCTAGTTTCACATTTTATTCA
This sequence comes from Schistocerca cancellata, assembly GCF_023864275.1. NCBI lineage: Eukaryota > Metazoa > Arthropoda > Insecta > Orthoptera > Acrididae > Schistocerca > Schistocerca cancellata. Next base: position 640,825,801 of record NC_064631.1, on the reverse strand, counting down.
AGTGTTTGGTTAATTTATCATCATCCAAAGTTGTCTTAGGCAGCAACTGGGGGTGCTAGTAGTCAGCTGCAGAAGCTGGCCTGTCGTGAGTCAAGATCCAAGGGGCTTTCAGCTATTTTTGATCGGCAAACCTCTCTAACCTCCCTACATTTTATTGCTTCTTTATCTATATTTTTACCTGGTTCTGCATTTCAGATGAAACTGCAAATGATTGAATTGATTGTCCACACTTTTCTCTTGCTAAAGTCCTTCTGCCTTTCATTATTTAGCGAGGAATGAACAGATTATCTTTAATTTTGCTTTGTTTTCAACCATTCTAATCAATAAACCAGTTCACACAGAATTATCTCCAATGGATGCAGTTAAATTGGTAAACCATGTGTGATTTAGCAGGATGCCCTGTCTTTGACACGATTGCAAATGCTAGCGATAGCTAGAACAAGAAGTGGTAGCCATATGTGTGGGACAGGTTTTGCACCTTTACCCCATCACAGGAGTTGGGAATGAGAGAGATGTAGAAATTAGGGAAAATGTTGCATAGATAAAGTGAGAGGTAGAATACCATTTAGAAGGTGTGTGAAGGATATTGAGGGGGGTTTTCCTCATTTCAAGCCATGCAGAGTAATAGTCAAAGCCATTGCAGAGAACATGATCCGGTTTTTCCAGTACTGGATTGTAGTGAGTGATGGGGGAATTTGTGGCAGGACAGCAGATGGGTATGAAGCTTGTTGGGTGTGATTCCTTTTGGGCAAAAGCCATCCTTATAGTGGATTCCAGGTGAGTCAAATGGTCAGTTGTGGACAACTACTACCAAAATCCACAGTGGGAGTTGGACAAAAGGGTTAGTATGAATGTTTCCATATAAGAGGCTACCGGAAAAACTAGTTGCTGGCTGGTGGGCATAGATACAACACAACTTGGCCCTTACCTATGAAGAAGAGGTAAGAGCACCTTATGGTGTTTTATGAGACAGTCTGCCTTAGCATACAGACTTTTAAAGGTAATAAGCTTTCCTATGACATGATTTTCTAAGACACTCATGGGACTAGTTCTAATTAGGAGTTTGCAGGTGAAAAGGGATATTAATTCTGCAACTTTTAGTACTGTAGTAGTTGTATCTTCGGGTGCACATGCAATAAAAATAGGATGATATGTGTGATGACTTGTTTCATTAGCAATCACTCAGTAGCAGGTTAACCACCTTTCAATACATTAGTTCCCTATTTGAAGAGGGATGGTACATTACAGACAGTAAAATCTGTAGTTTTACATATGCAACAGTCAAAGCCTCTTAACACCGTATTGAGTACTATTGGTTAACTAAAAATGTCCAAAAATGTCAATGTATAGACACCACCATTATTACCTTTGCTCAATGTCACAGGCAAAGACTACTGCTCCGAGAACAGATAAGGAAAAACATTCCAAGATCTTTATACCATGCTAAATGAAATTTTTGTCACAATGTACTCCCGTGCATACCATTCGCTGTGTTCAAACATGTAGCACAAAATCACTACATATACTTCTTCACACTTCTCCACATATAAGATATTATTTGCAACATTTTGAGGAACATTAGACATTAATGCCTGCGATAGTGACCTTGGGCACCAGAATGATCACAAAAACTGAGATACACTGCCAATAACAGATTGTTGTGTTGTCAATTACCTATGTACCCAAACTGCAATAGAACTGACTGACTGATTCAAGGGCACGGGAGGGGGGGGGGGGGGGGGGGTGTTATGGGACTGAACAGTGAGGCCATCAGTCCCACAATTCTAAAGTTATGTGCATAGAGACGTCTGTCTCTCCAGACAGAGGGGTTAAACTATAAAGCAAGGCAGCTAAAAACACACGCAGTAGAAGGCATAAAAGATTAAGTCACATCTAAAAACTGGAAAAACAGATGGATAAAATAGTGGTCTTTGCAGGGGGGAGTGGTCATGGGTCCCAGACCCAGAAAACACTAAAAGAAATCCCAACCACAACTGCCCTCCCCTGCTCCAGGAGAAAAAAAAAGAAAAGGAGAGAAGAAGAGGAAGAAAAAACTGAAAATGAAAACCACTTTCATGAAGGAAACTGAGGACCAGTTCAACCATTCATGAATCATATGCTAGTATTAAAGACAAGGAATTTGGAAGGCTATACTTAGTATGAAGGACCAAAAGAGGGAACATTCCACTACCATATGGGATACTGTCAGTCTGGCTCCACAACCACATTTTGGGGGTAGCTTGCTACACAAGAGAAAACAATGGAAGAGCCTAGTGTGAACGATATGTAGACAGCATAACACAATGGACTCCTCCTGAAACAAGTGCACGGAAGAGTGCCAAACTGCAGTAGTCTCCTCGATTTTGCGGCGTTTATTACTGAAAGCAGCAGCACATGACATGTCATTCCACTTTTGGTCTAAAGGAGATTTGATGTGAATGTGCATATCTGCTCCTGGAATCATGAAAGGTAATGAGGGTTAAGTATCTGCCTCTCTACCAAAATAGTACACCAGTTCATCCGCTGGGAGGCCCACATGACTGGGGACCCAAAGACAGACAACTGAGCATGCGGCATGGCCAAGGGCAAAGAAAGAAGGTCACAGATAACGGAGACTACAGGGTGATGAGAGTAGCATCAGTCTATAGCCTGCAGGCAGCTCATTGGGTTGGTACACACTGAAACACCATGGAGGGAGGCCTGCATACTAAAATGGAGGACCCTGTTAATGGCTAGCAACTCTGCTATTAACTCATTACTTGATCCCGGCAATAAATGGTGTCCCATGCCAGGAGAGACAAAAGCATATCCCGTCTTATCTATCATTTTAGAACCATCATGCAGAAGATAGAAGCAGTCTTGAACTCATCAAGTATGGAATGTAAATGACGCTGGAATACCATGGGGGCGACAGAGACCTCAGGACTCTGGAATAAGTCGACCCTTATCTGTGGTCAAGGCACCATCCAACGGGGGCACGGGAAGAAACACAAAGGGCAGTTTCCAGGGAGTGGAGATGAAGATGAAGATGGAGATCCCGATGGAGGGAAGTGAGATGCATTCCAACCCAGCAACCCCATCCAAGAAACCAGGAGATGGCTCAGTTGTATTTGCAGAGGGGAATGCCCGCTTTTGCGAGGAGGCTGTTGACAGGAGTAGTGCAAAAGGCACCGACAGCCAGCCACACCCCATGGTTATGAACGGGGTCAAGTAGTTTCAGAGTGGAAGGAGCTGCTGAACCATAAACCTGTAACGCCGGAAATGCATATCCTCCTATTTCCATCTATTGTACTATAAATTTGTTTTCCTTATTTTTGTTACCTGAATATATGACATTTCTGTGTCTCATTGTAATTGTTTTACTATATATATATATATATATATATATATATATATATAATTTTTACGCTGGGTCTTGCCTAGGGAAAACTGCTATCGAACGAATACGTCGATAGGTCGTGTGGAGAACCAGAGAGTTTAGGATCTTTGGTAGTGTTAACTCTGTCGCGTGGAGCGCGGGCAGAGAGAGTCTGGCTGGAGTAGCGAGTGGAGCAGGTGTGTTGTGTGAAGCTCCCGCGAGTTGCCACGCTTTTGGGGTTTGGCAGCATGTAATTGCGCTCGACTTGCGATGATAGTTTCTGACATGGTGTCGCGGACGGGAAGCATTAGCTGGCACACATCAAGAGCCCGTTTCGTCTGGTGACCGTGTCGAGAAGAAGGCGCACCAACATCCAGCTTCTGCAACAGCGACGGCCGACAATGAGTGACAGTCGCCACCTCCTCGATCGACGGCTTCAAACCTTCAATCAACCAACAAGGAAGACAGGAAGCACGTAAAGTTTTAGAACTGTATGGCAGACCTCAGCTTTTCAAACTTTTAAAATTGTTGCATCACAATATTACAGCAAATTAGCATGAACCTTTGTTGCTCATTGTCCCAATTGCATTGCCAAGCAGGGTCCCTTCCTTTTCCGAAATGAACCCGAGTGTCGTAGAAATTCAAACGCCAGCATTAACGTAATATAATTCAATTTCGCTACTTTAATTTCAAAGTTCAGTTAAAGTATTCATAGCTGGCTACAATATTCAGATTACACAAGCACAAATTAAGAGTGCGAGTTTTGTTACCGTATTTTAGCTTACCTGTGACTGCAGCTCAGCTTGGTACGTACTAAATTTTACTATTGTTAATTGTTCAGAATCATTTAATTAAAGTTCAAAGTTAAATCTCTTATTTCTAAATTGCGTAGATTCAAGTAGCTTTTGAAATGATTGTTGAGGTAGTCAAAGACTAACCGTATTTTACTGAATTTCGATGTGCTTCAGAAAGAAAGCTCACTATTAACTTCAGTCACTAAATTAACTTTCGATTTTCCAGTTTTATTAATTCTTTTGCTAAATTAAGTCAGAGTGTAGCGAAATTTATTACTTCTGACAAACTTTCAGTTTTCACACTACACTTATCAACCTTCAGTTGCCACGCTTCTAGTGCTAATTATATGTGTAATAATTTTTCTTTTTCAGTTACTATAGTAATTGTCCTTAGGACTGGCGACCGTAATTTCCCCCAAATCTCAAATATCTAATTACCGCTAGTTGATTGTTAACGTAACGGCCGTACATTTACTTTCTTTATTAACTTTACCTCTATTTCAAAATTAATTTCCACCAGTTTCATTAGCATTTTTCGTTTCATTTAGATGTAACCCTTTCCTCCCTCTTTACTGACAAATTAACCTCGGTGACGATTGCTTTTCCCAAATTTCCATTAGGTACACGCGGTTTATTTTCACTGTCATTAAGGTCGATAAGTGAGGGGGAGGTTACAAACCCAACAACCGTAATCTAATCTGGACAAAACCAGAGCATGGTAGAGAAGGAAGAAGAGTAGCACAGTCTGCATCCCAAGATGTTTGAGCCAGGAGGCAGAGAGCATTAAGCTTCTGCCTGCATGTAGTCTTCAGGTGGTGAATATGAGGCAGCCAAGTCAGCTTTTTATCAAAAAGAAGGCCCAAGAAATGGAATTGTGCAACAGAATCTAGATGCCGGTCAGCTAAAAAAAGTTCTGGATTGGGGAGTACTGTGGGTCAACAGCAAAAATGTATAACCCACACTTTGGATGGAGAAAACTGGAAGTCAGAGGCCCATCAAATGGCACCTTAGAGCTGGTGTTCAGCACATGTTACCAAGTGGGAGCTGCACCAGATTGGTAACCAGAGGCCCACGAAAAGGTTCAAGCCCATTGATGGCAATGGGAAAGGATGTGACACTTAACACAGAACCCTGTGGGATATCGTGAGGTGCCAATTCGAACCTGGAAGAGCCGGTGGGATAAAAACTCTTAGATAAAAAATAAAGTGTTTCCAAAAGCCCCAGTCACAGAGGGTAACTAAAATGTGATGGTGCCAAGCTGTGTCGAATGCCTTACGTAGGCAAAAGAAGACAGCGACAAAGTGTCGTCGGTTAGTAAATGTCTGTTCGATAGCTGTTTCCAATCTGAGTAAATGGTCAGTTGTAGATCGTCCTTCCTGGAAGCCACACTGATACAGAGACACAAGGCCCCAAGATCAAGTACCCAAAGTAACCTGAAGCTAACCATCCTCCCGAGCAGTTTACAAAGTACATTGGTAGATAGTTGTTGACAGACGTTGGGTTCTTCCTGGGCTTAAGACAGGGATAACTATGCTGCCTTGCCATAGTGAGGGAAGGGCACTTGTGGGCCAAATACGAGTACATATTGCCTCTGGATAACGTCCACATGTTGGATCATCTGTTTGTGGATGGAATCCGGGCCTGAGCTCGTGACACATGAAGAGGTTAGAGCCTGCATAAATTCCCATCCAGTGTTGTTGTTGTGGTCTTCAGTCCTGAGACTGGTTTGATGCAGCTCTCCATGCTACTCTATCCTGTGCAAGCTTCATCATCTCCCAGTACCTACTGCAGCCTACATCCTTCAGAATCTGCTTAGTGTATTCCCTCTACGATTTTTACCCTCCACGCTGCCCTCCAGTACTAAATTGGTGATCCCTTGATGCCTCAGAACATGTCCTACCAACTGATCCCTTCTTCTAGTCAAGTTGTGCCACAAACTCCTCTTCTCCCCAATTCTATTCAATACCTCATCATTAGTTATGTGATCTACCCATCTAATCTTCAGCATTCTTCTGTAGCAGCACATTTCGGAAGCTTCTATTCTCTTCTTGTACAAACTATTTATCGTCCATGTTTCACTTGCATACATGGCTACACTCCATACAAATACTTTCAGAAACGACTTCCTTACGCTTAAATCTATACTTGATGTTAACAAATTTCTCTTCTTCAGAAACACTTTCCTTGCCATTGCCAGTCTACATTTGATATCCTCTCTACTTTGACCATCATCAGTTATTTTGCTCCCCAAATACCAAAACTCCTTTACTACTTTAAGTGTCTCATTTCCTAATCTAATTCCCTCAGCATCACCTGACTTGATTCGACTACATTCCATTATCCTCATTTTGCTTTTGTTGATGTTCATCTTATATCCTCCTTTCAAGACACTGTCCATTCCATTCGACTGCTCTTCCAAGTCCTTTGCTGTCTCTGAGAGAATTACAATGTCATCGGCGAACGTCAAAGTTTTTATTTCTTCTCCATGGATTTTAATACCTACTCCGAACTTTTCTTACTTACACATTCAGTGTAGGGTTCATTATAGGCTTCAGCTTGGCGAGGCTTGAAACAGAAGGGTGTTTCTTCAACTTGTTTCTGCTGGAGAAAGGTAGCAATATAGGAAGAAGACTGTAAGACCCTGGACGGTTGGTTGTCACTGGTGGCCCAGAAGGCTACGGAGCTTGGAACAAACCTGCAATGAGGCATACATCCACAAGGAGAAAACTAGCATCTCAGCATTGCTTTTTACTCTGCTTAAGAAGGTAGCGAGCCTTAGCATGGAGACACTTACAAGCAAGAAGTGTTCACCTGTGAAGGATTTTGTTTAAATCATCGCAACGTCCGTCTGTGGTCCTGGATAGCCAGGGAGAGGGAGTGGTACCCAGAGGGGAGGTTGTGGGAACTGTAGGGGGTGGGGAGGCGGGAGGGGGTCAGGGCTGGAATAAGGAAGAGGGACGAGGGGGAAAGGATGTAACAGAGGCAAAAGCTGAAGAAATCTACAATTCCTGGAGTCGGTCCTATTTTTGGTGAGCCTCAGCGTAAGATACACAATCCAGGGACTTGTACTCTTGGATCTACTTTTCTCTCTTTTAAGCTGGGCAGTCTGGCAAGTGTGGAGAGTGGCAGTCACAACAATTTACACACACAGGTGGCAGAACACGGGGCTTGCTCCATGGACTGGGTGTCCACAGTCATCACACAGAGGGTCCGAATACAGTAGGAAGACATATGCCCAAAACGGAAGCAACAGAAGCATCTCATGGCTTGTGGGACGTACGGTTCATGTAAAATTGGTAACATATGACCTTCACCTTCTCAGGGAGGGTATTTCCCTCAACAGCCAGAATAAAGGTGCTGTATCAGTGTGGTTGACTTTATGACCTTCTACACACGAGGAACAAAGTGAACATTGCATCGCTCCTGATTAGCCCTGAGTTCCTAATCAGTTTGCAGGATGAGACCCCAATGAAAAATCACTCCCTGGACCATATTCAGTGACTAGTGAGGGGTTATAGACACCAGGATATTGCCAAGTTCATGAGATGCACGAAGAGCTGCAGATTGGATGACAGAAGAAGCTTTGATCAGCAAGGAGCCTGACTGCACCTTACTGCAAGAATGGCCAGGTTTTTGAACCCTGATACGCTTCATGCACCAAGCATCCACCCTGATACTACCACTCCAATCAGGGGCTCTCCCCATGGGTGCCAGCCAGCCACAGCAAGGGCTGCCTGGCATGGTGGTCATTCCTAGGAGTTCCAATGCTCCAGGATGACAAGCAACCACTACTTGGCACACAGGGAGAGGCAACAACTTGACTATCAGTAGAGTTATCTCTGCATTGTCAGGGGGCTCAGCTAGATGGATACATAACAGCCCACCACATAGACTGGCTACATGTGCTGGTGAGCTAGTAGGCTTGAAGGGGACTATGGCGCAGAAGGAAGAGTTCCCCTCTTGGGGGATGCAATGTTCACTTTGTTCCTCGTGTGTAGAAGGTCATAAAGTCAACCACACTGATACAGCACCTTTATTCTGGCTGTTGAGGGAAATACCCTCCCTGAGAAGGTGAAGGTGGGGGGAGAGGAATCCATGCCGTAGATACTGGGGAGGTAGTTGTTCTCCAAATGGCTCACACAAAAGACACAAAATTTAGAAGTGGAAGTTGAACCCCAAGGGAAGCCTAAAATGCCAAAAGGTATGGAAGAACAAGCAAGAGGAAGAAAATTGCAAAGAACACAGGGAACCAGGTGTGTAGCTAGGTCAACACAACTCGGAACAAAGAGAGGGGAAGAAGGGGACAGTGGAGAAGGAGCGAGGATAGGGTATGAGGGCCATGGTGAAGGAAATGCAGCCATGGAAGGAAGCTGCAATAGCTCAGGACCCCATGTATGAACTCACGAAAGAACTGTGAGCCCCCCCTGGGGAAAAGCTGCTATGGAAGTCCTCTGTAATGACTGACTGACTATACACTTTCATGATTGGCAGTTCTCATAGTAAATTTCTTAAAATCAGCAGACTGGGTTAGGGATTTCGTGATCCTTTCCATTCACATTAATACTGCCACAGATGAAGATAAAAAAAACCAAGTATCAGTATCGTGTAGTGAATAAATAATTGGACTATCACGTAAAGGGTCATGAGTTTGAGATCCACCCTCTCTGGAAACTTTAATTTGAATACTCAATTATAGTACATTCTAGTTGTTTTCCAGAATAAAATTCAATTTTCAGTGGCAAAAACTTTTTATTACACCTTACTGGTTTCAACAAATCAGTCTTTTAGTCTTCAGGTGCCTACAGAATTAGAACTATTATATATCTTTAGTATTCTTCTATACATTTATGTTGTTGTTGTTGTTGTCTTCAGTCCTGAGACTGGTTTGATGCAGCTTTCCATGCTAATCTATGCTGTGCAAGCTCCTTCATCTCCCAGTACCTACTGCAACCTACATCCTTCTGAATCTGCTTACTGTATTCATCTCTTGGTCTCCCTCTATGATTTTTACCCTCCACACTGCCCTCCAATGCTAAATTTGTGATCCCTTGATGCCTCAGAACATGTCCTACGAAACGATCCCCTATTCTAGTCAAGTTATGCCACAAACTTCTCTTCTCCCCAATCCTATTCAATACCTCCTCATTGGTTATGTGATCTACCCACCTAATCTTCAACATTCTTTTGTAGCACCACATTTCGAAAGCTTCTATTCTCTTCTTGTCCAAACTATTTATCGGCCATGTTTCACTTGCATACATGGCTACACTCCATACAAATACTTTCAGAAACGACTTCCTTACACTTAAATCTATACTCTATGTTAACAAATTTCTCTTCTTCAGAAACGCTTTCCTTGCCATTGCCAGTCTACATTTTATATCCTCTCTGCTTCGACCATCATCAGTTTTTTGCTCCCCAAATAGAAAAACTCCTTTACTACTTTAAGTGTCTCATTTCCTAATCTAATTCCGTCAGCATCACCCGACTTAATTTGACTACATTCCATTATCCTTGTTTTGCTTTTGTTGATGTTCATCTTATATCCTCCTTTCAAGACACTGTCCATTCCGTTCAACTGCTCTTCCAAGTCCTTTACTGTTCCTGACAGAATTACAATGTCATCGGCGAACCTCAAAGTTTTTATTTCTTCTCCCTGGATTTTAATACCTACTCCAAATTTTTCTTTTGTTTCCTTTACTGCTTGTTCAATATACAGATTGAATAACATTGGGGAGAGGCTACAACCCTGTCTCACTCCCTTCCCAACCACTGCTTCCCTTTCATGCCCCTCGACTCTTGTAACTGCCATCTGGTTTCTGTACAAATTGTATATAGCCTTTCGCTCCCTGTATTTTACCCCTGCCACCTTCAGAATTTGAAAGCGAGTATTCCAGTCAACATTGTCAAAAGCTTTCTCTAAGTCTACAAATGCTAGAAACGTATGTTTGCCTTTCCTTAATCTTTCTTCTAAGATAAGTCGTAGGGTCAGTATTGCCTCACATGTTCCAACATTTCTACAGAATCCAAACTGATCTTCCCCAAGGTTGGCTTCTACCAGTTTTTCCATTCGTCTGTAAATAATTCGCGTTAGTATTTTGCAGCTGTGACTTATTAAACTGATAGTTTGGTAATTTTCACATCTGTCAACACATGCTTTCTTTGGGATTGGAATTATTATATTCTTCTTGAAGTCTGAGGGTATTTCGCCTGTCTCATACATCTTGCTCACCAGATGGTCGAGTTTTGTCAGGACTGGCTCTCCCAAGGCCTTCAGTAGTTCTAATGGAATGTTGTCTACTCCCGGGGCCTTGTTTCGACTCAGGTCTTTCAGTGCTCTGTCAAACTCTTCACGCAGTATCGTATCTCCCATTTCATCTTCATCTACATCCTCTTCCATTTCCATAATATTGTCCTCAAGTACATCGCCCTTGTATAGGCCCTCTATGTACTCCCTCCACCTTTCTGCTTTCCCCTCTTTGCTTAGAACTGGATTTCCATCTGAGCTCTTGATATTCATACAAGTGGCTCTCTTTTCTCCAAATGTCTCCTTAATTTTCCTGTAGGCTGTATCTATCTTACCCCTAGTGAGATAAGCCTGTACATCGTTACATTTGTCCTCTAGCTATGCCTGCTTAGCCATTTTGCACTTCCTGTCGATCTCATTTTTGAGACGTTTGTATTCCTTCTTGCCTGCTTCATTTACTGCATTTTTATATTTTCTCCTTTCGTCAATTAAATTCAATATTTCTTCTGTTACCCAAGGATTTCTACTAGCCCTCGTCTTTTTACCTACTTGATCCTTTGCTGCCTTCACTACTTCATCCCTCAGAGCTACCCATTCGTCTTCTACCGTATTTCTTTCCCCCATTCCTGTCATTCCTAACATTTATGTTAAGTATAAGAAATAAATGACTGAACTTATTTAGTATTAGTTTAGCAGCTATTAACATCTTCTTCATAGAAGCATAACATCATGATATGTCCAGAAATGTATATATTGAATGACATTATTGTAAAAACAGATTGAACGGAATGGACAGTGTCTTGAAAGGAGCATATAAGATGAACATCAACAAAAGCAAAATGAGGATAATGGAATGTAGTCGAATTAAGTCAGGTGATGCTGAGGGAATTAGATTAGGAAATGAGACACTTAAAGTAGTAAAGGAGTTTTGCTATTTGGGGAGCAAAATAACTGATGATGGTCGAAATAGAGAAGATATCAAATGTAGACTGGCAATGGCAAGGAAAACGTTTCTGAAGAAGAGTAATTTGTTAACATCGATTATAGATTTAAGTGTCAGGAAGTCATTACAAAGTATTTGTATGGAGTGTAGCCATGTATGAAAGTGAAACATGGACGACAACAAGTTTGAACAAGAAGAGAATAGAAGCTTTCGAAATATGGTGCTACAGAAGAATGCTGAAGATTAGATGGGTAGAGCATATAACTAATGAGGAGGTATTGAATAGGATTGGGGAGAAGAGAAGTTTGTGGCACAACTTGACTAGAAGAAGGGAGCAGTTGGTAGGACATGTTCGGAGGCATCAAGGGATCACCAATTTAGTATTGGAGGGCAGCGTGGATGGTAAAAATTGTAGAGGGAGACCAAGAGATGAATACACTAAGCAGATTCAGAAGGATGTACGTTGCAGTAGGTACTGGGAGATGATGAAGCTTGCAAAGGTTAGAGCAGCATGGAAAGCTGCATCAAACCAGTCTCAGGACTGAAGACCACAACAACAATAACAATAACAATAACAACCTACAACAGAATATTTTATCACATGACCCATGTTTGTTATTTGACAATATACCTAACAGTGGACTTGGGTATATGTTGATCCTTGTGAAATATATCTGATGAAATAAATACTTTTAGACCTGAAGTGGTAGGGAGCTGGCTGGGGAGTGGAAAAGAGCTGCGAATGAAAATAAAGTTTACTACAAGGAATTTATTAACACAAAAATTGAACCTCTTACCATGAGAAAATACACAGTTAAACACATTCCTTGATATATAGGAGAGTAAGATGACAATTAAAAAAACAACAACATAGATTGACCCACGCTGAAGGGCCAAAATGAAATTATCAAGTAGCTCAAGAACATCAATTGACTCTACTCAGCAACTGTGAAAATGGATTGAGGCCCAGTGATATGTATCTTGAACAGTTATGCCACAATAATTTAATGTTTTAAGTAGCTACAGTAGAAGTGGTTAACAGAGTTGCAGGTTAAGACCAACCAAATAATTATTCTCCACAAGAGAGAAATGGCTTAAGGCCCAATGACAAATATCCACCATGGTGAAATCATTTCCAATAATACAATTATGTGGCCTGGTGCATGAATCTGATAACCCACATTTAAGAAAAAAAAGTTAGTACAGCTGAGTGACAGTTAATGCCATCTGTTATTTGCTAAATAATGGAGTTTATATACGTTTCCATTTTCACTCCACAGAGGCCATTAGTGGTTCTGTGTATTTGTAACTAAGCATCCTCTTGTGCAGTACTTTGAATTTGAAATATTGAAACATACTATTAATTGGATAAACATATGAATTTGCTTATTGTGAGAACCACTGATTCAATTAATGTAACTGAAGGAGTGTACCGTATCATCACTAATGACCAAAGAGAATAACTTAGTGAAATCTGAATATTAATGTTGCTAATATTCTATTTTCCACATTAATTTCAAGTTAGACAACATCTAAGGAAAGAGGAAGAAAGCATAAGCATGATGAATCACTGTGGCACAGGAAAAAAACAGGCAATGAAATGTAGAGATGGAAAGAAGTACATTGGCTACTAAGGAAGACATGATGCTAAAATTAAAAAAGGTAAACCATGTAACTGCTCGAAGAAATGCTTCCAGAACATTCAAGAACATGAGGTCCAATATCCGATCTCAATAGTACAGCCTTACCGATGCCACTGCTCAGACATTATATTTCTCTGTGAATGCATTACACTTTTGTCACCAAAGACGTGTTACGTAGCTAGCTCCCAAGAAAAGAGAGAGAGAACTATCAGTGTACACCACCATCTATTTGTAAGTACAGAAAACATTGTAATCTGTTAACAAGGACTAGCCAGTGCTCTTGGAATTAAAATTGCATAAATTAATTATATAACTGACATGATGAAAGTGAATGGAACATTGACAGAAGACAAAATGGAAAGAATGCCAATCAAGACCAAACAATACAGCTGAAGAACGGGGGAATATTACTCGAGATTTCATTAAAAGAATATCAAATACGAGAGTCATTTCACAAGAAGACATAATCCTAATAGAAAGTAACTGTCTCCAGAACTCTCTAAAAGAATGCTGTAAGACATATATATGGAGAGTTGTGCTGGCAATGCACGAGAACCAACAACATTCACCTTGTTCACACACATTTTCAGAACGTAATTTAATTTACATTTTGGCAAGCCCAGTTTTGATATGTTAGAGAAATGACTATAAGAAGCACTAAATCAGAAACAGAGAAAAAGGAGCATCCCAAGAGACAAAGAGCTGCACCTTCAGAACACTGTAAAAGCCCAAACACAAATGCTGCTGGAAGTGAAACACTTTTCACAACAGCATTTGATATGCAGCAAATATCTACCAGTATCACATTTTATTCCAGGCAACTGTGGTCACAAAACCTTTAAGTCCATGACTCTAAAGGAGAATGTCACATGCATATGTGATAAGAAGTTACTGCTAGTCGGGGATCACAAGAAGTACTATCATGTTTGTACGCATACCTGAAATGATTAGAAGGCTCACAGAAGCCAAACACTTGATTGCTTGATCATACTCATGTGGAGGCCAAAACAAAAACGTGTGTGTAAACTATTCCATACAGTGTAACACCAATTTCTTACACCTAGGCATACATTTTTATCTTGTGACTATGACTTCGGTGTTAAAGAAAAGAAGGAAAGGAAAATCCCTGCTTTCTCTACACCAGAAGGCCAGAAGGTTGGTATAAATTAGGAGAAATGTACAAGAGAAATCAGCTTTTCATGTGAAACAGAAGGTCCAGGAAGACTGTCAGTTGAAAATTTGAAGAACTATCTGATATTTAGGAAGAAAGACACTGATAACATTGTGAGAATACAAAAGGCTGCACACACATGATTAACCAATGCTTACCAGGAAAATACTGCATTGCATAGTCACACAGCCAGAAATGGAAAAATACAAAGCAGTAAACATTGCAAGGACAGGCAAGATACCCACAACATGCCTAACACCTGTCCACCAATACTGTCTTCCAATCAATGAAGATAAACTGAAGGGCTTGAGGAAACTGTGCCAGTTTATACATGAAGAACATTGAGAATTTTATGCTGGACTGAGGAGGAAAGTGCCTACATCATGCAAACCACGGGGTAGAAGGTGACAGATCTACAAACAGAAGATGGGGAACAGCAACACACACACACACACACACACACACACACACACACACACACACACACACACACTGAATGTGTCGGAAAATTCAGGGGATGATGATGATGATGATGATGATGATGATGAGTAAGAAAAAAACTTATTGTGGTTTATCAGGTCCATGTAGTGAAAGGCTTAAATTTTGTTTGGTGCATATTTTCATTTTTATTTTTTTCATAGAGAAAACATTATGTTATATTGCCAAAAATTTGTGGATAATTAGTTTATATTGTTAGCTTTGAAAAGGCAAACATAAATAAAATATAATCCAATCACAACCTGTAAAATATCACCAGTTTGCATTTTATTACAAATCTCAAAAGTAACATTGTGTGGGTTCTCAGGTTCATGCATCAGGCCACAGAATTTTACCTGCAATTTTCATTAAGGAATATGGTTCCTCACCCACAAAGACCAGTTTACCAGTAACATTGGCCAAACTTAAGGGGACTGAATTACTCTGCAAGGAACCTTTATAGCATTTCCAACAAAAAGAGGGTAACAGAATTAATGGCCAGTGGCCATGCAACAACTTTACAACTGGTGGAGGTGCTTCAGGGTTTATGGAAATTAGTAGCACACACAGAGAACTTTACAGCACAATGGCCAACCAAAACATCACGTGTCGCTTAGATTGACTTAAACAGGATTTGGAAGAAATTGGTGGCATTGAAACACCAAAGCAAGACAAATGCTTGATTTTAGAGATTACAAGAAAGCAAACAGAGGCAGTAGCTGATCAAATATACAGACAAAATCAACTAAGCCTGGTGGACAGAAACTGTTAATAAACAAATGACAAGACAATTATTACACAGGCAGCTAGTTCAGAAAACAGCAAATGACAACTAATGCAGACTTGCTATAATCAGTTTGCCAGCTGTCTTATAAGCTAGATACCTTTTCCACAGACATTAGAGGATTTTAAAAGATCATTTGGTAAATGCCACCATACCAATCAAAGCATACAATGAGGCCTCTGATAAACAAGGCACTAAATAACGGCTAATCTGTCCTTTGACGCACATGTACGTATGATTGAACACTGTCCTTACTAAATATAAACACCACTGCATAAGACAAGTTTGACAAGCACCATGCCCTTAACACAATTCTAGTGAAATGCCAAAACCATAAATGAATTAAAAGTCTGGCGAGTGTTGAGTAAACACTACACTACACTACACTACACTACACTAGATAATATTCCAGGCAGGCACTTAACAGTTAATCTCAGCACGAAGAATGTTAAACACTATTTTAGTAACATGCACGACACATCAAAGAAAGCAGGCAAGCACTGCATAAGCAGTAAGCCAGGCAGGTAACTACAGAATGATTTCACAGAAAGCACATAAAGCATGTCTTGCACACACAAACAAGACAGCCATATTGCTCAGTAACATAACGAATAGACAACAAATCAAAATCTAATAATTATTTATCATAAACTGAGAAAATGTGTTCAGAAAATTGGCCAGATATATCCTAGAATCACAACACAAACATGTGCCTTCGGCTCACAATAGTGGACCAGAGGAGTGACAAACATCAAGTAGGCCCAAAAGGAACCAGTATGCAAAGGCTCACACATAGGTTGAAAACAAAATTACTGCTTCACCATATAATCCACAATATGGCACTAAACAGCTCCCCGAGCAGGCTCACTTCCTTGAATGTTCAAATGTTTGTGAATTCCCAAGGAACCAAACTGCGGAGGTCATCGGTCCCTAGGCCTACACGCTACTTAAACTAACTTATGCTAAGAACAACACACACAACCATGCCTGCAGGAGGACTCAAACCTCCGGCAGAAAGGGTCACGTAACCTGTGCCGTGGTGCCTCAAACTGCGCGGCTAACTGACAGTTACAACACCAACCGTCATAGTGCCAATAACACTGCACAGACCAGCCCACCACCTATCAACTATGTTTGGCCCATCAGACTGCTCACACTTCCTCGATAAACCCAGACCTCCAACTGCCCATTGCTGCCAGCGAGTCACTTGCCATCACTAGCTGGGCACATCCCTTCCCTTCCCCCCCCCCCCCCCCCCCCCGTCTCCCCCCCCCCCCCCCAGCAGCTTGCATGACCCCTTGTGGCCCAGTGTTTTCTCTCATCTCCCAGCAATGGACCACAAACATAGGGCAGTTACAATCGACAGTAGACTGCCAAGGATGTCGTGTGTGCGTGGCATGGGACCCCTACAATCATCCTATATTCAAACTCAATATTCCCTGTCGTCTCATTCCAACAGGAAACACTGATACATTTCAACTGCACCTTTACATCATTTTACTGATGTCACACTGAACATATTCAGCATTGGCAGATAGTGCTTTTTGGTTGCGAAGTGTATTTGTAACTATTCTGTGGCTGCACTATTGGCATTTTACAATGAATTATCCCGGAATACATTTTTTCCATTTCAAAAGCATAAAGTCAAAATGACAATAAATACACAACTAAAATATGTCAGTCAAATTTTCTACTGCAACTTCAAAAGTAAAGCAATAACAAACTAGTCTACTGATGGAATATTTATACAAAATCACACAGTGAATATTCACTGGTGATAATTTAATTGCTACTGTGATACTGAGTTATTGTGTAGCTGCTTACCTCAATGTCACTTCTGTGGAAGGATCCGGAACACCGTTGCGAAATGCTTTCCTTAGTGTTAAAGTTTGGTCCTTCCCGTCTACATGACATATCTGCCCCTGGTATTTTCCCAGAGTGTCACCACAGTCAATAGATACAGTATAACCAATCCACTTCTCTGCCATGTTTACGTAATATTTGTTTCTACAAAATACATAAATTAAAAATGACAGAACATTAAATATTAAGTGCTTGTTCCTATACAGTAATGACTAATAACAAACTTAAATAGGAAAATTTCTCCTCTGAAAAAATAAACTTAAGGGTGAATCTCCAAAGAGTCCCAAACCAAAAGTTTTATGGAATAAAGCGAAAAAGAAAAAAACCAGCAACCACTTACTCACAGGCAACTGAATGATAGACTTTAAGGATCAGGAAATTCATTACCTTAATGAGTTCTTAAACTAGGCTCTTCTGCATTTCCACACCTATTATTCCAGGTTAGTAGCAAGCTGTCCTGCTGTGTAAGACAGTACAACCACTATCAAAATTTGGAGTAAATTTATGATCATTGTTTAGCTCTAATTTCAAATTTACTGAAACACAAAACAGAATGTTCCACATGGCGTTATTCTGGCTTGAATCACTGCAACTTTATGAACCAGTTACTGCAACTTTATGAACCAGTTAGTTCTCACACCATCAAATCTGAATGCAGAGTCGACAAGAAATTTAACTAAAGACCCATTCATTGCAAACTGTTTGTGTTTGTCACAGTGCCTCCATCCTCTGCACTGTCAATAACACACAACCACTGACACCAACATCCGAAATTGCTGCAAGGTGGCAGCATATGTCTGTCATGGATTGACTCATTGCGACAAATGCCCAATAAAAGCTACAGTATAATAGAGTTAAGACAGTTCAGTTCAAAGAATCTCATGAACCCTTGGTACTGAACAGCACAGAAATAACTACTTCTTCTGCAAAGAAAAGGAGCACCATAACTTGGACTGGACTGCACTGAACACACAAATTCTAACTGTAAGAAGTTGTCAGTGTCACTTAATTCCTACAGAAATATAAAAATGTGCATCCTTTGAACTTAAAAACAAACTTTTAGTCGCTAATACTGTCCATACTCTATTACCGTGATCCTATTTTACAAAGACTATTGTACGAGAGCTCACACTGGCTGGACTGGCAACAAATGGTTGTGTGTGATACATATGTGATGTACACTTTTCCGATATGACTCCTGCCTATGAACAAATATCACGGGCACGTAACCATAAGTGTAAAGACTAGCATACCCTTTTCTCCTCTATTGTCTTCTCAATCATTGCACTCCCTCTCATTTATCTTCAACTTTTACTCTACTATGAGAACAGCACAGAAGAAACACCTATTCTCAATAAAGTACAATCCTCTCCACCACTACAGGGTCGACCAAAGCGTCCGATCCCACCCGTTGGCTTTGACCTGTGACGTGAGGCTGTTGTGGTGCGTGATGTCATGACGGAATAGAGTTTGGTTTGTGAGTGTGGCGTGTATGTAGGTGTCATCGTGTTGCGATTCGTGGTGGCCTCTGGTGGTGTGTTTAAGGGTTTCGTGTTGTGTGGGGTATTGGGTTCAGTGGCTGGTTCTCGTTGTGGCTGTGTTTTTGGAGTGGAATTGGTTTCAGTGAGTTAATGATTAAGTGTTTTTGCGTGAAAGTTATTGTAGTGCTGTTCACTGTAGATTGTGTGTTAATATGAATAAATTAATTTGTTGTTGCTCTTGTTAGGTATGGATATGACCGATAAAATAAATAGTGTGCAACTCCATGCTATGATGGGCACGACTCAGTTGGAACTGATCAAATTTCTACAGCTTTTCGGGTTGACTGCGGAGGTGGTTAAGTGTGCTGTCTGTCAGAATGAAATGACATTGGCAAAAGTTCCGGCATCTAGGACCAGGGACAGTCATGTGTGGCGGTGCCATAGGGATAACCTATGGCGCTCCATATGCTGCGGTTCCTGGTTCGAAAAGTCTAGGTTGGACATGCACGAGATTGTGTTGTTGGCATATTACTTTTGTGATAGATCCTCTCAAAGTTTTTGCGCACATGAGACTGGTGCGAATGAGATGAGTGTGCTTGACTGGTTTCTGTTTTGCCGTTAAGTATGTTCTGAGTTTATTAAGGTCAGGGATAAGATGGGTGGGCCTGGGGTTGTGGTGAAGGTGGACAAGTCGCAGTTTGGGAAAAGGAAGTATGGGAGGGGTAAGTCTGTGGTTGGTCCCTGTGTGTGGGGAGCTGTTGTGCCAGGGGATTGGTGTTCGGAATGTGTTTTTAGGGTTGTGTATGGGCGGTCTAAGGCGGAATTAGTGGGGTTAATTGAGGAGTTTATAGAACCGGGTTCCACTCTAGTTTCCGATGCTTTTTTTTCTTATAGGTGGTTGGGTGAGAGAGGGTACAATCATTTAGTTGTTAACCATAGTTTAGAGTTTAAAAATTATGAGACGGGGGCTTGTACGAATACTATAGAGGGAATGTGGGGGGACCTTAAGTCAGTTCTCGGGAGGGAGATGAGGCGCTCTTCTAACCTTCAGTCTCATTTAGATGAGTACTGTTGGTGGAAGAGCGTCCCTGAGGGCAAGTGTGTGTGTGTGTGTGTGTGTGTGTGTGTGTGTGTGTGTGTGTGTGTGTGTGTGCGTGCGCCCCCCCCCCCGGGTTTTCTTAAAGGGCTATTAGTAAGATGTACAGGCCGAAGGTGGTTAGTTAGGGTGGTTTGGCTGACTGGCTGGCTGGCTGGCTGCAGCGCAGCTCAGGAGGGGGAGGGGGGAGTTAGTTGTTGGTAATGTTTGTGAAAGGGGGGGGGGGAGGGGGAGTGTGTTGGTTTGTGATTTAGTTGCATAGGATCTATTTTGTTGCAGTTTTTGTGGAGTTGTAGTGTGCGATTGAGATTTTTTTTATTTTGCATTTGTGTATTTGTTTTCGTTGGTTTTGTGTGTGTGTGTGTGTGTGTGTGTGTGTGTGTGTGTGTGTGTGTGTGTGTGTGAGATTGTGGTGGCCGACCTAGGTTGCGGCGCTGGAAATTTGTTGTGGTAAATTTTTATTTCCCTTATTTTAAGTGTATTTGTTGTGTGTTGGGGGTCAAGGGAAGTGTTCCATTACAATGTGTGGTTGCAGCTGTAGGTGTTCCGGTATCGGGAGTTGCTGTTTAGCTATATAGGTCAAGGGAAGTGTTTGATTCCAATTTGTGGGATCGGGAGCTGCTGTTGAGTTATATAGGTCAAGGGAAGTGTTCGATTACAATTTGTGGGATCAGGAGCTGCTGTTGAGTTATATAGGTCAAGGGAAGTGTCTGATTCCAGAGGATATTGTGTTTAGTGGAATTTGGGAAGTTTTGTGTTGTCGAGTTTTTTTGTCGTTTTGTGTGGTTTGGTATGGTGGTGTGTGTTTAAATTTGTTTCTATTTACTTTGTGCCAACCGAAAAACCCACCATTTCCCATGCTTGTCACGTTAGTGTCATTAGGTTTGGGGGGGCGGGGGTTTGTTGTGGGGGAGAGACCAGACAGCGAGGTCATCGGTCTCATCGGATTAGGGAAGGACGGGGAAGGAAATCGGCCGTGCCCTTTCAAAGGAACCATCCCGGCATTTGCCTGGAGCGATTTAGGGAAATCACGGAAAACCTAATCAGGATGGCCGGACCCGGGATTGAACCGTCGTCCTCCCGAATGCGAGTCCAGTGTGCTAACCACTGCGCCACCTCGCTCGGTGTGTCATTAGGTTTCTTGTGGAATGTGTGTGTGTTGGTTTTTCAGTGTATTTTCGTGTTTGTTGTCATATTTACATAATGACGTCATAGGCGCCATATTTGAGTCATGGTGTTTGGTCGTTTCCGCCATATCTGTGACATCAAGGGTCAAAGCAGACAAGTGGAATCGGATGCTTCTGTATTTCCCCGCTACACAACACTGCCAAGTTCTGTAAAAGTCATGGGATACCTACTAGTATCACACTGGACCTCCATTTTCCCAGTGCAGTGCAGCAGCTCGATATGGCATGGACTCAACAGGCCATTGGAAGATCCCTACAGAAATACTGAGCTACACTGCCTCCTTAGCTGTCCATAATTACAAAATATAGCCAGTGCAAGACTTTGTGCATGAACTGACCTCTCGACTATGTTCCACAAATGTTAGATGGGATTCATATCAGGCGATCTGGTTGCCCAAATCATTCGCTCAAATTGTCTAGAATGTTCTTCAAACCAGTCACGAACAATAGTGGCCCAGTGACATGGTGCATTATCATCCATGAAAATTCCATCATTGAATGGCTGCAGATGGTCTCCAAGTAGCCACACATAGGCATTTCAAAGTCGGTGCTCCGTGTGAACACAGCCCACACCATCAGCTTGCACAGTGCTTTGTTGTCAACTTGAGTTCATGGCATTGTGGTGTCTGCACCACACTCGAACCCTACCATCAACTCTTACTAGCTGAAATCTGGACTCATCTGACTATTAACACCAAATTTTGCTGCATTATCTTAACAGATATGTTCTGTCGTACATTCCACGTTAATTTTTGCAGTTATTTCACACAGTGTTGATTGTCTGTTAACACTCACAACTTCACACACACGCCGCTGCTCTGGATCGTAAAGCAAAAGGCCAATGCATTGGCCGTGGTAAGAGGTAATGCCTGGAGTTTGGTGTTCTCGGCGCACTCTTGATGCTGTGCATCTCAGAATATTGAATTCTCTAATGATTTCTGAATGGAATTTACCTTTCCCCTATCCCCAACCACCATTCTGCATGAAAGTCCATTAACTCCTGTCTTGCAGCTATAATCAAGTCGAAAACCTTTTCACATGGATCTCCTGAGTATGAACGACAACTCCAAAACTGCACTGCCCTTTTATATTTTGTGTAGCCGATACCCCCGTCATCTGCATCTATGCATATTGGTATCCCATAACTTTTGTCACCTCAGTGTGCATGAATGAAGCAATTGCATACTTAACCACTATACCACGATTTAGTGGTTATAGTACTAGCTGTAGAGCTAATTATGTTTACTCAAATAACCTTAAGGTAAACACTAAATCCTGAAAATCTTTATGTTCAGCTTATATCAAATATCATTATCATCAAATTTTCCTTATTAAAAGCACAAGTAATTTATCACATTGTTTCTGCTTCTAAGTATAATGAAAGGGAGTACAGATGGTTGCGGTGACAATGTGGTGGGGGTTATCCTATGGCACTCAATGGCATGATTAACAGTGGCAATGCTGAACATCAACATACTATATTCCTTTTATGAACAGTGATAACAAGACTTTCTGCTCAAACAGTGTTACTATGACAGCATCCTATGGTAATGTATTAGTAGCTTCCTTGAGAACATTTAGATATACATCTACATGTACACTTTGCAAGCTACCTTACTATGTGTGGTGAAGGGACTTTGTGTCACTGTCAATTTTGCTTTTACTGTTCTAGTCGTGAATGATTCGCAGGAGAGCAATTACTGGCGAGCTTCAGTGTGAACTGGAATCTCTCTAACTTTACCTTCATGGTCTTTTTTGGCAGATATACACAGCAGGAAGCACTATATTAGTTGACTCTTCTAGGAATGAACACACTAAGAATTTTAACAGTAGACCATACCATGATGTACAACACCTCTCTTGTAGTGCATGCCACTGGAGTTGACTGAGCATCTCTGATGATTTCCTGCTCACTAAATGAACCTGTAATGAAACGCATTCCTCTTCTCTATTTCTTCTCAATGCTGTCTGGTACACATCCCACACTAACGAGCAATATTCAAGTATTGTTCAAACAAGTGTTTTGTAAGCTACCCCCTTTGTTGATGGACTATGTTTCATGATTTTATTTTCACTTTAAACTGCACAGTAAAAATACTCCTAGATATTTTCTGGGCATGGCAGCTTCCAGTGATTGTTCTGCAATTGTTTAATCACACAGTAATACTTCTTTCTGCCTATTTATGCAAAATATGTTACATTGTCAATGTTGAGGGTCAGTTGCCAATCCCTGCACTATGCAATGATCCACTGTAAGCCTTCCTGCATTTTGCTACAATTTTGTATGCTTGACTTCTCTGCATACATCATCTGCAAAAAGCCTCATTGAATTCCCAATACAATCCACTGTGTTATTTACACATATTGTGAAATTAAACAGTTCAATAAGTCTCCTTTGACATACACCCATGTTACTTTTACACCTGAAGATTTCTTTCCATAGAGGATGACGTGTTGTGTTCAATTTAGTCACACAGCTGGTCCCTTAGGTGGCAGTGCAGAACAATATCAAACACTGTACTGAAGTCTGATAGTAATGTGGAAGTATGAAGAGCTGTCATTATCAGTCCTAGGGGAAACAAGTGACCCCACAACTGCCACCAAGACAAGCACTGCCTGACTCAATACTCTGGTAGGATCAATCCACAACCTTCCTTGTCATCATTGGGAAATCCATACAGAAAGGTGAATGGACATTACAGACAGATTATTCAGATCTTTGCAATACAGAATACTTTTCACAAATTAGATGTTGTCAACGTTTGGGAGTGAGAGGATGGCTCCCTTTATGGACCAGACCCATCACGACAGCCAACTTGCTGCAAATGCCCCTGATACCAAAACAGACCAAGCACACACAATGCTGTGCAAAAGCACCCCAGTTCTTACAGGATTAGAGTGAAACATTTTTTCTGTTCATCAATTTACTTTCAAGTAGCAGAATCACCAATTATGTTTTTCTTTCCACACACATTCGTAGAACAATTAATGCCAGAACAAGAAACTTCACAAGAGGAAGGGAGGAAGATAGGCAGGATTTAATGTTCCTATACAAAATAGATCACAAGAGACTAAGCACAAGTTCTGAATAAACAAGCTTGGGAGAGGGAATCGAAAGGGTGAAGGGACATCTGGTAGTGTGTTTCCTTGCACTGACCTTAAAAATTTACATAGCCCAAAGCAACCTGAATGGCCAGAGGTGTTTCAACCTAGTTCCTTATGGATTTGTGCCTTATCGCTTCCAACACCTCTCAGCGCTAAAGAATGGCGATTTGTATCCAATTTAATACAGCTCTTAAAACATATCAAATCATTCTAAAGTGTTGATTCAAGTATTTGTTAGTGTAGCCATAATAAAAGCAAAGTATTGATCGTAATATGAAAATGAATTTCCCCTAATGTGCATAACAAAATTATGAGCTTACTACAAGAGCACACTGAAAAATAATACCTACAAATTTACGTGAAAGCCCTTAAAGCTTTTTATATAAAACAAATTTTATTAACATATTACATCTTTATTCTCCATGTCTACACATTTATTTCTCAACATGGTCAACCTGATGCCAAACAAATTTCTCCCAACGAAATACCAGTTTGTTAATACCATCACTGTAGAATATTTGAGTTCTTTGATTGGAGCCACAATCTCACCTTTGCTTGCACCACTTCATTATCATCAAAATGAAGTCCTCTAAGTTTTTTTTTAAGTTTTGGAAACAGAAGGAAATTTGTTTTGGAAACAGGAGGAAATCAGATGGGGCCAAGTCGGGACTGTATGGAGGATGATCAATGATAGTGAACCCAAGGCTTTTGATTGTTGCAGATGTCACAGTGCTCTTTGTTGGTATCACATTGTCATGATAAAGGACAGGGTGCTCTGTGAATGGATGAACTCTTCTAATTTGAAATTCAATAACAGCACATTGTTTCTCAGGCATCAATATAGTAATATTACACCGCCATGTTCCATGCTACAATATGCAGTCCCTAGCAGCAGAAGGTTGCAAATATGTAGACATGACAACTAAATACGTAGAATGTTAATAACATTTATTTTATTTAAAAAGCTTTAAGAATTTTCACATAAAAAATTGAGAGGCATTACTTTTCCGTTTGCCCTCATTTTCTATACATTCTACAAAGTTAACCATCATCGGATTAGAAACTTCCTGGCAGATTAGAACTGTGTGCCGGACCACGACGCGAACTCTGGACCTTTGCCTTTCGCGGACAAGTGCTCTACCACCTGAGCTACCCAAGCACGGCTCACGACCTACCCTCACAGCTTCAATTCACCCAGTCCTGTGAGGACAGGTTGTGAGTCATGGTTGGGTAGCTCAGATGGTAGAGCACTTGCCTGCAAAAAGCAAAGGTCCTGAGTTTGAGTCTCGGTCCAGCACACAGTTTTAATCTGCCGGGAAGTTTCATATCAGAGTGTGCTCTGCTGCAGAGTGAAAATCTCATTCTGGGTTATCTGGTTAGTTTAAGAGTTAAGCTGCAACACAGTTGTCACAATGAATGCTGGTTATACTTAACTGTGCATCTATAAGCAGTCCTGTAAGCAGTGTCACAGTACAAGTATTAATGCCCTAAATAACAAGCTATTAAGCATGAACACTCAAAGTATTAGGCTGCAAAGTAATAGGGAATCACAAAAGATACGTTTTCATTGTCAGAAATGTTACAAGTATTCAAGCACAGCACTACAGTACAGAGTTTTACTGGTTGTAGTGGGCAATGACAATACTATGAACTTATCAGTAGCATATCATATGACCACTTGCAATAGCAAGTGAAGCTTTCTTGAAAGATTTTTCAATACTGAATATAAATTTACACGTTTTTCAATACTGAATATAAATTAACATGTTTGGAAGTATTTGCTGAAGATATATGGAGTGTGGCCTTCTATGAAGCCAAATGTGGATGATAAAAAAGTATTGGCAATCACAACAGAAGACTTTGAAATGAGGCAATACAGAAGGATAGACGATTAGGCTTAGATAGCTAGTGCAGATAATTGATCAAGAAGTACTCAAACGGATTGGGAAAAAAAATGAATTTAACGTACAACCTGTTTAAAATACAGTATATGCTCAATTGAAAGGACACATACTAAAGCAGATGTAATAGTTAGTTTGGCAATGGAAGGAAGTGCGGGGGAAGAGGGTTAAGTTATGAAAGGTGTCCAAGGCTTGTCAGCAGTAATCAAGGTCAAGTAGATTGAAATTGGTACTTCAAGATGAAAAGAACTTTCAAAAGAATGACTAACATGGAGACCTGCATTGGACCAGTCTTCTGACAAGAGACCAGAGAAATATCATAAAGTACTTCCACTGTTTTCAGAAATGCTGACTGTCACTCACACTCAGTGAAAATTTATTAGATGAAAAATGAATAGTAGTTTACCTTGGACATCTGAACTCTTTTTTAAAAACAGTATTGCAACACCATAAATCCAGCTTTGCTTTACAGTTAGTGACAATTACAGTGGAAGCCAAGAGATAGTGGAGGTAACTTCTGAGTTAGAAGTATCTAGTACCAGGGAGAAGAGAACTTCCCTTACTATAAAGGATTACTTCTAATAAAGATGAAGGGCCGCTTCAAGCAGTATTGCAAAAGTCACTGGGCTATCAACAAAGCAAAACCCATACATATACTACCCACAAACATTTCAAAACTCCAAGGACAATGCCAAGACATTTTGGAACAATATTATGCGTTATTCAAATAAGCTTAGCAAGGCAAATGATCCAGCATTGAGACATGTCCAGAAAAGATCAATCACTTTGACATCATATACACGAACAGCAGAGATCAGTTTTCACAACTCATCTGCTGGATCACAATAATAGTCACTCTTATAGGTCCGATATTTTCAAGTACAAAAATCTTGTTCCATCATGGTGAAACAAAGCAAGAAAAAATATTCTGATTTTATTTACTGTAATTGCCAAAGTCTTTGATTCTGTTAGAAAGAAATTTCTAACGGGGAAAATAGAATTGAATGGTATTATTAATAGCATTTTCCTTGGCTGGATAGAGCCATTGCTTACAATCTATGACCGAGAGTTCTGAAGAAAATTTGTTTAATAAAGGTTTTCGAGAAGCCAAAGAACAACTAGGCAAAGAATCAACATCAATCACAACACTATGAGGGTAGTCATAATGACTGTAACAGAAAACCAACTACTACATTAATGAATGGTATCATGGGAACTGATCTGAATTCAGATTGGGGAAATATTGGTACTCTGTAAGATTTAAGCTTAGCCTACTTTTATTATTGACATTCATGATCCACCAGGAACTTATCAAAAAACAGAGTTGATTGCTTGTAACTGGAGTACAAATGACCACAGGTACTGAAGGAGAGATCATGGTCCACACATTGGATAAAGCTTCATGTGTGAAGTCCCAAGGCATCAGAAAGGATAAATTCTGGTGGTACCACTTAATGGATACGTTAAACAAAAGGCTCAGTTTTGCCTACATTACAGTAAGAAATTTCTGTTACTGTATTGACCTTACTCGTACCACACAGATGACTCTGCTCGGTTATAGGATTAACGGAACTTTATGTGTAATAGGAAGCACCGTTATTATTGTTTTGTACGAAGACTAGTTATATTAATCTTTACCATTATTTTACATAAATTCAATGGGCCTTGCGCTACTGAAATGTCTATTAGTTTCTGTGTACAATTCTAAACAAGGAATTTGCACTCCGTTTTGTTTTTCCTACATGACCATTCAAAACTTCATTAACATGAACATACTCAATGGTGAGTTACCTTTACGTTTAATGATGTTACGAGCTCAACGTTTTCTCCTCGAGTTACAAATAGTTTATGGTGAGGTTCGACGCATGCAAAATAACAATTTGATCGACATTCTCAAATCGTTTACTCAGTTACGATTTCAGGCACTTCGCTTATTGTTAAGATATACTTTCCACATCATACGTAACTACACGGATTGCATAGAACGCTTTCAAACGCGAAAATGATTTACAACCAAAATGACAGTACTCGCGTGCAGCCTGTCCGCAATTTATTTCTTCTTCACCTGCAGTATCTGAAGTTGTCAAACAACATGCATTTAATTCTTGTTTGTAAAGATACTTTGCCTATTGGTTCTAACCTCCTTCGATAGTTCGACCTATTGACACACATGCAACGATAGTGTCGCCGCAGTTAGTGGCATCTGCAGATGCAGTTCTCTTTATTTATTTATTAAACTATGGAAATTATTTGCCCATGGACTCTATGTTAACTTACCACCGAGAGTTTAGAGGCCAATTCACGCTGTCCGTCGAGAAACCGTCATCTCATGTTACCATCACGTCAAGGTGTATTCACACTGCCTGAGTGTCCGTCACGTTACGACACTTCAAGCCATTTGATCTCAACTGCCATTGCTGTCCTCAAGTATTCTTTTAGCGGGAATTGCGATCTTCGTATGATGATTTTCAACTGTTTTTATGCGCGAAGTGCACATACACAATGCGGTAGCTTATATACGTGTATTCTAGAATCCATATTTGTGCGAAAATGAAATTGCGTGGACCAGAAAATATGTCATTACCTTGTATAGAAAGGGAATTTCACAAATTATGCAAAGAAAGTGAGTGGGATGGATCTCCATTTTATATTCTGGAACGTGGAAGCATCACTTTTTTCATTTGTCATATCAAATTGCGACCAGAATTACTAAAAGAACACAGTGTTATGAGTTGCTATCACATCCCGTGAATATTTGGTTTGTTTGAAGTTAACATCAGTTACTAGCCCAATGCAAATTTTTGCACACTAGTGATGTCTCCCTCCATACGTTCCCATTCATGTTATATAGATTTTCTTCTCGTGTTGTTAAATTTGGCTTTTAATAGCACATAACGAACAACTGATATTATCCGCGAAAACCACGACAAAACGAAATATGGAAACCTGCCCATGGCCGTGTATTGTTCGCGCAAAGTTGACACTCGGCGCGGTGGTTGATGGGAGCTACTGTAAATAGGAAGTGACTTTACGGTCATTCCCGTCAGCAACCGCGCCGAGTGTTAACTTTGCGCGTGTAGTATACTCTATAGGGAGGAAATGGGCTTGTGGGTCATTTGATTAGCAACCGATGGGTGACGTCAGCAATCAAAACTTTCCTCCATAGAAACCTTGATGGTGCCATGGCGTGACGTGACATGAGGTGACATGACGGTCAGTGTGGAGGCCGCCATTTGAAATGCATGGCAGAATGTTTTGAAGGGAAGTGACATGAAGTCCAGTGTGAATTGGTCTTAATTCTTCTCTGGAGGAAAGTTTTGATGGCTGACGTTATTCGTCGGCTGTTGGTCACGTGACCGCCGGCTTGTGGGGTCACGGTGACCCACAAGCTTCGTTGTGGTTTTCGTTGTTGCTAACAGTTGTTTGTTGTTCGTTATTTGTTACAAATTTTTTGCTTCATTATTTCTTTTGTTAAAATTGATAACAAATGACGACAAATTAATTGAAGCAGTGAGCCATCAATCTGAACTGAACAACATGAGCGTTTGAAATTACTTGCGCTCGACTACATTTATGAAGTTTATCGTTGTAGATTCCATACCTTATTTAATGTTTTACAATGAAATGGATTGCAATATGGCTGCAACCTGAAGTGGAAAAGTACTGTGGGTAGAGTCAGATTGATTAGCAGATGGAATTTATTTGTATTTTGTCAGTCATTTTAGTGTTTCATAAAGAAATACCCTGAAACTTTCAGACACTGTAAATTGTTTGTTTCAATATGTACTTAGGGCAGCCCTCTTTATTGTTAAGTAGCTCTCTGAATTGCCTGTGAAACAGTTTTTAAAGTATCACTGGTCAATATTTATATGGTTTCGTTAGCTAACCCAGTACAAATAAGGCACTTGAACTATTAAAAGCAGAATTTAACAACATGTAAAGGAAACCTATATATCTTAATGGGAAAGGCGTGGAGGAAGATATGACTATTGCACAAAAATTTGCAATGTGTACTAAAGTTAACCTTGAACAAATCAAATATTCACGGGATGTGATGGTAGCTCATAATGCTGTGTTCGTTTTAGTATTTCTGGGTGCAATTTTATGCAACACATGACAAAACTGATGCTTCCACCTTCCAAAAAATAAAATGTAGATTCTTCTTCCTCAGACTCCTTGTATGATGTGTGATAGTCTTCTTCTGTACCAAATAATGACATTTTGTGTTGTTTTAGACTTCTGTCTCCCTTCTCTAACATACAAGCTATCCCGGCAAGCTGCAATCCATTTAAATACAAAAACGTCATTTTAATATAAATAGGGACTCCAGCATCCACGTATATAAGCTCTCACGTTGTGTGTGTGCACTTAGCACGTAAAAAGTTGAAAATCATCTTTCGAAGATCGCAGTTCCCGCGAAAAGAACAATTGATATGGTTGTTGGGGTGAGTGATAATGTGAATTGTCCAGACCTGAGGTAATTATCGTTTCGCAGAACCAAAAATCGTCTACCCAGAAATGCGCGCAGCCTTTATAGCATGTAAGTTTTAGTTATGGAAGATTTTTATTGTATGTTTATAGGGCAGAGAAGCTCAGAAAACACGCTCGCCGAGCGCGGGAAATTATTTAATTTGACATTGAACTATTTAAACACGTAGTAGACGTGCGACTGAGACGCAGTGCGATTCGTCGTGACTAGGCCCTCCTGTCGGGTAGATCAAGTTTTTCGATTTGACGCCACTTCAGCGACTTGCGCGTCGATGGGGACGAAATGACGATGATTAGGACAACACAACACCTAGCCCGTGAGCGGAGAAAATCTCCGACTCAGCCGGGAACCGAACCCGGGCTCTTAGGATTGACATTCTGTCGCGCTGACAACTCAGTTGCCGGGGGCGGACGCAGTGCTATTGAGACGCGGTGCAGCGGCAGCCGCCGAGCCGAGAGGACGCGCAGTAGCAGCAGCAGCACTTGTGTGATAAACAGTAAATTAATTTAGTCTTTCTTTTTTGTTCACATACTTCTGCAAAGAAGTGAACCGTACATGCATATTATACTGTGTAGACTAGTGGTTAGAAAATTAATCGTAGTTTTTGTTGTTGCATAAGTCTTGTGAATATCCTTGCGTAGCGCGGCTTTCTAGTGTAAATTTTCTGTGTAGAGGAATTTATTTCTGTTTAATAGCTTGCGGTCTCAGACTACAGTGAGAAATCTGAACACCAAGTTTTAGTGTTACTTTATTCTCCTTTGGTACATTTTCAAAACCAGTAGCACCATTTGAGACCTTATATCTATTTTATACACAGTACGATATGGCTAGGGACTATGCTTGTTGTGAGCGGACAAAATGAGAGTTGGCTGCTGTCATTAAACAGCTGGAAGCTGCGTTGGCTACCGTCGACAAGCTTCTAGCTAATGCTCGAAATTGCGGTGACGTTGGGGCGCCAGTGAGACCTGTGATACCTTTTGTGCCACTGTAATTCTCTGGTGACCCAGACGTCACTGTGGCTTCCGATACACAACATCTGACCGGTCTGTCCTCACTCCAGAGTGGGTGGCAGACAGTGGTGGGTCCACGTGTCACTGGAAGGAAGATGAAAGAGGGAGCAGGCCGTGCATTTGGCTCCCTACATCTTAGCATTAGGTACGAGAAAGCAGTGTTGATGATAACTCTGAGCCAACATGCGATGCTTCTCCTGTTGGGCCACCGGCCGATTTTCCTGCCCAGTCTGGACAGGTACAGAGGGTGGGTTTGCTAGTCATTGGGAGCTCCAATGTTAGGCCCTCAGGGGTTGGGTTGTTTAGGGGAAGAGACCAAACTGTGAGGTCATCCGTCTCATCGGATTAGGGAAGGAAGTCAGCTATGCCCTTTCAAAATAACCATCCCGGCATTTGCCTGGAGCAATTTAGGGAAATCACGGAAAACCTAAATCAGGATGGCCGGATGCGGGATTGAACTGTCGTCCTCTCGAATGCGAGTCCAGTGTGCTAACCACTGCGCCACCTCGATCGGTAGTCCCTCAGGGAGATAGCAGGCAAGGCAGGAAAGAATTCCAGTGTGCATACGGTATGTTTGCTGGGAGGTCTCATCTGTGATGTGGAGGAGGCCCTGCTGGCAGCTATCGAGTGCACTGGGTGCAACTGGTTGCATGTAGTGGTACATATCGGCATGTATGACGCCTGCTGTTTGGGCACTGAGGCCACCCTTGGCTCCTTTCAGTGGCTGGCTGATTTGGTGAAGGCAACTAGCAACACACGTGGAGTGCAGGCCAAGCTGTTTATTTGTAGCATTGTACCCAGGCTTCATCGCAGTCCTCTGGTTTGGAGCAGAGTGGAAGGTCTAAACCAGAGGTTCAGACCGCTCTGCAACGGTATCGGATGCGAATTTCTCGATCTCCACTGTCAGATGCAGAATAGTAGGGTTTGCGTTAATAGGTCAGGCATGCACTACATGCAGGAATCGGCTACTAGGGTAGCGGAGTACATGTGGCATGCACATAGGGTTATTTTTTTAGGTTAGAGGACCCCTCCCTTGGGTGCAAACGCGATTTGCCTGTTAAAACAGCCACAGCGATCTCAGAGGGTCTTAGTCCTCACAAATCAGAAATAGAAAAGATTAATGAGTTTAATAAACTATAGGAGTATCCAAGTTAAGGTCTCAGACTTAATATCGCTTACTGAAGGTTATAATGCACAGATAGTATTGGAAACAGAAATCTGATTGAAGCCAAATGCCAATGACAACGAAATTCTAAGTTGAGATTGGAATCTTCCAGCAATTTTCGGGTCTGCAGCCGGATACCATGAACATTCTGCCACAATATTTCGCCCCAGAGACGTCCGGCCATCCTCAGGTGAGTAGACGAAGTACTGAAGAGACCTGATGCAGTCATGATATTTACAGCGAATTCCGCACATGCGAATCGTACTGCTGGTTTATGGCGCATGCATTAGAAGGTGACATGTGCGAGGCAGCTGAGTCGTGTGTGCTGCCCTCTGTGGTGAAGTAAGAACAAACTAATCACTAAGTATCGACTGAGCATGTCGATTACGTTGTGACTTCATCATTTTAATAGTAGGATTCCAATTTTTATCAAGCTGAAAGCCATTGTCACGATTCATTAAATTATCAGCAAGACATATTTCCACAACTTGGCTGCCTCGCGCATGTCACCTCCTAATGCATGCGCCGTAAACCACCAGTATGATTCGCATGTGTGGAATTCGCTATAAATACCATGAAAGCATCACGTCTCTTCAGTAGTTCGTCTACTCACCTGAGGATGGCCGGACGTCTCTGAACCGAAATATCGTGGCAGAATGTAGATGGGATCCGGCTGCAGACCCGAAATTGTTGGAAGAAGAAATACGCTGGGAAAATTTCAGAAGTCACATCAGATTGGAATGTTTTTCGTAAGGACAGGTTAGTCGCCAATGGTGGCGGCAAGTTTATTACAGTAAAAAAATTCGATAAAATCTAGCGAGGTTATCAGGAATTCCAAATGTGAATTAATCTTGGTGAAACTGAATATCAAAGAACAGTCAAAAACGGTGATTGGATACTTTTGTAGACCACCTGGGTCAGGATCTGTAGTTGTAGAGCGCTTCAGACGGAACTTGCAGAATATCATTAGTAATTTTCCTGACCATGCCGTTGTAGAGGGGGTTACTTCAACTTGCCAGGTATAGATTGGGAGTGTTATGCCACCAAACCTGGTGCCAGAGGCAAGGAATCATATGGTATTGTTCTGGATGTCTCGTCCGAAAATTACCTTGAGCAGATAGAGAACCAACTTGTGAAGGTAACATCTTAGACCTCCTGGCAACAAATAGACCTGAACTTATCGAATCAGCTAACGTAGAGGAAGGTATCAGTGATCATAGGGCTCTGACAGCATTTTTGACGATGGACCCTACCAAGAATGTTAAGAGAGGTAGGAAGATATATTTGCTCAGCAGGGGTGACAGGATACAAATTTCAGAATATCTCATCAGTCAGCATTAAATATTCGGTGATGTGGACGAAGATGTGGAGGACAAATGGAAAAAATTCAAAGGCATCATTCAATATGCCCTAGACAAATATGTTCCCAGTAAGAATTTAAGGGATGGGAAAGATCCACCATGGTTTAAGTAGTGAAGTAAAAGGGATACCGAAAGTACCCTCCGCCACATACCATTAGGTGGCTTGCGGAGTATGATGTAGCTGTAGAGGGGGGCCAGAACTGAGTATGCACTATAGCTAGCTTTAAGATTGGCAATCTCTGCACATGCGCATAGAACAGGGTAAGCCAACAGATCACTGCCAGACGACAATTGTACATTAGCAAAGAAATGCCAGGCAATCTACACTTAGAGAAACTTTGCAATATAAGTTGACTACACTACAGAACTAAACTAAAATTACGAAATCAGGAAGAAGTAAGCCAGGGAATATACACATCAAAAAAAGTTTGGCATCACCCCAGTTCCCAGAACTCCTATACAGACGTTGACTGTGGATATTGTATCACAGACACAGTTCGTTTGACTGTTCAGAGATGTCACTAAACCCGACCAAAGATGTAAACAACCATGCATGAGCAGCGCCTATTAGACGGAGGGGGTCCGACAACCGATCAGTTCCAGTCATACCACCAGGGAGAAGGTACATGGCTCCCGTTGTCCATAGTTTAACCATGCCCAGACGGTCAATACCGCAGTTCGATCGCGTCTGCAACGTTACTCTGCGCCAAGAACGGCTCTCAACAAGGGAAGTGTCCAGGCGTCTCAGAGTGAACCAAAGTGATGTTGTTCGGACATGGAGGGGTTACAGAGAGACAGGAACTGTCGATAACATGCCTCGCTCAGGCCGGCCAAGGGCCACTACTGCAATGGATGACCGCTACCTACAGATTATGGCTCGGAGGAATCCTGACAGCAACGCCACCATATTGAATAATGCGTTTTGTGCAGCTATATGGACCACGACACCACGCAACGCGACACAGATGACCCCAACAACATGCAGAATGGACCGCTCAGGATTGGCATCACGCTCTCTTCACCGGTGAGTGTCGCATGTACCTTCAACCAGACAATCGTTGGAGACATGTTTGGAGGCAACCCGGTCAGGCTGAACGCCTAAGGTACACTGTCCAGCGAGTGCAGCAAGGTGGAGGTTCCCTGCTGTTTTGGGGTGGCATTATGTGGGGCTGACGTGCGCCACTGGTAGTAATGGAAGGCACCGTAATGGCTGTATGATACGTGAATGCCATCCTCCGACCGATAGTGCAACCATATTGGCAGTATATTGGCGAGGTATTCGTCTTCATGGACGATAACTCGCGCCCCCATCGTGCACATCTTGTGAATGACTTCCTTCAGGATAGCCAGGATAACCACATCGCTCGACAAGAGTGGACAGCGTGTTCTCCAGACATGAACCCTATCAAACATGCCTAGGATCGATTGAAAAGTTCTGTTTATGGACAACGTGAGCCATCAACCACTCTGAGGGATCTACACTGAATTGCCATTGAGGAGTGGGACAATATGGACCAACAGTGGCTTGAGGAACTTGTGGATAGTATGCCACGACGAATACAGGCATGCATCAATGCAAAAGGACGTTCTGCTGGGTATTAGAGGTACCGGTGTGTACAGCAATCTGGACCACCACCTCTGAAGGTCTCGCTGTACCATGGTACAACATGCAATGTGTGTTTTTCATGAGCAATAAAAAGGGCGGAAGTGATGTTTATGTTGATCTCTATTCCAGTTTTCTGTACAGGTTCTGGAACTCTCAGAACTGAGGTGATGCAAAACTTGATGATATATATATATATATATATATAATGTATCATCAAGTTTTGCATCACCTCAGTTCTGAGAGAGAGAGAGAGAGAGAGAGAGAGGATGATACATTATGATATTATGTGCAGGCTATATAATATATACAGGGTGGTCCATTGATAGCGACCGGGCCAAATATCTCATGAAATAAACACCAAACGAAAAAACTACAAAGAACGAAACTCATCTAGCTTGAAGGGGGAAACCAGATGGCGCTATGGTTGGCCCGCTAGATGGCGATGCCATAGGTCAAACAGAAATCAACTGCGTTTTTTAAATAGGAACCCCCATTTTTTATTATATATTCGTGTAGTACATAAAGAAATATGAATGTTTTAGTTGAATTACTTTTTTTCGCTTTGTGATAGATGGCGCTGTAATAATCACATACGTATAAGTACGTGGTATCACGTAACATTCCGCCGGTGCGGACGGTATTTGCTTCATGATACATTACCCGTGTTAAAATGGACCGTTTACCAATTGCGGAAAACGTCGATATCGTGTTGATGTATGATATCGTGTTGATGTATGGCTATTGTGATCAAACTCCCCAACGGGCATGTGCTATGTATGCTGCTTGGTATCCTTGACGACATCATCCAAGTGTCCAGGCTGTTTGCCGGATAGTTACGTTATTTAAGGAAACAGGAAGTGTTCAGCCTTATGTGAAACGTCAACCATGATCTGCAACAAATGATAATGCCCAACTAGGTGTTTTAGCTGTTGCCACAGATAACCGCACATCAGTAGCACGTAAATTGCGCGATAATCGGGAATCTCAAAAACGTCGGTGTTGAGAATGCTACATCAACATCTATTGTACCCGTACCATATTTCTTTGCACCAGGAATTGCATGGCGACGACTTTGAACGTCGTGTACAGTTCTGCCACTGGACACAAGAGAAATTACGGAACAATGACAGATTTTTTGCACGCGTTCTATTTAGCGACGAAGCGTCATTCACCAACAGCGGTAACGTAAACCGGCATAATATGCACTATTGGGCAACGGAAAATCCACGATGACTGCGACAAGTGGAACATCAGCGACCTTGGTGGGTTAATGTATGGTGTGGCATTATGGGAGATAGGATAATTGGCCCCCATTTTATCGATGGCAATCTAAATGGTGCAATGTATGCTGATTTCCTACGTAATGTTCTACTGATGTTAGTACAAGATGTTTCACTGCGTGACAGAAGGGCGATGTACTTCCAACATGATGGATGTCCGGTACATTGCTCGCGTGCAGTTGAAGCGGTATTGAATAGCATACTTCATGACAAGTGGATTGGTCGTCGAAACACCATACCATGGCCCGCACATTCACCGGATCTGACGTCCCCGGATTTCTTTCTGTGGGGAAAGTTGAAGGATATTTGCTATCGTGATCCACCGACACCTGACAACATGCGTCAGCGCATTGTCAAAGCATGTGCGAACATAACGGAAGCGGAACTACTCGATGCTGAGAGGAATGTCGTTACACGTATTGCCAAATGCATTGAGATTGACGGACATCATTTTGAGCATTTATTGCATTAATGTGGTATTTACAGGTAATCACACTGTAACAGCATGCGTTCTCAGAAATGATAAGTTCACAAAGGTACATGTATCACATTGGAACAACCGAAATAAAATGATCAAACGTGCCTATGGTCTGTATTTTAATTTAAAAAACCTACCTGTTACCAAATTGTGAGCCATATGTTTGTGACTATTACAGCGCCATCTATCAAAAAGCGAAAAAAGTGGTCCAACTAAAACATTCATATTTCTTTATGTACTACATGCATAAGTAATAAAAAATGGGGGTTCCTATTTAAAAAAAAGCAGTTGAGATCAGTTTGACCTATGGCAGCGCCATCTAGTGGGCCTACCACAGCGCCATCTGGTTTCCCCCTTCAAGCTAGATAAGATTCGTTCTTTGTAGTTTTTTCGTTTGGCGCTTATTTCGTGAGGTATTTGAGAGGATGATACATAATGATATTATGTACAAGCTATTTGCATTATGGCAACCAATAAATAGGCTTGCCATAAATACATATTGAAACCAACAACTTCCAGTGTCTGAAGGTTTCAATGTATTTCTTTACAGAACACTAAATAATTATAGTGATCATAACAAATAGTTAACACTATAATAATAATTTTCAAAGAGGAAATGGAAATGGGAACTATCACAATGGAAATCAAAATGTGGAATGAAAGATTTGAGGGCAGGCACATCACAAAATGCAATACCAAATACGTGGTTGGGAAACTAGAGATTGTGACATCTCAAGTCCATAGGTGACGAAATAAACTGGCACTGAAAAGGACAAGTAGTTTTTAAAATTCCGTGGTTGTGAAGATTTGGCAAAGGAGCCACAAATGTTGGAGATGGAGTTTATAAGAAATAAAAATAATATGGGGAATAATTTTAAGTGGCACAACCATAAAGAGGGCGTAAGAGATATTGTAAAATGTGTTGAAAGATTTGATAATAGTGATATGGTGCTGAAGAATATATTTTGTGAAAGGGAAGTGGATGATGGGATGATTGTATGTTTAGTGGAAAATTTTGTGATCAGAAGAGAGGATGAGGTGGATCTGAATTTGGTGGAGGTGGAATCTATGACGAATTCCAATGAGGCACTAGTGTGTATCAACAATTGTAGTAATGTAGGTTAAAGTAGTGAAGATGATTTTGTGTTCGAGAAAGGAGGTAAAGCTATCAGTGAAGGTGTTCTAGCTGTAGTCTCATCAGCTGGAAATGAATTTTGTGGTGTATGTGAAGGTATTTGTGAAGGTGGCATAGCAATAGTCCTGTCAGATGATGATACATTTTATTATATATCTGGGAAGTGCATGATTTATTGCTGAAGGGAAGTCAAGGTGATGTTATAGGTATTGATTTTGGGAAGGTTGAAGCTACTGATTTAGATACCTTAGAGGAAGATATTTTTGCATACTTGTATATTCCTTTTGATGGAAGCATGAAGCATGAATTGTGAGTGGATGTGGAAGGATGAATGTGAAAGTAACAGGTCGTGGATCAGAATGTTAAAGAGTTCTGAGAGTAGAGAAACTGTAACACAGACAGAGATAAATCCGAGTTTGGCGGAATTTGTGTGTACTGCTAATTGTAATGTGGAACAATGTAGTAGTGGCAATTTATGTGGTGTATCAGCAGTATTTGACAGAGTTGTTGGTGGTGATTTCTATAATGTATTGATGGATGTATTGGATGTTTTAAGTAACGAATCTTATGAGTTATCGATGGATGTTAATGGAGTTAATTCTGATAAGTTTTGTAGTGATCCGATGGAAATATGTGAAGTTTTGTGTCAGGGAGATGAAATTTTGAGTTGTGTGGGTAATTGTGGGAATGTTGCAGCTATCTATATCGCTACATCACAGGAAGGGAATAGTGTGTTTGATGTTTATGATGGCGATGAAACACAAGATTTTGAGGGTTATTTAAATCCTACAGATGATTTAGAGATAGATTGGAGAATGCAGACATGGTTAAAGGGGAAAATATTTACTTAGAAGGCAATGTTAGTACTGAATGGTACGGCAAGAAAGAAAGTGACTACTCTATTAATGATCAGAAATGGTATGGGAAAATATTGAAATCTTTACTACCCCACTGGTGGGCACAGGAGCAAGTAGCAAGAAGTTTTGAAGGAAGAAAAGACGAAATCAGGCTATGGAAGTGTTTAATGAATTGTTTGATGGTGGTATTGAGATTGAGGGTTGGTCTGAAATTATAATGTATACCATAAATATGGAGGAGAAACAAAGGGACACTGAAATGATCTTTTGAAGGAGCAATGTTTAGAGAGGGGTGAAATTAAAAACTTGCAGCTTATAAGTGAAATGATCGACACTGATGAAGACAGAAAGCATGTGTCTCTTGAAACTAAAAATGGTGTTCCAGAGACAGTCACAAATTTTATCTATAAAAGCAAGGGTCCGTTGGTGAATGAAGAAAGAGGGCTCTAGTTTGATCAGTTCAGAAAACTCAAAAAGTGTTATTCAAAAGACACTCACACTGGCGAAATAAATGTTATAAGAGGCAATGGTAGCAGTGTTTCACCTTACGAATGAAGAATGTTGTATGTATCAATATAAGTGTGTAAGTGAGTGTATTTTGTTCGTAGTTTTAAGAATTTTGGGGGCTATTTCTGTTTTGGGTATAGTAATGATGAGTGTGAAAGAATGTGATCAAGTATGTAGACACGATTTAATGCAAGAAGGGAATATATATTGACCACACAAGTCTAGATGTGAGGAGGTCGGCAGAACATAATTAATCTAGTGATTTATGTAAGAGAGAACATGAATCCTTTGTACATAAGATTTTAAATATGTTATTTGTAGTTTGTTAGATGAGTTTCTTATGTGGTATATTTAGTCTATTGGTAATTACTATTCTTACAAAATTAGGTATATTGAGGTCACCAAGCCACATTAAAATTTCAAACTACTGGTCAGGAGAGAAGGGGTATTTGTGTGAAAAGCATAAGTTAAGGTCGGCAGAACATAATTAATGTAGTGCAGTGGTTCCTAACAGGTGGTACGCAGGCCCCCAGGGGTTTGCGAGCTATGCCAGAGGGGTCCGCAAGATGATATTAGAATAAAAAATATATATTAAATACATTTCGTATGATAACAGATTTTTTGTTTTGGCTGCTCAATATTTTTTCAATAATGAATATGTCAATGTTTTTTCTAAGTACCAAAAATATAAAACGTATAATAAGACTCTTAATTTGGCTTTTTTAGGTACTTGATACTGTGATATGACAAGGTACCAATCATGCTCGATGGAGGATCCTCGAGAAAATCTTGTTTGGAACCCATGATCTAGTAATTTATGTAAGAGAGAATATGAATCGTTTGTACATATGATTTTAAATGTGTTATTTGTAGTATGTTGGATGGGTTTATTTTGTTGTATATATAGTCTAGTGGTAATTACTATTCTTACAAAATTAGGTATGTTGAGGTCACCAGGCCACATTAAAATTTCAAACTACTTTTCATTAGAGAAGGGGTATTTGTGTGCAAAGCATAAGTTAAGGTTTTGGAGGTATATTACATTGGTCAGTTCTATAATGTACATTGTTTTGGAAAGGTTTGCATAAGTAAATGTTGAAGATAACTTCATATACAGTTCATAAGAATAATTCTAGGGATAACTGTTTTATTATATGAATAGGACACTGATGACTTTATTGTACTGATTATCAATTGAGGAAAGGAGAATTAACTGGGACCATTCAGTTTTTTAAAGTGTCGATTAGATGCAATAAAATACTGAGAAATGATAAAATGCTTATTGACTTATGATATTGAACAAATCTCCTAACACAAAAGATATGTTTTCTAGTAGGACATGGACAAAGTATATGAAATGTTGGTCTGAATGAAATCTGCCTTCGGCAATACTATAAATCAGTTTTAACTTTGATATTGTCTGACAATGTATTGATTCCACAGGCGAGGGCGTTCAGTGCCCAATCTATGGGGATTTGGAAAGTGATATAATTACTGGTAACACCACAGTTGTAGTTTGACAGCTATCATACTTCAGCATTCATGGTGGCTGTGGACTGATACGTGTTTTGGTGCAGTACATGGCCAAGGTGGTCATCAATTTTGGCAGAAGTGGCTGGACTGTGAACAATTTAATCTTTGATGCCAGAACACCTATCTTGTGCTGCCTTTGTAATAGTGAAGCACTGTGAAGAAACGCCCAAAGCAAAATGTAATTTGAAATGAGAACAGTTGAGTTGTCCCATAAGTTTCCTTAAATTTATTTGATTTATATTTATTAATGCATTTAATTAATATGCTATAATTTCTATAATTTGTGACAGCTGGAGAAAATTAATGTTGATAATATGTTATGACACATCATAGGAGGTACATGCTGTTTCATACACCACCACGTGGGTACTTACACTATTGTTGTGACATGCAAGCCCATGTTCTATTTGTTATGTCATGTATTCACTTATTACGTTATTTAAGTACATCAAATTTGGTGCAGCTTGATGTGCCAAGTTAACGGCCTAATATGCCACATTCAGGGGCACCGAATTACAAAAAATATTGGGGGGGGGGCATACTGGGGGTCTTGCCCCAGGAAATTTTCTACATTTTGGATGAAAAATAGTGAATTTTAAAGTTTTTTAAGCATTTTAGAGTCATATGATCAGTGAATATATAGCTCTGAAAAGACTGAAATTATGTTCAAATAAATCCTAAACTATCATTAAAAGTATAAAATATTGCTGTCACAAAGTAATAGCACTTTGATTAATAAGTGAAATAGCCAATTTAAGCTTGCTTTGAATAAGGCTCAGGGTTCATTAAATAAAAACAATATCTCAAAGTTAATGCTTTAATATAGTTAATAAAGTTAATACAGTATGCCTAATACTTTCAGTCAAAAAGTATATAAATAGTGGGTTTCAATTGGGTCTTACACCTTAAAAATATTTAAGTATTTGAAAATAACTAATACAGTACTATAGTAATACAATACTAAAGTAGTACTATTATTTCGAAACTGAAAATTTAACATTATTTATGTATTTAATTCTCTATTTTATAAAGATTTTTAATATTGATCTGAATGCCGCTATTGCTTTTACTGAATATGAAGTCGTTGATGACTGGTCGGATATTCAGTTCATCCAAAACATCTCGGTGGGCATGAAGAATAGCCAAGTTGTTCAATTGCTTCTGTCCCATTGTTGATCGAAGACATCACTTCAGACATCTAAGGGCGCCAAATAACCATTCTGTTGTTGCTATCATGATTAGAACTACTTGGAGAAGCTAATGCACTTCACCTAACATTTATCCAACTGCAGGCTCTTGTGTAATGTACTTTCTTACATGATACATGTTTTTTAAGACCAGATGTTTTTCATTAGCGATATCGGCTAACATATCCAATTGTAAGCAGTGTCTCTCAATATCTAGGTCATTTTTAAAAAATGAGTTGGTTTTTCCAAATTTGTTTCACCTCTGTTTACACTCTTATTCAACTGCAATGACCTGTGTGAGGCCAGTTGAAGCAAACCGCTCAGTGCTGCAAGATTGCACCGTTTCACAAACTTCAATGTAAAAAGCTTTGTAGTATTCCTTTGGAGTGTTGAAAGTGTGCGGTGAGCTGGCTTCATTGTTTTCATACTTCTTCCGAGGAAGCGAAGGATTATCAACTTGTGAAGGTTTTTCTTTTATACACAATTCCCAAATGTGTTCAAAACTATCATGCCTTCCATTTAATATACAAATCAAGCCCTCATATATTTTTTCCAGATCAGCAACACTTAGATGAGGACATTGAATTTTTTCATTGACATCCTCTACTGGGTTCATTGCATGGCAATAAAGACGTAAAAAGAAATACATCTTGAATTGTAATATTAACTCAAGGTAGCCTGCACATTTGTTACCTGCTTCTGTTTTTTCCACTTCAGAAAATGTTTCAAACAACTCTAGAAGCTCTTCTATCTTTTTCAATGTTCTCAAAATACTGGAAGCTCACATAGACCATCGAGTCGGGCATAGGGGTCGTAGACCAGCTTGGTTGTTGGCGCTCTCACAGCATATGCTTCTGAAAAGTCCCATCTTTTTGTTGGATTCCCTTACTGTCTACAGCTGCTAAGTCTAAACTGTGAGCAGTGCAGTGCACATAATATGCTTTTGGCTAAATATCCAGAACTAACTTTTTTAGTCCTTTGAACTTACCTCTCATATTTGAGGCACCATCATAGCATTGTCCTCTTAAGTTATCCACCCATTGACAAATCCAGACGAGCAAAAACATCTTTTAACCCTCTAATAGTAAGGTGAAGTTTCCTGACATAAACAGTAAGGTTGGGTTGGATCAGACCCCACCCTCCAAATATCGATTTTTCGGGGTAAAATAAAAAATGGATAATGGGAAAAAGTTTTTATATCAATTAAACACATATAATATTTGTTATAACAACAAGTTTTTTATTTTTATAGTCAATAAGTAAGAATATAAATTACTTTGGAAAAAATAGGAACTTGATTACAAAAAATACCTTAATAGAAATATTCTCTATAAAATTATTGAAAACATAGCAAAAATCAATAGATTCAGTCATCAACTAGGAACTTGAGTGGTTTAGAAATTCTAAAGATAGGAACTAAATGAGAAACATCTCTTACTAATTGTAGAAAATAATTATAGTGTCAGCAGTTTCGAAATATAAACTTTTTAATAATAAATGTCTTTGTACACATAATGTAATAGGAACAACTAATAAATGTATAATGTTATCCTGGAAAGGATCACATACAGCCCTGAAAATACATATTTGGCACAATTTATCACATCTCAGTTTCTTTACAGCCAGGGCATATAATAACTTTATGCTCCCCACATATAGAACATTACACTTACTACAAAAAGCATTCCCCTTTCTATCTTTTGATCTGCCAGAAAAATCACATCTTCTTTTCTTTAGTGGCTGTGCTTGGGTAAGCTTGCCTAATTCGATTGGTTCTTTTTCTAAAAGTTTTCCAATAGATGAATGGAGCTCACGGGGAAGATGTGTGTTATTCAACCTCTTTTCCATAAGAGGTTTTGTCAAAGAGAGAGTAAGATTTTTGAGAAATGATATTCTCATGTCATTTGAAAAGCTGTGCATTGTGCTATTGCTTTTGTAAATGATAAAACTATTTATAGCAGCGATGTCTAAAATAGCATCAAAGTACTGCATGGGCCATCTTATCGATTTTATTTTTGTGGTCCT
This sequence comes from Schistocerca cancellata, assembly GCF_023864275.1. NCBI lineage: Eukaryota > Metazoa > Arthropoda > Insecta > Orthoptera > Acrididae > Schistocerca > Schistocerca cancellata. Next base: position 640,781,118 of record NC_064631.1, on the reverse strand, counting down.
GCTGTGGCAAAGCATATCTAATACATCGACCCCTCCTTTAGTTAGATTGTAGAACTCCACAATTTCGGGCTTATCTGATTTTTCATTTATCTCTCCAGAGAAGTGCATAGACGATATCAGTAAAACTTTTTTATTTTTCTTTGGAGTATATGACACCAAAGTTTTGTCGTCCTGATACATAAATGTTGTAGAGCCTACTGGAGCGGAAAGCAGCATTGATGGTGGTATTTGCGGTTTGTTCGTCCTCAATGTACCTACCAATGTGAGTTTCTTTTGGAGGAGGGCGTCAGTCACCTCCAGTGAGGAGAACCAATTGTCCGCTCTAATGTTTCTATTAGAAATCCTGATAGAGTCCGTCAGGCGCGAAACATACTGGGCAGGTAAAGGCAAATCTCTAGGTCTCCTCTTTATTCTGTTGTCCTTGCCAGTGTATGGAATGCCACGCAAAAAATAGAATGTCCTTGCATCGCATAGTGACAATATTTTCAACCCATATTTGTTGAGTTTCAAGGGGATATACATTTTGAATGGGCAGGCACCCTGAAAACTCAGTAGAGTCTCATCTACTGTGACATATTCAGAGGGACTATAATTTTTTTCACTGTTAGATTCAAACATGACCCACACTTCTCTGAAAGCCGCAAATTTGTCGTTGATTTTTCTGGCCTCTCTGGTGGCTTTATCATGAAAGCGGAGGTTTTCTAGAAGAAATGCAAACCTTTTCTTGCACATAGTGCAACGGAATACCGGAGGTCCATAGGTTGCTGAGAACATCTCATCTACACGGAGCATAGAGTTTTTTAGGACACCACTCATGAAGAGAAGGCCCATCAACCCTTTTATTTCAATGCTCTCTGTTAGTGAATGACACCACTGGACCGTATATTACTTTTGCCTAGATTTCCTGATTTCAAGATTTGTGTACAAAACAATTTTTTCTATAATTTTCGACCTTTATAAATAATAAAATTACTTCCAATTCACTAGTGACCCCCCTTGCTTCCCCACGTGGACCAGGGAGATGAGTAATAATATTTTTTTTATCTGGTGTCCTAGATAATTTTTAATGGATGGGATTGTTGTTTCATATTGTCTCTAAGTCTTTACCTAGCTCAAAATTTCTTTCATCATCTACATCTGACTGAGAATTATCAAACTCGACTGCTCCTGCCGCACAATGAAATACATCATCCTCATCATCAGTATTAGATAATACATCATCCTCAGTTTCTGAACAGTTTTCTGCATCGATATTGTCGTCATCCTCTGACTTAGCCTTCTGTCAGAGAAACTCGTTGTATACCTCCTCAGGAGATATATATGGAGTTGATGTGCCATTTTAGTAAGATACTAGAAGAGAAAACAAAACTTATATGTAATATAAACATCAATATGGGGTTGAATCCTCCCCACAAAAGAAACTAATAAATGTGACGTAAACAGTAAGGTGGGGTCGGATCCAACCCAAGTGCGAGTAATGTAGGTTTCAGATAGAGAGGGTAGCAGCAGGTCACTCACCAGACTGACGTGGCCTCCTCGGCGTTCTCGGGACGACTGGGTGGTAGGGTAGCTGGAACCACAGCGCTCTCAGAAAAGGGAATGGGTAGTTGTAAACAAAACAGACTCGCTGGGGTCGGATCCAACCCCAACCTTACCGTTAGAGGGTTAAAGTACTAAACAGAATTTATGATTCATTGTTGGGGGTCTCGTATAAACCAATAAAGTCTTCATTGATGATTAAGGAATCATCAACAGTACAAATACAAAATGACACTTATTCGTGAATCGAAGAATCACTTGTTTCGTCAGCCATAACAGAAAAATGTTCAGTATTCTTGATTGAAGCCAACGCCTTTCTCAACACAGACTTTCCTAGTAGATCAATGATCTCGTTTTGAATAACGTGGAACGTCCACTTATACCCCGAACGCCCTAATTAGTCTTTAAACTCAAGTATGTCATTATTTCGGAGTTCCAACAATTGAAAAAAAATTTGAATTTACATCTTCATCTCATGTAATTGCTAGTCTTTGTTGGCATAGAAACTGCACAGTAGTAAAAATCGTCTCAAGAGCTAAACGGCCTTTCTCCATATCACTATCTAACTGTTCATTCAACTGGGAGGCCACACTTTGGTTAGTGATAGAATTTGGTTTCAGAACACCTTCTTTATGCGTAAACGTATTTTCATGAAGATGGAATTTTTCCAAAACCGTTTTCCAGTTAGAAAACCTTACGGAAGTAAAAATATCTTTTTTTGAAGAAAATTTTAATAGATTTTTAGCATCTGTCTCTTTGTAGGTTTTGCTAAAAACTTTCTCAGTAGATACTTCATATTCTAGCCATGTATATTTGATCAACTAAGACTTCTGAAATTATCTTCCCTTATTGGATTGTCCAGGTTTTGGCTGTGAACGGTTCTTGCCTGAAGATGACGAAGCAATTGACTGACAATAATTGTTGGAGGTTGACTTGCAGTATCATCAACTTCCAAGTGCGCCTTTTTGGTAACAAATTTATCCTTTGCAAACTTAATTCACAATACACTAAGAGACTAAAGTAAACGAATAAATTATAGTCATAAAATAGTCCACAAGACACTAAAGTCGGAACACTAAAACGTCTGCAGCATGCACTGAACGAAACCATCCACACTGAATGAGTGCGACTGCAGGTTGGGCTTTATATAGCCGCGGCATCGTAACGTCTCGAAGTGTCAAGACGATGCGAGGTGGAGGGTTCCAGGCGCTTCTGCTTCAGTCCTTCTGATGTCACCACAGCCGCAGTGCTGGCCCACCGGGGCCAGACTTCACCCGAAGGTTCGTGCACCTTGTTAAATTCTAAGTGTGCCTGCAGCACCGTACCACTATCATAACTTACACCACTCGTTTTGAGTTAACCTGATTACTACCATAATAATTATTTGTTTTAACTCATTACTGAATGTACACTCCTGGAAATTGAAATAAGAACACCGTGAATTCATTGTCCCAGGAAGGGGAAACTTTATTGACACATTCCTGGGGTCAGATACATCACATGATCACACTGACAGAACCACAGGCACATAGACACAGGCAACAGAGCATGCACAATGTCGGCACTAGTACAGTGTATATCCACCTTTCGCAGCAATGCAGGCTGCTATTCTCCCATGGAGACGATCGTAGAGATGCTGGATGTAGTCCTGTGGAACGGCTTGCCATGCCATTTCCACCTGGCGCCTCAGTTGGACCAGCGTTCGTGCTGGACGTGCAGACCGCGTGAGACGACGCTTCATCCAGTCCCAAACATGCTCAATGGGGGACAGATCCGGAGATCTTACTGGCCAGGGTAGTTGACTTACACCTTCTAGAGCACGTTGGGTGGCACGGGATACAAGCGGACGTGCATTGTCCTGTTGGAACAGCAAGTTCCCTTGCCGCTCTAGGAATGGTAGAACGATGGGTTCGATGACGGTTTGGATGTACCGTGCACTATTCAGTGTCCCCTCGACGATCACCAGTGGTGTACGGCCAGTGTAGGAGGTCGCTCCCCACACCATAATGCCGGGTGTTGGCCCTGTGTGCCTCGGTCGTATGCAGTCCTGATTGTGGCGCTCACCTGCACGGCGCCAAACACGCATACGACCATCATTGGCACCAAGGCAGAAGCGACTCTCATCGCTGAAGACGACACGTCTCCATTCGTCCCTCCATTCATGCCTGTCGCGACACCACTGGAGGCGGGCTGCACGATGTTGGGGCGTGAGCGGAAGACGGCCTAACGGTGTGCGGGACCGTAGCCCAGCTTCATGGAGACGGTTGCGAATGGTCTTCGCCGATACCCCAGGAGCAACAGTGTCCCTAATTTGCTGGGAAGTGGCGGTACGGTCCCCTACGGCACTGCGTAGGATCCTACGGTCTTGGCGTGCATCCGTGCGTCGCTGCGGTCCGGTCCCAGGTCGACGGGCACGTGCACCTTCCGCCGACCACTGGCGACAACATCGATGTACTGTGGAGACCTCACGCCCCACGTGTTGAGCAATTCGGCGGTACGTCCACCCGGCATCCCGCATGCCCACTATACGCCCTCGCTCAAAGTCCGTCAACTGCACATACGGTTCACGTCCACGCTGTCGCGGCATGCTACCAGTGTTAAAGACTGCGATGGAGCTCCGTATGCCACGGCAAACTGGCTGACACTGACGGCGGCGGTGCACAAATGCTGCGCAGCTAGCGCCATTCGACGGCCAACACCGCGGTTCCTGGTGTGTCCGCCGTGCCGTGCGTGTGATCATTGCTTGTACAGCCCTCTCGCAGTGTCCGGAGCAAGTATGGTGGGTCTGACACACCGGTGTCAATGTGTTCTTTTTTCCATTTCCAGGAGTGTATTTTAAAACGTATCTATCGTCAAACGAGGAAAATAAAAAATTCCAACATAATTTTGTGGTTTTACAAAACATAATATAACTAACAATTAATACAACTAACAAATTTTTGAGGGGGCTCGGGCCCCCTCAGGCCCCATGGAGTCGGCGTCTGTGGCCACATTAACTGGAGGTGTACGACATTACAGTATGTATGTTAGCTAATCGGCCACCTCAACTGATATGAGGTGAATTGGTTTGTAAGGCCGAACGCTAGTGGGCCCAGGGCTCTCAGCACAGCATGGTTGGTTCCTTCCAAGCACTACGGCTGGCCGAGCAGCAGTGACTGCTGCTGGCGAACCCATGTGCAGGCACACAAGCTTGGCAGGAAATGGGTAAATCTCAGTCTGGGGAATTTAAACAGTGGTCGGTCAATTAGAAAAAAAAGATGATGCACCAGCAATGGCAGAGTGTCAGACAAGGTGAAAGAAAGCTTCTTCAAACGCTATGAAATCTGACAAGAAATCAAAAGTTAAATTATAAAGCATATCTGAATACATTTGTGATCTCAGAAAAATAAGGCACATCCAATGACACAACAATGTTGTCAATATCTTTAAAACTACAGAAGTTAATATTTTGCAGTGACTAAATATTTTCAGAATGAACCTCTGAATTAATAACACTTTTAAATGCTTCAAACAATTTTAACAAATGATATCTCTGATAATAGCATTGCACTATAGCTATTCTCCCTGAAAGTTGAGTATCTGTATCTACTTCACTTCTTGATTTATTACGTTTCTTATATCTTTTCACCATCGAAATGTTTGTCAGATTATTGGTACGTTGCACAATAACACAGAAAATTAATGCAGCACAGATATTTCAGAACTTGTGTAGTTATTTAATGAATACGTTACTAAATTTTCTAGATATCTACAAACTGTTGATTACAACTGCTAATATAAAATCGTTATAATTTAAGAAGTGGTCAATCACATGTTTTAGGTGGCACCACATTTGAAAATAAGGGCAAAAGGCCCTTCTGTCAAGCAGACATAACAATTATTTAAACAATAATTAACAACGATCTGTTGTCATTTACTGTGTGTACACTTGTGCAAGAACAATGGCTTATTTATTATTGAACAAACCTTTATAAGTATTGTGCATGGTCTGAGTGTGACCGAATTTTTATAACATTTCTTTTTTAAAAATGCTGTTTGTAATCCATTAGTTCAGTCCAGAAAGTGGTCAACTTGAGTCAAATCATGTCTGTAAAACACGGGAGCGATGTATTTTTGGTAGAGATGGCATTTAGCCATTGGAAAGGCATGCAATGACAGAGCACTACTGTAGTTAAGTGTAGATGGACACTTTTTCGAATGATGCACTCAAGGGAGCGGTTCTGGACACTTTTCAATTAGATCTCGAAGAAGACTTTTTTTACATCGGTTCTTGAAGATGGGAGACCTGCCGGTGATATAGTGCGTTTTTGGCTTAGTGGGTGATAGTTTCTTGGTGGTGAACAGCTGCTACAATACTTTGGCTTTCGAAGGCACTTTATGTTGGGTTCTTGAAGGAAGCAGACCTGCCTGAGATGACGTGAATTATGCGGTCCTGTAGGTAATTGACTTAGATGGTGAACGGCCGCTACAGTACTTTAACTTTTTCCAGTTGCATTATAGAACTGAGAATAGACCTAGTATGAGTTTCTACTGATTATCTCACGTGTGTGTTAGTTCGTGGATCATCCACGTTGAACTCTGAAATTTTTCAGTTGGTGGTTATTTCGTGTCGTGTGATCATGAAATGGACTTAGTTTTCGCGAATCTTGGATAACTATTTAGCTTTGGTGTTCTGCTACCTTTCTCATAACGGTCTCAAAGCATTTTCACATCATTTGATAAGATTACTTCCTGTCTGCATTTTAAATGGATATCATAGGACCACTTACCATTTAGCTGAGATATTCTTCCATGAATACAAATTGTTTAACATAATTCTCTGTCATATACATCAGTTACAGAAGCTAAAATTGAACCCATTTTTATTATTCTTTTATATTTTCCTTTGTATTTCTGTGTATTTATTAATTTGCAGTTCTACCCAATGCAAAGACTATTTGACTACAGAGAATCACAGCTACAGACTATTATTGCAACGGTGAGCTGTTGAGCATGAAAGCAGGGATGTGTGGCTCGATCTATGACTACATCGAGTTATTCATTTTAAACAGAGCAGTGCATAATATGATTACCTAGGGTGCAAGCAGCATCAGGTAAAGTTGCAGCTGGTTTGCTCTTATGGACTGTTGGTTAGAGAACAACTACTCAGCAGCAGAAAACTATTTGGTAATATCACACTATGGCTAGTCTAATCTAACCAAATGGGAGCAGTATGTAGAGGGATGTATTATATTTCTAGATTCAACATTAAATTTTGTTCTAAAAGCTTTGCAAGTGGATTTTTATGGGACAGTTTGTATCTGTCTTCAGGTGCTGTCATTAAATGTTTTTAGTTCTTTTAGCATCTTCGAGACTCTCTCCCATGGATCAAAAAACGTTGTGACCATTTGTGCTGCCCTTTTTTGTATGTGTTCAGTGACCCCAGACAGTTCCATTTGGTCTTCATCCCACACACATGAGCAATATTGTAGGACTGATTGAACAACCATTTTGAATGGAGCCTCCTTTGTAGACTGATGGCATTTCCCTAGTATTCTAGCAATGAACCACAGTCCGCCATTTGTTTTACCTATGACTGAACCTATGTGGTCATTCTAGTTAACATTCCTCCAAACTGTTGTCCCATGCAATTTGCATGAATTGACAAAGGACAATTGTCGACAACTCCATTCAAGATAACGTGCTGCATCCTCTCTGCCAGAAAATCCTCAATCCAGTTACAAATTTTGCCTGATATCCCATATGACTGTAACTTTGACAATAAACATAGATGTGGTACTGAGCCAGATGCCTTTTGGAACTCAAGAAATACTGCATCTGCCTGACGATCTTGATGCATGGTTTTTGGTACACCATGTGAGAAAAGTGCGATTTGGGTGATCGATGCTTTCAGAATCCATGCTGGTTGGCATGAAGGAGGTAATAAATCTGTTCGAGATACCTCACTATATTTCAGCTCTGAATTTGTTCTAAGACTACAGAAAATGGATGTCAAGGACATTGAATGGTAGTTTTTTGACCCAATTCCGGTACTCTTCTTGTAGATGTGTCTAACCTGAGCTTTCTTCTAAATACTGGACAAGGTTTTTGTTCGATAGATGTACGGTCGACTGTATTTAAAAGGGGTGCTAACTCATGCACAAATTCAAAAGAGAATGTGACAGGGATGCCAATGGGCCCTGGAGCTTTGTTGTTTTAACAATTTCAGCTATTTCTCAATGCCACTGACAGTTAAATCTATTTCACACATCTTTTCAATGGTACTAGAATTAAATTGGGGCTATACTAATGGGTTTTCCTTTGTAAAGAAACATATGAAAATGGAGTTAAGTATTTCTGCTTTTGCTTTGCTACTCACAATTTCAGTCCCTGTCACATCGTTTGGTGCCACTAATTGCCATTACTTATGACCAGATTTTATATGGGTTTTTGAACAATCTTTTGACAGTAGTCTGCTATGGTAGTCATTGAAGTCTTTACGGATTCCTTTCTTGACAGATAAACACATTTCATTTAGCATCTCCTATCTACAACCCCGAGCATTGTTTTACTACTATTATGCAAAGTCTTTTTTTTTTTTTAGAAGTTCCTTTACAATGTTTGTGTACCACAGAGAGTCCTTGACATCATGTACTACGTTACTGAGCACACATCTCTCTAGAGTAGGAGGGCAACAGCGGTGCAGCCCCACTCTTCATTGTTGCCAGATTTGTTCGAGACGGCGAATCGATAACGGTGGCCATATATGTGGCAACGTCACAGAGATGTCGTGCAAGAAGATCAAATTTTGGGGGGAATATACGTCAATTTCGCTATCTCCACTAACCTAGGCCCTCACCCCCCCCCCCCCTCCACACCATTTGGAAATTGGCGGGAAAGGTACGCAGTTTGTGCCAGGCTGTTGGAAAGTATGGATGTAAGTTTTTATTTTCTATGGGTTGTTCCCATCATCTCCCTTGCCCCATCGGGAAATTGGTGGGAAAAGGACTCACTCTGTTTTGGGCTACTGGATAGAACAGACGTATGTCTTTGTTTTGCATGCATTGTCTATTTAAACAATTTGAGTTGTCATAGGTGGTAGATCCATCCAGTGTGTTTACCATGAGGTCCGTGTCCAATTGACCTAATTCACACACCGCCATCAGAGGGAGCTATCGTCCCTCCCCCTCTTGTGATGTAATCCAAGATGGCGATCTGAGAAAAATGGTGGGAAAAGGACTTGGAGGACAGACATTAATTATGTACTGTGTTCAATGGGCAAGATGTCTGTGCCAGAGAAGGAGGAGTATATTAGCATCTGAGGACTGTGTCGATAGCATTGATTTTTGGTGAAGACGAATATGCTTCATGAAATAATGAATATGGGGCTAAGTTATGCTTTACAACTCATACTGATAAATGCATGTGCTGTAACTGTAGATCATTCTATAAAAGCCCAGTCAGTCAATCTTCTGAAGCCAAAGAGGCAAGATATTCACCCCAGAGTTTCCACACCAGCGTTAATAGAGGCAACAAGCTGGTTACAGCACAGCCAGGGCATGGTATGGCATGGCATGGTCATGCGGTACTTCTAAGCACTTCCTGTTGCGTTGGAAATACCTGCGGCCTTCTTCCTTCCCATACCTTACACATGGATACTCTTTGCCTTTGAACACGAACTGCTTCATGAGTTATTACATCTGGTGGTGTGGAATATTGTCATATACATATTTTGAAGAGCACAGGAACTAAATGTACTACTGCACAAAGAAAGAGAGAGAGACAGCCTTGCAAATGCTGTGAGAATATTTAAACAACTACACGTTTTATTCCAAGGAACACCGCCACCGCCACACTTCAACACAGACTCTAAAAAGTTCGTGACTCACTTGTGAAACTGTCCCTGAAACACTATGCTCCCTTTTGTAGGAAATACACTTGTCTTTTAGCACGTGTTGCTTCAGGAGTTAATAAATCCAACAGAATACGTTGGTAAATACATATTCAAAAAGAGATCGCTGCACAGTAGTTTTCCTCAGTTTTGCACTGTATACCACCACACTTGAACATGGACTGTAAAAAAATATTGCGGCACACTAGTAAAATTTCTCAGTCTTCCTCCAGTACTCCGGAATATTTGCATGCATAAACAAAGTAGGTAAAGTGTTTAACGTCCCAATACATCTGCAATTTTGCAGATGTTGTTTGAAATACACTTGCACACAAAACACTGCATTGTCTTCCCAGTGTGGGGTGGTGGGTGGAATAATAGAATAAATGTTTTGTATTTATGCTGTTCATTGGTTCAAAATGGTTCAAACGGCTCTGAGCACTATGGGACTCAACTTCTGAGGTCATCAGTCTCTGGGGCGGCGGGTGGAATAATTATTAATGTTCCTATTATTTATTTAATGCTGTTGTTGGTCGTTCTCAACACTGGCTCTCTAACTACAATATTGGCAACCAGAAAGTGATTAGCAAAACGTGAAGCTTGTAATTAGAATTCCTAGTGCCCACTTCATCTGAGAAAGACATTTATACACTCCTGGAAATGGAAAAAAGAACACATTGACACCGGTGTGTCAGACCCACCATACTTGCTCCGGACACTGCGAGAGGGCTGTACAAGCAATGATCACACGCACGGCACAGCGGACACACCAGGAACCGCGGTGTTGGCCGTCGAATGGCGCTAGCTGCGCAGCATTTGTGCACCGCCGCCGTCAGTGTCAGCCAGTTTGCCGTGGCATACGGAGCTCCATCGCAGTCTTTAACACTGGTAGCATGCCGCAACAGCGTGGACGTGAACCGTATGTGCAGTTGACGGACTTTGAGCGAGGGCGTATAGTGGGCATGCGGGAGGCCAGGTGGACGTACCGCCGAATTGCTCAACATGTGGGGCGTGAGGTCTCCACAGTACATCGATGTTGTCGCCAGTGGTCGGCGGAAGGTGCACGTGCCCGTCGACCTGGGACCGGACCGCAGCGACGCACGGATGCATGCCAAGACCGTAGGATCCTACACAGTGCCGTAGGGGACCGCACCGCCACTTCCCAGCAAATTAGGGACACTGTTGCTCCTGGGGTATCGGCGAAGACCATTCGCAACCGTCTCCATGAAGCTGGGCTACGGTCCCGCACACCGTTAGGCCGTCTTCCGCTCACGCCCCAACATCGTGCAGCCTGCCTCCAGTGGTGTCGCGACAGGCGTGAATGGAGGGACGAATGGAGACGTGTCGTCTTCAGCGATGAGAGTCGCTTCTGCCTTGGTGCCAATGATGGTCGTATGCGTGTTTGGCGCCGTGCAGGTGAGCGCCACAATCAGGACTGCATACGACCGAGGCACACAGGGCCAACACCCGGCATCATGGAGTGGGGAGCGATCTCCTACACTGGCCGTACACCACTGGTGATCGTCGAGGGGACACTGAATAGTGCACGGTACATTCAAACCGTCATCGAACCCATCGTTCTACCATTCCTAGACCGGCAAGGGAACTTGCTGTTCCAACAGGACAGTGCACGTCCGCTTGTATCCCGTGCCACCCAACATGCTCTAGAAGGTGTAAGTCAACTACCCTGGCCAGCAAGATCTCCAGATCTGTCCCCCATTGAGCATGTTTGGGACTGGATGAAGCGTCGTCTCACGCGGTCTGCACGTCCAGCACGAACGCTGGTCCAACTGAGGCGCCAGGTGGAAATGGCATGGCAAGCCGTTCCACAGGACTACATCCAGCATCTCTACAATCGTCTCCATTGGAGAATAGCAGCCTGCATTGCTGCGAAAGGTGGATATACACTGTACTAGTGCCGACACTGTGCATGCTCTGTTGCCTGTGTCTATGTGCCTGTGGTTCTGTCAGTGTGATCATGTGATGTATCTGACCCCAGGAATGTGTCAATAAAGTTTCCCCTTCCTGGGACAATGAATTCACGGTGTTCTTATTTCAATTTCCAGGAGTGTAGCTACAGCTTATAGCTCTGAGGAATTAGGAGATTGTCTGGGATTAATAACCAAAAACCATTCTCTCTAAAATGTTCACTATATTCTGAAAGTCACAGACCAAAAAGAATCCACACAATCCAACTACCAGAGCAGTTCAGAGTCTAATGCGCTGATGCAACTATAACTGTTCAAATTAAATGTTTAAGTGATTGCTCGCCATAATTTGATGATAATGTTCATCAAACGCCACACTAAATAATGGTAGAATGTCTGTCCTGCAGTGGCACGTGAAAATACGACATACGCAAAATGAAGATAGATCATTAAAGTCATCCCAGAGTTAACACTTCCCTCGAAAACGATTTCATGGTTACGCGTATCCTGAGTAACTTATTACGGCATCTGAGGCTATTTATAGCAATGCTACCGACGCTACGCAACTCCCGGCACAGGTGGTGCGCTAATCAGCGTCTGGAGAGAACTGGGGCCTTCTTTCCCTCGCGCAACGTTCTTACATATAAAGCCGCGGTGTGGACGGCTAAGGGAACGCCTGATCAAATCTGATCTCCCGACTAGCCGCTGGGCTAGTAATGCACCACTTTAAGTTATCGAATAAATCATTGCTTCCTTTGCTGATGGCCGATGAAGCTCTCAATTTAAATGTGCAATCAGCACACAGGTAAGTAATCATAATAAAAGTCTGACGTGGCTAAGTCAAATATTTTGGGCGAGATAATTAATTTAATTACACTACACGCAGTATACGAGCTCTGAGCTTGCCCTTTGGAGATACGCTATCGCTATAGTTTTATAGTTATTCAGTTGAAACTTCTCACATCTTTGTGATTATAGCGGATCTCCCTTCTACTTAAATTTAAACATCCTAGCTTTATTTATTCGCCTACTTAATCTATCTTGCTTCCTTAATTTTTACGATAAAAACCAGAAAATCATGAATTTCAACTAAAATTTTAATTTGTGAGATCCAGAATACTGTTTCTACTAAATTATTATGCAAAAGGAATCTAAATATAACTTTTAAGTTTCTAGCTCTTTTCTGTTGCGCCAATGATTTTTACAGAAAAACGTCCAAATTTCGAAAATGGCTAAAGTTATTGAACTGATATTCAAGACATATTGATTTAGTATTACTCCTGACATGCTAGAAACGTTTCAGGTTATTTACTTGATTTTTAAAGTATTGCGCAACATTTATGACGTCAGAGCTAGTTACAGCGGACTGGCTTACACACAATGGAAAGACTGATGTGAATTTTATAAGGCGTGAGTAGGCTGCTTCCCTACATCACCCTCTACTTAATTTTTTTGAATGTAAATGAAAAAAATTAATTAAAAAAGGGAAGCAAGAGTACAGCTTAACTACCTATGAAAAATTAAAATTCAAATGTACACATATAGAAACATTAAAAGAAAACTTATTGCCTACTTCAATTATTTAAATTACTGGGATGTTAACTGCCTCTTAAGCAACATTATCACTCAAAATTTAAGCAAAAATCAATGAATCACTTTGGCATACATATTGCCTTAGACAAACAAACACATAAAAATATGTAAAATTATGAAAATCTTAAATTCATTATATTGTCTGTAAATATATTTTTTACATACATAAATTCAAAGAAAATAACATGGTAATTCAAGATATATAAACAGATAATTATATCTTAACAGTCTTTTCTAAACCTAAAAGGAAATTCCACAAATCATACAATTTCATTTTTCCACACGTGGTTGTAGCCAGTTTGGCTGGCGTTCTACACTTCCATTCACAAGGGCAGAGGGGGTAAGTTGCTATGGTGTGCGTCCTTCACGTCCACTCTAACTTACATGGGGAAAGGGGATGGGTCACTATGAGTGGTGTCCAAGTCACTCCACACTTTCACGCAACTACAAGGGTGCCACTATCTGTTTTGTCCTGTAGAACAAACAAAAAGAGTGCCTCAGACTCTGTTCATTTAAAATCTAAGGGTGGGTCACAATGAAATGGGGATATATATACATTTTATCTTTCAGTATGTTGCTGGGACAAAGTTAACAGAACTTTTTCAATTTTATTCTCGCGGTTACTTAACTGTCATAAAATCGGTAAACAAATGGCTCAAAATGCCATTAGTCATGTACTACAGAAAATTTGTGCTCAAGGCATACAATCATAAATCCTATTTAATCTCAGTTCATTATTTCTGGGCCGGAACACTGAACCAATGCTAGGTACATTCCTGACAAATCTGTATTTTATTTACTTAACTGACTCATCTTCGATTACCTTATTCTTAGAGATAGTATGAGTATATTTGATTAGTAGTTGTCTTCTCAGCTTCTTTATACATGTGAGTAACTTGTGGTAATAGCACAGTTCTGAGTGTTCAAAAACTACGTTTAATTGACTACTAAATCCACTTTTTGGTCTTCTGCTGCTGTGTGAGTTCCACATCTGCAATTATGTACTTACTTACTTTGCTAGTGTATGAACTTACGTAATACTCACTCCATTAAAATTTAAAGCATAGGATAGCACATTTATTTCATATCTATAGTGTATTGCAGTTGATCAGTTTGCTCACGTGGCAATACATTTCCACTTGATTGGATGCTGAAACCACAAGTAGTCTCTCTCGACCTACTACTAAAGTGCATTAAGTAATTATGGCCAAGCGTAATGCTAAATTCCTTAAACCTATAGGACACCATGAGGTGCTCTGTCTCATCTAACATAAGGGTACCTATGGTCGCATTCACGCCTCCAACTCATAACCTCAATACGTGTATGTGTGTCCTGTCACACACTAAACCAAATAACGGCCAGCTCCAACCTTATAAATATTTCAAGGACGTGTCCTTCACGTCTCAACCAAAAACACTGTTCAATTCTACACTCCTGGAAATTGAAATAAGAACACCGTGAATTCATTGTCCCAGGAAGCGGAAACTTTATTGACACATTCCTGGGGTCAGATACATCACATGATCACACTGACAGAACCACAGGCACATAGACACAGGCAACAGAGCATGCACAATGTCGGCACTAGTACAGTGTATATCCACCTTTCGCAGCAATGCAGGCTGCTATTCTCCCATGGAGACGATCGTAGAGATGCTGGATGTAGTCCTGTGGAACGGCTTGCCATGCCATTTCCACCTGGCGCCTCAGTTGGACCAGCGTTCGTGCTGGACGTGCAGACCGCGTGAGACGACGCTTCATCCAGTCCCAAACATGCTCAATGGGGGACAGATCCGGAGATCTTACTGGCCAGGGTAGTTGACTTACACCTTCTAGAGCACGTTGGGTGGCACGGGATACAAGCGGACGTGCATTGTCCTGTTGGAACAGCAAGTTCCCTTGCCGCTCTAGGAATGGTAGAACGATGGGTTCGATGACGGTTTGGATGTACCGTGCACTATTCAGTGTCCCCTCGACGATCACCAGTGGTGTACGGCCAGTGTAGGAGGTCGCTCCCCACTCCATAATGCCGGGTGTTGGCCCTGTGTGCCTCGGTCGTATGCAGTCCTGATTGTGGCGCTCACCTGCACGGCGCCAAACACGCATACGACCATCATTGGCACCAAGGCAGAAGCGACTCTCATCGCTGAAGACGACACGTCTCCATTCGTCCCTCCATTCACGCCTGTCGCGACACCACTGGAGGCAGGCTGCACGATGTTGGGGTGTGAGCGGAAGACAGCCTAACGGTGTGCGGGACCGTAGCCCAGCTTCATGGAGACGGTTGCGAATGGTCCTCGCCGATACCCCAGGAGCAACAGTGTCCCTAATTTGCTGGGAAGTGGCGGTGCGGTCCCCTACGGCACTGTGTAGGATCCTACGGTCTTGGCGTGCATCCGTGCGTCGCTGCGGTCCGGTCCCAGGTCGACGGGCACGTGCACCTTCCGCCGACCACTGGCGACAACATCGATGTACTGTGGAGACCTCACGCCCCACGTGTTGAGCAATTCGGCGGTACGTCCACCCGGCATCCCGCATGCCCACTATACGCCCTCGCTCAAAGTCCGTCAACTGCACATACAGTTCACGTCCACGCTGTCGCGGCATGCTACCAGTGTTAAAGACTGCGATGGAGCTCCGTATGCCACGGCAAACTGGCTGACACTGACGGCGGCGGTGCACAAATGCTGCGCAGCTAGTGCCATTCGACGGCCAACACCGCGGTTCCTGGTGTGTCCGCTGTGCCGTGCGTGTGATCATTGCTTGTACAGCCCTCTCACAGTGTCCGGAGCAAGTATGGTGGGTCTGACACACCGGTGTCAATGTGTTCTTTTTTCCATTTCCAGGAGTGTATTACACTGCCATTCCTTGCTACACAAGGTGAGTCCATTTTTACAACTTATCTGTCTATTTTTCATAACACTAAGCACTCTCTCTTACTATTTATTAGTTAGCTCTAATGCATACATTAGGTCTCATTTCCACTTCAGATGCAGCTTATAAACGAACTTGTATATCGTTTTTAAATATTATCGTGGGACCATTTCCAATAAAACAACAACTTTGTACTTATAATATTACCAGGGTTCTATACATACTTGTTACTCAAATACCTTTGTATCTTAATTACATCATACTTCTCTGTTGTTTATGTCACTGTTAGGTTTGTCACATTAGGTATTTTCTTCACTAATCGGTGGATAGAATGGTTACAGAACTCATAGCTTGATAGCCATGCCAGAAAATTTTAGTATTGCAAAGGAGTAGTCTAAAATTTGGTAGATAGGAAAGATGAAGATAGAGTGAGATCCGAAATGGGAAAGAAGATCTCACACAGCTGGGACTGCACAGCTGCCACACTGTGTAGAGGTTACAGAACAACCTCCTCCCTACAGAATTCATTAGCTTAATGCTGGCTTGATAGTCATACCGGAAGATTTTAGTATTTGAGAGTAAGAGCCGAAATTTTGCTGGATAGGAAAGAAGAAGAATGAGTGAGACCTGAAAAGGAAAGAAGATCTCACACAGCTGGGACTGCACAGCTGCCACACTGTGCAGAGGTTACAGAAGAACCTCTTCCATACAGAATTAATTAGCTTAATGCTGGCTTGATAACCATAACGGAAAATTTAATGTGTTGGAAAGAAGAGGTCGAAATTTTAGGTGCATAGAAAAGATGAAGAGAGAGTGAAATATGAAATGGGAAAGAAAACTCACACAGCTGGGACTGCACAGCTGCCACAATGTGTAGAGGTAACAGAACAACCTCCTCCCTACAGAATTCATTCACTACCTATGAACTTCTTTAGGTCGATCACGTTCCTGAGACCGAATAGCTTTTTACTCTTAGGGTACTCTAGCCTATATGCATTGGCATGTGATTTTCCTATGATCCTGAAAGGTCCTTGGTATACGAACATGAATTTCTTTGTTTCTGCATTTATTTTCTTTGATTGTTCCTTGTTTTTGACAAGGACTAACTGACTGGCTTCTTCTTCTTCTTCTCTGTGTTTAGCTTACTTTTACTAAGATTAACACCTTCGTCCCAATATCTCCTATTTCGTATAGGCAGCTCCCAAGTTTCATCATTAGTTACTACATGTTTATCAATAAAAGGTACCGTAATTACTCCGGTTATCGGCAAGACCAATTTTAACTGGCTTCTTTCAAAGTCAACAACACTATGATATTTCGACAAGAAATCTATGCCAATTAAAACCTCAATACTGAGATTGTTTACAATTAAGCATAGATGATCAATTAAATTATCATTAATATCAAAGGCCAGTAAAGCTTCTTGCTTCACTCTTTTTTACACCTTGCCAGTAGCACCAATTATTCTTAGTCCTGATACCCTCATTACTGTAAGCTTGTCTTTTCCAGGTAATGCATCAAAGAAGGACTAAGATATCGCACTCACCTCACTTCCACTGTCTAAGAGACAACGTACATTGATACCCAACATATTCACTATTATTATAGGATGGCTTATTCTAGGTTGTACAGGTGGTTCCTCAAACTCATCCAATAGTTCCTTTTGGATTTGTCTCCAGCTAAAGTGATCGACATCTGTCTTCATTACATTTAGGTCAAAGTGTGTAGGGGTTTCCTGAACTACATTTTCAGCTGCCTTTTCCAGTCGGTATATTAATTTCAAATCGAAACACTGCACGACTTCATTACATTTAGTTTGCTGAACATGACCCAAATTACTGTAGTCTGAGCGGTTCTTCGCCTCCAGACCGGGCATAACACTAGTTACAGCTAAACCACTTTCACTATTATCGTCTGGTTCCTTCTCCAGTGACAACTGGTCACAGCTACTGGGTTCATCAACCCCCAACAGGCTATCCTCTACATTCTCACTTACCTCCTGTCCTAAATCTATTAGTACAGTATCAACATCCTGCACAGGCACTGTAGATAAGAGCACATCATCCTCATCGTAAATATAAGCATGAATTTCTTCTGCTTCTTCATCTGACAATTCAGTATTTTGTAGCTCTTCCCTACCGTTACACTGCTGCGCCTTCTCTTTCTCTTCCCACTTAGAAAGCGTTTCTAACACGGTATCTATCAAATACTGTGAGTGGTTTAATATTTCTGCAGTATCATTGGATGCTACCGACCCATCATCCGAATCCTCAGTTTGAGTATTCTGATCTGTCATACTAATTACTGTAATTACTGGCTTAGGAAAAGCAACCGCCTGGTGAGCGCCAGTATCCTCATAGACGGGAACTAGTTTTCCAGCCTCTGCCTACTACTGTTACCTTTATTTGCATTATAGTTAACTGGCACAGCATTGCTTTCAACACTGTTGTTTACTTGCACATTTTTGTTAGGAACAAAATTACTATCATTTGGATGCCATTGTTGGTTCTGGTAATTATTTCTCCAATTCCTACCTTTCTTAGGATGGCGAACACCTACTGTTCTGATGTTTACATTGCCATTCTGCTCGTTCTTAAAATTACTACTAGTGTTATTAGCATTTCTGTTATTACGTGCTTGCTCCTCATTGGCAGCCACACACTCTACACGTTCCAAATATTCAATGAAACGATCCAGATTGTCTCTAGGGGCAGATATAATTCTAGTTTGCCAATACCATGGCAGTTTGGCTTCAAGACCTAGTATTATCATTTCAGGTTTTAGCTTTTCGGCCAAATGTGACAAACGTGAGATCCATGACCTGGCAAACTCTTTAATAGATTCCTTGCCTGCACTGAAGCGTTTTCCTCTCCAAAATTCTCTCAACACTTCATTTTGCTTATTGCTAGACCAATACTCATTAATGAAAGCTGTTTTAAATTCCGCTAATGTTTTACACTTCAACATAACATCAGCTGACCAACGCATGGCGTCACCCGCTAAATGGCTTCTAATAAATGAAATTTTCTCTCGTTCAGACCAAGTTGGTGGAATCATATCTTCAAAATCGTTCCAGAAATCTAGCAGGTGGATATTTTTATCTGGATCGAACCGCAAGACTGGCTGGCACACAATGGAAAGACTGATGTGAATTTTATAAGGCATGAGTAGGCTGCTTCCCTACACCAGGTGCATGTGGAACGGAAATACATTATGGCAAAATACACTCGAAAAAAATACATCGCTAAAATAAATGAGTACAAATACACTCTGTCGAAACTCTGAAGACGATCCTGCAAATATTGTTAAAAACACTATCACAGTAGTTTCCTACACAAGCACTGTCGTAACTGGGGGACTCGCAATGTGGCTGTGTTTCTGTGGGCAGCTGCATTTCACCACAGAGTGTTGTACAGACTGGAAGCTGGGGTTTTCTGTATGGATCCACGAGCGCGCAAAAACGATGGCCAACACCAACTTGTCTTGCATGCTCTGAACAGCATTCTTCTGTAGGTGGGTTACATGTCGCACTCCTATTGGCTGCTTGGGTAAAATGGTGGGTGGAAGGTTAGAGGTTATATAAACCCTTGTCGTTGTGCACTCGCTTTCATACTGCCTTTGCCATTTTACCCATGTGCTTGATTGTGTGCTTATCAGCATTCCTAGTTTTCCTTTGTTCGCTTGTCTGGTACTCGTTTACATTACAAGATGGAACATTCTGCCAGTGACAGCATCAGTGGCAGCAGGAAACGCCTTCGCCAGTACAATCTACCACATAAGTTAATTGTCCTAATCGTTCAGTGTTCCTATGTATGCTTTGTAATTTTAGTACGTATCATAGCACTTGCTTAGGTCGTCGTTGGTAGATGTAAACCTCCATACTATCGAGCTATTGAAAGGGTCGTTGCTGTAATTTTAGTGAGTGACGTATTTTTATTGTGTAGCTGGTATTACAGTCCTTTTTTTCTTGTCTTATAGTCTTCATCCCTGAGATGCTTGCTGATCCAGATCGACAGCTGCAGTAGTCTGAGAGACTACTGCAGCATTAGCCTCCAGCAATATTAACAGAGTCTGCACACATGAAATTAAGGGCATTTATTATTTTTATTTTTAACTTGTGGCTGTCAGAGAAAATATTATTTGTTCTAATGATGAGGGCCACAGAATGTATTTACATTTAAATTTCGTAACATGATGCATTCATTTGTGTGAGATATATTCTTTGCTTCTCTAGATGTTTCTATGGATGAGGAGTGAGACAGAGGGGTATGTGTCGAGGCCTAGACCCAGTCTTGTAAGTAGCAGAGTACGATTTTGAAATTCAGTGTGTTTTGTATATACGTAATTTCAGTGAATTAACGAATACGATTTTGTGTTGTAACGCCACTGACTAAAATAATCAACAAATTTTAAATTAAGGTTATTATCGAGAATGTTTAAAAATATCTGTAGTTAACTCAGTATATAAGAATCCTTATATCATCACCAGATAACTATCGACCAATATCACTTATACCCATAATATTAAAAATAATAGAATACTGTGTGCATAAACAGATGAGTCAATATTTTGAACATACTGATGTACTCACTTCCTCACAGTATGGTTTCAGATCTAGCCTTTCTATAGTCAAAGCAGTTGAGAGTATGGTAGCAAAAATATACAATTGTTTTGTAAAAAAAGGTATTATCTGTGCAACACTGTTGGACCTCAGGAAAGCTTTTATACAGTATCCCACAATATTCTCACAAAAAACTCTACTACTACAGTGTGAGAGAGAATGCTCTATACATAATGAAGTCATACTTGGACAATAGAAAACAGTTAGTTAAGGTAAATAATCAAATGTCAGAATGTCTCCCAGTTGTAAAGGGTGTACCTCAAGGATCTGTCCTTGGACCTTTGCTTTTCATTATTTATATAAATTATTTACCTGCAGTTGTATCATGTGATGCAGTACTATATGCTGATGACACAAAACACATCACATGTGATACCAATCTTGAAAATGTGCAACACAGCATGGCAGCGGCAATGGAAACGTGCACTACTTGGTTTGAGGCAAATGTACTGCAGAGGAATGATAGTAAAACTGAAGCTATTGTATTCCCAGTGATGATAACAAAACAGTAAAATTATTAGGATTTCATACAGATCAAAAGCTCAGCTGGGATACCCACACAGGGAAGATATGTGGCAAATTGGCACGTGCCATTTATCTGCTGTACAAGCTGAGGTGCAGTGTCAGTGAAGAACTTCTGTTGTATGCATATTTTGCATTCTTCCATTGGCACCTGAGTTATGGAATATTATTATGGGGCATTTCTGTAGGCTCAAAATTAGTGTTTAAATGGCAAAAGAAAGCCATAGCAGAATGTAGCCCATATGAATCATGTCAAGATTACTTTAAGAAACTAAATATAATGACAGTGCCTGGCCTTTAAATTTACAACTGCCTTGTCTTCGTTAAAGAGAATCTGAGTAAATTTGACTTAAGGAGAACAGCTCATGACCATAACGTAAGAAGTGCACATACAATTAATATGCCATATGCTAGGCTTGCAAAGACGCATAACAGCTACAAATATCGTGATCCTGTCTACTCCAACAAATTAACTGAAAATGCCCACACAGAGCCAGTAAATAAATTTAAAACTAGTCCTTCAAGGTGGATCAAAAGTAAAGTAATTTACTCTGCTCAAGAGTTCCTTGAGTATGTGACAAATGACCCACTTTCCTTATGAGAATGAACTATAAATTAACTGCAAATTATACATATGCCACACTGTGCAACTATTTTATTACTGTATCATGTACTTATGGTTAATTATTTGTTTGATTATTTATTTGTCATTCACTGAACTATGTAGTTCATTTATCTTGTAATTGATCTATTAGGAAACTTCTTGTTGTTATTGACATTTGCACAAATATGTATTGTATCCATCCTGGATTATTATATTGTATTTAATAACATTTGACATGTCGAAGTTTATATTATTATTATGTAACCACTGACGACACCAATTGCATGTAAATATGCTCAATGGTGAAATAAAAAAAATTGTATTTGTATTTGTTTATATCTCAGTGAGTTAACGAAAATGATTTTTAGTACGAACAAGAAATAATTACTTTCAATTATGTTGTTATAGGTAGTGTCAGTTAGCATGATAAACACCCCCAAGACGAGGGCGAAACATGGAAGTGGGTACATGAGATTGTGGCTGCTACAGAGGAAGCTGAAAGGGAGCACCATCTTGCCTATTCGAGAGAGGATGATGAGATTCTGGGTTGGGTGCGACAGCTACTGAAAAAGCCGACTGAACTGCTCAATCCTCAGACCTAGAGTGGAAAAGGTGATTATAATGCAGGCATTGTCGTTACAGCATATAATGATTATTATTCTGAAATGTTGTTGTTATTTCTTTACAGCATACATATTTTTAAAAATCTTGAGCATTGTGCTTAATTTTTTTTCGTTATATTTTACAGAGACAACACAGTCGCCACCAGCATCACAACAGCTGGCTGTGGCTTGAGTGCCTATAGTGGTGGTGGTGGGGGGGGGCAGGATTGAAAAATGCACCTTAGCGGCATGCAGTGCCGTGTAAATTGGCACTGGCGGCTGCACTAGAGGCAGCAGCATCAGCTGCGGTCACTGCAGTGCCTGCCAGTGCACCTTCGCGTACTCCCTGGCGTCCAGGGGTGGTTCAGTCGGAAGAAGAAGGACAACACCAACGATCTCGTACCCTCGAGGCTGGCGATGGTGAAGATCCCAGCATGCAGCAGCAGCAGCATCGTTGTACACCATCGCCGTAAGCAGGATATTCACGCTGGACCTTGCTGCCGCCACCTCATCCAACTCTGGCTTTGACTGATCGCCGTCGCCAGCAATGGAAGGTATATGTGCCTTGGCTCTCATCCGTCGTCGACAGGATGGACATCATCTTCATCTTGCAGTATTAATAATAGAGAAAATCCTGTGGCCAGCAGCAGTTCTCTCTCCTGTCCTTTTAGTGAAGGACATCAGGTCAGTGACACCATACTGTAGTTAAAAAACTCAGTGATTGCAGATGCCTTTGAGGAGCAAATCTCGTTCACAAGGATCGAGAAACTGGCAGGAGGGTACCATGATCTGGTTGGTATTCTAAGGGCGTGCCTGCCTATCAAGGAAAAGGAGCTCCTCAAAGTAGTTAATAATCCGTGCTATCCCGCCATTAAGTGCAGTGTGGTGCTCTGCGTCGAACTGTCACACTCACCTCAAAGTCGATTCTGATGTTCAAGAGACAAGTCTTCATTATCTTTGGGGGGGGGGGGGGGTTAACGTGATAATGCGGAGCACGTCAGTCGCCAAGAGGTTTCATAAATCCACCTAGAATGCTATATTGGCCCTGTTTTCCGAGATGAAAGTGGAGGGTCAGCTACAGCACTCAGCCGAATACTACACCTCGACATAGATACACATGTCCATAATTCGGTAAATGGAGGGTCTAGCTGTATCAAGCTACCTAAAGATATAGCTAATAAGCAGGCATGTATTAATGTCGAAAATGGAAAGGATCAGGCTCGTTTTACATGGTCAACCTTGGCTTGCGAGAGAAATTACAAATTCAGAGATAATCCTGAGCGTCCTGGTACATACCATGTAGGTGATAATATTCGTGGGCATTATAACTTTGATGGTATCGAGTTTCCCATCAAGATCCAGGACATACCGGAATATCGATTCCTGTTTATGGCCTGGAGAAGAAAAGAAAGTCAGATGAGCATGGCAAGCGTACTGTCGGCGAACCTTTCCATTTCTCAAAATTTGCTGGTGAGATTGAGTTGCATGTAAACATGCTCTCTTCCCTGAATGTGATAATTAACACTATGTTTGGATCTAAGACATGTCCCCAATTTATTCTCTCAGACATAAAAACTATATTTGCTTAGGTGCCTGAATTATTTCTCCTCAGACAAGTGTTAGAGGCACATCTAGTAAGTTGCGCTTCGAAGGACACAGCATGTGTTATTATGCCTAATGAGGAAAACAAATTCATAAAGTTGAAAAATGCTCACGACCAGGAGCGATGCTCGTTTGTAGAGTATGCCGACTTTGAACGCCTCCTCGTTTCTGTGACCCGCTGTGAAGGTGACCCCACGACCTCACAAATCACCTTTACAGAAAAGCACGTACCATATACGGCAGCGTACCAAATTGTATCGTCCTACGATTCCAGTCTTATCCACTACAAATCTTATGTTGGGGATACTCCTGAGATTTGGCTAGTCACTGAACTCGAAAAAATTTCATAGGAGATTGATAAGCTTTACAGTGACAACGCTCCCATGAACAAATCGAAGGAGAATGAAGATTTGTGTAATAACGCGGTTGACTGTCATATTTGTGGGCTGCCGTTATATAGAAAAGCGGAAACTCCTCGTAGCGACCACTGTCATCATACGGGGAAATTCCGTGGCGCAGCTCAAATAAGTGCAATTTGAAGTACCAGCTACCAAGTCACATAACCGTTTTCTTCCATAATTTATGCGGGTATTGCGCTTACTTTCTAGTTGAGCACTTGGTTGTCTTTGGTTGAGAAAAAAATCAGGTCAGTGGTCCCGTCTGAGAGCATCGAGAAATACATTTCATTCTCCAAACGATTGACGCCAAGAATTACTCTCCGCTTCCTTTATACGTTACGTTTTATGTAGGCACCACTACAGAAACTCGTTCAAACTCTACCTCGGGAAGATAGCATATCTATCGAGCTGCATTTCCCGACGAGGAAAATTTTCAGCTTGTGACTAGGAAAGAGTTTTTTCCATACGAGTATGTGGATAGTATGGCGAATTTCAATGAAAACAGGATCTACATCTACATCTACGTGATTACTCTGCTATTTACAATAAAGTGCCTGGCAGAGGGTTCAATAAACCACCTTCAAGATGTCTCTCTACAGTCCCACTCTCGAACGGCACGGGGGAAAAACGAGCACTTAAATTTTTCTGTGCGAGCCCTGATTCCTCTTCTTTTATCGTGATGATCATTTCTCCCTATGTAGGTGGGTGGCAACGGAATGTTTTCGCAATCGGTGGAGAAAACTGGTGATTGAAATTTGATGAGAAGATCCAGTCGCAACGAAAAATGCCTTTGTTTTAATGATTGCCACTCCAATTCACGTATCATGTTTGTGACACTATCTCCCCTATTTCGCGATAATACAAAACGAACTGCCCTTCTTTGTACTTTTTTGATGTCATACGTCAGTCCCACCTGATGCGGATCCCACACTGCACAGCAATATCTCCAGAATAGGGCGGACAAGCGTGGTGTAAGCAGTCTCTTTAGTAGACCCGTTATAATCGTCGCCTAGTCGTAGATATTGCTATAATCGCACTATTTCACTTCCATTTACGGAGCTTGTTAGCACTTGATGTTAGGTTGGCGCCATTAAAATGCATTGTGGTAATCGCTGCTGCCTGCTGGATCGCTGCTGTGTCTCGATGTTAATACTGGTTCTAAATCTGGTTTTCTAGGGGTAAAAAGATGAGGTCCCGTGTTTTTCGTGTGCTTTTGATGATAAATAATGAGCGAAACCAACAAATATTCAAACTTCTTAATTTCACTGTCCACCAAAGACAATGATACAACCAAAAGTAGCACTTCTTTTACATGTTTTTTGCAATGTTTATCCATCTCGAACAGTAACACCATGGAGGTAAAAATAAGAGTTGTCATGACATCACAAACTTGAAGCCTACCCAAGTGAAAATCCACCATGTTAGCTACCCCAAAACATTCGTTTCCGGTGGTTGATTCCGTGTAGGTGTGAAGTGTTTTGATAAAAAAAATGCCGGCTTGCGCCGCTTACGGATGTACTAATCATTCTGATTATAGTCTAAAGTTTAAACAAATCATATTTCATTCGTAAGTGGACTTATTTAAGCGCTATTTTCATATATATACCTGAAATTCTGATGCACTATAAAGATTTACACTATGGTTTTTATTTCTGTGATTTGACGTTAGATTTCCTATTAATCCAACGCGAAGAGCTCTCTGGAGGTGAGCAATACACTTGGTTTTCATTGTTTGGTTATTCCAAAGTAACTGAAAAGTCCTGGCTAGAAATATCCTGGAAATGGGGACTAATGTTTTAAAATGCAATATAAAAGTAATATAACTAAATGTAGTTAATTAAATTTTCAGTAAAATGCTTGGAACACAGGTTACAATGGTTAAATTATAAGTACTTAAAGGGTTTCATATTTGTTAAGGCAAAGTTCTCTATCAACGCCAAGGTTTTTCGATCATTACATTAATCACTGTGTTGTTGTGTTACCCTGTAAATTGCTCTTATTTGCCACACTGAATGTCACTTGGTAGGTACAATTTAAAAACAAAGCAGATGTGTAAACTACAGTTGGCCAGACAATCTTAAATTCAGTTCTTTTCCTTCGTAATTTAATGAATCCTTCACTTTCTTGACATGATAGCTGGCTTTTTTATATCATCCCTGAATACATCTATGGGACGCCAAAGGAAATAAGGTAAGTTTCTTGCAAATTTGCATTTGTCTTGAAAATAAATGAATATAAATCGGTGCCTCTAAACTATCAATTATTGCTTTTGGAATTCTGGCTTTATCAATTACCGACACAAATACAATGAAAGTGAATAGAAATGGATTACAAAAGCACGCTTTTCATAGCACATACTTCTCTTCTAGATTATTCAAAGTGTATAAACAAAAAGGAATTACAGTGCTGAGGCCAGAAGCGTCATATTTTCGTGTCGTATTACTATATCGAATACGCATTTTCAGAAAAACGTTTAAGTTGCGTTCCTTATGCTGTGTTGTTCACTAAAACAGTGTAACATTTACTATATAAAACAAATACTGCGTGCACACGACAGAAATAACGAACAAGAAGCAATTGTAAACACTCGTCTGCTAATGTTTTGGGGGATCCAAGATGGCGGCAGGCCCCACCCACTGGCTTCAAAACAACGTACAGCGTAAGTCTGTAGCGCAACCTCCCCTTATTCTACCTCCATGAATAACACACATACACTTTACCAAAGTGACATTCAGACTCCGCTCCCGACCCTTTTTGCGGCTTGTATTTGTAACCTTGTCAAAGAACTACTGAAAAGAGATATTGATTATAAGTCACATGTACATCTGTCATCATACTTTGTGTAGAAAAGTTATTAATTTATATCGAGTGACATAATTTAACGGGTTATTAAAATGACGGACAGATTTGTTGACTAGACAGAATAATTCTTTATTACAAAAAGGCCGTATTTTAGAAGTTTGTCAATTGACTTCTCTAATTTGCATAAATAAGTAAATAACATGAATTATTAAGAATTACATTGGTTTGCGTCTAAAATAGGAGTGTTTACGTGAATACTGAGTGAAAACGGTCCTAGTGAACAAATAGGTTTCACTGGGTGAGTTTTATTTAAGGAGATCCAAAATACGTAAGTTGGCCACTATTTTTCGTACTTCATATTAATTATTTAAGATGAACTTAGTGTTTTTACATGATGACATTTGCTGTTTCAGTGATCAAGTGATATTAACTTTTGTGTGGGTCAGTTATTCAGTATAATTTAATGGGTCGACTGTTTATGGAGACATGTTATGCAATCATTGTTAACATACACAATAACTTTTCTATAATCATAAATACTCATTGAACTGGTTAAATTTTGAGGGTATCTCATACTTCGGTAAAGTAAAGCCTTTAATACATTCAGTTTCACCGTGCACCTCCTCTGCCTATGAATTGCAGTCTTTGGTTTGCTTTACCCACAATATTATCTATGTGATCGTTCCAGTTTAAGTTATTTGTAATTGTAATCCCTAAATATTTAGCTCCCCCCCCCCCATGAACCATGGACCTTGCCGTTGGTGGGGAGGCTTGCATGCCTCAGCGATACAGATGGCCATACCGTAGGTGCAACCACAATGGAGGGGTATCTCTTGAGAGGCCAGACAAACGTGTGGTTCCTGAAGAGTGGCAGCAGCCTTTTCAGTAGTTGCAGGGGCAACAGTCTGGATGATTGACTGATCTGGCCTTGTAACACTAACCAAAACAGCCTTGCTGTGCTGGTACTGCAAACGGCTGAAAGCAAGGGGAAACTACAGCCGTAATTTTTCCTGAGGGCATGCGGCTTTACTGTATGGTTAAATGATGGCATCCTCTTGGGTAAAATATTCTGGAGGTTAATAGTCCCCCATTTGGATCTCCAGGCGGGGACTACTCAAGAGGACGTTGTTATCAGGAGAAAGAAAACTGGCATTCTATGGATCGGAGCGTGGAATGTCAGACCCCTTAATCGTGCAGGTAGGTTAGACAATTTAAAAAGGGAAAGTTAGATATAGTCGGTAATAGTGAAGTTTGGTGGCAGGACGAACAAGACTTTTGGTCAGGCGAATACAGGGTTATAAATACAAAATCAGATAGGGGTAATGCAGGAGTAGGTTTAATAATGAATAAAAAAAATTGGAGTGCAGGTAAGCTACTACAAACAGCATAGTGAAGGCATTATTGTGGCCAAGATAGACACGAAGCCCATGCCTATTACAGTAGTACAAGTTTATATGCCAACTAGCTCTGCAGATGACGAAGAAATTGAAGAAATGTATGATGAGATAAAAGAAGTTATTCAGGTAGTGAGAGTAGGAAAAGGGAGAGAAGGAAACATAGTAGGTGAATATGGATTGGGGGAAAGAAATGAAAGAGGAAGCCGTCTGGTAGAATTTTGCACAGAGTATAACTTAATCATAGCTAACACTTGGTTCAAGAATCATAAAAGAAGGTTGTACACAGGGAAGAATCCTGGATATACTAGAAGGTATCAGATAGATTATATAATGGTAAGACAGAGATTTAGGAACCAGGCATTAAATTGTAAGACATTCCAGGGGCAGATGTGGACACTGACCACAATCTATTGGTTATGAGCTGTAGATTAAAACTGAAGAAACTGCAAAAAGGTGGGAATTTAAGGAGATGGGATCTGGACAAACTGATTAAACCAGAGGATGTACAGAGTCTCAGGGAGAGCATAAGGGAACAATTGTCACAAATGGGGGAAAGAAATACGGTAGAAGTAGCTCTGAGGGATGAAGTAGTGAAGGCAGCAGAGGATCAAGTAGGTAAAAAGACGAGGGCTAGTAGAAATCCTTGGGTATCAGACGAAATATTGAATTTAATTGATGAAAGGAGAAAATATAAAAATGCAGTAAATGAAGCAGGCAAAAAGGAATACAAACGTCTCAAAAATGATATCGACAGGAAGTGCAAAATGGCTAAGAAGGCATGGCTAGAGGACAAATGTAAGGATGTAGAGGCTTATCTCACCAGGGGTAAGATAGATACAGCCTACAGGAAAATTAAGGAGACCTTTGGAGAAAAGAGAGCCACTTCTATGAATATCAAGAGCTCAGATGGAAACCCAGTTCTAAGCAAAGAGGGGAAAGCAGAAAGGTGGAAGGAGTATATAGGGGTTCTATACAAGGGTGATGTACTTGAGGACAATATTATGGAAATGGAAGAGGATGTAGATGAAGATGAAATGGGAGATACGATACTGCGTGAAGAGTTTGACAGAGCACTGAAAGACCTGAGTCGAAACAAGGCCCTGGGAGTAGGCAACATTCCATTAGAACTACTGAAGGCCTTGGGAGAGCCAGTCCTCACAAAACTCTACCATCTGGTGAGCAAGATGTATGAGACAGGCGAAATACCCTCAGACTTCAAGAAGAATATAATAATTCCAATCCCAAAGAGAGCAGGTGTTGACAGATGTGAAAATCAACGAACAAACAGTTTAATAAGCCACAGCTGCAAAATACTAACGCGAATTCTTTACAGACGAATGGAAAAACTAGTAGAAGCTAACCTCGGGGAAGATCAGTTTGGATTCCTTAGAAATATTGGAACACGTGAGGCAATACTATGATGACGATGAGCGTTTGGCGTCATTGGCCGGGAGGCCCCTCGCGGGGCAGGTCCGGCCGCCTTGGCGCAGGTCTTATTACATTCGGCGCCACATTGGGCGACCTGCACGCCGGATGGGGATGAAATGGTGATGAACACAACACAACACCCAGTCCCTGAGCGGAGAAAATCTCCGACCCAGCCGGGAATCGAACCCGGGCCCGGAGGACGGCAATCCGTCACGCTGACCACTCAGCTACTGGGGCGGACGAGGCAATACTGACCTTACGACTTATCTTAGAAGAAAGATTAAGGAAAGGCAAACCTACGTTTCTAGCATTTGTAGACTTAGAGAAAGCTTTTGACAATGTTGACTGGAATACTCTCTTTCAAATTTTAAAGGTGGCAGGGGTAAAATACAGGGAGCGAAAGGCTATATACAATTTGTACAGAAACCAGATGGCAGTTATAAGAGTCGAGGGACATGAAAGGGAAGCAGCGGTTGGGAAGGGAGTGAGACAGGGTTGTAGCCTCTCCCCGATGTTATTCAATCTGTATATTGAACAAGCAGTAAAGGAAACAAAAGAAAAATTCGGAGTAGGTATTAAAATCCATGGAGAAGAAATAAAAACTTTGAGGTTCGCCGATGACATTGTAATTCTGTCAGAGACAGCAAAGGACTTGGAAGAGCAGTTGAAAGGAATGGACAGTGTCTTGAAAGGAGGATATAAGATGAACATCAACAAAAGCAAAACGAGGATAATGGAATGTAGTCGAATTAAGTTGGGTGATGCTGACGGAATTAGATTAGGAAACGAGACACTTAAAGTAGTAAAGGAGTTTTGCTATTTGGGGAGCAAAATAACTGATGATGGTCGAAGTAGAGAGGATATAAAATGTAGACTGGCAATGGCAAGAAAAGTGCTTCTGAAGAGGAGAAATTTGTTAACATCGAGTATAGATTTAAGTGTCAGGAAGTCGTTTCTGAAAGTATGTGTATGGAGTGTAGCCATGTATGGAAGTGAAACATGGACGATAAATAGTTTGAACAAGAAGAGAATAGAAGCTTTCGAAATGTGGTTCTACAGAAGAATGCTGAAGTTTAGATGGGTAGATCACATAACTAATGAGGAGGTATTGAATAGAATTGGGGAGAAGAGGAGTTTGTGGCACAGCTTGACAAGAAGGAGGGACCGGTTAGTAGGACATGTTCTGAGGCATCAAGGGATCACAAATTTAGCATTGGAAGGCAGCGTGGAGGGTAAAAATCGTAGAGGGAGATCAAGAGATGAATACACTAAGCAGATTCAGAAGGACGTAGGTTGCAGTAAGTACTGCGAGATGAAGAAGCTTGCATAGGATAGAGTAGCATGGAGAGCTGCATCAAACCAGTCCCAGGACTGAAGACCACAACAACAAAAAATATTAAGCTGAATTTACAGCCTTCAGATTTGTGTGACTTATTGCGTAATCGAAATGTAGCTGATTTCTTTTAGTACTCATGTGAATAACTTCACACTTTTCTTTATTCAGAGTCAACTGCCACTTTTCGTGCCATACAGATATCTTTCCTAAATCATTTTGCAAGTCGTTTTCATGCTCTGATGACTTTACAAGACGGTAAAAGACAGCATCATCTGCAAAAAATCTGAGACGGCTATTCAGATTGTCTCCTATGTCGTTAACATAGATCAGGAACAATATAGGGCCTATAATACTTCCTTTGGGAATGCCGGATATTATTTCTGTTTTACTCGATGACTTTCCGTCTATTACTACTAACTGTGACCTTTCTGACAGGAAATCACGAATCGCAGAACTGAGGCAATATTCCGTAGGCACGCAGTTTGGTTAGAAGACGCTTGTGAGGAATGGTGTCGAATGCCTTCTGGATATCTAAAAATATGGAATCAATTTGACATCTCCTGTCGATAGCACTCACTACTTCATGAATATAAAGAGCAAGTTGTGTTTCACAAGAACGGTATTTTCTGAATCTGTGCTGACTGCGTGTCAATAAATCGTTATCTTCGAGATAATTCATAATGTTCGAATATAGTATATGTTCCAAAACCCTACTGCAAATCGACGTTAGTGATATAGGCCTGTAATTCAGCGGATTACTCCTACTTCCCTTTTTGGGTATTGGTGTGACTTGAGCAATTTTCCAGTCCTTAGGTACGGATCTTTCTGTGAGCGAGTGGTTGTATATAATTGCTAAATATGGAGCTATTTTATCAGCATATTCTGAGAGGAACCTGCACCGGAGACCTTGCCTTTATTAAGTGATTTAAGCTGCTTTGTTACACCGAGGATATCTACTTTTACGTTTCTCATCTTGGCAGTTGTTCTTGATAGGAATTCAGCAATATTTACTTCGTCTTCTTTGGTGAAGGAGTTTCGGAAAACCGTGTTTCATAACTCCGCTTTAGTTGCACTGTCTTCAGTGACTTCACCATTGTTATCGCGCAGTGAAGGCATTGACTGCGTCTTGCCACTGGTGTGCTTCATGTATAACCAGAATCTCTCTGGGTTTTCTGCCAGATTTCGAGACAGATTTTCGTAGTGGAAATTATTAAAAGCATCTCGCATTGAAGTACGCGCTATATTTCTAACTTCTGTAAAACTTTGCCAGTCTTGGGGATTTTGTGTTCTTTTAAATTTTGCATGCTTTTTTCTTTGCTTCTGCAACAACGATCTGACCCGTTTTGTGTACCATGGGTGATCAGTACCATATATCTCTCAATTTCTGTCGATACTATCTCTCTGAAAACATTCCACAACTTTTGTACACTTACATGATCAGATCAGAAGGAGTGAAGACTGTCTCTTAAGAAGGCGTTATGAGCATTTTTATCAGCTTTTTTAAATAGATATACTTTGCGTCTTTTTTTGATGGTTGTAGGTGTTTCGGTATTCAGCCTAGCAGCAGCTGCCTTAGGGTTGCTAATCCCTGTATTCGTCACAATACTCACTATTATTCCAGGATTATTTGTTGCTAAAAGGTCAAGTATGCTTTCGCAACCATTTACGCTTCGAGTGGGCTCATGAACTAAGTGTTCAAAATAATTTTCTGAGAAAGCATTCAGTACTGATGAAAAATATTATTTAAAGGCAAGAAAACATTTTATTAGCTTTGTAATTACACCCTGGATACGAAAAAGAAAAAAACCATTTACTGAAAGAAAAAAAAACACAGAAGTTACACACAAGCCAAGAATAAAGATATTGACAGCAGAGTCATGGAGCAGCACATAAATATAGATGTCAAGGAACTTTTTTCTTTTCTTTTAACACTTCCTCCAAAAGAAAAAAATCATGAAATTATTGCTTTGTCTCTTGCATGCCAATTTCTGAACATAGAAAATTAAATCGAACTCGTTCAAGGGGTTTCGTCAAAATATCTGCCAACTGGTTGTGTCCATCAATGTGTTCCAAGAAAATCTCACCGTTCAGATATCTTTCATGAACATAGAAATGTCGGACCTCTATATGTTTAGAACGTCGATGATATTCTGGATTTTTTTGCCAACTTCAATGCACTAGCATTGTCAATGTAAAGAACTGGAGGCTGCCCCGACATTTCCACTAATTCTGATAGCACACGACGTAACCAAACTAACTCTTTCGCTCCTTCACTAGCTGCAATTATTTCCGCCTCGGTTGTGGATGTGGCCACTACTTTCTGCAACTGACTTGTCCATGACACTGCACCACCTGAGTATTTTTCAAGAATTCCAGTTGTTAATTGCCTTATCTGGTTATCACCTGCGAAATCTGCATAACTCTTCTTCGGTTTTGCAATACTTCGGCATTCTTCGGACGGTCAACCAGCACCCAGGTATTGTTTTCCTTTAGTGATTGAGGTTCTTCACTGAATGCTTGCATCCATTCTGCCTTTTCGTTTGACTGCAATATTTCTGAAAAACAGTTTGGATCTTTATGTTCAAGTGCATCAACTTTTGTTGCCATACAAAATTCACCACTTTCCATCCAGGTTGGTTTTCTTTGTTGTCTTTTATTCTTCTGTTTCTCTTCATTAGAAGATTCAGCAGCTTCTGCTTTTAGAAATTCTGTTAATTCTTTGTTTTCAGCAGATTCACTCGACTCTTGACTTTCTCTAGAATCGGAGAGTGCCAATTTTTTCTTGAGTTTGGCTTCCTCCAGAAGTGTACAGCCTAGGAGATTTACATTGGTCATCTGTATATGAATTCGGATCATTAAATCCTTCCTGAGGGACTTCAAATTCAACATGATCACTATCTTCAACATGATCGCTATGTAAATCACAAACAATTTCTGGCTTAAATTTAACATCGTGACTCTACACCACTTTTCTTTTAGATGGAATCCAAACTCTAAACCCATCTTTATCATTAACATATCCAACAAGTCGTCCAAAAACTGCCTTATCATCAAACTTAGAATGGAATTGTTTGTTAATGTGAACATAGCAGCCTGTGCCAAAAATTCTAAGATGATCATGTCGTCCTACTGGTCGATTAAACCATAGTTCATAAGGGGTTTTATTTTCAACTGAAGATTTTCCAGTACGATTTATTAGGTAGACTGCTGTATTACATGCCTCTGCCCACAACCATTTAGGTAATTTACTCGGATTTAGCATTGACCGGGCAGCTTCAACAATGGTCCTATTTTCCCGTTCAGCCACACCATTTTGTTCAGGAGCGTAAGGAGGAGGAATCAGTAGCTCTATTCCCCATCTGCAAGCAGTCCACTGACATTCTTATTGTTAAATTCTTTGCCACCATCACATCTAAATTGTTTGACAACATGTCCATTAGTTCGTGCTTCATTTAAAAACTGCTTAAGCACAGTACACACTTCACTTTTGTGTCTTAAAAAGAAAATTCGGCGAAATTTACTAAAATCGTCTTTGAAACATACATAATAATGCTAGCCTCCAAAAGATTTCGTGCTCATTGGTCCATTGACATCCGCGTGGATTAATTCACCAGTACTGGTAGCGCGTATTGTTCGTGTTTTGAATGGCAGCCTATGCATCTTTCCAACCTCACAGCCGCCACAAAATTCACTCTTGGCATCTTCCACATTAATGTTCATTCCTTTTAAAATATTCTTCACATGTTGTTTATTTTGATGACCAAAACTTTCATGGTACACTTGCAATGTTTCGGATGAAGTCATCAAGTTCACACGATTCATTTTTGCATTTCTAACAACACGCATGTTCAACACATAAAGTCCATTTTTCACATAACCTGTCATAACAATATTGCCACTGACTTGTTTTCGAACACAGACATTATTATAACTAAAATTAGTACTGTAGCCTCTGCAGGCAATGGCTCTCACAGAGTACAGATTAGCACTTGCATCAGGGACGTACAAAACATTGTCCATTCTAGTATTGTACCATTTATTGTTTCGTCGAATTTGGATGTAAACTGTTCCTTGACCGTATGCACACATTTTGACATCTTGTTTTCCCAATGAAATGACTTGAGGAACATCAAATTCACTATACGAAACAAAATACTGTTTGTTGGGAGTGATATGATTTGTAGCGCCACTGTCGCAATACCATTTATTTGGGTCACTGTGATTACTGGTACACACACCCATAGCGTTTGAAGTAAATGCGGTGTGTTCACTTTCTCGCTTCTTCTCTTTTCTTTTATTACTGTCACGAGTGTTCTGTGGACACTGCTGCCCAGTTACCTAATTGTTTGCATATATTACACAGAAACTTCTGTTTTAATTGTGACTTCGTCATCTTTACTTGCTGATTACTTGTTTGCCGTTTTCTTGTTTTAGAAACGACAAAAGCTGCACTTCCATTAATGTCTTGTTCACGCAGTTCAATAGTACAGAGTTTTTCAATCAATAAATTCAAGCTTTGCTTTTCTGTCGGTATCGTATCCCAGAGATCCTTAAAATTGTCGTAGTCTTTTCCCAGTGTAGACAAAATTCGACCATTTAAGATTCTTTCAGATAGCGTACTTTCTTCGCGTTTTGCTAATTCATCGTTTAGGTCCACAAATAACTTTTGCAGTTTGGCCACATGTGCACTAATATCTTCCGTTTCATCACGTTTAATACGGAAAAATGTTTCAATCAACATATTCAAACGCTGAGTACTGCTGCGTTCAAATCGGGCGCGTAATTTGTCCCAGATTTCTTTAGCATTCTTGCACATTAAGAAGAGTTCTGCAACAGGTTTACTTAGCGCACTTGCTATAAGACTTGCTGCCTTTGCGTCGTCCTTGTGCCATTCCACATACGCTTCTTTTTGTGCACTTGTCGCATCTTGCGGCAACTCTACACGTTCACGTGTACCGTTAATAGTATCTTCTAGTCCATATGAACGCAGCACCATAGAAATATGCCATTTCCATTTGGCCCAGTCGTCAGGTCCTTCAAGCTTATCAATGCTGACCTTATAATCGCCGCTAGCAGTCATGTTTCTTTACAGACATAGGCTCATTTCAAATATTATTTTAATTAAACTATGGTGTTTGCCTTTACACGTGTACTGGGCCCATAACCTGACGAAAAATATTATTTAAAGGCAAGAAAACATTTTATTAGCTTTGTAATTACACCCTGGATACGAAAAAGAAGAAAGCCATTTACTGAAAGAAAAAAACACAGAAGTTACACACAAGCCAAGAATAAAGATACTGACAGCAGAGTCATGGAGCAGCACATATATATAGACGTCAAGGAATTTTTTCTTTTCTTTTAACAAGTACAATTTCGGATGACGTTTTATGCCTGCCGCCGACTTTAAATGTATAATTTTTCCAAGATATCGAGGGTAGATTGAAGTTACCACCGACTATAATTGTATGAGTGGGGTACTTATTTGAAATGAGACTCAAGTTTTCTTTGAACTGTTCAGCAACTATATCTTCTGAGTCGGGGGGAGGGGGGGTCGATAAAACGATCCAATTAATAGTTTAGTCCGATTATCAGGTATAACCTCTACCCATACTATTTCACACGAACTTCAATTTCGCTACTAGGCAAACTACCTCTGACAGCAGTAAATACTCCACCACCACCTGTATTTAATCTATCCTTTCTGAACACTGTTAGATTGAAAAAAATTCGGCTGAACTTATTTCTGGCTTTAGCCAGCTCTCTGTACCTACAACTATTTGAGCTTCAGTGCTTTCTATTAGGGCTTGGAGCTCTGGTTCTTTCCCATCACAGCTACGACAATTTACAACTGCAATACCACTCGTTTCTACAACTACCTTACTGTGTTTTACCTGCCCACTTTTAGACGGACGCCCTTTCTGTGGTTCCCTGAGACCCTCTAACCTAAAAACCGCCCAGTCCCTTCCACACAGCCCCCGCTACCCGTGTAGCCGCCTCCTGTGTGTAGTGGTCTCCTGACCTATTAAGTGGAACCCAGAAACCCACCACCCGATGGCGCAAGTCAAGGAAGCTGCAGCCTACACGGTCACAGAACCGCCTGAGCCTCTGATTCAGACCCTCCACTCGGTTCTGCACCAAAGGACCACAGTCGGTTCTATCGACGATGCTGCAGATGGTGAGCTCCGCCTTAAACTCTACATACATACTCCGCAATCAGCCATACGATGTGTGGCGGAGGGTACCTCGTGCCACAACTACCATCTTCTCTCCCTGTTCTACTCCCAAACAGAACGAGGGAAAACTGACTGCCTATATGCCTCTGTAGGAGCCCTAATCTCTCTTATCTTATCTTTGTGGTCTTTCCGCGAAATGTAAGTTAGCGGCAGCAAAATTGTACTGCAGTCAGCCTCAATTGCTGGTGCTCTGAATTTCCTCAGTAGCGATTCACGAAAAGAACGCCTCGTTTCCTCTAGAGACTCCCACCCGAGTTCCTGAAGCATTTCCGTAACACTCGCGTGATGGTCAAACCTACCAGTAACAAATGTAGCAGCCCACCTCTGAATTGCTTCTATATCCTCTCTCAATCCGACCTGATAGGGATCCCAAACGCTCGAGCAGTACTCAAGAATAGGTCGTACTAGTGTTTTATAAGCGGTCTCCTTTACAGATGAACCACATCTTCCCAGAATTCTACCAGTGAACCAAAGACGACTATCCGCCTTCTCCACAACTGCCATTACATGCTTGTCCCACTTCATATCGCTTTGCAGTCTTACGCCCAAACATTTAATCGATGTGACTGTGTCAAGCGCTACACTACTAATGGAGTATTCAAACATTATAGGATTCTTTAGCCTATTCCTCTGCATTAATTTACATTTATCTATATTTAGAGTTAGCTGCCATTCTTTACACCAATCACAAATCCTGTCCAAGTCATCTTGTATCCTCCTACAGTCACTCAACGACGTCACCTTCCCATACACCAAAGCATCATCAGCAAACAGCCACACATTGCTATCCACCCTATTCAAAAGATCTCAGGAGCAAGACTGGCAGACTTTACCATTTACGCTAGCCGCCCGAAACCAGACAGAATCTGCTTCGATCCAAAGCGACACACGTCATTGGTACCAACATGAGCCACCACCTGCAGTAGGCTGCACCATGTACTCTTCATGGCATCTGGAAGCACCCTTTCCACATCTGGAATGACTCCCCCCCCAGAATGCACACGGCATGCACAGTGGCTTCCTTCCCCTGCTTGGCAGCCATGTTCCTAACAGGCCCCATTACATGCCTTACGGTGGAGCTCCCAAATACCAGCAAACCCACCCTCTGTGACTGCCCAGACCTTGCGGGCCGAGAAGCTTCCTCTGGAACAGGGTGGACGATTGCATCCGGCTCAGAGACATCGTCAGCCACAGATAACACCTGAAAGCTGTTCGTCAAACGAACCAGGGAGGCCCTTCGATTGGCCCCTCAGAAAGTTTTTCGCTGCCTGCTAGACTTTAGAATGATCTCCCACTCGACCACAGGTGGGGGGTCAACCTCAGTGCAGGCATTACACAGAGCGGTCACAGCAGTGGACTGATTGCAGGAAATGTGGGATGCGCTCAACATCCCTTGCATCCCCACGTTCGATCCCCCACAGTGGCGCCCCTTGGCAGCAGCCTCAAGCTGTGTGACGGAAGCCAATGCAGCCTAGAGCTGTGAGTAAAGGGTCACCAACTCAGTTCGCATCTGTACACAACAATCACAGTTCCTATCCATTACTGTAGTCGCTCCTGTTTTAACCCTTTGAGTGCTGCACAAGCGTGTGCGGCTGACCATGTCAAGCCTGCCCTTGGGGCCGCCTAATCCATGTACCTGCACTGGCAGCCACTTCTGCGGACTATTTTGTGTGTCTGAGCTCTCCGCTCAGCTGTCCTCTCCCTGGCCTGAGTATTTCTGGAACCACGGCGGTCATGACAGTCTCGCAGTTACTGTGATCGCCGACGTTATAAATAAACGCAGGATATCTGGATACTTATTCCATAGCTTTGAATTTGGAGATGAATTGCTCTATACACCTAATGTACACTGAAACTGCTTATGCTGTTGACATGTAACTCCTCATCAAAGGCTTTCTTTCATTTGCAATTAGTTCTTGAGAATCTTCATAAGGTCTCAGTATGCATCTATGTTTTATTTAGCATACTGATACTTAATTATTAGATTTTTGTATGCAACTTACGATGTAAACACTGTAGAATCCGTAACGACCAAACGTTGACTTTCTTTTGTACTAGCGCAATAATTCGCCCGCAAATAACCGTCTGGATGCCAAAACACACTTTTGAAGCTAATTGCTATATTTCGATAGTATTAACCCAATAAATTATCCCCAAGGAAACTTCAAAATCAAAAATTCAAAATTTCTGAATTCTTTTTATATGGGACGCAATTATTATTGTACAGTAGAAAAAAATAATGATTTATAACTTTTGTTCAAGAATTAGATAAGGAAATACTCAAGTTTCTAAACTACCTAACTAAATGTCACCTTTAATTCCTAATGACCTTTTGTGCTTCAGAAATGGGCGACTGTGTGCAACTGACCAACATGTGCCGAGACGCTCTTTACACGTGTAGGCCTACAATTTTTCCACAAATCCAGTGACCTGGAAATGATAGGACAGCAATCCATAACTGAATATCAGTAGAAAATTGTAGTGTGGGTTGCGGTAAAAGATATTTATTTAAGTGGCGACTAGTTTCAGGCAAAGCCTATTTTCAAACAACCATGTCAAAAAGGAATGTGACAAACACATTATAGCTGTTAATAAAACAATAAAATACCGATAGCAATCCATTTGCTATGGTTTAATTAACATCTGTAATGTGGTTGTCACAGTCTTTGTTTTACATGGTGGTTTGAAAATGGGCTTCGCCCATAACTAGTCGCTGCTTAAATAAATATCTTTTACCACAACCCAGGCTGCAATTTTGTAGTAATAATAATGCTAGAATTTTTTGTTTAAGTAATGATATTTGCACTAAGTTCAAGGTTTAACTTCTACTAAGAAATTATGGAAGAATACATAAATTTGTACTAAGTTTTTATTTTTGCACCTTATGTATGAACATTTGAAGCATCCAGTCTGTGTTTGTCAGCATAGACTGGATGTTTCATATGTTCATACATAAGGTGTTTGTCAGCAAAGTAATTCATATGGAGAGGCTCTTCAAGCTGAGATAATTCGGTGATTTATTTTTTTTTCTTTCACATCTGGGCTTTGGACTGGCAATGGCGAAGTTAAAAATATTTTTTTAAATTTTTGTAACTATGTTTATTTTTTTAATTTTAAGTAATTTTTTCAGAATTAAGGGCTTCATTTCATCTTCCAGCTGTAGCAACTTTTTGTACCATTTAGCAGATTTATGCACAGATGCAACAGAGCTTAACAGCATATCGGAGTGGTCTACTGCTCCCATATTTGCATTGTAATCAACAATACTCTGCGGCTTCATTACTTTTTCGCCAGTCATCCTGTTTGTCTTTCCCGTGTGACGCATTTCTGTAGTGTTGCAGGTAGTCAGCGTGAACATTTCTCTCTTGTCGCACCACTTTATGGCAAGCATTGCGTTAGTCGACATAAACTCAACTTCTCCTCGTTTCAGTTTCCTTTGTAGATTCGGAAAGCTGCGCCTGTTCCTATGTAAAGTACCGCATGCTGCTGTTCTCTGGTTGTGAAGCTAGAAGAACAAGACTGGACTTGTATACCAATTGTCGACACACGGGGTATGTCCACGTTCAAGGTATGGCTTCATTAGTGTTGCCACAATATCACCAGATTTCCCCAAATTATGGACTTCAATTTCTGTTGTTGTGCCTGTGTATACAATGAAATCCAAGACGTATCCAGTTTTACAGTCGCACAACCCGAATGTTTTGATTCCAAATCTTCTTCGTTTTGAAGGAATGTATTGTTTAAAAGATAAGCGACCTTTGAACAATAATAGGCTTTCATCGACACAGAGACTTCTGCATGGATTAAATGCACTACGGAACGCCACACGAACTGTATAAATTATTTTCCTAATTTTATACAAACTGTCATCTCCACGATTGGCCGAGTTGTCACTAAACTGCAACATTCTCAAAAGTAACAAAACGGTCACGGGACATAACTTCGCCAATAATTGGAGTACTCAGAAGTACATCTCTGGACCAACATTCCTTTATTCTCAGATTTTTAACACGAGCTGTGAGAAGTCAAATACCAATGAAGCTATACATTTCCTCAAAACCTGTACCTTTACAGGTGGATAGTCGAGAATGAACTGATTCCGACGTATTTGCCATAGTGAAAGTGAAAAATCGGTTCGTTTCAAGTGCTATAAATTTCAATAGATCTTCTGATAGAAATAGCACGAAAAAGGATAGAATGTTTGAATCAGGCGCTAGTTGGCAATTATGTCCTGAAGTGTTGGAATTGTGTGAACAATATATTTCGTGTGTGACGGAGCAAAGTGCACTGTGTAAAATAGACCTCTTTGGCATTGCCTAACACTCTTTGTGTGCGCTGATTATTGTGTTGTGTTCGCTGGAATCTTGTTTTGTTCTTGAATGTGCAAATATAGTTATTAGTAAGATGTCCCTTTTTCTCCTTAATACTTATTCACCTGCGCAAATTCCAATAGGTTATGGGCCCAGCGTGCATTTGGAATACAGAATTTTAGTGTGTCCAAGGATCCTTGTGAGACATGTATAAAGGGCAAACAAGCAAGGTTACCCTTCAAGACTAGTAAGAGTAAATCCACAGAAGTCTTACAGTTAATCCACACAGATGTATGTGGTCCGATGGAGTGTGAATCCATAGGTGGGAGTAATTATTTTCTTACGTTTATTGATGATTACTTACGATATACTCATGTTTATTTTCTTAGTTCTAAAGACCAAGTGAGTGATATCTTTGAGGAATATTGCAATATGGTAGAAAGATGGACAGGAAAGACGATCAAGATCATCAGGTTTGATAATGGGAGAGAATATATTAACCAGAAATTGAAGAAACTTCTGGCAGAAAAGGGAATCAGGCATCAAACTACCATAAGGTACAGCCCATCTCAAAATGGGGTTGCTGAGAGGGCTAATAGGACCATTGTTGAGAAAGCAAGGAGTATGATGACTGACGCTGAATTATCCAAAGATTTTTGGGCAGAGGCAGTGTCAACAGCTGTATAATGGAACAATAGATCACCTACAAAAGCATTAAAGAGTAGAACCCCTTATGAAATATGGGTAGGAAAGAAACCTGATCTAAGCAATATAAGGGTTTTTGGGTGTGATGCAATGGCACATATTCCAAAACAGCTAAGAGGAAAGTGGGATCCAAAAGCTAAAAAGTATATTTTTGTAGGCTATTGTGAAAATTCAAAGGGCTACCGATTAATGGATCCATTGACTAAAAAGATTGTCACAAGTAGAGATGTAATATTCTTTGAAAATAGAAAGGACTCAGAAGAGAGCAAAACCACTAAGTCAACTGCACCTAGTTCAGAAGGTGAAACCTTGTGTGAGGAAATAGGAAGTGAAGAAGAGGAAGACGACAGCCAAGGACAAATGGAAGCAATTTATGATGACAATGAGTTAGAGGATGAAAAACATAAAGAAACCAATGTAAGGCGTTCTTCTCGTGTACCAAAACCGAAGGAATATCCGGATTTTGAGATGTATACAGCACAGTCCTTTAATGATGAGCCAAGAACAGCAGAAGAAGCAATGAGTGGCCCAAACTCTCAAGAATGGAAAGAAGCGATGAAGAGGGAATTAGAATCTTTATACCAAAACGAAACCTTTGAATGGGTAGATATGCCAGGAGATAAGAAACCACTGCAGGCAAGATGGGTATTCAATTTGAAGAACCCTGAAAGCTCATCACAAAAATACAAAGCAAGACTTGTGGTAAAAGGATATTCACAAAAACAAGGGGTAGATTACGAAGAAACTTTTTCACCTGTAGTCAAGTATGCATCATTGAGATATCTTTTAGCCTTGGCAGTAAAACGAAATTTAATAATTCATCATATGGATGTTAAAACGGCATATTTAAATGGGAAATTGGAGGAGGAGATATATGTCATCCCACCAAGGGAAGCCATAAAAACCAGGTCAGAAAGTAAACAGATTTGGCGTTTGAGAAAAAGTATTTATGGACTT
Organism: Schistocerca cancellata; assembly: GCF_023864275.1. Lineage (NCBI taxonomy): Eukaryota > Metazoa > Arthropoda > Insecta > Orthoptera > Acrididae > Schistocerca > Schistocerca cancellata. The sequence continues at coordinate 640,737,792 of NC_064631.1, read as the reverse complement.
AGACAAAGTGGACGTTGCTGGAATCGATGTCTACATGAAACTCTAATAAATATGAATATGAAGCAATCCAAGGCAGATCCCAGCATTTACTATAAAGGGAGTAAAGGGAGAAAAGAAGAAATAATAATAATGGCGATATGGGTGGACGATTTCTTTATCCTGACTGAAAGTGAAGGCTAAATGAGAATTTTCAAGAAACAGCTGCAAACCAAGTTTAAGGTGCATGATTTGGGAGAAGTTAAACGTTATTTAGGTATGCAAATTACTAAGGATGAAGAAAGACAAGAATTGAGCATAAGTCAATCATCATACACGGAAAAAATATTAAAGAAATTTGGCATGAGTGATTGCAAACCCATAAGTACTCCAATGGAAGTAGGAGTGAAGTCAAGTGTAAATGAGACTGATGTGAAATGTGACAAGAATGTTCCTTATTTAGAAGCAGTAGGGAGTCTGTTATATTTGTCTCAAACATCACGACCCGACATTGCTTTTGCCACCAATGCAGTGAGCAGATATTGCAGAGACCCAAAGGAAAAGCACTGGAAAGCTGTAAAGAGGATATTCCGATACCTAAGAGGAACCTCAAACTATGAGCTAAAATACCATAGAGATGGTAACGCAAAACTAGAGGGATATAGCGACGCGGACTGGGGGAGTGAATTGGGAGACAGATACTCCACCACTGGCTGCTGTTTTAAATTAATGGGGGGCCTCACATCATGGTCCTGTCAAAAGCAAAAAACTGTTGCATTGAGCACCGTAGAGGCCGAGTATATGGCACTATCCTACACCACACAGGAAGCATTATGGCTACAAACATTAATAAGTGAAATAGAACCTAATTTAATTGAGGAACCTACAACCATCTTCTGTGACAATAAAGGAGCCATAAACCTAGCTAAAAATGATGTTACTAGTGCTATGACAAAGCATATTGATATACGGCACCATTTCATTCGGGACCACGTAGAACGACAGAACATTGCCGTGGACTATCTGCGTACAGAAGACATGTTAGCTGACCTTCTGACCAAACCCTTGGAAAGGGAGAAGTTTGAGAAGATTGTGGGACTATTTGGTTTATCTTGTGGAAGCAACACACAAAATATAAGTTCAAGAAGGGGTGTTGGAATTGTGTGAACAATATATTTCGTGTGTGACGGAGCAAAGTGCACTGTGTAAAATAGACCTCTTTGGCATTGCCTAACACTCTTTGTGTGCGCTGATTATTGTGTTGTGTTCGCTGGAATCTTGTTTTGTTCTTGAATGTGCAAATATAGTTATTAGTAAGATGTCCCTTTTTCTCCTTAATACTTATTCAGCTGCGAAAATTCCAATATGAAGCGCTGGAGTGAAATCACGTTTTTGCCAATCAAATTTCTCATTCTCACTAAGGAGTGGCCTTTTCGGATCGATTCGTCTTCACTTCAGAATCTGGAGAAGAACTGTCCTGGCGAGCTCTACTTGGTGAAGTACGTGGAGGTGTATTACTACGAGATTCTTCATTGTCACTACATTCATTGAAGATGCCACACTCACTGTCACTGTCACTCCTTGTCAGTATCTCCAGTATCTCTTCGTCAGTGCAACGACTCCGTTGTGCCATTTGTCTGTTGAACTCAAAAATGACAGAACTCTAAAAATCCTAATGAAACGGTAGATGGCTTCGTTTCGAACGACACCACAAAGCCGCCATTAGGACTTGGGTACCGGCTAGGCCACGCTGCAAATGCCGTCTGCAGGGCCCACGGGAAAGCCCATTTCAGCGGCAAACAACGTCCGCAGGCCCCGCGGTAAGGTGGAGCGCAGCGGCATATCACGTCTGCAGTGCTCAGAGGGTTAAGCTCGTAATAATACGCAACAAACGAACGGTGTACTAGTAGCGGGAAATCGAAGTGCTCTCTCACCCATAGTCTAACTGACACTGAGCTGTTCTAACCAACCAAACAAAAGCCTTTACGATACGAGGGTCGATACAACGGTCGATAGCAACGGTGGTGGTGTACATTACACTGTTATTGAAATAAAAGGTTGTGCCTAGTAAGCACTCGAACACGCAAGAAATTACAAAAATAAACTAGTAACTACACAGATAACTGAAAATAAGTCATCCTGTTTGAAGCTCGTAAAAATATGTAACAAGCGAAGAGTGTGCTCGCCTTATTAGTAGCAGGAACTAGCAATGCGCTCCCGCTGACGGTCTAACCGACGTTACTGCATTCTCCAGCAACCATACAGGCGATGCCATAACGGAGCAGAGGATGAGAATGTCTGGAGGGAATTCAACATCTCCACTTTAGGAGAATACACATGGCTTTACAAAGAACAGACGTGCGCTTGGCTGCAGAAGTTTTCGAGGAATTCCGGAGTCTGTGTATGGCCACATATAGTTTGGATCCTGCCTTTTATTACACGGCACCTGGGTTGTTTTGGGAAGCAGTGTTCTAGAAAACGAAGTACAGTATCGAATTATTAACCGATTCTGACATGCTTCGTTTCTTTGAGCGAGTGATCTGTGGGGACTTTGTCAATGTGTCTACAGGCACACGAAAGTGAATATGGATGGATGACAGGTTCAACGCATCCCTTGATTCGAGTTACGTAATGTACCTGGACGTAGATATGACTTGTAAAATTTACTAGAATTCTTCTTCAAAACCTAGCCTTTAGTGAAAACCCGTAGGCGCCCCATTGAACCTTTCTGGTCAAAGTCAATAATTGTATTCACATTCCTTATTTCAGATTTAAGTGTACTGATGTTCACACGTAGCTCAATCCTTTTCAAGACTGTTTCAAGACTTCGTTTAAATCATCAACATCGGATGCACCAGGTTCTATTTCCACAATGTCTTTTTCACCATTAATATCCATATGCAGTTTGTTGTTTGTCTCAGTGATACTTGGGATGCTGTTGTACATCTCCAGTCCAGTCAATGCAATACTCCATTCACCAATGTTCAAATCAATTAGCAGGAAGTAATTTGCACGTAATACAGATGACAGTTCTTTTAAAGTCAAAGTGTACAACATGGCATCTGATCCTCAACTGATGAAGGAATGTTTAAAGCCCCTCTTTATATATTCTTCTTCTTCTTCTTCTTCTTCCTTGTAAACATCAAAAGAAACATGATGCATAGATGTCTGCAGAGGTGTGTATTAAAGTCCTGATAGCGCCGAAAATTGTAGAACACATGTCTTCTGCGAGTGAAGTATTGTTGTAGTTCTTCTGGTGGTTGCAGGTCACCAAATGAGTCGAAATAGTAGATGGTATCCGTATTTTTCATAACATATGACACCTAGTAGGTGCGAGGACCTCCAGCAACATCTAAATTTACAGTACCACATTCAACAGTTTTTCACATACTCTTCGGTAATGTACCCCGCAAAAACACATCATGGAAACTTGGAATGTCAAATTTTTTTCTAACAAACTTAAGAAGATCAGTATTTGTGAGGACTGCTAATGGTCAGTTTTTATATTTATGAATAGATGAAGCCCTTTCGTGTATGGCTTCATGTATAGTTGCTGCAGGTACAGATGTGGCAGAGGTCGCCATGTTGGCGCTCGCCCCTGCAGGCTTGGATGTGTCAGAAACAACTGCTGAACAAAGAGGAGGAGGAAGTGTCACATACAGATCAAGACATGAAAACAACCAATAATAATAAAAATACGCTCCTGGAAATTGAAATAAGAACACCGTGAATTCATTGTCCCAGGAAGGGGAAACTTTATTGACACATTCCTGGGGTCAGATACATCACATGATCACACTGACAGAACCACAGGCACATAGACACAGGCAACAGAGCATGCACAATGTCGGCACTAGTACAGTGTATATCCACCTTTCGCAGCAATGCAGGCTGCTATTCTCCCATGGAGACGATCGTAGAGATGCTGGATGTAGTCCTGTGGAACGGCTTGCCATGCCATTTCCACCTGGCGCCTCAGTTGGACCAGCGTTCGTGCTGGACGTGCAGACCGCGTGAGACGACGCTTCATCCAGTCCCAAACATGCTCAATGGGGGACAGATCCGAAGATCTTGCTGGCCAGGGTAGTTGACTTACACCTTCTAGAGCACGTTGGGTGGCACGGGATACATGCGGACGTGCATTGTCCTGTTGGAACAGCAAGTTCCCTTGCCGGTCTAGGAATGGTAGAACGATGGGTTCGATGACGGTTTGGATGTACCGTGCACTATTCAGTGTCCCCTCGACGATCACCAGTGGTGTACGGCCAGTGTAGGAGATCGCTCCCCACACCATGATGCCGGGTGTTGGCCCTGTGTGCCTCGGTCGTATGCAGTGCTGATTGTGGCGCTCACCTGCACGGCACCAAACACGCATACGACCATCATTGGCACCAAGGCAGAAGCGACTCTCATCGCTGAAGACGACACGTCTCCATTCGTCCCTCCATTCACGCCTGTCGCGACACCACTGGAGGCGGGCTGCACGATGTTGGGGCGTGAGCGGAAGACGGCCTAACGGTGTGCGGGACCGTCCCCCAGCTTCATGGAGACGGTTGCGAATGGTCCTCGCCGATACCCCAGGAGCAACAGTGTCCCTAATTTGCTGGGAAGTGGCGGTGCGGTCCCCTACGGCACTGCGTAGGATCCTACGGTCTTGGCGTGCATCCGTGCGTCGCTGCGGTCCGGTCCCAGGTCGACGGGCACGTGCACCCTCCACCGACCACTGGCGACAACATCGATGTACTGTGGAGACCTCACGCCCCACATGCTGAGCAATTCGGCGGTACGTCCACCCGGCCTCCCGCATGCCCACTATACGCCCTCGCTCAAAGTCCGTCAACTGCACATACGGTTCACGTCCACGCTGTCGCGGCATGCTACCAGTGTTAAAGACTGCGATGGAGCTCCGTATGCCATGGCAAACTGGCTGACACTGACGGCGGCGGTGCACAAATGCTGCGCAGCTAGCGCCATTCGACGGCCAACACCGCGGTTCCTGGTGTGTCCGCTGTGCCGTGCGTGTGATCATTGCTTGTACAGCCCTCTCGCAGTGTCCGGAGCAAGTATGGTGGGTCTGACACACCGGTGTCAATGTGTTCTTTTTTCCATTTCCAGGAGTGTAGTAGTAGTAGTAGTAATAGTAATAATGATGATGATGATGATGATGATGATGCTAACTACAGACAAAGATGTGATATAGGATATTTACTTTTCCATTTTCTTCCTGTTATGCAAGGCTGTGCTGGATTGCACTGCTGTTGACGGTTCATGATTCTTCTTCTTCTTCTTCTTCTTCTTCTGCTGCTGCTGCTGGCTGACTGAGTGAGACTGAGGTCACAGAGCTGCTGAGCCTGCCCTATAACCCCTCTGATGAGATCACCAGATACTGCCATCCCATTGGCTGAAGCGTAATATGTAACCGGATTTGGGGCTCCTATTGGTTCCCACCCCTTTTTTTCTGGAATGCCATATGGGACTACGTTACAGTAAGGGTGGTGGAGGGCCACCAATACACTCTGGTGGTAGTGTTGTGAACTAGGCCAGTTGGTTTCCAATCCTCAAGATGAACAGCTTTGGTTCATTGTGGAATAGGGTGAAGTTGATGAGCGGCATTAGGCATTTCCAAAAAAGTAGGCAATCCCAGCACAAGCATGTACCTGTGCGAAAAGTTAATTGCATGTTCATGCCATCCTGCTGCATTGCCATTATTTGTGGAAAAGTATTCACCAGATGCTCACCCATTACCTTTTCCTTTCTATCATTGTGTAGAAGGCTATGGATACAATCCTCACCTATGTGCTTGCATGTAGTACATGTATTTAATTCACCCCTCCTCATCACCAGCAATTCCTCAAATGTACACATGGATGCTTACGCTGGATTGGGTGAACGTCTTGCCTCTCGCACTTTGGAAGACTGACTGAGTGGACCTTTATCAAATAATCTACAGTTACAGTACACATTTATCACTATGAGTTGTGAAGCATGACTTAGCCCCATATTCATTACTTCATGAAGAGTATTCATCTTAACCAAATATCAATTCAATCGACTTAGTAGTTATATGCTAATATACTACTCCTTGTCCAGCACAGACATTTGGCAGACTGAACACAGTACACAATTACATCTATCCTCCCAGTCCAGTAGCTAGACACAGACTGAGTCCTTTTCCCACCATTTTTCCCAGACTGTCATCTTGGATTATGTAATGGTAGGGGGGAGAGGGGGAGGGAAGACAGCGCCCTCTGGTGGCGGTGTTGTGAAGTAGGTCAGTTGGACTCCAGACCTCACAGTGAACACACTGGATGGAGCTACTGTGTATGAAACTCAAATTTTTTAAAAAACAATGCATGCAAAATAAAGACTTACATCTGTCGTATCTGGCAGCCCAGAACAGACTGAGTCCTTTTCCCGACAATTTCCAGATGGAGGAGGGGAAAGGGAGGGAAGCAGTACATACAAAATAAAGTCTGTCCAACACTCCAGCACAGACTGTTCCTGAATCAAACTTTCACTCTGCAGCGAAGTGAGCGCTGATATGAAACTTCCTGGCAGATTAAAACTGTGCTGGACCGAGACTCGAACTCAGGACCTTTGCCTTTTGTGGGTAAGTGCTCTAACATCTGAGCTACCCAAACATGACTCACGACCTGTCTCACAGCTTTACTTCCGCCAGTGCCTTGTCTCCTACCTTCCAAACTTCACAGAAGCTCTTCTGCGAACCTTGCAAGACCAGCATTTCTAGAGGAAAGTTTGGAAAGTAGGAGACGAGGTGCTAGCAGAAGAAAATCTGTGAGGAGGGGTCGTGAGTTGTGCTTGGGTAGCTCAGATGGTAGAGCACTTGCCCGTGAAAAGCAAAGTTCGAGTCTCGGTCTGGCACACAGTTTTAATCTGCCAGGAAGTTTCATATCAGTGCACACTCTGCTGCAGAATGAAAATTTGATTCTGGAAACATCCCCTAGGCTGTGGCTAAGCCATGTGTACAGAATGGGCGGATGGGCAGGAGGTGGGCGTTATGGAATGAGCAGGACAAAATTTAGATAAAGGCCATTTATTGGCGAAAGCCTGTTAAAAAGGGGTCACATAGCCAGACCTAGGGAGGCGAGGGTGAGCCAGAGAGTAGAGTTTGGCGAAACATAGTTCGTGAAGCTAACGAAAGTTGGCGTCTGCCAATTGGGCCAGTCGGAGCAGCATGCCGGCTGTAAAAACTAAGCCCCTGACGCCGCAGCACCCGGAGAAGCGGGAGATGTTCACTGCTACAGTGCACGTCCAAGTGAGTGAGAAGGCAAGAATACAAGAGAGCAGGCACGGCGACGGGCGGCGAAGTATATTCGACTCACCACGCGGCTTCCTCCACCCTGATTGGTCGGGATCGCGAAAACCGTGTGGGCAGCATGGAAGTTTCCAGATTGCGTAGCATACCCTCGTCAGTACATGAGAGTGGCGCATGGTCAAGCTGCCCTTCCTCGGTGCTGAAAAATGGTTCAAATGGCTCAGAGCACTATGGGGCTTAACTTCTGAGGTCGTCAGTCCCCTAGAACGTAGAACTACTTAAACCTAACTAACCTAAGGACAACACACACATCCATGCCCGAGGCAGGATTCGAACCTGCGGCCGTAGCAGCAGTGCGGTTCCAGACTGTAGTGCCTAGAACCGCTCGGCCACTCCGGCCGGCCTCGGTGCTGACTTCCTATTGCTAGACCGTGGAACGAAAGAAATTACAGGCAGCTAACGCAGCCGGCTTGGCCGTAATGGAAAAATGAAGTTACCGTTTGAAAGCTCATATAATAAAGTAAAATCCCCTACAGTCTGGCTCATCCTTTACACATGTCTCCACAACATCCTTTCTTGCAGACGTGCTAGCCCTGCAAGGTTCTCAGGAGAGCTTCCATGAAGTTTGGAAGGTAGGAGACGAGGTACTGGCGGAAGTAATGCTGCGAGGATGGGTCGTGAGTCATGCTTGGGTAACTCAGACGGTAGAGCACTTGCCTGCGAAAGGTAAAGGCCCAGAGTTCGAGTCTCGGTCTGGCACACAGTTTTAATCTGAAAGAAAGTTTCAGACTATGTCCCTTTCGCACCAATTTCTAGATGAGGGAGGGGAGGGGGTTAGATTAGTGGAGGTGGCCCAATTGACCTATTTTCCCACCAAAATTTGAACTGCCATGATGTCACTGCGACATTACCACATCTATGGCCGTCATCTTCTATCCGCCATCTTGAATAAATATGCAACAATGAGATTGGGGCTGCACCGCTGGTGCCCTACTACTCTCAGGTGCATGGTTAACTACTCTTTTAAACTTGAGCCAAAGCTTCTCTTCATGCTCCTGTCCTGGGCTAAGAGTTTCAGCTTCCTCATTGAGGTATGTCACTTCATTATGTAATTTACTGAACATATACATACTTCTACATCTTTTAGTTGCTCTTTGTACTTTGCTAATTATTGTCGCTACAACTGCCTCATAGCCATTGATACTAGTTTCGATGGTAGACAGTGTCAAAGAGGTCAGGTTTGCTTTTCACTGTTAAATCTAATATATACTTCCATCTCTTTTTTGGACACTGGACTCGTATTGGGGAGGACGACGGTTCAATCCCACATCTGGCCGTCCTGATTGTTTTCCGTGATTTCCCTAAATCGCTCCAGGCAAATGCTGGGATGGTTCCTTTGAAAGGGCACAGCCGACTTCCTTCCCTAATCCGATGAGACTGATGACCTCGCTGTTTGGTCTCTTCCCCCAAAACAACCCCAACCAACCCAACCCTTTTTTGGAGGATGCGGCACATAAGGATGTCTACAGGATATACCTGCAACACAGCTTTATTCCCAGAAGGCAGGATCTCACAGGGTATACTCTGCAAACGACCATGTTGTAGTTTTCGCCACTTGCTATGAGTAGAGGTTTCTAAGGAAACACAAACGCTTAGAGGTACAGAACGGTGGGATACTACTAAACACGACAAAGTGCGACATCTTTGGGCCGACTTTTCGGCTTCCAGGTATAAGAGCAGGTTGAAGAGATCTAAACCTAACGTATACACTAATGCATGATAATGTGTTAGAAGCACTGCGAACTAGGAATTTGACCTTCCTGAATAATACTTTAAGCTCGCCTTACAGTTCACTGAACGAGCTTATAGACGCACAGAAGGGCAGCATTATCGTGGTACAGAAGTTCCAACATATTCCGCTGTGTCGCAGCAAACGTCAGCACAGGATTATGGTAACAGGAATTTATTCTTCGGGTACCATTTTAATCCTGACTCTCATTTTTGCAGTTTATGTCTATTTATGGAGGAGAAGAAGTCCATTACGTTCCGATCAAGTGGGTCAGCCATCATATTTTAGTAGTTATGAGTGTATCGTTCTACATACAGCTTGCAGTGAACTGAATAAAGGAGAAAAGTCAGTAAACACTATTGTAAGCGAAAGTAAGTAGCAGTATGTTGATTTATGTGAGTTACAGATTTAGGAGCAGTCAGTCATGCATGTGCAAGATGGTGCGCAAGACCCAGGAGGTGCCGGCTGGGGTGGCCGAGTGGTTCTAGGCGCTACAGTCTGGAACCGCGTGACTGCTACGGTCGCAGGTTCGAATCCTGCCTCGGGCATGGATGTGTGTGATGTCCTTAGGTTAGTTAGGTTTAAGTCGTTCTAAGTTCTAGGGGACTGATGACCTCAGAAGTTAAGTCCCATAGTGCTCAGAGCCATTTGAACCATTTTTTGAACCCAGGAGATTGCCCCCTGAAGGTCGCTCTGGCTTGAGCCCTGGAATTATCAGATCTAGCAGCGGCTCATAGACCAGCAACATGGGTTCGGTAGATGGATCTTCTTAAGGGTGAAGAAGTGATGTGGCAACACCCCTCCATGCAGATTTCACAGCCTGTGGCAAGGCACGTAAGCTAGCTGCCTGTGAAATCCTGTTGCTGCTGCTAGAATATTGCTGAAACAGCATGGTGCAAGATCCCGGTCCTCCATACTGGTAGAGCAAGTTGGGCAGAGCCACTATAAATAGCCGAGCGGTTCTAGGCTGCATGTATATTTTTTGTAACTTTTGGTGGGTATGTGTCTAAATTCGTGTGCCCTAACATTTACCAGAAGTATTGTGATGTTTTGCTACTTGGACAAGGGCACCCACCATTAATTTCTTAAACGTCGACCAGTGACAGTGAAGCTAGCTTGCTATTGGTGCTAACATTCTATAGCGGGTAATTCAAAGGTGGGTAGCTGCCAAAGCACACAGGTTGTGATTACTTTGAATGAGAGTCGTGTAAAATTGTGGGTTCATCACTCAACTTTGGTATTCTTTTGTTTATTGATGTTAGAAACAAGTTTTTTTGTTAATGTCATTAAATATTATTTAATATGGTTATTCTATGCTAAACTGGGAGGCCCAATGTATACGCTCCTTACACCAAGCAAGGCGTCGTTTGGCATTTACCAGCATGTTGTGTGGCCTTTGAGCAGCCGCTCCACCATGAGATCCAAGTTTTCTCACCTCCCGCCTAACTGGCATAGTACTTGTAGTGGGTCCTGATGCAGTTTGGAATTCCTGTGTGATGGTCTGGATAGATGTCTGCCTATTAGCACTCTTCAACTGTGAGCGGGCTCTGTCAGTCAACAAACGAGGTCGACCTGTACGCTTTTATGCTGTACTTGTCCCTTCACGTTTCCACTTCACTATCACATCGGAAACAGTGGACCTAGGGTTGTTTAGGAGTGCTGAAATCTCGCGTACAGACGTTTGACACAAGTGACACCCAATCACCTGAGCACATTCGAAGTGCGTGAGTTCCATGGAACGCCCCATCCTGCACTCTCTAATGGGTTCTCAGGTCGCTGATATGGAGTACCTGGCAGTACGTGGCAGCAAAATGCACCTAATATGAAAACGTATGTTTTTGGGGGTGACCAGAAACGTTTGATCGCATAGAGTATAACACAGTAATCTTTGTGTATATGCTTTGTAGTATTTGACATGAGAAATTACAGAAAATTGACAAAAAATGAGCCATTGTATTGTAATGTACAAGGCTTTTTCCTCTTGTATTTCGAATCTTTCTTCTCTCGAATGATATTCCAGCAATAGTCTGCTAACATGGAAGGTACCCACTTCGCTTAATACGCCTTTCTGTGGTAGGGATGTCTTTATGGAATCTTTCGCCATGTCAACCGATATGTCACTACAACTCTGTGAAGTAGTCCAGTTGAGAATCTGTCATATGTATCTTCAAAGACATATTGCACCCTAGATCTTGCTATGCTTTGATCATGTCACTCACCATTGCTTTGTAGTTAGTAGCTCTTCTTCTTCTTCCAAGGAACTTTTCTGACACCATCTTGAAACAGTCCCATGCTGTCTTTTATTTGTCAGTTAAATGTGCTTCAAAATTTGTAGCATTCTGCTGCTCCTTGATTTGTGGGTTCACAAAAACACCTTCCTTTATTTTTGCAGCTGAAAAATGGGGGAATCTGGTAGCTAGATATGCAAACCCGCTACCTGTTAGATCCATGGCCTTTACGAATTGTTTCATTAGGCCAAGCTTAATGTCAAGCGGCGGAAGTGGTAAATCTTCAGGAGCTACCAGACTTTCACGTTGTACATTCTTTTTGCTCACTTTCCATCTCCGCCTAGGCCATTTCTTTTTCACATAGTGAGAATTTCTGTCTCGACTATCCCACGGAAAAAAAACAGGCACACTTCGTGTTTTATTCCCAGTACCATAGAAATTACATTGAAATCTGCTCATATTTTCCATTTCATTGTATTGTATTGTATTGTACGAATTCATAAGTCTATTTGGTCAAGCTGGTGTAAGCTACTGGAACAGAAGGTATTTTATTTCCGTTATGGAGCAGAACACCCTTGAGACTTGTTTTCAATGCATCTGTGAAAAGTCTCCACTCCTGTGACTTATAGGTGAAGTTCAGCCCTTACATTAGGGCACCAATGTCATTGCAAAATGTCAGTCCTCCATCAGTTGCAAAATAGGAAGTAAAGGCATGTTCTCTGTGCCTGAACACACCGATTTTATTACTTTGGTGGAGCAGATTATACTCTTGTAATCTTGAACTAAGAACTGTGCCTTTTGTTTACTTAGTCCTAGATAGGAGGTACTGGGAGATGAAGAAGGTTGCACAGGATAGAGTAGCATGGAGTGCTGCATCAAACTAGTCTCTTGACTGAAGACCACAACAACAACAACAACAACAACAACAACAACAACATTCCTAGATCATGTACTAAATCATTTAAATCTGCTTGTGTTAACAAATGTGTCGATGACTCACTTGTGCAGTGATATAAAGGATCATCATCTATGATTTCTTCAGGACTACTTACTTCAGTGTCACTCCAAATTTGACCTGGAGCTCTTGAACGTACTGAAAGGCTGTCAGAATGCTGCACTGGCATTCTCGCTGAAGGCAGATCTGGGTAAACAATGTGCCTCTTCGATTGTTTGTTTGTAAAACCCTGAATTTTTCCTAGACAGAAATAACAATCAGTAATGTGGTCCTTGGGCTCTCTCCACACCACTGGCACAGCGAACAATGCCACATTCTCTTTGCCTTTCCATCACTAAATTAGTTTGCAGTAACATGCAGCACAACCGAAAAGTGGTGTCCATTCATTATCTTGGTCTTCTACCTCCCATCATCATCATCATCTCAGCCTTTTCCCACGTCATGAGGGGTTGGCATTACTTTGCTAGATCCTTCTCTTGCATTAATGCTTATCCAGTGCTCCTTCTCTGAGCCATCCTTTCTCCCATAGGTCCCCTGCTACCTTGCCTTTCCATCCCAGTTTCGGTCTTCCTCTTCACCTTAATCCTTCAATTTCTACGTCTTCAACTCCTCTCCCCACATAGGACTCCTTCTTCTCTGCACATGCCCATACAATCTTAGCCTACTTTCTTGGATCTTCTTCCCTATGGGTCCCACTTTCACTGTTCCACTGTTTCCCTGATGTACTCATTCCTTAATCTATACTTTCGTATCATCCCACTCATCCACCTTAACATCCTCAATCCTGCCACTTCCATCTTTTTCTCTTGGGCTTTTGTAATTGGCCAAGTTTCTGCGCTATACAGCATCGTAGACCTGACCCGATTACTATATAGATCTTTGGCATCCTTTGTACACATATACTCTGTTTCACCCTGATAATTCTCATTCCCCTATCCTCTAGAACTTTTTTCCTCCACTGTTCAAGCTTGTCTTCAAATGCCTCCTGGGTGAAAAATGGGATTTGTAATTCCGACACTGACTGCTGTAAAATGATATAGCCGACAGCTGCACAGTTGTGTTTCACAGAACTTTAATTTTCACTTTTCTCAACCTCCCAATAATACACAGTTATACGGCCTTTGCACTATTGTTTAACTTTCGATAAACCTCATTAATAGATTGCAGGTGAACGTCCACATACTGCTGCAATAGATTACTATTGAACATCTATGAGCAGTAAAACCTAACCACAAAATTCACAGTTCTTGAAGAATAGTAAGGTACATATAGAGCAGACACTGCCATTGTTTTTACACGCAGCCTAATCGTGTAACACTTATTCCACAGATAATTTGAAGCATTGTTGTTATTCTAGCCAACACTGGTTTCTTGTCTGAAACTCGGCCGTGGGCTGACTGTCTTGTGACAAAAAATTAGACCTTTATATGTCATCACAATAATAGGTACTGAAACTACACATTGTTTAAAGTTAAATCTACAGAAATTACAATTAAAACTGAATTTATTAAATTAACTGAATACACCAAAAGAATGCTTCTTTTTAACAGTTTCCTCCACTACAAGAGTTAATCCGAATTATTTGTTTAAATCATAAATTTAACAAATGTAAGTACTCAATCAATACTTTTGACAAAACTGTTAATTACTTTGGAATTAATTAGGAGCTGGCTTTGCTAATATGTTTTCGAACAGAGCTAAACAGATCCTTTAAGATTACTAGTATTTCGTCTTCCAAATGTATACAATTATTACAGAATTTATATTTGTTTGTACGTCAACAATAGAATTTAAGTTACGAAACAATAACTGATTTCACCCTATAACAAAAATATTAACTAGGAATAGTCTAAATAAATTAGAAAATCAATTACATATGGTATATAAAACTAAGCACAAAATCAGATCTGGTGTTATATTCTTTAAAACCGAGGGCCACCCTTTCTCTTTTATGAAAATGCAGATTGTATTCACATACGTTAATGGTACTTAGTAAAAATGTAAAAAAACGAATTTGAGGAGGCAGATGGTAAAACAAGTGGGGAATTAAAATTATCCTAACTTGCTTCATCACAACACCCAATCACTGGATTGACCAGACAGATATTGCCCAATCACTGGATTGACCAGACAGATATTGCTAGTAGCTAAATGGGCAATTCAATGACCACAAGTGATGCCACAAATTGTGTTTAAAATCTACACAGAAAAATATTACATAAGAAATCTTATCAAAACTACAGTACATATGTCTTTTCAAATTTATATTTATGTGGACTGGCCATACAAAGATCCCCATACAAAATATTTACATACTGAGTATTGTACACACACAAAATATGCACAAGTTATACTTTTAATAAGTATTAGACCACTTCATCACAAGTGATGTACTTTTTGGGTAAGGGAAGACTACATTTAAGTATACATATCATGTTATACAACTCCTGTCTTGCTTCAAGTAATAAATCTTCATGGGTTGTAAAAAGTTTCACAAGCACTTTCACACTTAATGATCTTTCACTCACTCTCTCACCAAGCTGTCCATGACTTCAACAGGCCCAAGTGGCAGTTAGGAAACACAGTGCGATCAGTTCCCTTGGAGGTGGTTCTCCTTCATCACAGTACATGAAAAAATTAGACAAAATACCTTATTTTAGTACAATTACTTTTACCTCTAACCTAAGTCTAAGAAAAAATGTTTCGAACTAAAAATGATATTCATTACTTCATAAATAAATACATTACATAGTTGTCATAACATTACCACAATCAGCACTAAATTTGACTATAGCATGAAATGTGTGGACTAGTAAAATTTTAAAATCAAGTGCAAATTACATTGCAAAACATTACTCTTAGTCATAACTGTCTGAAACTGGTTAAACGTGAAAGATTTGGGTTTCTTTCCCATTAACAAAACAGCACCTTAGTGTCTAAAATATGTACATTACCTTTAGTAAAAACTCAAGGTATGCTTAGCATATATTTACAAATCACTACGTTATGAATAAAGAATAGAGTCATAAAAAAACTTAATTACTACTCAAATGAAAATTACTGGGATGGAAGTTGTATCAAATCATCGTCCCACTTCTCTACTCAACTCTGAGCACTGCTCTTATTCAAACGGAAAATTAAATCCTCACAAAATAACTAAATGTTACCAAATGATTGACCTGTCAGAATATTGGATGGGGGCTTAATTTTTAAAAAAATAATGAATAAATGCAATAATTTTAGTAGCTGGGTGACCGGTTACGAAGTCTCGTAACTGGTTTGCCCTGACTAGTATTAGCACACAATCTGACTGCATAAAATAAAAATAAAGAATGACAAGGAATTTCCATTAACACAGTTGATTAATTTAGTCCCCTGCAACTATAAAAGCCACGAAACAACAAGCACAAGTGTAACTGTTCTGTGTGTGGTAGTGTGACTTAATGTCTGCATCTGCAGTGTCATGAATTGCACAATATACACAGTACCCAAGGTTGCCTAGTTCACAATTAGATCATCAATATAGTTACACAACATTTGTTTGTATATAGTTATCTTTTCCATTACCCAATCCTCAATCACATCTGTCAGCTACATTTTTTTACTTACCTCATTAGGTTGTGGAGTGCATTCTAAAAAAATATATCTACTGCAGAGACAGGCTTCCCAGCCATTAATACCCTAACATTATTCATTATTTTATTATTTCCTTATTGATTCAATATCTAATAAATAAACATCTGCTCTGCTTATCTAATGCAAAATTTACTCTACTGAAAAACACTCCACGGTAACAGATTCTTATCCTAAGGCAAATGTAACTCTCATTACTGATCAGACAAAATTATCACACAGAAAAACTATTATTTCACTGTATCCCATCAAATTGCTTGATATTCTAGCGTGAAGGGCGATATACATACAAATCTTACTATTTCCACACACATTACTCCAGGCAACCATGTCTAAAGTTGGCATTCCTTAATGTTAAACAAGGCTGTTCCATGACACTTCTATGGGTAGATAGTTATTTCCATATACTGATTGCACTGAACACAAACACTTCTATTATACCACATTTAATATTAAGATCTAGTATTTAAGACGGTTTATACTGCACACTGTCTCTGCTGCTGCACCAATAAGATGATTGCTTCAGATGTTAATTATACTCCACACCTGTTGACACCTATCATTTTCAGTTTAACTTTCCTCTTTCTTTGACCAGGGTACATATATATACACTGGAGAAACTTTTTCTAACATATTTGTATACTAAAGCATCCTACTGCACAAAATTACATGAAAGTCGAAGATAGAATGGCTCTGATTGACTTACAAATTACAGATGGGATAGGAGAAGAGTTTGACTGCCTCAGGAAACATGAAAAATGAGACAGACAACTAGGGTAAGCATTATCGCCACATAATGAATCCAATACAAGATGCTGAACCCCCACCTTCCTAATTACACAATATATTAGTCCCAAATATTATATCAATGCTGAGATTTTGAATCACCAACAAATTGCACTCAAAAAACTCTCCTGCCAATTCCACAGTTAATAGTACCTCTTATTTCACACTCTTTAATAGCTTACCAGTAGCGCCAATAATTTTTATTCCAGCAACATGCATCACTACTATACCCTCTGTGTTTTTAATAGATTCAAAAAATGCCTGTGAAGTGCCATTCAAGTCACTACCACTGCCCAGTAAACACTTAACATGTATATATTGTACACTTGCTGTTGTCACAGGTTGAAAGACTTCCTTTTTACATACCATGTGATCCTCTTCATGCAGCAAATCCTCATTAATCCTTTCTTTACTCAACATATTGTCCTCATTATTAATTATAGATTCAAATATCCCATTTTCATCGCTACTGGATTCGTCATTGGTGTCATTACACTTACAGTCAGAATTAGACACAATGTCACTTACACTATGCTTTAGATTTGGTACGTCTTCCACTTTTTTCTCTTCATCAGGTTACCTTCCATTAGGAAGGTGGGTGCACTCAGCGACTGTTATGTAATTTATAAATGATCGAGCACAGCAATCAGTCGTCCTTTTCCTTTGCAGGTTTTATTACGCAAATCAGTAGTATTCAAAGAACTGTGACTGACGCCTGAACAACAGGGCACTAACATGCATTGAGATTAAAAAATAGTGCATTGATAATGGCTAGGCACTAGCCAAAATCTGGATTTGCGTAATAAAACCTGCAAAAAAGAAGGACGACTGATTGCTGAACTCTATCATTTATGAACTTTTTTCTCTATTTTAGTCAATCTTGAATCTACATTTTCATTTACTTTTACCGGTTTTTCCTCTACCACTACTGCATACTTGGTTTCTACCTCCGTTTCTGAATCGTATCCAATGTGATTGATTTAGTTCTCAAGTTTAACTCTATTTTCAGCACATTGTTTCTTGAAAGCCTCCACTTTCCTACTATTGTCATCACAAAGTTTCTCTCTCTCTTCTACCCATTTACTACTCGAATTTAATTTTTCATCAGTATTAAGTACTACTTTCTTTATACCATTTTCCACCCTCATAATGTCTTCTTTCGTCGCTATGTTATTCATAATACTCATAATTTGCCTTAGCATAGCTGTCACTTCTCTGTATGTCATAAACTTCTTCCCTTGCTGACTTTCGCTACTAGATTCCTCCTCTTTAACCTTTACAGACCACTTCAGTACTGTTTTCTTCCATTTCGCTCTTTACAGTAGGACTTTCGTCCCCATCATTCAAAGTTACATTCATGTTTGATTTATAACCATCATCGTCTAACGACCAGTCACACTTACGTCTTTCTGTTCATTTAACAACATAACCTCTACAGTTTTGTCCTCAGATGAACTGTCTTGTTCATTAAGGCCACTCATTATGTATAACTTAATACAAAACAGCTTTTGCAATGAATTACCTAGTTTTTAATTACTCGTCTTCTGCTACTCCACTGCCGCTGTTGTTGCAGTTGTCATCTCGATTTTCCGTCTGCTGAACGTTGTAATTCTCTCAACGAAGCGTCTTGTTTATTTCTACCATCTGTGTTCACCTGCGTGCTGTTTGGCTGCTCATGTACTCAATGGCTGCTTCCATAGAACCGGCTCGCTGATTGGCTGTATCACCTCTTCACTGTAAACTGCTGTTGATTTCACTTTTCATAGTCAACGTTTGTGAGTTCTAGTTTATTGTGCCTACATACAATAATCCTCATGTCGGGGCACCACATGTAGCCATTCGCCTACTTTCTTTCTTCGTTTCTTGTCCTCAGTGTCGACATGCTGCATTGCCACACTGGCTGAAAAATGGGGTTTGTAATTCCGACACTGACTACTGTAAAATGAGGTAGCAGACAGCTGCGCAGTTGCGTTTCACAATACTTTAATTTTCACTTTTCACAACCCCCCAATAATATAGTTATATGGCCAGTGCACTATTGTTTAACTTTCGATAAACCTCATTAATAGGTTGCAGGCGAACGTGAACATACTGCTACAATAGTTTACTATTGAACATATATGAGCAGTAAAACCTAACCACAAAATTCACAGTGCTTGAAGAATAGTAAGGTACATATGGAGTAGACACTGTCATTGTTTTTACACATGGCCTAAATGCTTAGCATTTATTCCACAGTTAATTTGAAGCATTGTTGTTGTTCTAACCAACACTGGTTTCTCGTCTGAAACTCGACCGTGGGCTGACTGTCTTATGACAAAAAAACCAGGCCTTTACATATCATCACAATAATAGGTACTGAAACTACATATTGTTTAAAGTTAAATCTACAGAAATTACAATTAAAACTTAACTCATTAAATTAACTGAATACATGAATGGTTCTTTTTAATAGTTTCCTCCACTACGAGAGTTAAGCCGAGTTATTTGTTTAGGTTATGAATTTAACAAATGTAAGTACACAAACAATATTTTTGACAAAAGTGTTAATTACTTTGGAATTAATGAACAGCGACTTTGCTAATAGGTTTTCGAACAGAGCTAAAGAGAGCCTTTAAGATTACTAGTATTTCGTCTTACA
Organism: Schistocerca cancellata; assembly: GCF_023864275.1. Taxonomy (NCBI): domain Eukaryota; kingdom Metazoa; phylum Arthropoda; class Insecta; order Orthoptera; family Acrididae; genus Schistocerca; species Schistocerca cancellata. Next base: position 640,718,508 of record NC_064631.1, on the reverse strand, counting down.
AATGTTTACGATTATTACAGAATTTTTATTTGTTTGTATGTGAACAATAGAATTTAAGTTATGAAACAATCACTGATTTCATCCTATAACAAAAGTATTAACTAGGAATAGTCTAAATAAATTAGAAAATCAGTTACATATGGTATATAAAACTAAGCACAAAATTAGATCTGGTGTTATATTCTTTAAAACCGAGGGCCAACCTTTCTCTTTTATGAAAATGCAGATTATATTCACGCACGTTAATGGTACTTAGTTAAAACTGAAAAAAAAAAACAATTTAAGGAGGTAGACGGCAAAACAAGTGGGGAATTAAAATTATCCCAGCTTTCTTTGTCACAAACTGTGCTCTGGAATATGACAGAGACGGTTACTCGTCAGGCAGAACACCCACTAGTTAAGATTGACAAAAATTACAGCTAACACCACTGTTGTAAACTCGATGCATCTGCCCCTAGGAAGCGTGAAGGTTTACTACCGAGGCAGCGACCGTCTGTCGGCGTTCGAGTTAATGAGCTATTGCAGGTGGTCTTAATGACTTAGGTGTGGCGGGGGATAACCCAATGACATCTGATTCTTCCCACCTGCTGTTGAACAAGAAATTGTCACGTTCTATCACTACTGGATGCGACATTATACCCGCATTTCTCTATAACATATACAAGTATGTATGCATACATATTACATAAAAGTATCCCAGACAGCGATATTTTGTTTACATATTTGAATTTCCCATGGTAAACTGATTTAGAAGCACACACTTTAGTATCAGAAATAGAACACTTGTCGAACAGTGTTATCCATCACTCAATTTCAACAAAAATAAGTTTCCCTTCCAGTTTGAAATCAAATAGCCTTCGAACGTGTCACTTTTAGGGTGACACTTAAACTTGCAACCACAAAACAATGAATTACATGCAACAGCTACTAAGTATCCGCACGTAAAGATTTCTTTTGAACCAAGGAAACTTGTCTTTATTTGGGGTAGGTATCTCGATACAAGTTCAGATCTCGTAAGTGATCGAGTGCCAGCAAAGGCTCCCCCCTCCCCCCAAAGGGAAATTCAAGAATAAACAAAAAACCGTTGCTTACCAACTCAACCTACTGGTGCGATCTCTGATATTAAGGTAAAACAGTTCGAATATACAAGAGCCAATTCTAGACCGCTGTATGATCGTGGCATCCAAACAGCAACCAAAAGGCTTTCCCTCCTCGATACACACCAGTCACTACCATACAACTGGAATCATTTATATGAACAAAAACTCAACGTCACGCCAACTTAGGCAATTAAATTATTATTCCCTTTGGCTGTCGGGTAACGTCGATAGTTGCTGGACGTGCGTCTCACGGGCCCCGAGGAATCGCTTCATTACGTCATCAGTAAGGCTGAAAGCGTGACAGCGCTGCCTGGTGACTAGACCTGTAAACAACTCTGTTGACTCAAGTGACGTCACACGTTGGCTACAGTGTTTATACAGACTTGCCTTCAGCTGTTGTTTTGGAATGTCAAATCAATCCAGATTGTTTGAATGAAGCTTCCGTTAACAGAATAAAATGCAGAAAGAAGGTTTAAATGCGAATAATGTGGATTATAGTGACATGATAAATCCGCAGCGTAGTCAAAGTTACATATTAGAGTCGTACGTGATTGATTGAAGCCAACTGATTACAAATTACTGGTCGAAATGCAGAGTGATTTATAGCATAACACATATTACGCATTGCGGAAAATGTGTCTAAATGTTTTTAACGCATTAACTGCATCTTACTAATGTAGGCTAAATACCACTGAGACGTTTGCAGCACGAATTTGTCTTTGAACCCATACCAGCATTAGCAAATGCGGAAAAACGAATCAAATATGGTAAAGGATGCGTAGTGGAACACCCATTGCATTTTTCCAGTTTGTGTACGATATCTGTACGTAATATGCATCAAAACACATCGGATGCTTGTTCATTTTCTAATATATGTTTTTTGGGGATGACCTAGTAGTTTTATTTTTTTATTATGAGAAATGCGTTAAATGTGGGAAAGTGCATTTAAATATGCCGCAAACAAATATTAGGCAAAGACACACGTCTGTCTGTTACCACAACCTTTATTTCTCATTCGCTGTGTTCCACAACTGTCAACGAAATTATCGCTTTTCAACCTAATGTAGACCTCAGACTATGCTACAAATAAAGTTATTACTCCAGTCAAGGTTTCTAGGGAAAAGGGGGCGAAATCCAGTATAGTGCGCTTGCCCAGATATGTGCTCTTGCCCTGTGTGTGTATCCGATATGCTTAAATTTTGATCGTTGTTTTTCTGTAAACAAACAGCTATGTGCCAATCACATCTTCCTGTATGTAGTTTCTCAAAAATCCAGTTTATGTGATTTTAAGATAAAAAGAGCTCAATGAGGGAATTTTAATAGATCGAAGCAATACTGACATCTCCAAATTGTAAGACTGCTATAGATGCACTGATTGTCAAGAGTGTGTCAGTGGGACAAAACATTTGAACTAAATCACGAAGCTTTAGGTTAGTTTAACTATTACTTCTTAATGTAGTAGGCAGTCACAATTTTCTTCCGTATTTTTATGTATATACATACTACACAAGCAACCAAATGGTACCGTTCCACTCGCAAATAGAGAGAGGGAAGAAAGGCTGTCTATCATCCGAGCCCTGATTTCTCATGCCTTCTAAATTTTCTCAATAGTGTTATACAAAATAATATTCGCACATAGTTTGAAACTACTGGTAACCTATCTAGCATCCAGCCTCTGAGTTGCTTCAATGTGTTGCTTAAATCTGACCTGGATTTCAAACTTTGGAGCAGTACTCATGAATGTGTCACATAAGTGTTCTATACGGGTGGTCTAAGTGATCTTCCCCTCATTTCCAGTCACAAAACGTATTCATCTTCCCAGAGGAAGGAAGTAATGACCCTGAAAGCTAGAAATGTTTTTTTTATTCAAGTGCTGTTTTTCTCTCATACTTCGTACAAAGCATTTCAGAATTTTACAATGAGTACTGGCAGCCCTACATATAATGGTAACATTAAAACCCTGTTAATTTGAACCTCAGTGTTAACTAGCATATGCATCCTTGAGTCGAAACATTACGTTTAATTATAATTATAGAAGGAGAGGCTAATAAAATAATGTTTTTACTTTGTATTTTTTTAATATCTTATGATTTTCAGTTTTCTGCCTGATGTTTAGCAGCAACCTGTTAAACACTTTCGATCAGAATGTGAAATTCCATTCTGAATCGTAGGCAGGGATGTATAGTCTACATGGACATTGTTTTTCCTTCCAGTATTTTGCAAGTTCATTTCACTGAACAGAGTAAAATTACCCCTATTATGAACAACAAATACTATTAGGGAGTAAATATGTTGACATGTAAGTGAAAGACTCCGAAGGCCCTGAAGAGACTTATGTAAGAAGCTGCACTATCGATTTTACACAATAATTTTACTCACATGGATCAAAAGTTCTGTTAACTTGCCATATCAGATTTGAATAATATTGCAAGCTTTTCATAACAGCCTCCATCACCGTCACCAGTAATGGTACTGGTATGTAATGGTATGGTGTACTGTAGCAGCACATTACAAGTGTTTCAATTAAACTGATTCTGCATTATTTCTCTTCCCCATGTCCTTGACATTAATGCTACCAAGTTATGTTCTTGTACGGTAATTAGTTTCCAGGTTACAACATGTTAAATATAGAAAGTTTAACTGTAACCAAGCAGTAGTTTTCTTTCATGACAATATCAGTTCCAGTGCACAACTGAATTTGAAAATCCGTTACTACTGCTATCTTGTGCTGACAATGAGATGACTTTCATAGAAATACTGAGTTATTTCATTTGTAATACAGTTTCATAGTTTTTGTAGTTGCTCATGATCTTTACACTTGCATGCAATGGGTGTAGCATCAGCATTGAGGAGCAGTATTTTGTCATTTACACAAATCAACAAAAGAAAGTATCCCAGTAAAAAGTCCTGGGTATCCTGTATTACCTATCAGTAATATTAGATCTGTGTGTGCCACTCACCATCCTTATGAGTGAAAACTGATTTGTGTTAGATAAGGTTTTATTAAACTGTGAACAATTATCAGTATAATTACCAGCCATTTTCCCTTAGTATTTACTATCTCTCTCTACAAGCAACTGATAGATATTAGCTAAAACAAATATGTAATTTCAGATGGAGGTCTGTCTATATCTAAAATTATGTTTCCTTTCCCATCTATAGCTTATTGCAGAAAGTTGAGTAACACCTTCAACACATAGGAATTACATCTTTGAGCACCAATTATTGTCACTTTTTGCAACATCACCGTAAGGTTTGATATCCCTACAGAAAGATGAGCAGAAATTCTTTGTTAATGGGTGCATAATAAGATTCTTTTTTGGTATACCAGTGCTCAGTAATAACTGAAACACGTGGTTTATTAAAACATGCTATTATGTCCAAATCATTGTGCCTATTTCCTAGGCTCGTAAAGTTTTGGAGGATGATCTTGGTTTGCAGGTTGCATTGTATCCACATATTTATTTTTGTAACCATAAATATCCCCATTAAGCAAATCAGATGTGCTTGTCAAACTGGGAAGAGGAAACAAAAAGGCCACACATGTACAAAATAATAATAAAAGGAAAGATTCCAAAAGAGTGCCTGACAGCAAAATGTAAAACTTAATTGTTTTTGGATATATTACTTCTTATATCAATTATTCAAAAACTTAAGAATGCTGTTAGTTTAGTGTCTTCAAGGCATAATGCTGTTTCATTGAGCATTGTAACAATCAAGTCTGAGATAGTAGTGTACTATGATACTACCTATGAAGAAATTGATGCACTGGATGTGAAGTGCACAGTTTAGTCTACCCAGCAGGTGTTCCAGAAGATGGCCCTGCACTGTTCTATACCATCATGAATATAGCTATACATTGGTGATATATTCATCACTGACAGAAAATTGAATAATCACATTTTTGCTTCAAGTTTCTGAAATGGCAGTTGATGAGATCATATCTGAAGAGGCAGCTATCAACCCACACTTTCAACATGAGATAGGACTAGCAATTACCAGAATTCTGAAATGTGGATCTTGTAAACCTAGAGTTGCTCTAGGAAAACAAGTAAGATGTGACACGTGTTCCAGATCAAATATGAGAAAATAAAATGTTGCTGTATTAGTTATAGCACATAAATATGCGGTGAATAAGAAGTGTGAAATAACCGTGTTCGCCGGCCGGGTTGGCCGAGCAGTTCTAGGTGCTACAGTCTGGAACCGCACAACCACTACGGTCGCAGGTTCGAATCCCGCCTTGGGCATGGATGTGTGTGATGTCCTTAGGTTAGTTAGGTTTAAGTAGTTCTAAGTTCTAGGGGACTGATGACCTCAGAAGTTAAATCCCATAGTGCTCAGAGCCATTTGAACCAACCATTTTTTGACTGTGTTCAAAGCTATGTAGACTTTTTTAATTCCAGGTTTAAGTAATTCACACTATTTCATTGCTGTTTCCTGCTGTCATCCATTAATACCTCAATGTCAACAACTACTTTGTTACTTTAAAACCTTCAGCATGTTCACTGTGGCTGACACAAAGGTCAATAAGAGCTACTAACACCATGCTTTTAATTGTCATCAGCAGTGAATGTGCAAAACAAGAACATTTTTGCAATTTCATTGAAAGACCTAATTCAGCTTCCTTTTTCAGGCGTTTATTTTTAAATATTAAAACTGATGAGAGTTTCATTACTAGACCACTAATTTTGAAATCTGGATGACATCATCCAAGCACTGTAACAAAATGTGCACCATACACAACAGGTTCAATGCAATCTCTCCTCTCCACAAATTTGCACCTCAGATGTGTTGTATGTCACATAATACTACAGTTAATTTTCCATATAACTGAGTAAAACCAGTTATTGCGTGTCCAAGTTTATCTCATCTAGGCATTGCACCTTTCCCTTAACTTTAGTGAGCTTTACAATAAAATTTGTATGAAAAGTTTTCTGTGTAAATTACCTATTCTACACCTACAGCTAATGCTTGTGTAACCCAGTGTGCCATTCAGGTGGGTTTACTTGTGTGTCAATATAATTGTCAGGTTTGGTATGAAAGGGTTTCTTGAAATATATTCCCACATAAATTTTTAAGTATCTATTCTCAGTTGCAAAATATATTACGCACTGTCAGTGCCATTTCAATGCAAAAATTTTAAATCATGCTGGGGAATATACCAATGACACAGTTCCAACACACCTCAGAAATTTGATTTTAGTTGCTTCAACCAATGAGAATTACGGACCAAGTCTTGCACTGCCCTGTTTTGTGTATTAACCCGTTGGCTGGCTTGAAGGTGCCGGTGGTCACAGCAGATTGCTCTGCTGGGGCCAGCAGTGATATGGTAACAACCAGGTGTCAGAAATTTTACACTTTAATCTATTTCGTGGGACTCTAGATGCAGAAACTACGCGGGATGCAACCTTGTTGGGAGATACTTCGTCCTTTCTATGTTCAGGTGGATTTGCGCCTCCAAGTTTATGCAGTAGGGACCAGGCTTGTCGGCTTGACTTTGAACATCCGCACTTGGCTTGGTGTATCCAGTGGCAGAATACTGTGCCATAGTGTGGCTCAACAGCAAACACACACACATGGTAGATAGCCAACTTAATGCAACAATGCGTATTATATCAGGCACAATCAGGCCAACTCCTACAGTGTGGCTGCCCGTTCTCAGTAACATAGCCCCTCCTAACCTGCGCCGTGAACACGCTCTGGTTAGAGAATTTCAAAAAATCATGACCAACCCTCAATTACAAATCCATGAAGATACTCACGACATCCAAGGAAACCGACTCCGGTCCAGGCTTCCTCCACTAAAGACCGCACAGGCTCTGCACCAAACCAACTTTAAAATAAATGACCGATGGAAAAATGGAATGGGAGAGCAGAACAGCAGTAAACTGCCACAGTATGCCATGCATCTTTAGAAAAACTAAAAGGATTTGATTGCCCTCGCAAAGTTTGGTCAACTCTTAATCGCATCAGAACCAACTGTGGGAGATGCGCCGACTCCTTACACAGATGGGGTAAACTTCCTTCGGCCGCTTGCGACTGTGGCGCTGAGAGACAGACAGTCAAACACATCGTGCAGGAATGCCCACTAAGGGCATACGAGGGTGACCCACAGGATTTCCTAATGGCGATCCAAGAGGCAATCGACTATTTATTATCTAAGCTGGACATCTGCTTGTGATTGATCTTCTGTGAGTGTAAATTTACAATTGGCGGTGTCCTTATATACAAACTGTTATTTATTGCTCTGTTTATCATATGTGATTTTTTTTAAATCGTGTTGTTTCTGTAATTTTTACTGTGATGTTATGAGCCATACGCTAAATAAATAAATAATAAATACACTTTAATCTTACTGAGGAAAAATATTTACTTATATTTTATATTCCTTGCCATTTCCAGACTATTTTTGGGTCTGCAGTATTTTTATTTAAATGTCTTACAAAACCAAACGATTAAATGACTACAAAGTTATTCATGAATTCATTTTTAGATACATATTTAACTGTGTAAAGGATAATTCCTGAAACAGTAATTAGCATTCTAGCTGTTCTTTTTAGCCACGACTGTACAGATGCATATACTTCACATTCAAAGTTCCTAAATGCCTGCTTAACAGATTGACTACCACGCTGCTCACAGCAGAGCAGGACACTTAATGCTGTATGCCTGACCTGGTGGTGAAACATCCATTACTAATCATGTCAGAGTCAAGAAATGCAGAAAATCTCTCAGGGAGTACTATAATCTAAAAACGTAAAATTATAAATAAAAAGGCAATTTGCAGTTATGTCTACCAAGAAAATTATACTTTCAGTCAGTGATTTCTTTTGCCATAAATGACTAGTGAACGCACATGCCAGAGGATGGTAAATATTCATACTTTGCCTCTGAGTAGCAGCAAAGCCATTAGAAACAGCTATGCACATAGTCCAAAGTATGTTGAAATTATCACCTGGGTATTTTAATTAAATTTGGTCTACTATATGCAATATGATAAAGGAATCAAAAGAACACACACACACACACACACACACACACACACACACACCTGCCATAAATGACTAGTGAACGCACATGCCAGAGGATGGTAAATATTCATACTTTGCCTCTGAGTAGCAGCAAAGCCATTAGAAACAGCTATGCACATAGTCCAAAGTATGTTGAAATTATCACCTGGGTATTTTAATTAAATTTGGTCTACTATATGCAATATGATAAAGGAATCAAAAGAAACACACACACACACACACACACACACACACACACACACACTGAATTAATTTCTTTATTAACAACGCTCGGATTTCCACATCACCATAGAGGTACCAAGCTTGATGCATTACTCGTTTTTTTACATGGCGAGTTTCCCCAGTAGGTCCATAAACCATGAAACAGACAAAAAGCTACTTCTCGCTGTCTTCTCTTCTTTGGATTTTCACTTCAGAAACTGAAACATCCATTACAAAAACAGATTACATCACTCACAAATCTGGATTCAGTCACTGCAATTCATACCTATTTTACTGTAAAAAATACTGACTATGATGAATGATGTAATTCTGAACATTCAAAAGTTTTCAAATGTGCATGTTACTGACGTTAGAATACAGTTACTACACAATTTTTGATCAGAAAAAAGTTACAATGATTGCAACTTAAATACCGAAGCCATTTGTTATGAGAATACGCCATTACTACAAATAATCCACATAGAAGCATTGAAAGAAACTTTACTGGGTAACATAATGCATCAGAACACTACAGGCACAAAGAATGAAATTTCTGTAGATTTACCATACACTTTACTTTTGTTGAGCATTATAAGATTACTAACGGAAGTTACTTACCGTCCATTATCTGGAATATAAACTATCCTTTCTCCTCTGCAAACATCTGCTTTTGCAAGAAGTGTTATCAATTTTTTTCCGTGACTGAAAAGCTTTAACGCACACAAATCACAAAACCCACCATTATACACACACACCCACAACGCATTAGCATGTCAGGGTCTAGTGCAGCAGGGGATACAACCCGTCGGCTTTGAACAATGACGTCATTCCTTAGTCATAGATCGTAATGTCTTCACTTCGAGGCATAGATAATAAAGCAGTTCTGTGTTCTAATAAGCACTATCATTAAAATAATTGAATGTTAATCTAAAAGCGATCGCTTGATATTCCGTACATCATTAAACGTGTGATTTAATTAACTTAATTGTTTGATTTTTATTCGGCCGGTACTTAATATTTTTCGTAATGATATTGAGGTAATGTGGATTATTAATTTTTTATTATAGAACAAAAGCTGTTATGTTTCAGTTTCGTTTTTTTACTGATTGCTTAATAAAGTAGGATCAGTTTATTCTATCTCGTGAGTTTTTTTTTTTAAAGCCAAGAAACACTTATCAGCTACTGAAGGGAGCTACAAAACTAAGAAGAATCGCTTCTCGGCTTTTGACAAGATATTGCTTAATAAAGTACGATCAGTTTATTCTATCTCGTGAGATTTTTTTTTTTAAAAAGCCAAAAAACACTTATCAGCTACTGAAGGGTGCTACAACACTAAGAAGAATCGCTTCTCGGCTTTTGACAAGATATTGCTTAATAAAGTAGGATCAGTTTATTCTATCTCGTGAGATTTTTTTTAAAGCCAAAAAACACTATTGCTTAATAAAATAGGATCAGTTTATTCTATCTCGTGAGATTTTTTTTTAAAAAAAGCCAAGAAACACTTATTAGCTACTGAAGGGAACTACAACACTAAGAAGAATCGCTTCTCGGCTTTTGACAAGATCAATGTTTATCTCTCTCGCATTCCTTTGTTTCTCAACATTCTCCTCAGCTCTTTCATCTTTGTAATACATGGTCTCTGGCGACTTGTGACGTCATTGTTCAAAGCCGACGGGTTGTATCACCACCACCTAAAGAGAAGGCCGCGGCGCGCTCTTGTGACGTCACGCAAAGCGGGCCAGGGTTGGCTTGGCGCTGCGCTTAAAGAATCGAGACGCACGGCCTGCAAATCTTTGTCAAACGGTTTTACAGAACCTATTCCGTAAAAAATAATTAATTTCTGAAATACTTTTAGCTTTATATGGCAGCTTCTTGATGAAGTGCCAATCATTTCGATAATGGTCATAACTATTGTGGTATTTCACAGATGAGTATCAAATTTGAGAACGTTGCCATCAAAAATAGCGGTCGCTATGAATTTGTGTTTGATGCATATTACACATTCTATTGCTGAGTATGAAATACAGATGAGGTTTTGAAATTTTCGTAAAACTTTGGATCAATATCTGCTTCCAATCTCGAAAAAATTGAGCATCTGCAGCAACTTCACTTCCGATCGCAACGCGCGGGAATGAAATATTCATAACGCCTGTCATATCTCGTAAACCGCTGGAGATAACGAAACGAGATCTTGGCAAATGATACCAAGCAAAAAGGAGAGTACTTTGCCGAATGGTTAAAATAAGTAACTTTATCAATCGCGATATAGCAGAAACTATAGTTTATAATTCTTTTTTACCGGTAATGTAATTGCATAAGACTTATCAATAGCCAGTGAAAACGTACGAGTGCGGGATGTAAATAATATTGCGATATACATGATAAAACAAGGTACATTTGTGAAAAATGCACTGTGATAAAGTACATTCTTTCTGGACCAGACAACTATTATTTACACTCACTTGAAAAATTCTGCACTAATACAGTGTATAATATTAAATTCCTCTGCCTTTAGTATCCTAAATACATATTGTGTAGCTGTTTATAGAGCTCCCTTAGGAAAGCTGAGTACATTCCCCAAGCAAACAATCACTTTTAACTCACCTCACATAAACAATTATGCGTTGTTATTGTAATGTAAATTTTCTTTCCTGTAAAAATATGGCAGATTTTGAGCATAAGTCTACAGTGAAAATCTACAAACCTTCAGCAACCATTTGCAGCAGTTGGAATGAGACAATGTGTCAAGCTAAAAACGTCAATAATAAATTTAACCTATTTCTAGATTAATTTGTTCCATTGTTTGACACATCGAAAAATAATACAGATATGCTTCATACAGAGAGATCGCTTTTTAAACATGAAAACAGCAGTTTCAACATTCGTTAGCACTCATGCTAACTAATGCGAGAGTGAAAAACAACACCCACTCACAAATAGAGAATAAAGCGTAACGGTAATGCGTAACAAAATACTAACTGCAGAGAAATTTAAATACGAATAAAAAGTAACACGAGCCACAAATTTATATTTCGTTTTCAAAATCAAAATAAAGCCACTTGATAACGAATACTAGGCCTATTTACTGCCAACTTTTGCTCACAATTTCAGTCAAATGTATCCAAAATGCAAGATATTCCACCAGAAAAAATAATAATTGTACTAGGTATACAGTTTTTACATACCATCGTGTGCTCAGTGGGTTGGAAATTGCCCCGATGAATTGCTGAAAGACATTTCCAACGCAGATTCGCATCTTTCGGAAACGAAAACAACATTACTTTCGGTCGAGTTCCGTAATTCCCACGACACCTTGGCACACAACACTTGTAAACCATGTTCACAGTAGCTTCACTACACGTAAACACTGTAATCGCTAGTTTTAAGCACGAATATAGCTCTCGATCCAACAAACGTGTAGATAAACAAACGCTTCGAAACACAACATGGTGGCCCGCTTGGAGTGATGTCACGACCTGCTATGAATTTCGCGCCGCGGCCTTGTCTCTAGGTGGTGGTGGTTGTATCCCCTGCTGCACTAGTCCCGCATGTCATGTTCAAAGAATATCCGCGTTTCGAAAACTACCAGCGATATTGGCTAGCGTAAGAGACGACGTCATGTCATGATGTGACGTCATGATTCCTCGGGGCCCGCGAGACGCTTCTTAGTTGCTGGCTGCGTCACGTCGCAGCATCTCTGGAATCAGCGATGGGAGGATGCGAAGTTCACCGGACTTGGATACGATGTGACGCCATTATGACGTATACACCCTACATCGAAAACGATAGAAACCGTATATCGACTATTCGACTTTTGTGAACTTTCGAGAGGTTGTGACAGGGTAGCGCTGTGCTCTGCGCCATTCGTTTAAATGTGTTTTGCGTTCCTTGCGTTTAAATCGTGTATTGTACTGCGTGTGTGTCCTGTGCGTTGTTTTTCGTTGCTCGTCTCTAATTATGTGTTCAGCATTCGAGAGACTAATGAGAGAAAAGCTGAAAAGAGTTCAGCATCGATGACGACGGGCAATTGCGTGGTTATTGTGAATCTCAAGCAGAAATTGATGTACTTCTGACCCAGCTGAAGTGCGTCGGTTATTCGTACTCGGTGAGATGAAGCACTCAGCAGCCAAAATCTTTAGATGCGTCAAGACACTAACCTTTCGTTAAGATTACATTGAGAAATCCACTTCCCCTCGTATTTCATCTCCGGTCGACGTTTTTCTTCAACAATGCCTCATATTTTTCTTTTTAAGTTCGAAATTCGATCATTCTACAGACCAGTCATTACTGGACACTAAGGTACCTGTCTCTGTGGTCCGAGTGTAAAATTACTTGGAATTATGATTGATAAAAGACTATCTTGGGATGGACATATAAATTACTTAGCTAACAAACTTGCACGAGTTCTCTTTCAGCTATATAAATTAAAAAAAAAAAGTCAGCAAGAGTATGCTGCTACAATCTAATATGTACTGACAAGACCAATTCGATGAAACCATACTAAAATATTGATAATAAATAAATATTATTTTCGGCGTAAGCATTCAATACAACAATCACACAATCTAATCTGGTCGGGACATAAGAAGACTTCACTTTTTTATGAAACGTGTTGTCCGTGGTGTTTTCAAGGCCACGGTCAGGAATATTTCTATTAATATCCAGCTCTTTTATTTTGGCGAAATACATATACACTGCCACACTGAGCTGTTATCAGAATTGAACGTGTCAAAACAAACCACTAGCTGACAGTTTAGAATCTCGAACGTTCGTAAAAGTCGATAGGTGTGTTAATCGACTAAAGCGTATATACGTCATATTGACGTCACATCATATCCAGGTTGGGTGAACTTAGCATCCTCCTCAGCGATGGCAAGTTGTTACACTGCTGAAGCAGAAGCGTCTCGCGGGCCCCGAGGAATCATGAGACATGACGTAATTCCTCGGGGCCCGCGAGACGCACGTTGCTGAAGCCGCGTGCGTTGACCACTTGTTTTCTCTGTGCCGCGCTCGGGTCATCTACAACATGTTTTATCGCCTTTTAATACATTAAACACATATGATTATTGTATTCACTAGGTGTTATTGGCCTTCTTTCGGATCGCATGCTCAGTAGTTGTAATGGTGAATGAAATCCGTGCTTTTGACACAGCACATTGGTCACAAATCATTATGACTTCAATTAGTTGCAGAACGCGACACCTGAACGACCTCATCTGCGCGGCCGTCATTGATTCGATTTTTGGCAGCAAACTGAGGAGAAATGTTCTTTTGGCTAGTGAGTCGCTGGCTGTCATAGCAAGTTACCTTTTTTTGGCATCAAGATATACCTTGAAAGATGTATTCACATCTGTGAGAGACTGTTGTTTTCGTTTAAGGTATTGTGGGCTGTCTGACTCATGGGGCTGGAGCACTTCTTGCTGCGACAGCAAAGTGGTGGCGGCGGCGATGATATGAGCGTAGATATATTTTCTTCCTCCTCTGTAAGATATTCGTTGCGAGACCATTCACGCAGCTGCTGTGACACTGCAGGTGTAATTTCTGCTCCCTCCCCCTCCCCCCCCCCCCAAAAAAACCGTCGTGTTTGATCGTCATTTTGATAAACGAAAGCGCTTACTTCATCACCTCTGACAAATAATATGGTTTCTTACTTCTATGGTAACCACTGGGCAGGGGCTTCCGATGGTGTATAAATACGGATCATAAATTTTGCCACTTCTCCTTGCACTCATTCGCTGGGGGGAGGGGGGGGGGAGAGGGAGGGAGGGAGAGAGAGAGAGAGAGAGAGAGAGAGAGAGAGAGAGAGAGAGAGAGAGAGAGAGGAGGAATTATACGTAAATAACATAATAAATAAAAAATTTAAAATGTGGTAGTACATACATAGGTAAGAGGGCACAGGCCAATTACATACATCATTCGTGAAATTACCGGAATCATTTGGGTAGCGCTGAATCAGACCTAGATGCCTATTCCAAACGAAGGGCAGTGGAAAATGATAGCTCCATGTTACTATTCGCTAGCCAAATTTACCCAATTGCTTGGGTGCATTGGACGGGAAGCATATCTGCATTGAAAAATTACCCAGAACGGGTAACTAATTTCAGTTACAAATAGTACCACTCCTTAGTATTGTTGGCATGCAATGATGCTGATGGTTTGTTCATTATCATTGAAACTGGTTATGCTGGTAGAAATGTTGATGGAGGGATATTTCGTGCTTCCGCAACGAAACAAGGGGTTATGAATGGATGATTAAACTTGCCATTGCCTTCTAGATTACCAGATGACGAAAATGAAAATCATTTCCCTTATTACTCTGTAGGAGATGAAGCGTATCCATTATCACGCTATTTGATGTGACTGTACTCACAATGAACACTCGATAATGTGAAGAGAATGATTAATTATAGATTAAGCAAAGGGAGAAAATCTGTGGAATGTGCATTTGGAATGATGACACACAAGTTACAAGTCCTGAGCAGTCCTATTCATTCTCAAACTACAGAAAGAGTGGTGACATAATAAAATCTGTGTGCATTCTTCATAATTTCATTTGAAAACATGAAGGCATCCGATACAGTTGTGGTGAACAACTCTGAAATGCCGACAATCATAATACAGCCAAGGAGAGACATTGCAATGCATCCTCATTCTGCTGCATGTGAAGTAAAGAATTATTTAGCCAACTACTTCCTGACACCTCTTGCCTCTCTCCCCTGGCATTGGAAGTACTGGATCAACAGTAATCAGCATCTACTGTCTTTCTTTACAAAATATTTTATTTGTAATGTGTATTTCTGTAAAACTTATCATTAAATTTCTGTAGGTTTTTTTATTCACATATTAATATGTGTAGTATTTTGTGCAGCTTCAGCAACTTTAGTTGTATATAAGAGAATAATAAGTAACCAGCTGCATACAAGAAATTAAATTTCTTTTTATGCAATTGGCTGCTTATTATTCCATTATATTAGTAAGTAATTAAAACCAGTTTAGTTACATATTTATTACCTGTATTGTAGAGTGGATGCTTACAAATTGTTCATTAAATCAAACAATGGAAAATCCGGGATGGAATGTAACAATACCAGAGAAGGAAAGTTGCTACTCATCATTAGTGGAGATGCTGAGTCACGATAGGCACAATAAAAAGTTTATTTCATTAGTTTTTCAATAAAATAGATCTTAAAGTATTGTGAGTAGGGTGTATTTATTTTATGTTAAAATTTTAATTACTGACAATGAACTTCCCTGATAGATTACTCTCCTTGGCTACTTTGTGCCATGCTCTTTCTGTCGTCTCCTTCCTTCAGTCTGTAACTGAATAGTTCTGGATATTTCTCCACTTCCACCCCAAATTTCAAATCAAACGTTTGTTCGCACATTGTGCAACCCAGCGGTACGAATGCAACTGAGATACTTGGTGAATAGCACATTGAGTTGCATAGCATCCAAGTTGCGGCCACTCGGGGACGCGGCTACTGAAATATCCCTGTCTAAATGACCCTACCTAATTACACATGCTGGGTTTCTTGGTTGCGGAGTATCTCTATCGCTCGGAGACTAAGTATCCGCATGTAGATAGGCCCTATTTGATACGGCCTAAGTCTTCTGTATGCGCCTGCCCTAAATGTTAATGATATTGTTTGATATAGCAGTACTATTGTATTGTATTCGTAAAATGAAAACCCATGGGCCTGAATGCAGCCAATTCTAATTGATTAACTGTAAATAGATAAGTAGACATAATAGAATGATGGGTAAATGTTTTAGAGTGGTACTTTTATGTGCAATGAGGTATGATGCTCCTCTGATGAATATAAACTTGGAATTTTGACTGGATTTGCTTGTATTTATGTTCACACGCATTAATTTTCTGCTTTGAGCAGATGAGCCACATTCGAGAATAAGTAAATATCTGTTGTCTAAATTTGAATTTGCAATGAGTCCAGATATTTTTTGTTCTGTTTTAGGGCACAAAAACCAACTAGGGTCATACACACGAGTCCATATAATGGTAAACCTTTAAAAAGTAATCAGCTCCGTCTGATCAGTAGCTCACTGAAAAAGGAGGCTATACAGGGTTATTACAAATGATTGAAGCAATTTCACAGCTCTACAATAACTTTATTATTTGAGATATTTTCACAATGCTTTGCACACACATACAAAAACTCAAAAAGTTTTTTAGGCATTCACAAATGTTCGATATGTGCCCCTTTAGTGATTCGGCAGACATCAAGCCGATAATCAAGTTCCTCCCACACTCGGCGCAGCATGTCCCCATCAATGAGTTCAAAAGCATCGTTGATGCGAGCTCGCAGTTCTGGCACGTTTCTTGGTAGAAGAGGTTTAAACACTGAATCTTTCACATAACCCCACTGAAAGAAATCGCATGGGGTTAAGTCGGGAGAGCGTGGAGGCCGTAACATGAATTGCTGATAATGATCTCCACCACGACCGATCCATTGGTTTTCCAATCTCCTGTTTAAGAAATGCCGAATATCATGATGGAAGTGCGGTGGAGCGCCATCCTGTTGAAAGATGAAGTCGGCGCTGTCGGTCTCCAGTTGTGGCATGAGCCAATTTTCCAGCATGTCCAGATACAAGTGTCCTGTAACGTTTTTTTCGCAGAAGAAAAAGGGGCTGTAAACTTTAAACCTTGAGATTGCACAAAACACGTTAACTTTTGGAGACTTGCGAATTTGCTGCACGAATGCGTGAGGATTCTCTACCGCCCAGATTCGCACATTGTGTCTGTTCACTTCACCATTAAGAAAAAATGTTGCTTCATCACTGGAACAAGTTTCGCACTGAACGCATCCTCTTCCATGAGCTGTTGCAACCGCGCCGAAAATTCAAAGCGTTTGACTTTGTCATCGGGTGTCAGGGCTTGTAGCAATTGTAAACGGTAAGGCTTCTGCTTTAGCCTTTCCCGTAAGATTTTCCAAACCGTTGGCTGTGGTACGTTTAGCTCCCTGCTTGCTTTATTCGTCGACTTCCACGGGCTACGCGTGAAACTTGCCCGCACGCGTTCAACCGTTTCTTCGCTCACTGCAGGCCGACCCATTGATTTCCCCTTACAGAGGCATTCAGAAGCTTTAAACTGCGCATACCATCGCCGAATGGAGTTAGCAGTTGGTGGATCTTTGTTGAACTTTGTCCTGAAGTGTCGTTGCACTGTTATGACTGACTGATGTGAGTGCATTTCAAGCACGACATACGCTTTCTCGGCTCCTGTCGCCATTTTGTCTCATTGCGCTCTCAAGCGCTGTGGCGGCAGAAACCTGATGTGCGGCTTCAGCCGAACAAAACTTTATGAGTTTTTCTACGTATCTGTAGTGTGTCGTGACCATATGTCAATGAATGGAGCTACAGTGAATTTATGAAATCGCTTCAATCATTTGTAATAGCCCTGTATTATGGTATGTGCAAGCAAATTTGACACCACAGAACAACAAGAAAAGAAAAGCGCAACTCCCATGTTAAAAAGAGGGAAACACAGACCAATAGCAGCGCCTCTAGTGGTATGGAGATGAACTGAAACAGGATAAACATTGCAGGCTGCATTCCTCCTAGCTTATGCATGTTGCAGGTGCTTTTTTTCTTTTCTTTTTCTTTTAATTTTCTTATCTCAGATTTCTGGTGTGCTGTGTGATTATTTTGGCTAGCATCATAGAAAAATAATTTAAACACAGCTACAGCACATTGCAATACAGCAGTGACATACAGTACCCGTTATTCAAGAATATTTACAGTCCAATTTAGCTGCAACAATTTTATTTAGCTTCACTTATTTAAACTACAGGCTTGTTTTGACTTGCTCTCAGTTTCAAATGTTGCGTCTAGTTCTTATGGTGCACAAAACATCCTGGAACTTTTATATGTTGACAGAAATCAGTATAAGAGTGTCAGCTTAAAGTCTATTTTTGATGTTTGTGTCTGACAGTCACTGCTGCTGTGATGTTTTCTTGAGAAGCAACTGTTAGATGCAAACGTCAAGAATAGACTTGCAAACTGACACACTTATATTGATTTCTGTCAACATATAAAAGCTCCGGGACGTTTTGTGCATTATAATAACTAGACGTAACACTTGAAATTGACAGTAAGTCGAAACGATCTTGTAATCTATATAACTATCACAGGCTATATAAAAATTGTAGCGACTACAAATATTTCTGAATAATGTCATACTTTGACGTCTTACAAGCTGCAGGATCAATGTAGAAAAAAAAAAGACCTATTATTAAAAGAATAATTGGCAGTTAAATCTTTACTAGAGTATTAATTAATGTAGAATTCTAAAATTTGTTGCAACTATGTATCAGGACTGTAACTTCTGAGTAATTGCCCAATAAACTTGCACTACTGATCATTAATTTCTTGAAAAATGTACCTACATCTTACGACTGTAAATGCTTCAACACAAAAAAGAAGCCTCAATATTAAGAACCAAAAATAGGAAAGATGGATAAAAACAATGAAATGAAAACAAAACTTACCTAAGCACACAATAAAAATTTCACCATTAACAACAGTTTCACATGATTCACTGATGACATTAGCAATTTCACAAGGAACACCTGCCACATGTTTTGGAAACACACTTCTGTTTAGCCTATGCCTAGTTTTATTCACAAAATCTTCTTTGAAAGAATGATCTTCACAAACAAAATAAGTAGCACAGTTCACATCAGGTGACAGTTTACAAACACTTTTCCACTTCAGAAGCAATACTTGAGGTTGTTTTGGAAACCTGTAGAAATGCTTGTTGCTAACTTCCTCTGTTGAACCCATGTAATATCCAGATGAACAGCCGGGCAATTTACAGGAGTATTTCAATGTCAATTTGTTGTGTTGAACATTCTGAAAAAACATAGCATAATATTCTTCATTTAATAAGACTACTACTGACAGATCAGAGTTATTTAAATAAACAAATGGAAACCACACACCTTAATTAACGATAGAAGAGAATACATTTCATTTATAGGCTATGAGATTGTCTACTGAAAATTAAATGTCTTACCTTAGGATTAATTGCGGACATTTTTTCAGCAGGAAATCTCTTCAATTCCATGGTGAACTTCATGAAATTTAAAGTAAAAATCCTGTTTGTAATGAAGATCAGTAGTCTGTAAATATGAAATAAATACCAAGACGACTGTAACCGTATACTTTGGTACAGAGCAAGACGCTAGAATATCAATACAACCACCGTTGGACAGCTCTCATTGGTCAATTCCAGCTTTGTTTGGCCCCCAGCACCTCTAGTGGCCTGGAAGGAACTACATTGCTTGTTGCCTTTTCTCCCATATAGCTTTCATGGTTTGCACTTGGCGCAGTAGCTGATGGGAGCGTCTGCAAAGGCATTTGCCATTTACAGCCACTCCCATCAGCCAGTGCGCTGAGTGTCAATTTTGTTTGCGCATTTAATATACAATGTAAATACTTTTGTAAATAAGGTCAGGTAAATGTAATCATCCTTCGTATAAGTAGAGTGAACAGGTATTCCTCTACAATAAGACTAACGCAATCTGCAGGGAGTCATTTGAAGTACATTTGTGGAATGTAAGTGATAAAATGCTTAAGTGGAAAATCTGTTTCAAAACTGTTGTTAAATCCATTCATATACTCAAAAAAACAATTAAACGCTTGTTAGAAAACTAAGTGTTAATGTACTGGGTAATGTACGATTGAAATCCAGTATCTGGCATCTCGATCTACATCTATACTCTGCAAACGACCGTGAGGTGAGGCATGTGTTATGTGTTGCATATTGCAACCGTACAGCTTTACTGTCGATGCAGTAAAGAGGTGAAAACTTCACTTTTTGCCTTAAGTCGTCTTCTGGCTCATTTTATGTGGTCCACCACAAATTCCTCTTCTGTGACAATATTTTTACCTTGGAGTAACACTTGCAACCTATGTCCTCAATTATTTGCTCAATGTATTCCAATCTCTGTCTCCATATATGGTTTTTACCTCTACAGCTCCATCTAGTACCGTGGAAGTTATTTTCTGAGACATTCTGTCATCCTGTTGCTACTCATTGTCAGTGTTTTCCATATATTCCATTCCTTGTCGATTCTGTGCTGCTTTTCTCTTCTGCTTCAGTTTTTCCACAGTCTATGTTTCACTATCATATAATGCTGTGCTCCAAAAATATATTGTCAGAAATTTCTCCCTGAAATTAAGGCCTGTGTTTGATACTAGTAGACTTTTGTTGGGCAGGAATGCCCATTTTGCCAGTGATAGTCTCCTTTTTTATGACCTCCCCACTCCATCCGTAATGGGTTATTTTGCTGCCTAAGTAGCAGAATTCCTTAGCTTCATCTCCTTCGTCATCACCAATCCTGATGTTAAGTTTCTCACTGTCCCCATATCTGCTACTTCTCATCAGTTTCGTCTTTCTTCGGTTTATTCTCTAAACGTATTCTGCACTGATTAGACTGTTCACTCTGTTCAACAGATCCTGCAATTCTTCTACATTTACACCGAGAAACAGTGTTATCAGTGAATTTTATCATTGATGTCCTTTCACCTTGAATTTTGATCCCATTCTTGACCCGAAAGGGAATTTTTGTTATTGCTTCTTCAATGTATACCGTATTTACTCGAATCTAAGCCGCACTCGAATCTAAGCCGCACCTGAAAAATTTGACTCGAAATAAAGGAAAAAAAAAATTTCCCGAATCTAAGCCGCACCTGAAATTTGAGACTCGAAATACAAGGGAAGAGAAAAGTTTTAGGCCACACCTCCAAATCGAAACAAAGTTGGTCCATTGTAATATGAGACACAATTTAGGTCGAATGAATCACGATACAGCTACAGTAGTTTGGTTCCAGTCGTAAGCTTAGCAGTTAAGCTTTACCACGTAGCCATTGCTATGCGTCAGGCGCTCCGGCTGTATTTATACGGGTACCCTTCCTTTCTCACGTGCTTCGTCTGGTTTGAATCGATTGCTTATTTTGCTTTGATCTGATAAATGCCGTTTTCTTTGTTATAGGTGTTTGCGTCACTCTTAAGCTGAAAATGCATTACTGCACTGTGTCATGCATTGTTTGTCGCATTCTGATAGTGCGTGTTTACGGCCTGTCGCGGCTCATGGCATGGCTTGCTTTTGTGCGCGCTACCGCCGCGTACAATAAAAAGAAGAGAGAGGAATCGTCTCATAAGCGAAACAATGACAAGACTGCTATTTGTTGTTACTTACACTACTGCTTTCTTTGATAATGATCAACAAGAATCAAATAATAGACTGCGTATGATAGAACATGTTCTGAACGAGAGTTTGTGAAAATTTTTCTCCGTTTGAAAATCTTTGCGGCCGCTTCTTTATTACATCAAATTCTGCACAGAAATTAGAGTCATCTTAGATTTAAAAATCTAAGTCACTTGCCGTGCTTCATTTCTGGCTGTATCACTATTAGGCATAAGAATATTACGAATATAAACATGAGACGATACGTATATTCTTCCGCGTTTGCTGTTGCCTCACTCTAGTTTCATGGTTTATTAGGCAGACAGGATTTAAATGATATAGCAGCAAACACGAAAGAATACATGGCAAAATGTTTATATTCGTATTATTCTTATGGTGAAGAGAATACTGTATGTGATTCAAATTTCATCAGGTTCCTATTAGCAACCATCTCTTCTCACAGATAGGAAAAAATTCAGAACGTAGAGTTGGCCATATTGACAAACATCCCAAACAGTCTTGCCGGTCAGATTTTCGTAGTACACTGAAATTGTGCTGCATTCGAAGATGAACAATACGGAATTTGTATTTACTTCGTTGGATAATGTATGAAAATGCAGTGGTCGAAACTCGCGGCGGAGAAAAAACTTCGTCTTCCACTTTTTTTAAAAAAAATTATTTACTGACGCAGAGGTTTTGGCGCCAGTATTTATCTTTGTGCCTACAAAATTGCCTGCGTAGCGCTACATATATTCGACGGCAGAAGTAAGTTGTGGTGGCACGTACCAACATTTTTCAGAACTTCCGCTTGCTTTGCACTCGATTCTAAGCCGCAGGCGGTTTTTTGGATTACGAAAACCGGAAAAAAGTGCGGCTTAGATTCGAGTAAATACGGTAAATTGGAGAGTATGTGTGCAAGATTAGGTTCCTGTCTGACACCATTTTTAATTTAAGCACTTGGTCCTTGGTCTTTCAGCCTTATTGTTCCCTCTTGTTTTGTACACATTGAATATTACCAGTCTTTCCCTATAACTCTCACCTATTTTTCTCAGAATTTCGAAAATATTGCATTTGACATTGTCGAATGCTTATCTTGATTTTCTTTAGTCTTTATTCCATTATCAACGCAACATCAGAACTTCCACTCTAGTCCCTTTACCTTTCTTGAAGCCAAACTGGTCGTCATCTAATGCAACCTCAATTATCTTTTCCATTTTTCTGGGGCTTATTCTTGCCAGCAATTTGTGTGCATGAGCTGTTAAGCTGATTGTGGGATAATTCTCTCACATGTCAGTTCTTGAGGTCTTCCATTCCTTAAGCGCCCTGAAAATTTTTGTACTTCCTTCTTCTGTCGATCAAGTACTCTAACTGAAATCTTCCTGTATCCCCTGGTCTTTTCCAAGCATACCTCCTCCTCTTGTCGTCTTTGAACAGGGTATTCGCTGTTACTAGCTGAAATTTACTGCAGAGCTCGATTAGCCATTCTCTTCTGTCATTCATACTAACAACCTCATTTTCTCTCACAACTGTCTTCTATTTCTACTTTAACTGCATTGCAGTTCCCCATGATTCTCCAATTCTACACTGAATTACCTGTTCAATATCCTCATATCCTTTCTCTATCTCTCTATCTTCTGTTTGCGACCTGAAATGTATACCTGAACTATTGTTTCTGGTGTTTGTTTGCTGTCGATTCTGATGAGAAAAACCTTATCACTGAACTTTTCATAGCACCTCACAATGAATGCTCTCCGGTATGCCATTTTCTGCTGCTGTTGATATTACCCTATACTCATCTGACGACAAATCCTTGCAATATTTCATTTCACATTAGTTCACTGACACACCCCCCCCCCCCCCCCCCCAAAATCTAGATTGAGCCTAATTTCTATTTTCAGATTTTCGATACTCCCTACCACATTCAAACTCTCAACATACCAAGCCCCAACTTGTACAATGTTATTCTCTCACTGGTTATTCAATGTTTTCTCTTGGTGACCTCCCCCTCGGCAGTCCCCTTCTGACAAACTGAATGGGAGATAGGTCTGGGATCTTTTGCCAATGGTGACATCATCATGACCTTTTTCAGTTACAGGCTGCACACCATGTAGATATACATTAATGCACTATTTTCTATTACCTTCTGCATCCTCATGCTGCTGATTGTTGCCGATTTTTCCACCTCTTTGGGCAGTTTCCCACACCAAGGGCAAGAGAGTGTACTTATTATTTATTTAATCGTGTCCAAGCCATAGACAACGCATATATTACATATACACACAAATACAAATACAATACACATATGTATAAATAAAACAAAACCAAAATGGGAAGTCACATTACAATATAAAGACAAACATAGTATATATACCATATCACGTCCCACCAATATTCAGCGCATTTAACTGCCACTGCCGTACAGTTTGCCAGATCTTCTTTCCTGCACACTTCCCCCATGTTGCTGCATTCCAGGAGGTAGTCCATTATTTGGGTCTGTCCACACTGGCACGTGTCCGTCCCATCTCGGTATCCCCATTTACACATGTTTATGTTGCATGGGCTGCCCACCCCAGTTCGTAGGCGGTTGAGGGTTCTCCATAATGCCATTTTAGTTCATTTCCAGAGGCCAATTGTTCATTGGGTGAGATTAAAGGTGCCTGGTCTCCCGTAGGCAGTTTTGCTTGCCATTTTGACAATCTGGTCTTTTGGTTTGAGGTTTCGAGTGGTTGAACTGAGGTGAGGTAACTCCGTCTTGATTTTAGACGTGTGTGTGGAGGGTTTTGTTCAAAGAGAGGATGGCGCTGGTCGCACCGCTGCTTGAGGCGCTCTGCTTTGCTTGCTATAGCTTGTCTGATGTTGGGTGGAGCTATGCCACTAAGCAAATAAAGTTGGCTAACAGGGGTGGGTCTTAGGCATCCTGTGATTATGCGACAGGCATCGTTCAGCAGAGGATCCACTCGTTTCGCATCCGCTGATCTTTCCCAAACTGGGGTAGCATATTCAGCAACCGAGTAGCAGAGTGCAAGTGCCGACGTACGTAAAGTATGTGGGTCGGCACCCCATTTTGTGGAGGTGAGCTTACTCAGGAGGTTGTTTCTTGTTGATAGTTTGCCCCTGACCTTGTCTACATGATGTCTGTAAGTAAGTTTGCGATCAAGGGTGACACCTAAGTAACAAGGAGTGCTGCTGAACGCGATCCGTTGGTTGTTCCACGTGATGTTTAGGGTATGTTTGGCGTCTCGGTTTCGAAGATGGAATAGGCAGGATAATGTTTTTGCTGCGTTCAGGCTTAGGCAGTTGGCTTCGTAGTATGGCGTTAGACCATTGAGGGCATTTGTAAGGCTAATTTCTATGTTGTTAAAGTTCCGACCCTGCACGGCTGTTGCAAGATCGTCCGCGTAAGCAAAGCTCCTAGTCCCTGGTGCAACTGGTTGATCATTCACATGTATGTTGAAAAGTGTGGGTGCGAGGACACTGCCTTGGGGTAGTCCATTTTTTCTGGATATGCCATCGGCTTCGCTTCCCTCCTAGGTTTACGATGAACCGTCTGTTGCTGAGAAGAGTTGATGTAATTTGTATCAGCCCGAAATCATTAGTCATAGCGTATATTTTAGTGAGCAGCAGTTTGTGATTTACAGTGTTGAATGCGGATGAGAGGTCGACAAGTACGGCTCCAGTAATTAGACGGTTCTCGTACCCATGCTCTATGAACTGGGTAAGATTCAAGACCTGTCCAGAGCAAGTTTTCCCAGGGCGAAACCCCGCCTGTTCTGGAATTATCTGACGATCAATATTAGGCACAAGTCGATTCAGCAGCATGCGCTCGAACACCTTGTACAAGCAGTAAAGTAATGTTACCGGTCTGAAATTTTTTGGCTCGTCCAATGGTTTGCCGGGTTTTGGAATGGCTATGACCTTGCCCTTTCTCCAGATTTTCGGGATGTTGTTTAGCCGGAAACAGGTATTGAAAAGTAGGAGCAGCCAGTTTTTCGTGTACTCGCCAAATTTAAGGATCTGTTCATTCCTAAGGTCGTCTAGCCCTGCTGCTTTACCAGGTTTCAGAGATTTAAGTGCGGACTCTAGCTCTTCGATGGTAAATGGACGGCTGTAATAGTTTGTGTCACTTTCGCCACTTCTTATTGGGATGGTTTTTGCTGGAGTCTTCGTTTTCCCGTTAAGAACGAGTTGGTGCACTATTTGGTTGGCTGTTACTCTTAGTGTTTCCGTTTACTGCTTAGGGTCATTATTTAGCTTCTTAATTGTCTTCCAGGCAATCCGGCTAGAATGTTTCATGTCTACACTTTCAATTAGATGTTGCCATTCTTCTCGGCGCTTCTCGATTAGCTGGTCGGTAAGTGCATTTGCAAGTTCAAGAGTTTCTTCAGAGAATGGGTTCTCCTCATACTTTCCCTTATATGCATCGTATAGTTGCCGGCTTTCTTTCATTAGGCCTGGTACAAACTCCGTTCTGCAGCCCCTAGGGATAGACTTTCTTGATACATTCTGGACGATTTCTATGAAATGAACTTATCGTAGTTGCTGGGTGTTGGTTCTAGAGTTTTCAGCTTTTCGTCGATTCCAATTGCGAAACCTTCCCAGTTTGCCCTCTTGAAATTAAATCTTCGTCGAAATGGAATCCACACTGGCACCACTGCTGAAGTAACTGAGTTTGATGGGTCTATGTTGGGAGTGTGGAATAGGACCCAGGACATCTTTCACGCACTCAGTTACCAAGTTCTGGCTGACGAAGACGAGGTCAGGGTTGTATCCCCTTTGCCACCTGCCACTGTTAAAAGATGGGGGGAGTTTGGCGTCGTGTATGAGATAGAGTGATTCAGCATCTGCCCATGTCTCCACCTTGAGCCCGTCTTCATTAGATTCATTGTATCCCCAGCGTGTATGGTGACTATTGAATATTACAATACTGCCCGTGGTAAGGGGATTATTGCGCGGCAGGTCATATTCAAATGGCGTATTTGGAGGCTTATATATTGATGTTATTGTCATATGATTAGTCTCAACTCTGAGAAGCTCAATGTTGTTTTTGTCTGAAATTTGAAACCCGTCGTAGGCTACTCCCTCTTGTATGAAAATTGCACTTCCATATTGATCGTCAGGCCGTTCGATTGCCAGTTTCATGCCCGCAATTTTAGGTCTATTGCTGTTTGGGCCTCGGTGTGTTTCCTGTAGGCATAGGACGTGACATTCGTTCGATCTGCACAAATCAGCCAGTATATCCTGTTTGGCAAGTGATAATGGCTCCACATTTGATAGTCAAACGTGGTCTTAAGAAGGACCGATTATGAGAGTCGTCATGCATTTTGTTCTTTCTTGTAATGGCTTGGTGGTAGCAGAATCACCAGGACTACAAGTAGTCCTCCCAGGGCCGCGACGTGGATGCTTCTGCTGTGGCCCCGAGAGTGTACTGAACACCTGCCTGCTCCTCCAGATGAGGCCTTTGGCACAAAAAAGGTGACTTCTTATGCTGAAGCCTTTAACCACCATTGCTGGTAATTTGCTTATTCAGAATTTAAGCAGTGGTGGGGTTTGAACTGAGAAGTGAGGACTTTTTAGCTGCTAGTCAAAGATGAACACATGATTTGCTCATTGCCTTGGTTTGGTGTTCAGAAGAAAAATCCCTTTGCTTTGTTTGACAAGAAACCTACACAAGAATGCACACAAACACTGTATTGCCAACAGACTGGGAGCCTTAGCTGCGACATGACCAGTGACAATCTCAGTCTCGCATAAGGAATTTGATTGTTAGTGCTGTGTCCCACAGGCATTACTAGAACATGTTCAAACGATACAATCACAGTTAATATGAAAATAGGTCTAATGAGGACACATATTGTGCCTATTATGAACCTTAGTGCAATGTGAAACTGAACGCACGTTGTGGTCCATAATAGATAAAGAATCGATGAATCCCGCAACAAGATAAAATGAATAGATTGCTATAGAAAATAAACTTTAAATTGGTGCCTCCATAACAGCAATAAAAATCATGCGGGTCTCATTCCCAAACTTGTGTGGTTTAATTATATCTTTTATTTCTGCACAACCATTATGAGTTGTGCAAAGACTTTTCTGATTCCACTGTATTACTGTACCATGGAACCTGGCCCATGCTGGACAACCAATGCTTTTGCAAGTGACAACCTGGTTGGTTCGTGATGCCACACTCCAATTCAACCTCGCAACTCATTGCTTGGGTCCATACAACATGTCCTGGTGACATATGACAGCTACTGACATCTGTCATCTGTCCCTATGTTCATTTCGATGCGTGTTGAAAATGTATCTACTAAAATGTTTCAGATCCTTTGTAACAGATTAGCGACAATAATTCTCAGCCTTCTTCAAATGAAAATTAAACAGCTGCTTATGTGTATCTGCTACATAAACACAACACTTAATGACACTATTTATGGCTGTAAATAAAATATGATGTTAATAGGACATGTAAAATAATGAATAACTCTATGTAAGTGTGGAGTGGTAATTAGTTGAATGGTGTCATCAAGTCAACTACAGCAAACTCTGCCGATGCCATGAAAGGGGGCTATATAATAGGATAGTAAAGATTGAAAAAATAATTCCACAGTGTCCCGAAGCATCAATACTATGGCCATTAAGATGACAAAGCCTCTGTAATTTTTTCTGTATTTTGTCTGAAAACATTTAATACTCGTGACTTTCCTCTTTTAGTATCACTTGTCTCTGTGCCTTATCTATTTTGCAGGAATAGCAGAAAATGATGTTGTTGTATAACTTATACTAATGACATTTGATTTAAACATAATTTAATGAGGGATAATCTTATTAATATTTATTGCCCTAACCTTGTTTATGAAACGACATTATGAAAAGTTCTACTACTACAATTCATAAATTTCTGTAATACCACTGACACCTCTTACACAACATTGTATACCCACAGGCAACAATACTCCCATCCTTAGGAAGCCATATTGTGTCCCAAGGAACCTTCAGTCATTAAGGTAAGAATTCCTTGATCAGCAACTAGCAGGAGTAGTAGTAAGAACACTGTGATAGTCCATAGTGTGCAAGTACTCTCACTGTTCTGAAAAAATCACCAGACAGTACTAAGAAATACAGATACTGATGTTATTATCATTACTTGAATGTAAAACTGTCACTGACACATATCCCATCCCCAATATTACTGAGATGTTGAACAGCTTCGAGTAGTTCAGATATTTTTGAGCAATGGACCTAAGAAGTTGTATGATCAGCTAGTAGTAGTCCCACATGACAGGCAAAAAAACTGCTTTCTCGGTATTGTGGGGTCATTACCAATACTGCAGAATGCCATTTGGAATTAAGAATGCACCAGCTACATTTCAGAGACTATTAGATGGAATACTTTGTGAAACAAATATTAACAAAGAGATAGAGGGGCTGGCCAGTACTTACCTCAGCTCAGTACAGTGGGTGAGGATGAAGTTGGTAAGTGTGATGAGGAACGAGGTTTTTGGAAGATCTTCGGGTGGGCGTTGGGAGAGGTAGTGCTCAAGGGCAGAGAGACCATGGGTATGTGGGATGTTTGTGTAAAGGGATGTAGCATCTATGGTGACAAGAAAGGTTTCAGGTGGGAGAGGAGTGGGAATGGATTTGAGGCGTTCTAGGAAATGGTTTGTGTCTTTGATGTAGGATGGTAGTCTGCGGGTGATAGGTTGGAGGTGCTGGTCTACCAGAGCTGAGATACATTCGGTTGGGGCTTTGAAGCCTGCTACAATGGGACGGCCAGGATGGTTCTCTTTGTGGATTTTGGGTAATAGGTAGAAGGTAGGGGTACGTGGCTCAGGTGGAGTGAGTAATTCTATGGAAGCCGTTGTGAGGCCTTGTGAGGGACCTTGGATTCTTAGGATTTTTTGCAGCTCAGTCTGGATGGAGGGAATGGGATCCTGGGTAACAGCTTTGTAGGTTGAGGTGTCAGAGAGTTGACGCAGTCCTTCTGCCACATACTCCACACGGTCAAGTACGACAGTTGTGGAGCCTTTATCCGCCGGGAGGATGACAATAGAGCGGTCTATTTTCAGCTCCTTAATGGCACGGGATTCAGCTGGGGTGATGTTGGGGGTTGTTGGGATGTTCTTCAAGAAGGACTGGGAGGCAACACTGGATGTGAGGAATTCCTGAAATGTCTGCAAGGGATGGTTTTGGGGGAGGGGAGGAGGATCCCTTTGAGAAGGCAGTCGGAACTGTTCTAGACAGGGTTCAACACTGGGTCTAGTATTTGGGGGCTGTGTTTGGGTAGTGAAGTGGTATTTGCAGTTGAGGTTCCGGGTGAATGAGAGGAGATCTTTAACCAGGGCAGTGTGGTTGAATTTAGGCGTGGGGCTAAAGGTTAAGCCTTTTGACAGAACAGATGTCTCTGGAGGAGAGAGGGATCTAGATGAGAGGTTTAGGACTGAATTGGGACTGGCGATATGTGGCATTTGACTGTGGTTATAGTTGAGATTTGGTCTGTGTGGGGTATGTGCTGGGATGGGGAGATTGAGTAGGGTGGCTAGGCTAGGTTTGTTGGCTATGAGGGGGGTTTATTGAAGTTTCTGTTGTGGTTGGTGTTTGTGAGGGATAGGGAGAGGGACCCCACTTCTTAGGTGTTGCACTAGCACTGTGGATAGTTTTTTCAGGTGTTGTGTGGCATGGAACTCAAGTTTGCAGCTGGCTTCTAGGATGATGTTCTTGAGTGTGTTCTCCAAGCAAGGGTTTGAGAGGTGGAGGACTTTGAAGAGAGATAGGAGCTGTTGGGAGTGGTGGTTACATGAAGTAGTGTAGAGATTCAGGACAAGTTGGGTAAGGGCTAAGGATTGAAGGTTCTGGAAGTCCAGGAGAGACTGGTGGAAGGAGGAATTGCACCCGGAGATGGGAACTTTTAAGGTAAGCCCTTTAGGGGTAATTCCAAAGGTTAAGCAGGACCGGAGGAAAAGTATGTGGGATTGCAATTTGGCTACGGTGAATGCATGTTTCCGGAATGAATGTAAATAATGTGGTATAGGATTAGGGTACATAGTGGGTAACTGGTGGGTAGGGAAATTAAATAACTAAAATTGAAATAGTAATCATAAGAAGGAATAAAATGCGGAGGGAAGAACGAGAAAGAAAGAAATTGTGTTGGTAATGTTCAATACCAAAGGAAGACCACTAAATAAGAAAAATACGGAAAAAGTTGACCAGACCAAGCAAGTATGTCCAGATCAGGGGAAAAGAACACACGTTGCTCAAAAACAGAGATAGCGAGTGGCGAAAAAAGGATCGCGCGTACCGCAAAAAAGATCGCGTGTACCGCAAAAGCGATCGCGTGTACCGCAAAAAGATCGCGCGTGCCGCAAAAAGATCGGCACGCCGCAAAAAGATCGCGCGTGCCGCAAAAAGATCGCGCGTGCCGCAAAAAGATCGCGCGTGCCGCAAAAAGATCGCGCGTGCCGCAAAAAGGATCGCGCGTGCCGCAAAAAGGATCGCGCGTGGCGCAAAAATGTCCCAAAAATATCGCCAGCAACAAGAAATCGACGGAAATGGATGATACTTGTAGGTGTGGAAGAGATTGTTTGCAGTGATTGTTGGCTGGAAAACAGTGAATAACGAACGTTAAAACTATGGAATGTTGAATAAATAAATCAATAAATAAAAAAGAGAAGAGGACTATAAACGGAACAAGATAATAGGAGGAAGATGAAACTAGCACAGTTGGTGACGAAAATATTTATTTATGGATATGTAAAACACTGAAGAAGAGAAAATGTTAAGATGACAGACGTAAGTGATAGCTAACAAAAGGGACAAAACAATGAAGGATGTGGACCATATAGGTGATCTAAATGATTAATGGAAAATCTCATATAGAGATGTGAAACAAATATTAACAAAGAGATAGAGGGGCTGGCCAGTACTTACCTCAGCTCAGTACAGCCGATAGATACACACAAAACAAAACCGAAAATTTATGTTCCTAGCTTTCGGAACAAATGCTCCTTCATCAGAGAGGAGAGAGGGGAAAGAAAGGGAAGAAGGGAAAGGAGATTCAGTTACTCACAACCCAGGTTATGAAGCAACAGGGAAAGGAAAATAGGGAGGGTAGCAAGGATGGAGGCATGGTTGTCAGAGGGAAGCCAAAGATATTCTACTGTAAGTACTGTGCCAGCTTCAAACCAAAGAGGATGCATACAGAAGTAAAGAGGTATATAGTATAAAGATAAACACAACTATGCAGGATGAAAAGGTGCGTGAATGGCTAAGAGGAAAGGGAAAGAGGAGAAGACTGAAGAGTAAATGGGAGTGAGGTTGTTTAACGTAGGTTCAGTCCAGGGGGATGGCGGGATGAAAGGATGTGTTGGAGTGCAAGTTCCCATCTCCGCAGTTCAGAGGGACTGGTGTTAGGTGGGAGAAGCCAAATGGCACATACGGTGTAGCAGGTTCCTAGATCCCTAGAATTATGCTGCAGGGCATGCTCCACTACTGGGTATTGGGCATCTCCGAGGTGGACAGTTCGTCTGTGTCCGTTCATGCGCTCAGCCAGTTTAGTTGTTGTCATGCCGATGTAAAAGGCTGTGCAGTGCAGGCATGTCAGTTGATAAATGACATGTGTAGTTTCACATGTGGCCCTGCCTTGAATTGTGTACGTTTTACCAGTAGCGGGGCTGGAGTAAGTGGTTGTGGGGGGATGCATGGGGCAGGTTTTGCAGCGGGGTCGGTTACAGGGGTAGGAACCGCTGGGTAGAGAAGGTAGTCTGGGAATATTGTAGGGTTTAACAAGGATGTTACGGAGGTTAGGGGGCCGACGAAAGGAAACTCTGGGTGGTGTGGGGAGAATTTTGTCAAGGGATGATCTCATTTCAGGGGCTGACTTGAGAAAATCATATCCCTGGCGGAGTAATTTGTTGATGTTTTCCCCCTCATAGCCAACAAACCTAGCCTAGCCACCCTACTCAATCTCCCCATCCCAGCACATACCCCACACAGACCAAATCTCAACTATAACCACAGTCAAATGCCACATATCGCCAGTCCCAATTCAGTCCTAAACCTCTCATCTAGATCCCTCTCTCCTCCAGAGACATCTGTTCTGTCAAAAGGCTTAACCTTTAGCCCCACGCCTAAATTCAACCACACTGCCCTGGTTAAAGATCTCCTCTCATTCACCCGGAACCTCAACTGCAAATACCACTTCACTACCCAAACACAGCCCCCAAATACTAGACCCAGTGTTGAACCCTGTCTAGAACAGTTCCGACTGCCTTCTCAAAGGGATCCTCCTCCCCTCCCCCAAAACCATCCCTTGCAGACATTTCAGGAATTCCTCACATCCAGTGTTGCCTCCCAGTCCTTCTTGAAGAACATCCCAACAACCCCCAACATCACCCCAGCTGAATCCCGTGCCATTAAGGAGCTGAAAATAGACCGCTCTATTGTCATCCTCCCGGCGGATAAAGGCTCCACAACTGTCGTACTTGACCGTGTGGAGTATGTGGCAGAAGGACTGCGTCAACTCTCCGACACCTCAACCTACAAAGCTGTTACCCAGGATCCCATTCCCTCCATCCAGACTGAGCTGCAAAAAATCCTAAGAATCCAAGGTCCCTCACAAGGCCTCACAACGGCTTCCATAGAATTACTCACTCCACCTGAGCCACGTACCCCTACCTTCTACCTATTACCCAAAATCCACAAAGAGAACCATCCTGGCCGTCCCATTGTAGCAGGCTTCAAAGCCCCAACCGAATGTATCTCAGTTCTGGTAGACCAGCACCTCCAACCTATCACCCGCAGACTACCATCCTACATCAAAGACACAAACCATTTCCTAGAACGCCTCAAATCCATTCCCACTCCTCTCCCACCTGAAACCTTTCTTGTCGCCATAGATGCTACATCCCTTTACACAAACATCCCACATACCCATGGTCTCTCTGCCCTTGAGCACTACCTCTCCGAACGCCCACCCGAAGATCTTCCAAAAACCTCGTTCCTCATCACACTTACCAACTTCATCCTCACCCATAATTACTTCACTTTTGAAGGCCAGACCTACAAACAAATCAGGGGAATGGCCATGGGAACCAGGATGGCTCCGTCCTATGCCAACCTCTTCATGGGCCGCATGGAGGAGGCTTTCCTGAAGACCCAACAGCTACTTCCCCTGGCATGGTATAGGTTTATAGATGACATCTTTGTGGTCTGGACTCATGGTGAAGAAACACTCCTTAATTTCCTCCATAACCTCAACTCCTTTTCGAATCTGAATTTCACCTGGTCCTTCTCCAAAACCCAAGCCACCTTCCTGGATGTTGACCTTCATCTTGTTGAAGCTCACATCCACACCTCTGTCCATATCAAACCCACAAACAAACAACAGTACCTTCACTTTGATAGCTGCCATCCATTCCACATCAAACGCTCCCTTCCCTACAGCCTAGGTATTCGTGGCAAACGTATCTGCTCCAGTGACGAATCCCTCAACAATTACACCAATAACCTGACCAGTGCTTTCCTCTCCCGCAACTATCCTGCAGACCTTGTCCACAAACAGATCTCTCGAGCAATACATTCCTCCCCGTCCAACAACAATGTTCCTACCCCCAGACCACACAGAAGCATCCCCCTTGTCACCCAATATTATCCTGGCCTCGAAAACATCAACAAATTACTCCGCCAGGGATATGATTTTCTCAAGTCAGCCCCTGAAATGAGATCATCCCTTGACAAAATTCTCCCCACACCACCCAGAGTTTCCTTTCGTCGGCCCCCTAACCTCCGTAACATCCTTGTTAAACCCTACAATATTCCCAGACTACCTTCTCTACTCAGCGGTTCCTACCCCTGTAACCGACCCCGCTGCAAAACCTGCCCCATGCATCCCCCCACAACCACTTACTCCAGCCCCGCTACTGGTAAAACGTACACAATTCAAGGCAGGGCCACATGTGAAACTACACATGTCATTTATCAACTGACATGCCTGCACTGCACAGCCTTTTACATCGGCATGACAACAACTAAACTGGCTGAGCGCATGAACGGACACAGACGAACTGTCCGCATAGGAGATGCCCAATACCCAGTAGCGGAGCATGCCCTGCAGCATAATTCTAGGGATCTAGGAACCTGCTACACCGTATGTGCCATTTGGCTTCTCCCACCCAACACCAGTCCCTCTGAACTGCGGAGATGGGAACTTGCACTCCAACACATCCTTTCATCCCGCCATCCCCCTGGACTGAACCTACGTTAAACAACCTCACTCCCATTTACTCTTCAGTCTTCTCCTCTTTCCCTTTCCTCTTAGCCATTCACGCACCTTTTCATCCTGCATAGTTGTGTTTATCTTTATACTATATACCTCTTTACTTCTGTATGCATCCTCTTTGGTTTGAAGCTGGCACAGTACTTACAGTAGAATATCTTTGGCTTCCCTCTGACAACCATGCCTCCATCCTTGCTACCCTCCCTATTTTCCTTTCCCTGTTGCTTCATAACCTGGGTTGTGAGTAACTGAATCTCCTTTCCCTTCTTCCCTTTCTTTCCCCTCTCTCCTCCCTGATTAAGGAGCATTTGTTCCGAAAGCTAGGAACATAAATTTTCGGTTTTGTTTTGTGTGTATCTATCGGCTGTACTGAGCTGAGGTAAGTACTGGCCAGCCCCTCTATCTCTTTGTTAATATTTGTTTCACATCTCTATATGAGATTTTCCATTAATCATTTAGATCACCTATATGGTCCACATCCTTCATTGTTTTGTCCCTTTTGTTAGCTATCACTTACGTCTGTCATCTTAACATTTTCTCTTCTTCAGTGTTTTATATATCCATAAATAAATATTTTCGTCACCAACTGTGCTAGTTTCATCTTCCTCCTATTATCTTGTTCCGTTTATAGTCCTCTTCTCTTTTTTATTTATTGATTTATTTATTCAACATTCCATAGTTTTAACGTTCGTTATTCACTGTTTTCCAGCCAACAATCACTGCCAACAATCTCTTCCACACCTACCAGTATCATCCATTTCCGTCGATTTCTTGTTGCTGGCGATATTTTTGTGCCATTGGCCATCTTTCTCTGCCACAAGAAAATTTTTTGGGACATTTTTGCGCCACGCGCGATCCTTTTTGCGGCACGCGCTATCTTTTTGCGGCACGCGCTATCTTTTTGCGGCACGCGCTATCTTTTTGCGGCACGCGCGATCTTTTTTGCGGCACGCGCGATCTTTTTTGCGGCACGCGCGATCTTTTTTGCGGCACGCGCGATCTTTTTTGCGGCACGCGCGATCTTTTTTGCGGCACGCGCGATCTTTTTTGCGGCACGCGCGATCTTTTTTGCGGCACGCGCGATCTTTTTTGCGGCACGCGCGATCTTTTTTGCGGTACGCGCGATCCTTTTTTCGCCACTCGCTATCTCTGTTTTTGAGCAACGTGTGTTCTTTTTCCCTGATCTGGGCATACTTGCTTGGTCAACTTTTTCCGTATTTTTCTTATTTAGTGGTCTTCCTTTGGTATTGAACATTACCAACACAATTTCTTTCTTTCTCGTTCTTCCCTCCGCATTTTATTCCTTCTTATGATTACTATTTCAATTTTAGTTATTTAATTTCCCTACCCACCAGTTACCCACTATGTACCCTAATCCTATACCACATTATTTACATTCATTCCGGAAACATGCATTCACCGTAGCCAAATTGCAATCCCACATACTTTTCCTCCGGTCCTGCTTAACCTTTGGAATTACCCCTAAAGGGCTTACCTTAAAAGTTCCCATCTCCGGGTGCAATTCCTCCTTCCACCAGTCTCTCCTGGACTTCCAGAACCTTCAATCCTTAGCCCTTACCCAACTTGTCCTGAATCTCTACACTACTTCATGTAACCACCACTCCCAACAGCTCCTATCTCTCTTCGAAGTCCTCCACCTCTCAAACCCTTGCTTGGAGAACACACTCAAGAACATCATCCTAGAAGCCAGCTGCAAACTTGAGTTCCATGCCACACAACACCTGAAAAAACTATCCACAGTGCTAGTGCAACACCTAAGAAGTGGGGTCCCTCTCCCTATCCCTCACAAACACCAACCACAACAGAAACTTCAATAAACCCCCCTCATAGCCAACAAACCTAGCCTAGCCACCCTACTCAATCTCCCCATCCCAGCACATACCCCACACAGACCAAATCTCAACTATAACCACAGTCAAATGCCACATATCGCCAGTCCCAATTCAGTCCTAAACCTCTCATCTAGATCCCTCTCTTCTCCAGAGACATCTGTTCTGTCAAAAGACTTAACCTTTAGCCCCACGCCTAAATTCAACCACACTGCCCTGGTTAAAGATCTCCTCTCATTCACCCGGAACCTCAACTGCAAATACCACTTCACTACCCAAACACAGCCCCCAAATACTAGACCCAGTGTTGAACCCTGTCTAGAACAGTTCCGACTGCCTTCTCAAAGGGATCCTCCTCCCCTCCCCTCCCCCAAAACCATCCCTTGCAGACATTTCAGGAATTCCTCACATCCAGTGTTGCCTCCCAGTCCTTCTTGAAGAACATCCCAACAACCCCCAACATCACCCCAGCTGAATCCCGTGCCATTAAGGAGCTGAAAATAGACCGCTCTATTGTCATCCTCCCGGCGGATAAAGGCTCCACAACTGTCGTACTTGACCGTGTGGAGTATGTGGCAGAAGGACTGCGTCAACTCTCCGACACCTCAACCTACAAAGCTGTTACCCAGGATCCCATTCCCTCCATCCAGACTGAGCTGCAAAAAATCCTAAGAATCCAAGGTCCCTCACAAGGCCTCACAACGGCTTCCATAGAATTACTCACTCCACCTGAGCCACGTACCCCTACCTTCTACCTATTACCCAAAATCCACAAAGAGAACCATCCTGGCCGTCCCATTGTAGCAGGCTTCAAAGCCCCAACCGAATGTATCTCAGTTCTGGTAGACCAGCACCTCCAACCTATCACCCGCAGACTACCATCCTACATCAAAGACACAAACCATTTCCTAGAACGCCTCAAATCCATTCCCACTCCTCTCCCACCTGAAACCTTTCTTGTCGCCATAGATGCTACATCCCTTTACACAAACATCCCACATACCCATGGTCTCTCTGCCCTTGAGCACTACCTCTCCGAACGCCCACCCGAAGATCTTCCAAAAACCTCGTTCCTCATCACACTTACCAACTTCATCCTCACCCATAATTACTTCACTTTTGAAGGCCAGACCTACAAACAAATCAGGGGAACGGCCATGGGAACCAGGATGGCTCCGTCCTATGCCAACCTCTTCATGGGCCGCATGGAGGAGGCTTTCCTGAAGACCCAACAGCTACTTCCCCTGGCATGGTATAGGTTTATAGATGACATCTTTGTGGTCTGGACTCATGGTGAAGAAACACTCCTTAATTTCCTCCATAACCTCAACTCCTTTTCGAATCTGAATTTCACCTGGTCCTTCTCCAAAACCCAAGCCACCTTCCTGGATGTTGACCTTCATCTTGTTGAAGCTCACATCCACACCTCTGTCCATATCAAACCCACAAACAAACAACAGTACCTTCACTTTGATAGCTGCCATCCATTCCACATCAAACGCTCCCTTCCCTACAGCCTAGGTATTCGTGGCAAACGTATCTGCTCCAGTGACGAATCCCTCAACAATTACACCAATAACCTGACCAGTGCTTTCCTCTCCCGCAACTATCCTGCAGACCTTGTCCACAAACAGATCTCTCGAACAATACATTCCTCCCCGTCCAACAACAATGTTCCTACCCCCAGACCACACAGAAGCATCCCCCTTGTCACCCAATATTATCCTGGCCTCGAAAACATCAACAAATTACTCCGCCAGGGATATGATTTTCTCAAGTCAGCCCCTGAAATGAGATCATCCCTTGACAAAATTCTCCCCACACCACCCAGAGTTTCCTTTCGTCGGCCCCCTAACCTCCGTAACATCCTTGTTAAACCCTACAATATTCCCAGACTACCTTCTCTACTCAGCGGTTCCTACCCCTGTAACCGACCCCGCTGCAAAACCTGCCCCATGCATCCCCCCACAACCACTTACTCCAGCCCCGCTACTGGTAAAACGTACACAATTCAAGGCAGGGCCACATGTGAAACTACACATGTCATTTATCAACTGACATGACTGCACTGCACAGCCTTTTACATCGGCATGACAACAACTAAACTGGCTGAGCGCATGAACGGACACAGACGAACTGTCCGCCTAGGAGATGCCCAATACCCAGTAGCGGAGCATGCCCTGCAGCATAATTCTAGGGATCTAGGAACCTGCTACACCGTATGTGCCATTTGGCTTCTCCCACCCAACACCAGTCCCTCTGAACTGCGGAGATGGGAACTTGCACTCCAACACATCCTTTCATCCCGCCATCCCCCTGGACTGAACCTACGTTAAACAACCTCACTCCCATTTACTCTTCAGTCTTCTCCTCTTTCCCTTTCCTCTTAGCCATTCACGCACCTTTTCATCCTGCATAGTTGTGTTTATCTTTATACTATATACCTCTTTACTTCTGTATGCATCCTCTTTGGTTTGAAGCTGGCACAGTACTTACAGTAGAATATCTTTGGCTTCCCTCTGACAACCATGCCTCCATCCTTGCTACCCTCCCTATTTTCCTTTCCCTGTTGCTTCATAACCTGGGTTGTGAGTAACTGAATTTCCTTTCCCTTCTTCCCTTTCTTTCCCCTCTCTCCTCCCTGATGAAGGAGCATTTGTTCCGAAAGCTAGGAACATAAATTTTCGGTTTTGTTTTGTGTGTATCTATCGGCTGTACTGAGCTGAGGTAAGTACTGGCCAGCCCCTCTATCTCTTTGTAAATATTTGTTTCACATCTCTATATGAGATTTTCCATTAATCATTTAGATGGAATACTTTGTGGAAGATAGTCTAAGAAATGTATGGTGTACTTGAATGACGACATAGTATTCTTGAAAGGTATGGAAGAACAAGTGACACATTCAGATGAAGCATTCAACAGACTACGAGCAGCATGCCTTCTGCTCAGTGTGGATAAATGCCATTTTGCACAGGCAGAAATAAACTACCTCGGGCATGTAACTAGTGGAGAAGGTGTGGAAAGTTCCCCATTTAATAACAGCAGTCCATGACTTGTTCACACAACAAACAGTGTAATTATACTTATTCATAGGCTTGCGTAACTATTATCAAAAATTCATCATGAATTTTGCAGAAACTGCACAACCAGTGAATCATTGTAAGGAAAGATGTAAAATTTAAGTGTGGCAGAGTGCCAAACAGCATTTGAAACATTGGAGAGAGAGAGAGAGAGAGAGAGAGAGAGAGAGAGAGAGAGAGAGAGAGAGAGAGAGAGTTTAAACAATATCCAGCATCAGTATTTCCTGATTTCAAGAAAGAATTCATCCTGTCACGTGATGCCAACAATAGAACAGTTGGTTGCATTTTGAGTCAAAACATAGATGGATAGAACACCCAGTGGGTTATACAGCAAGACAAACTATACAGGGCAGAACAGAAATACTCCACTACATAAAAGCAAATGTTAGCTGTTATTTATGGAATCACCTATTTTTGCTGCTATTTGTATGGTCAGAAATTGAAGGAGGTAACAGATCATGCATCGCTAAAATGGCTGTTGGGATTAAAAAATGGCTCAAATGGCTCTGAGCACTATGGGACTTAACATCTGAGGTCTTCAGTCCCTAGAACTTAGAATTACTTAAACCTAACTGACCTAAGGAAATCATACACATCCACGCTCAAGGCAGGATTAAAACCTGCGACTGTAGCAGTCACACGGTTCCAGACTGAAGCATCTAGAATCGCTCGTCCAGCTGGGATTAAAAGATCCTTCTAGTACACTTCTGAGATACATACTCAAACTGAGTGAATTCAACTATGAAGTTGTTCATAAACCGAGTAAGAAGCATACAAATGCAGATACATTCAGTAAAACAATTGGAATGCTGTTAGTACTAGGCAAAGCATCATTGAATGGGAAAAGGCGCAAGCATTTGGTGTAGACCGTCCAGCTTCAGGTCACAGCCACAGATTGTGACACATGATGGCTTACTTTGCAGATTGACTAAGTGTGGACCACATGCACTGGTTCCAGCACCATTCAGGCACATTGTTTTGCAACAAGAACATGTTAACAAATCATGTCAGTCACAGAACAATGGATAGACGAGTTGCAGAGAAATACTGGTGGAAAACTAGGAGACTTGATGTGGAATAATATGTGAAAGATTGTGTACCATTTGTGCAGAGAGCTAAACATAGTTATCAGAAAATTCAGTTACAAAGATTATCAGAGGCATTTAAACCTTTCCAAATGGTTGGACTAGATATTTTAGTACCATTTGAAATACCACCAGTACAGAGTAGGTATATTCTGACAATAACAGATCATTTTCTGTGATACATAGCAATAATCGCAATTTCAGACTAACAACACAATAGCACAAGCAATGGTAAATAGTTGGATCCTTAAGTTTGGTGTGCAAGATACCACAATTACTGATCAGGGTACAAATTTCATATGAGATTTAATGAAATAATTGTTTGATTTGCTTTGCATTAAAAAATGCTTAACAAGTCATTTTCATCCACAAGCAAATGGATGAATACAGATGGCTCATAAAACCATTCCTAAAAAGTTATGCCACTACATTAACAGTCAATGCAATGATTGGGATATGTACCTTGAATTCACAGTCTCGGCATACAACTTTGAAGTCCAGACAAGTACCAGTCTTCCACCATATGAAGTATTTTACATCATAAAGATGCTGTTTCCCTTTGACATGATAAATCCTAGACCTGGAGCTAATAGTGAGTCAGTAAAGGAAGAGTAAACACATTTATGTGAAATCTTGGCAAAGAGTGATGTGAGACAACATAAAAGCCTTAGAATGTCAGAAACAAATAGGGCATCGTGTAGAGAAGCTGCCATAGTGCAGAGTTGGTCAACAGATACTTCTAGCAAAACCACATACTCCTAGTTTTTAACCAAATACATACCATACCTACGAGATGGGAGGCCCTAGTCACACGACCAATAGATGGTAAGTCACAATTGATACAGCCATTTTCGAAAGGGCCTCATTCCAAATTTTGATAAAATGAGTCAAGAACAGTACCAGGTTGTGTCTACACAGATAGAACTTTCTGCTTGAAAAGGCAGTATTCTAGACATTGCACACGTGGTTTTGCAACTTTGTTACAGCAATATCACTGACATTTTTGAAAGGACTTTACTCCTGGAATAATGCCGTTTCAATGGTGATCACCATGTATCAAATACCTCATTCACTATGAGTCAAATTTAGCTTTTTGCAGTTCAGTTGTTATTTTTGAACATTCTTGTGAGATGTAAAATGGTGCCAACTACTGAGGTGGAATCTTACTTCTGGAAGTCTCTGTTTTTAACTTTGAAAAGGCTTACACTGACTAACAGCAACAAAATTCTAGATATACAATGTTTATTTGATTATTTTCTGCACAAATATAGGTATTTCTATTAAGGTATGATGAAATGGTGGCCTGTGCATAACACTGCTGCTGCTGCTGATCAGTGAAACTGTTTCATATGTACTTTGATTAGAGTTGCAATACTGTGAAAATGTATGAGAAAAAGAAAGAAAGAAAGAAAAACTACTAAAAACGTAACCTGACCATCTGAATGAATTACTTCATCAAAAAGAAAAAAAGGACCTATTCCATGATTCTTTCTTACATTTTTGAATGAGATTGAAAAACTTAGCAACTGCAGTAATGGAATCACTCACAGAATGTTTTATTTACTTCCTAAAAACTTAGGATTTTGGAGAAAAGTCCGTTCAAAAATGACTGTATGAATTTCTGGCAAAACCATCAAGTGTTCTTGTGAATATGGCCAAGCCATTCAAAGGAGCTACAGATGCACTGTTGCAAATCCCATCAGCTGTGCCAGTAACAAAGAAAGCGTCTAAGAAAGTTAGGAAACAGTTACCTAATGATGATCAGGTGTACTTTATGCACTCAGCTCACAGGGTAGGTAGTTAGTGATCAGGTGTTGTTTCTAGACATTATGTGCATTTGTTGTCTTCATCTTGTTAAGTGTTTTTATGAATTTACTAGTATGTTATGTATCATGGGGTCTGGAAGTTTGTTATGTCCTTTGTTTTTTAATAAGTAGGGTGAAGGTTACTTTTTTGTGTGTATATGCATTTTTGGAGGGAGGCAATTGATAAAGGTTCCTTTTTCTGAATTTTATACAAGTACAAACTCAGGAACTGTTAATAAACTCTGAACAGAGGGTTTACGTTCTCATGTCACTGGAAGACTTGGGAGAATGTTTGGTACAGAGCATTACAATTTGTCCAGACAGAGTGATACAGACTAATGCACAGGCATCTTAAGTACAGCTGTTAGGGAAACAGAAGTGACAAGAGGGCATCAGAGAACCTGAGAGGCTCACTGGATTTATTCAGTTTTCTTGCCAGAAGTCGTGATCAAGAACTGTTGCAAAACCCAACAGTACAACAAAAGTAGAATTACAAAACAATGACTCATTGATAAATGATACAACTTCTAATATAGCAGAGACAGTTTTTCTTCCAGCTACAATCATGGTATGACTGGAATCAAGTTATCACACAATGAACCACTCTATATCTACACACGAATATGAGCCCCTTGTGAAAAAATTTAGGAATTAGCTACTTCTTGAATAGCGAAGGCCGTTATTTCAGTTCTTCATACAAATGATGAAATTCTCAATGACTATGCCTTTTGAAATATACAATATTAATTTCACAGCTTTGTAATTGACAATGTTTTTTTCAGTATCTGAAATTTAAAATACAAGCTCCCCATTAAAAAAAAAAGACTCATCTGTCCATAATGAATGTACTGTGCTGACTGGGTGGGTGGGTGTGCTTACCATGAAAAAAGGCATCTACTACCACTAACTGTTCAAAACTGAGCTGCTCAGTTAGGATGTTCAGAACCAGTGCTCTCAAATAAAATACTTAAGCTTCTGTTTCTTACATACTGCAGTGAGATACGTCTTCTGTTTCAATTTTTAAAACAATTTTAATATGTTAGCTGTATTTCATATGCAACAATTATCACCTAAACTGAACCAAATGTTTTTTCACTGTAAATCCTTCAAATTTTTGCAATAGCCTACTTAGAATTTAAGTATCACACTAACTCTGAGTACTATCAAAAAAAGCAGACACTTCATAATCAGGATGTGATACCAAATGATAAGGTAGGAAATAAAACAAGTTAGCTTCCTTAGAACTGAATGAGAAGTATTCTTTATTGAAGAAAACTTGCAAATGGTTTTCAATTTTTTAAGGGAAAAGAAGCATCTCTACTGAAAAATTGACTCCAGTAGTTTGTGTCGCTTTCTCTC
The DNA here is from genome assembly GCF_023864275.1 of Schistocerca cancellata. Classification (NCBI taxonomy): domain Eukaryota; kingdom Metazoa; phylum Arthropoda; class Insecta; order Orthoptera; family Acrididae; genus Schistocerca; species Schistocerca cancellata. The sequence goes on along the minus strand of NC_064631.1, from coordinate 640,674,519 downwards.
ATTAACAGACAGTATTTTTACAGGATGAAAATAGGAAAACCCATTTTTCTTAAGTATTGGTATCGGCCATCTTGCATTTGGGCTGTACATGTAGGATATAGTAGCCGCATCGCATCACTCTGCACTGGATTTCTTGCCTACTCACACAGTCCTGCACCGTACTGCGTTCGCATCAGATTGCTCACGCAGGACAACATTATAGGTGTTACTGTTAGCTTCATTGTACCCAATATGCACTACCCGAGCCTTTCCTAGACTTGGACTCATCTGTAAACACCACACACGCATGACAGTAAGACAGAAACCCCACTGCTGTTGTATCAATTGGGTCCTGGTTTTGAAATGTTGAACTGGTCCTGGCATAAATCTGCAGAACTGATGTTTCAAACGGCCCATCGAAGTGTGATAATAGAGAACTTTTCCACACCTGATGCCATAATGCTTGCATCTCTATACATTCAGCTGCGACAGAAGGAAACTTCTTGTTTATCCAACATCTTCCACCCACGTAGTAAGTGTGTAATAACCCAAACAATTAAGTCTAGATAACATTTTGAAATATTTATGTACTTACAACACGTAAGTTACATTGTAACTGCATCCAGGCAGGACAAAGAAGGCAGAGAGGGGGAGAAAGAGGGAGACTATATATACAGGGTGTCTCACCTAACTCTGCCACCTCAAATATCTCTGGAACAGCAATAGATATTCAGAAACAGTTTTCACCTGCATGAACGTACGACAGGGGCTTAGGAAACCAAATACTATGCAAAATTTTAAAATGTACACAAATACTATTTTCAACACAAACTTGTGTATTTTTAAATGGACATACCCTATTATTTCATACGCAATCAATAGCATGGAAAAATCACAAAAATAATGGCGTTGGTTGCATTGCAATATGTCAATTACATCCTGAGAAATTGCGAAGCGAAGTTGACACTTGAAATCAATGAAGCACATGTCTTGCCTGTGTCAGGGGCTCACACAATGGGAAGGTATGCACAACCCACAAAAATAAACAAGTAACACGTCCAATGCAAAGTTATGCTTTTCCAACTGTAAATGTATGTTTATTCTAGCGAAATGACAACTAGAGCTACAATTGGAGATAACACACTTGAATTCGCTTTGCTAAACACATTTACTAGTGCCCTGTCACCTGCAGAAACTGTGTTTTTGTGCTACATCTGGCACAGAAAATACACCCACATCTTGACCAACGAAACAGCTTCACGTCAACGTATGTTCGAAGTGCCTTCCATTTGCATCAATACAACATTTGCAGGTGGGTAACAAAAGAGTGTTGCACATATTGTAGAGTTTCTACAGATATTGCCGAATATGCCACAATAATACAATGTTGCACATCCTCTACTGTTGTGGGGGTTCTTGATACACTGTCTCTCACTGTGCCCCGTAGAACTAAGTCTAATGGCGTCAAGTCAGGGGACTTTGCTGGCCACTGCACAGTACATCCCTGCCCCATCCACCTATTTGGAAATGTTGCATCTAGAACGTCTTTGGCAACTTTTGCATTGTGTGCGGGACATCCACCATGTTAGAACCACATTGATTGACTAGTTTTCAATCCTAGATCCTCCATGAGGAGTGCTAGTGTATGTTGAAGAAATGATGCGTATCACTGTCCATTCAAAGTTCCACAGTACAAATTGGGACCTACAATACAGTTAGCAATGATACTGCACCAAAAATTGACACTCCACTGTCGTCGGTGCGTAGCTTGGCGAATCAAGTGGGGATTTTGCATGGACCAGTAGTGCATGTTCTGTAGATTCACATTACCATGGTTTGTAAATGAAGCCTTGTCCGTAAACAACGTATTGCTTAGGAAAACTGTAATATCTTTAAACTGCTGAAGTGCAAAACGACAGAATGCAATGCGGGATTCAAAGTAATTTCTGTACAGCTCTTGGTGCAGCGAGATATGGAATGGATGAAACCAATGCTGATGCAAGATTCTCTGGCTTATTCCTACACTTCATGCAATTTCTCGTACACCCACCTGAGGATTGTGTGCTATAGTAATTTCATTTCCACTGCCACTTACTGGCGTTGTACATTGATGTTTTGTAGGAATGCAGTTTCCTGTTTCCACGAGTGTGTTGCAGGTGTTGCCAATGGTTCGACGTGACAGACACCACCGATCTGGGTAGCGTTCAGCATACAGTGTCACAGCTGCGGTTGCACCTCTGTGACATTCACCACAAATTAAAATAATATCTAGTTTTTCTTTATTACTGAAGGCCGGCATATCGACTAGATGATGGCAAATGTAACAAGCCACAAGTAAACAGGTTTTAATGTGGCAATATATGTGAATTACATTACAATATGAGAGCAGTTCAGCAGACCAGATAAGGAGACACTTGTACACTGAAGGCAAAGCGTGCCATGGTGGTATTGTTATGTTTACAGCAGGATACAGGCGCCAGTGCAGACAACCTTGCTCTGAGTACAGTACTACATGCGATGCATTACGTCAGAAACTGTTATGCCATCGCTATCCTTTACAAGCCACATATTTCAGAACTTATGGGGTTTAGAAATGTGAAACTATGTTACCACTAATTGTACCTCTAGTTGTGACTTCACAACAATAAACATTAAGTGCAGGACATCTGTCATTCTGATACCACATTATTTGACACATTATAAGAGGTGGAACGGTTAAAGTAAGATACGGCTCAAGAAGGGATTAAACTATCCCCCTTTAGGAGTGCTATCAATGAAATATGGACCACAGATGTGTTATCATACAATGCCACACCATACGTTAACACTCCACTGACAGATGTCAATCACATCATGATTACCGGCAGTCTGAAGTGCATGCTTGAGTCTCAGGACGTGTGCTTCATTTATTTCAAGCATCTACTTCACTTCACAATTTCTCGGATGTAACTGACATATTTGACACAACCAACACCATTATTTTTGTAATTTTTCATGCTATTGATTGATTGTTCGACTGTAATGACTTTTCTGGAGACTAGAAATCAGCTTGGGTTCCGAAAAAGACGATCGTGTGAAACCCAGCTCATGCTATTTGTCCACGAGACTCAGAGGACCATAGACATGGGTTCCCAGCTAGATGCCGTGTTTCTTGACTTCCACAAGGCGTTCGATACAGTTCCCAACAGTCATTTAATGAACAAAGAGCATATGGACTATCAGACCAATTGTGTGATTGGATTGAAGAGTTCCTAGATAACAGAATGCAGCATGTCATTCTCAATGGAGAGAAGTCTTCCAAAGTAAGAGTGATTTCAGGTGTGCCGCAGGGGAGTGTCGTAGGAACATTGCTATTCACAATATACGTAAATGAGCTTGTGGATGACATCGGAAGGTCACTGAGGCTTTTTGCGGATGATGCTGTGGTATATTGAGAGGTTGTAGCAATGGAAAATTGTACTGAAATGCAGGAGGATCTGCAGCAGATTGACGCATGGTGCAGGGAATGGCAATTGAATCTCAATGTAGACAAGTGTAATGTGCTGCAAATACATAGAAAGAAAGATCCCTTATCATTTAGCTACAATATAGCAGGTCAACAACTGGAAGCTGTTAATTCCATAAAATATCTGGGAGTACGCATTAGGAGTGATTTAAAATGGAATGATCATATAAAGTTGATCGTCGGTAAAGCAGATGCCAGACAGATTCATTGGAAGAATCCTAAGGAAATGCAATCCGAAAACAAAGGATGTAGGTTACAGTACGCTTGTTCGCCCACTGCTTGAATACTGCTCAGCAGTGTGGGATCCGTACCAGATGGGGTTGATAGAAGAGAGAGTGAAGATCCAACGGAGAGCAGCGCACTTCGTTACAGGATCATTTAGTAATCGCGAAAGCGTTACGGAGATTGTAGATAAACTCCAGTGGAAGACTCTGCAGGAGAGACGCTCAGTAGCTCTGTACGGGCTTTTGTTGAAGTTTCGAGAACGTACCTTCTACATCTACATTTATACTCCGCAAGCCACCCAACGGTGTGTGGCGGAGGGCACCTTACGTGCCACTGTCATTACCTCCCTTTCCTGTTCCAGTCGCGTATGGTTTGCGGGAAGAACGACTGAAAGCCTCTGTGCGCGCTCTAATCTCTCTAATTTTACATTCGTGATCTCCTCGGGAGGTATAAGTAGGGGGAAGCAATATATTCGATACCTCATCCAGAAACGCACCCTCTCGAAACCTGGCGAGCAAGCTACACCGTGATGCAGAGCGCCTCTCTTGCAGAGTCTGCCACTTGAGTTTGTTAAACATCTCCGCAACGCTATCACGGTTACCAAATAACCCTGTGACGAAACGCGCCGCTGTTCTTTGGATCTTCTCTATCTCCTCCGTCAACCCGATCTGGTGCGGATCCCACACTGATGAGCAATACTCAAGTATAGGTCGAACTAGTGTTTTGTAAGCCACCTTCTTTGTTGATGGACAACATTTTCTAAGGACTCTCCCAATGAATCTCAACCTGGTACCCGCCTTACCAACAATTAATTTTATATGATCATTCCACTTCAAATCGTTCCGCACGCATACTCCTAGATATTTTACAGAAGTAACTGCTACCAGTGTTTGTTACGCTTTCATTTAATCATACAATAAAGGATCCTTCTTTCTAAGTATTCTCAATACATTACATTTGTCTATGTTAAGGGTCAGTTGCCACTCCCTGCACCAAGTGCCTATCCGCTGCAGATCTTCCGGCATTTCGCTACAATTTTCTAATGCTGCAACATCATCCGCGAAAAGCCGCATGGAACTTCCGACACTATCTACTAGGTCATTTATATATATTGTGAAAAGCAATGGTCCCATAACACTCCCCTGTGGCACGCCAGAGGTTACTTTAACGTCTGTAGACGTCTCTCCGTTGATAACAACATGCTGTGTTCTGTTTGCTAAAAACTCTTCAATCCAGCCACATAGCTGGTCTGATATTCCGTAGGCTCTTACTTTGTTTATCAGGCGACAATGCGGAACTGTATCGAACGCCTTCCGGAAGTCAAGAAAAATAGCATCTACCTGGGAGCCTGTATCTAATATTTTCTGGGTCTCATGAACAAATAGAGCGAGTTGGGTCTCACACGATCGCTGTTTCCGGAATCCATGTTGATTCCTACATAGTAGATTCTGAGTTTCCAAAAACGACATGATACTCGAGCAAAAAACATGTTCTAAAATTCTACAACAGATCGACATCAGAGATATAGGTCTATAGTTTTGCGCATCTGCTCGACGACCCTTCTTGAAGACTGGGACTACCTGTGCTCTTTTCCAATCATTTGGAACCTTCCGTTCCTCTAGAGACTTGCGGTACACGGCTGTTAGAAGGGGGGCAAGTTCTTTCGCATAATCTGTGTAGAATCGAATTGGTATCCCGTCAGGTCCAGTGGACTTTCCTCTGTTGAGTGATTCCAGTTGCTTTTCTATTCCTTGGACACTTATTTCGATGTCAGCCATTTTTTCGTTTGTGCGAGGATTTAGAGAAGGAACTGCAGTGCGGTCTTCCTCTGTGAAACAGCTTTGGAAAAAGGTGTTTAGTATCTCAGCTTTACGCTTGTCATCCTCTGTTTCAATGCCATCATCATCTCGGAGTGTCTGGACATGCTGTTTTGAGCCACTTACTGATTTAATGTAAGACCAGAACTTCCTAGGATTTTCTGTCAAGTCGGTACCTAGTATTTTACTTTCGAATTCACTAAACGCTTCACCCATAGCCCTCCTTACGCTAACTTTGACATCGTTTAGCTTCTGTTTGTCTGAGAGGTTTTGGCTGCATTTAAATTTGGAGTGAAGCTCTCTTTGCTTTCGCAGTAGTTTCCTAACTTTGTTGTTGTACCACGGTGGGTTTTTCCCGTCCTTCACAGTTATACTCGGCACGTATCTGTCTAAAACGCATTTTACGATTGCCTTGAACTTTTTCCATAAACACTCAACATTGTCAGTTTCGGAACAGAAATTTTCGTTTTGATCTGTTAGGTAGCCTGAAATCTGCCTTCTATTACTCTTGCTAAACAGATAAATCTTCCTCCCTTTTTTTATATTCCTATTAACTTCCATATTAAGGGATGCTGCAACGGCCTTATGATCACTGATTCCCTGTTCTGCGCTTACAGAGTCGAAAAGTTCGGGTCTGTTTGTTATCAGTAGGTCCAAGATGTTATCTCCACGAGTCGGTTCTCTGTTTAATTGCTCGAGGTAATTTTCGGATAGTGCACTCAGTATAATGTCACTCGATGCTCTGTCCCTACCACCCGTCCTAAACATCTGAGTGTCCCAGTCTATATCTGGTAAATTGAAATCTCCACCTAAGACTATAACATGCTGAGAAAATTTATGTGAAATGTATTCCAAATTTTCTCTCAGCTGTTCTGCCACTAATGCTGCTGAGTCGGGGGGTCGGTAGAAGGAGCCAATTATTAACCTAGCTCGGTTGTTGAGTGTAACCTCCACCCATAATAATTCACAGGAACTATCCACTTCTACTTCACTACAGGATAAACTACTACTAACAGCAACGAACACTCCACCACCGGTTGCATGCAATCTATCCTTTCTAAACACCGTCTGTACGTTTGTAAAAATTTCGGCAGAATTTATCTCTGGCTTCAGCCAGCTTTCTGTACCTATAACGATACCTTCACCGAGGATTCAAGCAGTATATTGCTCCCTCCTACGTATATCTCGCGAAGAGACCATGAGGATGAAATCAGAGAGATTAGAGCCCACACAGAGGCATACCGACAACCTTCTTTCCACGAACAATAGGAGACTAGAATAGAAGAGAGAACCGATAGAGGTACTTAAGGTACCCTCCGTCACACACCGTCAGGTGGCTTGCGGAGTATGGATGTAGATGTAGATATGAAATAATAGGCGATGTACATTTAAAAATACACAAGTTTGCGTGGAAAATAGTATTTGTTTACATTTTAAAATTTTGCATAGTATTTGGTTTCCTAAGCCCCTGCCGTACGTTCATGCTGGTGGCACAGAAGCGCACTGTGGTACATCATACATGAGTGATACCTGATGCAGACAACGTGACCCATGAGATGAGCTACCTACGCAAGGGCTTTAAGAACAGCAGTTACAACATTATGCAAATAAATGAAGTGGTCTCAAGCACGAATCACAATAAGACCATTGAAAAGCACTTTTGGTACATAAGAACAGTGATGATCTAGGTAGGTAGAGAGAGAGAGAGAGAGAGAGAGAGAGAGAGAGAGAGAGAGAGAGAGAGAGAGGAGGGACCTTCCCCTGCTCTGCCTACCCAGCCTCAAGGACAAATGGAGCATGCCTTAAAGTGTATACTCATACCAGACAAAGCATTCTACATCTCTACAACACAGAAATTAAGTACTGTTAAAATTTCATAATTTGTTTATAGAATAGTGTGGAATGGTTCATGTAAGAAATACTAAACAATCGGTGCTTTCCGCACAAATTGCAATTTTTCATAATTGTTATAGGCAGCATGAATAAAAGGATGTTCCAAATAACTGAGCAACTACTGAATTTCACACTAGTACAGAACTAACAAAAAGAGGCCGCTCAGAGTGTAGAGCCCACTCAAGATTCCACTGAAAAATTCTAACAGCCATATTAAATAGATATGAAAGTAAAATTAAAGGAAAATCATCTGTACATATAGATTTACTGAAAGAAAAATTACAGAGGCGATATGATCACAAAAGAAGAAATTATTAATAATTTAATATGCAGAGAAGATACTTTTTGATCACTGAGGCAGGAACATGAGCTTTTTAGAGGCAAGTATTCCATTTTTTGGTCTGGTTTGGATGACACCCAGGTTTATGCAGGGTGGTCAGAAACAGTGTGAAAAGCAAGGATGTTGCAATGTAGGTCATGCTGAGAAATAATTTTTAAGAAAAAAAAGTTCTGTATGTTGCACTATTTCAGACTCAATTCGTGTTGAAGTTAGCGAATCCGGACATTGTGCACGCAAATTCAGGTGGCCTGCCAGAGACAGGAGACAGTGTCACCAAATGTGTTCATTTGGTTTTCTAAACCCAGATTAAGAATGTGATACAAAAATTAGACATTGGACAGTAGTAAGAATTCAACACGAGCCAAAGGCAGTGCAGTCTCGTGCGCTATCACCTATGCTGTGAGAACTGGCACTACTTGTTTCTGGCAGTCCACTTTAATTTGCGCACCCAATGATTGGTTAACTTCAATAGTAATTATCTTGGAAATGGTGCAACATATCCACTTTTTTCTTGACAAGCCCTAATGAGCTTTTAAGAAAGTTTCTGACCATCCCGTATAAAGAAGCCCAAAGCTGCCTTTTACTTCTTTCACTTTAAATCTTTCGCCAGTAATGTGTGTCACCTCCAACGGCTAGCTATGTAATGAAACTGACTGCAAAATAATATGCAAATCGGTAATGCAAGCTGTCAGATGGTTGTGTACAGGCACCTCTGAGTTATACCGAGATACTATGATCACACATTTACAGAACTCGTAAAAGCGAACTTTTGTGTGAACTTCAATTTTTGAAAAGCCTTTTCCATTTTGGTCTAACATCGTTTGTATGCCGCCTGTTGTATTATCACTACATGTGGCACGCAAGAGTAAAGATTTACCATTTTTAGGACAGTGCCTCGAAATATTGGTTTCGAAATTAGAATTAACAGAAATGGAATTTTGAGGAGATTTAGACTCTCAGCTGTGACAAATGATGGGTACAATAGCACAAAATAATATGCTTTATAGAAGGTACTGTGATTGTAAAAAATAGCTTCTTTTTTTAAAAAAATTTGATTATTTAAAACAGGGAACTTTAAATTCCTTGTTATGCTTTCCTTGCTCCTTTGAAAGTAGTGAGTATGACTTTCCCAGTCCAGAAAAGCTAAAATGTCGACAAGTGTAATTTATGATACAAGTAACAGGTTTCAGACTGCTTCCTGGATATTCACTGGAGTAATCTATCAGCACTAGTGGCGTAGTTGCAATGAAATTGTGGCGTTGATAGGTCACATTGACCACGTAAAGCATGATCTTTGAACTCTAACTGCTCTGACGAGCCGCCATGTTAATGTTCCAGTCAGCCTTAACATGTATCTTTCTCTGTGCTGAAATATATGTATGAATAAACATTTATGGGAACAGTTTGTTGCGTATACAATTATCCGTATTCCCGTTCCCAATATTGGTGACCCCGAAGTTTCTATGTCTTCCGCGACTTCCGCATCGGCTGTGTGGAATCACCAGGTTTTATGTTCGACGCCATGGCTGCCTCACCCAACGTTTTATGCAAGGATTTGGAGGCTCAGCTGCTGATACTACTACCAGGCCACTCCAATCCCCTGCCAACAGTTGTTTTGTCACTAACGAACAGTGATTCGCCATCTCCAGCGAAGTTAACCTTAAACTTTACAGCTCTACAACAGCCGAGTGTTACGCCGTTATCTCAAACAATGGGATCAGGTTTTGTGTCGCCGGACTGTGCACGCCAACATGTGAGAGGTGAAGTGGACAATTTCCAGAATCGTGTATCGATTGATCGCTTGTGTAGTGTTCAAAGGGACCCAAATTCACGCACGTGCTTTGATCCTCTACACGCTGCAATGTCGGATATAGTAGTGCCGTGCGCAATGCCGCCATTCGCACAAAACACACACACATGGCCAACTGCTATCAAGCTATGCAAGTTTTGCCTTCCTCACAATTTAATAACGGATAATTTTATACATCAAGGTCGCCAGGCTCAACCACCAGATCTGTCGCCCAGCTTCTCGACCATGTGGGTTCGAGCGCACCCGACGGCACTTTGCCATTCAGGAATGTTGTACCACGACAATGTGACCGCCAGCAGGTTTAACCAGTGATTTATGGTCCTACCACATGGGGTGCATTTCCAATGTGCACCGAAAACTCTCGCTATTGCCACACCAAGTAGCAAACCAGCCTCCCCCCCCAACCCCCCACTTGCTGGGGGCCCAGATTCTGACCATACAGCCGCTCGCTCCTTCCGCATTACCATCTGCGCCTGCCGCGCTGGCCTTCCGCGTCATTTCTGAGGTGGAGAATTTAACCTTTGGTCCAGTTTACCAGCCTACCTCACGTGCCCACAGTACCAACTGTGCCTGCCACATTGTGCTTATGAGACTCTTCAGGGACGTTGCAACCAGCCATTGTTCGGGATGTGTTGGCTAGTAACATGGCCACGCCAGTAGTGCTGGGTTACAGGACAGCCTATCCTACCACGGGACAGCATGCCTTCCAAGATACACCAAAGCCACCATCATCCCCCTCCCCCAGGTCGTCTGCCAAAGCTACCTCCTTTATACGACGACAACCCCGTTTCATGGTTCGCGCTTTTCAAGTTACATCAGGTGACTGACGACAACTCAAAATTTCTATGCCTTGTCACGCACCTCCATGACCACTCAGATTTAATTTGTGACCACCTTTCACCACCACCGCGGCCAAAATATGAGTTCACCAAGAAGACAATACTGGACCGACTTGCCTGCTCACCACAGGAATTAATAATCAAGATCCTGTACGAGGAACACCTGGGGGTCCGCACTCTGTCTCAACTCTGGCGCCACCTTCGGCTACTTGTGAGTGAACACACGATGCCGGACGTTATCCTGTGGGCAGTGTGGTCTGCCAAGTTACCTACTGACCTACAGATACACCTGCTACGACACTCCTTTAAGTCTACTGGCTCTCGCCTTCGCATCGCAGATCAGCTGTATGCACTACTGCGACAAAAACAACTAGCACACCTCTCACCACTGGTTGGCACTACGCCGCTTGTTTACCAGGGTCTGCGGGCAGAGGCACGGCTCGTTCTGCCTCCACGCCATTTACACCACCAAGCAGTACTCGTTCGCTCTCTCCTCTTTCCAAACACTCAAGAATCGCACATGTACCATACGTCCCAGTTTACATTCTGGACCAGATCAACGAGGACAAACCTCCTCCACTGTTACTGTCACTATCACCGCCACCGCCACATCCGTACTGTTGGTACAACAAGTGCAAATTACCTTGCCAGCACCCAAACACCGACCGCAGGATCTAAAAGACACTGAGTCCTGCGGGGAAACTTCACAGGCGTCCTCAAACATTGCACTCTGTCCACTCATCCTCTTGGCCAAGTGGTCATTTATACGTGACCGACATTTCGTCGCGGCTTGTTTTCTAGTCGACACAGGTGCTGACGTGTCCACCTGTCGGCAAAATGATGAGTTGAAACAACGCATTGTTCACACCTCCTACGAGCTCACCAAAGCTTGTACCTTGCTGCTGCAACAGCAATCCACAGTTCCTTCACCTGATTGACCTTCATCAGCAGACACCAGCATAGATCCTCATCAGGTTAGTTAAAAAACATTCATTGCGTGTGACGATTCGCATTCCGTGATCTCTGCATGTGCAGTGCCATGAGTTTCAAACAGTGCTTCTAATGACAGCTGTGTGCGTGATGCGAACATGCCGACCACGCAGGCAGCCGCCCCGCATGTTGGTAAACATTCTCCCTCTCTCGCATGCCAACCACGTGATTCGGCAGCCATCGCCGTTCTCCACGACACCAATGCCTCTCTCACTCGTGCCGGTTACTCAAGGCAAAGCTAACAACTGACAGTTGCTGTGTGTTCTGATCCACTCTGTGCTGCGTGCGCAGCCGACCTCTCCAAACAAGTGCACGCTGCGCTCGTGTAATAGGCATGTGACTTTTGTGCTGCCTTTTCCCACTCACACTAATGTCTACGCCTCATTGTGCCCCACTCATCCCAAAACTTCACGTCAGGACGTTACTCAGCCTAGTGTGCAGTTATCAGTCTCTTCTGTCACTAACGTAACAACACACAAGATAATTACCACTGTCAGCCCTCCTATTAGACACAAGGTTAGACGCCTCAACCCCATTAAGTTGCGCACGGCCCGGCAGCAAATTAATGAACTTCTGGAGGCAGGCATTCTACAGCCATCGGACAGCAATTGGTCTTTACCAATTCACCTCATCACCAAGCAGGACTTCTTTTCGAATGTGTGGTGATTACAGACACTTAAACGCTCGTATCGTCATGGTGTCATGGACAATTACTCAGTGCCGAACATAAACGATTTCACTCATATGTTATCAGGCACCACAATCTTCAGTGTGATTGACTGTAAACATGCCAATCACCAGATTCCTGTAGCGTTGGAAGACATTCCAAAGACTGCGATTATCATGCCACTCACTTTGTTTCAATACAACTTCATGCCATTCGGCTTAAAGAATGCGGCACAAACATGGCAACATTTCGTTGACTCAATCTTAAGACAGTTCGAGTTCTGCTTTGCATACCTGGGAGACATCCTCATTTTCACCAAGTCGACTGAGGACCACAAAGATCATTTATCCCAGGTCCTCCAGACCTTGAACTCCAATGGTTTCGAGGTCAACAAAGATAAATTCCAATTGCACCAATTTGTGTCACACCGTCTCTGCAGATGGAATACGGCCTCCCAAATCCCGTGTGCAGGCTATCACGTCATTGCCACCCCTGGCTACGTACAAAGAACTCTGACTTTTCCTGGGTACTGTAAATTACTACCGCAGACATCTACCTTCTGCCGTCGTACACGCCCCACTGACGGACTCGCTGTCCGGCAAAGAGACTACGGGCCTTAAACCAGTCCATTGGACTGAACCTATGCTAGAGGCCTTCAGGGCTCTAAAGACAGCATTAGCTCACACTGTCATACTCACCCACGCTGACCCGTCTGCAGAGTTGTTCATCACTACGGACGCCAGTGACATCACGGTTGGGGCAGTATTACAGCAATGCAAAGGCAACATGGTTTCACCCCTTCATTTCCTCTCTAAAAACTGTCTACAGCACAGAAATAGAGAACTTCTGGTGGTCTATGATGTCGTCAAACACTTTCGCCCTGATATTGAGGGCCATTCTTTCTTCATCCTTACTGAGCACAAACCACTGGCGGACACCTTCTGCAACCCTCCCGAGGATCCACCCCCTTGGTGTTTCCGCCACTTCGACCTGGTCTCTCAATTTACTAGGGACGTACGCTACATCAAAGGCACAGAAAACATACCCGCTGATTTCTTTTTGCAGATCAATACTGTCTCACACGTCGTCGATTAATCCGACCTCGCCACTCTCCAGGCTTCTGACAAGGAATCTCAAGCTCTCCTCTAGGATCCTCAGACATCGCTTGTGCTTACCAAAGCCAGGTTCCCAGCGTTTCGGACGAAGTGTGGTGCGACTCTTCTACCGGCACTCTGCAACCGTTCTTCCCTCCCACGTTGCGCCGACAAGCCTTCGACGCTTTGCATAACCTCGCCCACCCTCGGCAACAAGCATTTTTTTGGGGAAAATGTTAGGCAGGACTGTTAAACCTGGGCACACAGCTGCATTTCCTGCCACAGTCAGAGGGTCACAGATATATCCTCTCCACAATTGACTGCATGTCTCTTTGGGTGCAAGCTGTTCCTTTACCCAACATCACAGAAGGAACTGTGGCCAAGGTATTCATCTCATCATGGATCACTAGGTTCAGCTGCCCGTTCACAATCACCACCGACCAGGCTCGACAGTTCGAGTCTGTACTTTTCACGATTCTATGTAACCTTAGCGGTATTCCAAAAACTCAAACAACAGCCTACCACCCGCAAAGCAATGGTTTAGTGGAACTATAGCACCGCACCCTTAAAAAAGCACTCGGGTGCCATGACTGCCTCTGGTCTGAGGCGCTTCCTTGGTTGTTACTCCGTCTCCGTTCACCCTTTAAACCTGACTTACAGGGAGCCATCTCGAATTAGTTTTTGGAGAGAACCTGGTTCTACCTGGGGAACTTATCCTGCCTCAAGCACCTGAAGATTTCCCCACCTCCCCAGACTTTATGAGTAGAATGCGCACCCACTTTAGACACACAAGGCTACACCTGCCTGTCAGTCATTCCCCACTGGACAATTACGTGCCAGCCGCACTCAACACATGCTCCCATGTTATGCTCCGGGTTGATTCTGTTAGACAACCCCCATACCTTGGCCCCTTTGAAGTACTCCAGAGGGGCAGACAACGTTCAACATTATGGTTAAAGATCGTCCGCAGACCGTTTCGCTACACAGGCTCAAGCCTGCTTTCGTGTACTCTGACGCCCCTCTGCCATCCCAGTCTGACCATCCGGATGAATTTTCCACTGCTGAGCATGATAATGGATTAGCACATCCCATGGTAAGGTCTTCTCCTTCTGATGATTCGTCACTGCAGTTCGCGGGTTTCCCAAGCATGTAGTCGTCAACCCCATGTGCAAGGTTTTGATGACGTTTCATCTACTGGAGAGACTTGCGCTGCAATGTGCCACTTCACCGCGTCGATGTGTCGATTGTCGCTTTCAATGACCGTTTGCTCGTGCTCCTTACAGACACTGCAGAGCCGACACTCAACAAGGAACTAGATGTCGAGATAGTGCATAGCCTGTCCCTCCTCTGACAGTGAGGTCCATCAAGAGTTTGTACGTTCATCTCCTCTGACGGCTTGATCTGCATTAGGGGCAGGCATGCTCACACACCGCACACCTCTACTCCCGGGCCGGCCGACGCATCGTCCGTCCCCGCTGGCTGTCTGATTACAATGTGGACCTGCAGCCCATCACCGCGCCTTTGCACACTGCCCTGACTGAGATGGAGCTTCCAGTCATGCACCTGCTGCCTCACACTACTCACTCCAGCGTCGACGCCCACACGACCTCCCTCAGGCCTCCATACTGCGGGGGAGACGGGGGGGGGGGGGGGGGGTGCTGAAATATAAGTATTTATAAACATTTATGGGAACAGTTTGTTGCATATAGAGTTATCGGTATTCCCGTTCCCCACAAAATGATGACACAGAAAAACAAACCTGCTGCACCACAACTTGCTGTTTTGGTGTTCTGTGGCTCCACATCACCCAAGGTAAGCTGCCTGCTGAAAAGATACAAAGTCAAATTGGCCTTCAGGCTTTTGACAGTTACTGAAAACAGTTAAAGATTCAGCACATCTCAGAACATCTGTTGTCTAAAAGATACCTTGCAAGTGTTTCCAATCTTACATTGGAAAAACAGTGAGCACTATAGAGCAATAAAGGAAGCAGCACGAGAAATTTTATCGCCTATGCTCCCTGAAAAATTCGCTTTAGTGGAGCATGTTTTGGAAAACTGTCATCAATTCAAATTTTATGAAACCTCCCATCATCATTCACACTGCATAATTAAAGAAGTCTTCAAAATAAAATCACTGGTAACATCCTTGAAAGAGACAGAGGCCTGCAGCTCAGTGTGACGTGGGCTCCAGTAATCATGAGGTTCAAATGGCTCTGAGCACTATGGGACTTAACATCTATGGTCATCAGTCCCCTAGAACTTAGAACTACTTAAACCTAACTAACCTAAGGACAGCACACAACACCCAGTCATCACGAGGCAGAGAAAATCCCTGACCCCGCCAGATCATGAGGTCCAAGCAGGTGTAACAAATGTAAAGTCAACACATGCCCATATAAGACAATGCCGTGAGCACCAGTGACATTATGCTGACAACTACAGTCTGCAAGGGTGTACCAGCAGCCAATCTGCAGTCATACCACTTGTCAATGGCCAGGGAGTGATTGGTCAAAAGCTTGTGGTATTTTAACCATTTGGTTGGAAACCCAAGAACATTTTATTCAATGTTACCACTGCAAGACTCTGCATTCTTAAATTAATATTTACTTGATTACATTAGTTTACATTAGTATTTTTAAAGAAAGCCATCTATATTTGCCTCAAATGCCCTCTTGAAATGCACTACTAATTGTTTTCATGTTTTACAATTTTTTTTAAATTTACACTGGCACTTGCTATGTAGATATTAAGAATTTTACAATCAATGAATTGCATAATTAATTGCTGGAGTGATTAATGAGGCATGTGACAATCCACAGGTTTTACATCAATGAATGTAAAAACATTCACCCTCAGAAATTGACTAAAGTACCATCATTGTCGTGCCACACTTGCAACCTACAAAGAAAAGCTACTAGTTGCCTGAATACCTTGAAATATTTTACGATTATTCAACTCTCGAATCATAGATCCATATTGTAATGTCTTGCAATTGATGCAGTTCTTATGAAATGACATTTTCCTTATTTAGTGTTCGGTGTTACAGGCCTACCAGACTGCAATTATGTTATTTGCTACGACTCTGATTACTAGCCTATTCCACAAGAGTATGAGCCTATTGTCCTTTGAGTGCTGATGAATTGTGATGTGAGAAGTGAGCTTACATCCTTGAGAGACTCTTGAGGCATGCTTTACAAGTAATGCACTGAGATATTCTTGACATATGTACTCTCATTTCCTATCCCTAGGCACAACCTCTGCCTGTAACCATATATTTTTGCTCTCTTAACAACTGTATTTGAGAAGACAATATCCACATGTAGTCAATACTACGGACTGGAAATGAGAGCCCTTGTCTTGGGACACGCGCGAACTTCTTGATGCATTTCTTGTACAACATCTCTGGTGTGAGGACGATGGGCACAGACTCTTGCAGAATAGGTCAGTACACGGAGCTATAAATTGAGGTGTAGCCTTCTATTCAGATAGTATATATGAAATATTGTGGACTTGCAACATGAAACAGGACGCAAAGAAAATTGTCATTTCATTATGCTTTTTGGTGGATGTAGGGGAGATCTGTGCAAAACAATAGATAGTGAATCTTGATGGATACACAAAAGAAATCAGTGGCCTCAAATTACTTCACAGATTTCACTGAAAATAAAGTGACAAATCATATTGGTAGGCTGCATCAAACCATTCAGACAACTAATGAGCCAAAACAAAACCAATCACTTCCTTTCTTACTCTGTCTTCATATACACCAAGAGTAAAATGTGTTTGCCCACTTCAGTCTTGGATTTAATCACTCTCTTCTACAAACCCAACTGGTAAGGGTCCCAGACACATGAGTAAGTTGTATTATTGTTGTGTAAGCCACTTCTTTTGTGGCTGAATTACATTTTCTCAAGATTCTTCCACTGAATCTCAGTCGGAATCAGCTTCACCTACAGTTTGTTTTATGTTGTTATTCCATTTTAGGTAGTCATGAAAAAACTAAATGTGGCTGGTCAGTTAGAGATTTGACCTTCCTTCACATGAAAGTGTGTCCAGAGTCTTAACCACTGCATGCTCCACTAGATTTTGGAAAACTGATTGATTGAGTAAGTGAACTAAAAGGAGTTAAATTATTTCTTGGCATCAGGAACACCTTAATTTCAAGTCATTAGCAGTAAAAATAATTATCACAAAAGCAACAAAACTTTATTTTTAAAATATGGATACTTAACAGGATATGTTTACAAAAATATATAATGTGTATGTGTGTGTGTATATATATCAGTAGTGTCTTATGTACAAAGAATATAAATACAAAAGGCAGAGATCAGCAATATTAACTGCCTAAACACCTATCTTTAACGCTTGCACAGTACACGACTAGACTTGACTGTAATTGAAATTGCATCAGAGTCTTTTAGGCCATAAATGCTGTTATGTACTGCAATATGCAGCAGTACTAGTGTGATCAAATCCATACCATTCAATTTAGAGAAATTACAATTTCTCTAAATTAGAGAGAGAAAGAGTACACTGATAAATTTTTATTCCCCCTCTTTTGAAGTTTTTTGTGATGGTACAGGCTCTGATGCACTGAGATTGGTCCCATCAAAACTCCGTAAATGTATCTGCAACAAGGCATATATAAAAATTAAACTATTTGTTTCAATATTTCTACACACTACAACAAACAGTTAATATTCTTCAGTACCTGAAGATGGAGGTTGACTTCCTCACTTCGACTCAAGTAAGGAAAATTTCCACCAGACTTTAGATGTGCTAATTTGGCAGTTGGATAGCATTTGTACATTTCTTCTCTTACAGGATTAGAAAGAGCATAATCATCAAAAACATCAATTATCGTTATTGGAATACCTGACAGTTTCTGTGGTTCGACGTAAGAGTGTATGCAATTCATTGTCAGTCTTGAAGCAAGATCTGGCTGTGACAAGCTTTCCAACTGTAATAAGAAACACAAGATTTCAGTCATTCAGCTAATTACACCTGTGGTTCAGGTCAAAAAATATAAAAGGTACATTTTATTGATTTTAAACTGAAACAACTTAATATTTGCTCTTTATGTCCATGAATATTATCAGTTTCTGAAAATATAAGTAAATGGATAGATAAACAATCTACTAACCAAGCAGAGGCAGGAGAACACACATATAAAAGGTTGCACTTCCCTAGCTTTTGGAGCAAGTGCCTCTTTCTTCTGGCACAAGAGTTGACGGGGAAGGAAGAGGCGTAAAGGGAAAGGCCAAAAATCCCGATCAGAGGAGGCTTACCACACAGGCTGAGAAGACAAGACTGATTGTTGGGAACTGCACTGGATGAGATTTAAAAGATGGGAGCTTAAAGGTGGAAGATAGGGTGTATGCAAGACAGAGTCCACTTCTAAGTGAGGTAAGTGCAGGGTGGAAAAGAAAATGGCTGTGAACTTTGCAATGTCTTTCACTGGTTTGTTTCAAAATTTGACTGCTATTTTCTTTCCTGCCTCCACCGTGGCGTCTTTCACTGATTTGTTTGCAAATTTGACAGCTATTTTCTTTCCCACCCTCCTTGCTCAGCAGTTACCTCTGTCTTGTATGTATCCTATCTTCCACCCTTAAGCTCTCAGCTTGAGAAATCTCATCCAGTGCAATTCCCAACAATCAGTCTTTCCTTCTCATTCCATCTGGTAACTCTCTCTTTACGTGGAATTCTGGGTGACTTTTCTGACCTCAACCCCTTTTCCTAAACCTCACCAGTCCTTTACTTTCACCCCTCTTCCTTCCCCTTCAACCCGTCTGCTAGGAGGAGGGGTCAATGGCTCCAAAAGCTAGCAAATTGTAATACTTTTAGTATTTGTTCTATAATCCAAAGCTTAGCTAATATTTTCTTATACTAAATTAAAGGTTAGACTCATTCAGTCTCAGTCACTGTTCAATATTTCTCAAACGTTAAGCACTACTGGCTCATCAATTATCTGCCAATCCGAAAGTTTGGATTACTTGCATTTTACAATCCATAGTTACTTCACTACCCACTTTCAATTGGGTCATGGTGAACACACTCAGATATAAAGAAAACATTTTACACAATGACATTTTTACCTTCCTCCCCCCATGAACCATGGACCTTGCCGTTGGTGGGGAGGCTTGCATGCCTCAACGATACAGATAGCCGTACCGTAGGTGTAACCATAACGGAGGGTTATCTGTTGAGAGGCCAGACAAACATGTGGTTCCTGAAGAGGGGCAGCAGCCGTTTTAGTAGTTGCAGGGGCAACAGTCTGGATGATTGACTGATCTGGCCTTGTAACATTAACCAAAACGGCCTTGCTGTTGTGGTACTGCGAACGGCTAAAAGCAAGGGGAAACTACAGCTGTAATTTTTCCCGAGGGCATGCAGCTTTACTGTATGATTAAATGATGATGGCGTCCTCTTGGGTAAAATATTCCGGAGGTAAAATAGTCCCCCATTCGGATCTCCAGGCGGGGACTACTCAAGAGGATGTTATCAGGAGAAAGAAAACTGGCATTCTACAGATCGGAGCGTGGAATGTCAGATCCCTTAATCGGGCAGGTAGGTTAGAAAATTTAAAAAGGGAAATGGATAGGTTAAAGTTAGATATAGTGGGAATTAGTGAAGTTCGGTGGCAGGAGGAACAAGACTTTTGGTCAGGTGATTACAGGGTTATAAATACAAAATCAAATAGGGGTAATGGAGGAGTAGGTTTAATAATGAATAAAAAAAATTGGAGTGCGGGTTAGCTACTACAAACAGCATAGTGAACGCATTATTGTGGCCAAGATAGACAAAGCCCATGCCTACTACAGTAGTACAAGTTTATATGCCAACTAGCTCTGCAGATGACGAAGAAATTGAAGAAATGTAGGATGAGATAAAAGAAATTATTCAGGTAGTGAAGGGAAAATTTAATAGTCATGGGTAACTGGAATTCGAGAGTAGGAAAAGGGAGAGAAGGAAACATAGTAGGTGAATATGGATTGGGGCTAAGAAATTAAAGAGGAAGCTGTCTGGTAGAATTCTGCACAGAGCATAACTTAATCCTAGCTAACACTTGGTTCAAGAATCATAAAAGAAGGTTGTATATATGGAAGAATCCTGGAGATACTAAAAGGTATCAGACAGATTATATAATGGTGAGACAGATTTAGGAACCAGGTTTTAAATTTTAGGACATTTCCAGGGGCAGATGTGGACTCTGACCACAATCTATTGGTTATGAATTGTAGATTAAAACTGAAGAAATTGCAAAAAGGTGGGAATTTAAGGAGGTGGGACCTGGATAAACTGACTAAACCAGAGGTTGTACAGAGTTTCAGGGACAGCATAATGGAACAATTGACAGGCATGGGGGAAAGAAATGCAGTAGAAGATGAATGGGCAGCTCAGAGGGATGAAGTAGTGAATGCAGCAGAGGATCAAGTAGGTAGAAAGACAAGGGCTAGTAGAAATCCTTGGGTAACAGAAGAAATATTGAATTTAATTGATGAAAGAAGAAAATATAAAAATGCAGTAAATGAAGCAGGCAAACAGGAATACAAACGTCTCAAAAATGAGATCAACAGGAATTGCCAAATGGCTAAGCATGTATGGCTAGAGGACAAATGTAAGGATGTAGATGCTTATCTCACTAGGGGTAAGGTAGATACAGCCTACAGGAAAATTAAAGAGACCTTTGGAGAAAAGAGAGCCACTTGTATGAATATGAAGAGCTCAAATGGAAACCCAGTTCTAAGCAAAGAGGGGGAAGCAGAAAGGTGGAAGGAGTATATAGAGGGTCTACACAAGGGCGATGTACTTGAGGACAATTTTATGGAAATGGAAGAGGATGTAGATGAAGATGAAATGGGAGATACGATACTGCGTGAAGAGATTGACAGAGCACTGAAAGACCTGAGTCGAAACAAGGCCTCGGGAGTAGACAACATTCCATTAGAACTACTGACAGCCTTGGGAGAGCCAGTCCTGACAAAACTCTACCATCTGGTGAGCAAGATGTACGAGACAGGCGAAATACCCTCAGACTTCAAGAAGAATATAATAATTCCAATCCCAAAGAAAGCAGGTGTTGACAGATGTGAAAATTACCAAACTATTAGTTTAATAAGCCACAGCTGCAAAATACTAACACGAATTATTTACAGATGAATGGAAAAACTGGTAGAAGTCTACCTCGGGGAAGACCATTTTGGATTCCGTAGAAATATTGGAACACGTGAGGCAATACTGACCCTACAAATCATCTTAGAAAATAGATTAAGGAAAGGCAAACCTACATTTCTAGCATTTGTACACTTAGAGAAAGCTTTTGACAATGTTGACTGGAATACTCTCTGTCAAATTCTAAAGGCGGTAGGGGTAAAATACAGGGAGTGAAAGGCTATTTACAATTTGTACAGAAACCAGATGGCAGTTATAAGAGTCGAGGGGCACGAAAGGGAAGCAGTGGTTGGGAAGGGAGTGAGACAGGGCTGTAGCCTGGTATTAGAATGCATGGAGAAGAAATAAAAACTTTGAGGTTCGCCGATGACATTGTAATTCAGTCAGGAACAGCAAAGGACTTGGAAGAGCAGTTGAACGGAATGGACAGTGTCTTGAAAGCAGGGTATAAGATGAACATCAACAAAAGCAAAACAAGGATAATGGAATGTAGTCTAATTAAGTCAGATGTTGCTGAGGGAATTAGATTAGGAAATGAGACACTTAAAGTAGTAAAGGAGTTTTGCTATTTGGGGAGCAAAATAACTGATGATGGTCGAAGTAGAGAGGATATAAAATGTAGACTGGCAATGGCAAGAAAAGCGTTTCTGAAGAAGAGAAATTTGTTAACATCCAGTATAGATTTAAGTGTCTGGAAGTCGTTTCTGAAAGTATTTGTATGGAGTGTAGCCATGTATGGAAGTGAAGCATGGACGATAAATAGTTTAGACAAGAAGAGAATAGGAACTTTCGAAATGTGGTGCTACAGAAGAATGCTGAAGATTAGATAGGTAGATCACATAACTAATGAGGAGGTATTGAATAGGATTGGGGAGAAGAGAAGTTTGTGGCACATATTCTGAGGCATCAAGGGATCACCAATTTACTATTGGAGGGCAGCGTGGAGGGTAAAAATCTTAGAGCGAGACCAAGAGATGAATACACTAAACAGATTCAGAAGGATGTAGATTGCAGTAGGTACTGGGAGATGAAGCTTGCACAGGATAGAGCACCATGGAGAGCTGCATCAAACCAGTCTGAGGACTGAAGACCACAACAACATCTATTTCAGGTATTTTGTTCCTGATGGACTGCACATTTAGATGTGTAATTAATATTCTACTGCCAGCAAGCACAGGTTAAGAATTTTTCTGTATTTCCAATTTCGGTGGCACAGGCTGAGGCATAATAGTCTATTAAAAAATCTTCACTGCCTCTGGTAGATGAAGCAGTGGCAGGATTATCCTCCCTCTTAGCTGCTGATGTAGCTGTATCTGCAGTTTCGGCCGGTACACAGCTGGTGCAGTATGCTGAAGTGATTGCCACTGTTTATTCAGTACATCAGTGATCTGTATCACTCCAGTTCTCTATCTATCTTTTGGGACGGACTTTAAATTGCTTCACTTGTCAACTTTCCTACCACGCACATTCCTTTACAATCCATGTGAAGTCCATGCCTGGTGAAACATGTTCTATCAAGTGAGCTGACATCTATTAATTTGACATTACTGAGCATCTTTTAAGTTTATCACTAATTCTATGAATTGTTTTGTTTACTGGTGTCCATTCAATTAGTGATATTTTTATTTGTAAGAAGTAATAGAAATCTCAAGAGCTATTTAAACATGTTCACAGCTGAAACTTCCTGGCAGATTAAAACTGTGTGCTGGACTAAGACTCAAACTCAGGACTTTGCCTTTCACGGGCAAGTGCTCTACCAACTGAGCTACCCAAACATTAATCACACCCCGTCCTCACAGCGTTAATTCCACCAGTACCTCATCTCTTACCTTCCAAACTTTGCAGAAGCTCTCCTGCATATCTAGCAGAACTAGCACTCCTGGAAGAAAGGATATTGTGGAGACATGGCTTAGCCACGGCCTAGGGGATGTTTCCAGAATGATGCAAGATATGCAGGAGAGCTTCTGCGAAGTTTGGAAGGTAGGAGATGAGGTACTGGCGGAATTAAAGCTGTGAGGACAGGGCATGAGTCGTGCTTGGGTAGCTCAGTTGGTAGAGCACTTGCCCACGAAAGGTAAAGGTCCCGAGTTTGAGTCTCGGTCCGGCACACAGTTTTAATCTGCCAGAAAGTTTCATATCAGCGCACACTCCGCTGCAGAGCGGAAATTTCATTCATGTTCATAGCTCTATAGATATCTATATCAAACATTCATTGCCACGAATCACACCAATGTTTCATACCAACTTTTAGAGTATGACCAAGTATACAAAAATCTTACCACTGCAATACTTTGAGATAGATTGATGGATGGAACTATACTTACTCTTTCCACCATGAAATCTATAGCATCAGCTATTCTGGAATCCACTTTATTTGTTGAAAAGTTGCCCATCACCATTTTCTTAAGTACAAGAGAAGGAAGCATCCAGAAACTGGAAAAGCAAATAAGAATTTGATTTGAAAAAGGAACATGTGGTTAAAATTTTGATGAAAATGGATGTGCAGTCCAGTCAGACATTAAAAACTACATACTTGATTGCAATAATTTTTTACTATTATAAACCTTCCAAAACTTACAACTTTACTGAAGTGTTATACCAAAATCAGGTTGATCAAAGAGATTTTCCACCAAATAAAAATCAGGGTTCTTTATTGTCTCTTTAAATAATGAAAAGTAAGTCTCTATTTCCACAATAGTATTTGTAACTGTAAAGCATTGGATCAGAGTGTAAATCGCAACCACTCCCCTAAATCACCCCCCTCCCCCTTCCTCCTCAGATGCCTGACAATTTTGAACAACATATACTCTCAAATATCTAAAGCAATGTTGTGCCCAAATATTGCACAATATTATTTAGCTCTTGTACAGCTTTTTTAAAAATACAGATAAATTAACAATACCCATCTGTTAACTTACATTGTTGCAGAATCACTATAGCTAAAGACTGATGTATCTGTAAATGTGTTGCAAAGTATGAGAGAAGCAACACGTGGGCACTGCACTGTGAATTCAGCAAATTTTTGGGCAAGAAATCCACCTGCAAATGAATAAATCAATTACATTTTTTAAAATGAAAGTCATTAACAGCGTAAGCCTTTTCAAAGAGAATACATCAACATATGGGATCATGCCAATCAAAACGAAGAATGTAAGAACAAACACACAGAATTATGGAAACATTATTGAATGGAAAAGTGAGAACAACATGTCAAGTGCCAACATGGTGAATTTGCAAGGAAAAAAGTATTTTTAATGGTGACATATTAATATCTGCTCTAAAGGATGAAAAGGAAGGGGGGAGAGAGAAAACAGAAATTAAGAACAATTGAATATAAGTGAAAACGAATACTACAAGAAAAGTCTTACATTTAGAAGGCCTCTACATCATGCTTGTTGCTAAATAAAGCAAAGGAAGAAAATCACAGCAGAATCCCTGCAAAAACAAAAGCAGCAGCTTATACATTTGTAAATAAATACGGCAAGTTATTCACTTTGTGATTAATAAATCTCTGTAAAAGACATACCATGAGGGTGAAATAATGTGAAAAAGAAGTATGAGCATGCAACCTGCAAAACTTGTTTTGCTTTGTACAACAGCCAGATAGACAAAATGCTAATGCTGACTATGTGTATCAACCAAACGACAATTTTCACTTTACTCAGTAGTATGGCCATTTTTGAGTTATGTTTTGTTGTTGAGAGGTATTCAACATCCTACTGGCAATGCAATAAATACAGGAATTTATGTGCAAATAAAAGATGATCATACAACATCATACAGGCAGTGTAGTTGTTCAAGCACTGACATCTTAATTGGGAGGATGGAGTTTTTTCAGTTTGGTCATCCTGATTTAGTGTTCTCAATCATTTTAGGTAAATTCCGGGACTGTTCCTTCAGCAAGGATATGGCTATTTCCTGTCTTATTGTCATGAAACACACTTATATTTTCTACATCTATGTGTATTTTCAGCTATTTATGTTCACTATATTATGGCAAATCCTATGCTAGCGTGAGATGATCCCTGGATGAATAATTCAAATCTAATCAGACGTGAAAGGGAACAAAAGAATGCAATTAGAACTATCAACAACACCATGGTTAAATAAAATATTTGTCGACCAATACGAGAAAAACCCTAAGAGGTTTTTGTCTTATGCAGAACCAGTAATGCCACTATTACACTATCATATTTCTTTGTCAAAGTTGATATTCAAATATTTATATCAAAGAAATTTGATGGTGTAATAGGGAACTGTATCAAATCTTGCCTGTTGTCAAATAAATGTAATCAAATCTAGGGCCTCGCCACAGATTTGATCACAACAGTCATTCATCTTCTGTTCACTGCAATGTGAAATGTAACCACTTGGAGTGGTTCACTGCATCTATTTGACATCTCTGTAGTGTGTGTGTGTAAACATGCCTTCTGAGTTGTGTTCCTTCAACTTTTTTGTGATTAATCTGCTTCGACTATGGTGGGGGTTGAGCAAGGGTAAGGTGCATGCTATTAATTGTATGTTGATGGGCAGGTGGAATATGCTGTAGGCGACTTCATGTCCACAATCACAGCTACAGCCATCCACCTCTACATCTGGAAACATCCAGGCAGCATTTCAGCAAGTCAGAAGAGAGGATGTGGTCACACTAAAATAAAAATTCTTTCTTAGCTTTCCAATCTACTTTGTTTTTCAACTCTGGATGCCACAAGTTAAAAAGTGTTTCATCTGTTTTTTACTTCAATTTTGTAGTTTTTGGAACACTAATCCCATTAATTAAATCATTCAAAAATAAAAATAGTGCTTATTGCCTGTATAGTGTACTAAACATTTATTTACCTTCACATACTCCCCTTTAGTGCTTTATAAATCACTTAACATGTTTCAGGAATTATTTCGGTTAATATACACTGTGATATTTGAGTGCTGTGCTGTAAACTAGAGTAGCTCTCTCCTGTATCAAGAAATCACAGTGTCACAGTTTATCTGCCTTCTGCACAAACAAAATTTCTCAAGAGAGTATTCTTTTTTGTAATATGAGAAGTCACTTTACTGAGCAAGTACTGAAATACACTCACCCATTTGTAAGTAACTTACGTATTAGGAGTTGCAGCTCTCTTAACAGATTTTGCTGAATGTATTATCTTGACATAACACCCATGGCTTCATCCAAATACACTATGTGATCAGAAGTATCTGGACACCCCCCAAAACATATGTTTTTTATATTAATATAATAGAGGGAAACATTCCACGTGGGAAAAATATAATTAAAAAGAAAGATGATGAGACTTACCAAACAAAAGCGCTGGCAGGTCGATAGACACACAAACAAACACAAACATACACACAAAATTCTAGCTTTCGCAACCAACGGTTGCCTCGTCAGGAAAGAGGGAAGGAGAAGGAAAGACAAAAGGATATGGGTTTTAAGGGAGAGGGTAAGGAGTCATTCCAATCCCGGGAGCGGAAAGACTTACCTTAGGGGGAAAAAAGGACAGGTATACACTCGCGCACACACACACACACACACACACACACACACACACACACACACACACACACACACACACACATATCCATCCGCATATACACAGACACAAGCAGACATTTGTAAAGGCAAAGAGTTTGGGCAGAGATGTCAGTCGAGGCGGAAGTACAGAGGCGAAGATGATGTTGAAAGACAGGTGAGGTATGAGCGGCGGCAGATTGAAATTAGAAATTAGCGGAGATTGAGGCCTGGCGGATAGTGAGAAGAGAGGATATGCTGAAGGGCAAGTTCCCATCTCCGGAGTTCTGACAGGTTGGTGTTAGTGGGAAGTATCCAGATAACCCGGACGGTGTAACACTGTGCCAAGATGTGCTGGCCGTGCACCAAGGCATGTTTAGCCACAGGGTGATCCTCATTACCAACAAACACTGTCTGCCTGTGTCCATTCATGCGAATGGACAGTTTGTTGCTGGTCATTCCCACATAGAACGCTTCACAGTGTAGGCAGGTCAGTTGGTAAATCACGTGGGTGCTTTCACACGTGGCTCTGCCTTTGATCGTGTACACCTTCCGGGTTACAGGACTGGAATAGGTGGTGGTGGGAGGGTGCATGGGACAGGTTTTACACCGGGGGCGGTTACAGGGGTAGGAGCCAGAGGGTAGGGAAGGTGGTTTGGGGATTTCATAGGGATGAACTAAGAGGTTATGAAGGTTAGGTGGACGGCGCAAAGACACTCTTGGTGGAGTGGGGAGGATTTCATGAAGGATGGATCTCATTTCAGGGCAGGATTTGAGGAAGTCGTATCCCTGCTGGAGAGTCACATTCAGAATCTGATCCAGTCCCGGAAAGTATCCTGTCACAAGTGGGGCACTTTTGGGGTTCTTCTGTGGAAGGTTCCGGGTTTGAGGAGATGAGGAAGTGGCTCTGGTTATTTGCTTCTGTACCAGGTCGGGAGGGTAGTTACGGGATGCAAAAGCTGTTTTCAGGTTGTTGGTGTAATGGTTCAAGGATTCCGGACTGGAGCAGATTCGTTTGCCACGAAGACCTAGGCTGTAGGGAAGGGACCGTTTGATTTGGAATGGGTGGCAGCTGTCATAATGGAGGTACTGTTGCTTGTTGGTGGGTTTGATGTGGACGGACGTGTGAAGCTGGCCATTGGACAGGTGGAGGTCAACGTCAAGGAAAGTGGCATGGGATTTAGAGTAGGACCAGGTGAATCTGATGGAACCAAAGGAGTTGAGGTTGGAGAGGAAATTCTGGAGTTCTTCTTCACTGTGAGTCCAGATCATGAAAATGTCATCAATAAATCTGTACCAAACTTTGGGTTGGCAGGCCTGGGTAACCAAGAAGGCTTCCTCTAAGCGACCCATGAATAGGTTGGCGTACGAGGGGGCCATCCTGGTACCCATGGCTGTTCCCTTTAATTGTTGGTATGTCTGGCCTTCAAAAGTGAAGAAGTTGTGGGTCAGGATGAAGCTGGCTAAGGTAATGAGGAAAGAGGTTTTAGGTAGGGCGGCAGGTGATCGGCGTGAAAGGAAGTGCTCCATCGCAGCGAGGCCCTGGACATGCGGAATATTTGTGTATAAGGAAGTGGCATCAATGGTTACAAGGATGGTTTCCGGGGGTAACAGACTGGGTAGGGATTCCAGGCGTTCGAGAAAGTGGTTGGTGTTTTTGATGAAGGATGGGAGACTGCATGTAATGGGTTGAAGGTGTTGATCTACGTAGGCAGAGATGCGTTCTGTGGGGGCTTGGTAACCAGCTACAATGGGACGGCCGGGATGATTGGGTTTGTGAATTTTGGGAAGAAGGTAGAAGGTAGGGGTGCGGGGTGTTGGTGGGGTCAGGAGGTTGATGGAGTCAGGTGAAAGGTTTTGTAGGGGGCCTAAGGTTCTGAGGATTCCATGAAGCTCCGCCTGGACATCAGGAATGGGATTACCATGGCAAGCTTTGTAAGTAGTGTTGTCTGAAAGCTGACGCAGTCCCTCAGCCACGTACTCCCAACGATCAAGTACCACAGTCGTGGAACCCTTGTCCGCCGGAAGAATGACGATGGATTGGTCAGCCTTCAGATCACGGATAGCCTGGGCTTCAGCAGTGGTGATGTTGGGAGTAGGATTAAGATTTTTTAAGAAGGATAAAGAGGCAAGGCTGGAAGTCAGAAATTCCTGGAAGGTTAGGAGAGGGTGATTTTGAGGAAGAGGAGGTGGGTCCCGCTGTGACGGAGGACGGAACTGTTCCAGGCATGGTTCAATTTGGATAGTATCTTGGGGAGTTGGATCATTAGGAGTAGGATTAGGATCATTTTTCTTCATGGCAAAGTGATATTTCCAGCAGAGAGTACGGGTGTAGGACAGTAAATCTTTGACAAGGGCTGTTTGGTTAAATCTGGGAGTGGGGCTGAAGGTGAGGCCTTTGGATAGGACAGAGGTTTCGGATTGGGAGAGAGGTTTGGAGGAGAGGTTAACTACTGAATTGGGGTGTTGTGGTTCCAGATTGTGTTGATTGGAATTTTGAGGTTTTGGAGGGAGTGGAGCTGGAAGTGGGAGATTGAGTAGATGGGAGAGACTGGGTTTGTGTGCAATGAGAGGAGGTTGAGGTTTGCTGGAATGGTTGTGAAGGGTGAGTGAGTTGCCTTTCCGGAGGTGGGAAACCAGGAGATTGGATAGTTTTTTAAGGTGGAGGGTGGCATGCTGTTCTAATTTGCGGTTGGCCTGTAGGAGGATGCTCTGAACAACCGGTGTGGATGTGGGAGAGGAAAGATTGAGGACTTTTATTAGGGACAGGAGTTGATGGGTGTGTTGATTGGCTGAGTGGATGTGTAGGTGAAGGATTAGGTGGGTGAGGGCAATGGATTGTTCGGTTTGGAACTGGTATAGGGACTGATGGAAAGAAGGGTTGCAGCCAGAGATGGGAACTTTAAGTGTGAGGCCTTTGGGGGTGATGCCAAATGTCAGACAAGCCTGAGAAAATAAAATATGGGAGTGTAATCTGGCTAGGGCGAAGGCATGTTTGCGGAGGGAATGTAAATAAAACTTAATGGGGTCGTTGTGGAGGTGTTGTGAGGGTGACATGGTACTAGAAGGTGGAAAGTGGAACACGAGGCTGAAATGAAAATGAAAATAAATATAAAAATATATGGGGAGAGATAAAGGTAAAACTAGAAAGCAAATGGAGATCTGGTGTGAAAAAAGGCGAAAAAGGGTTGGTTAGAGCTGGGCTATTTTGATCCTATGGTGAACTTGTGTAGGTAGATAATGATGTGCATAAAGGTTAGGTGGTTGTGTTGCCACCAAAACACGTTAAAGGGTGGAGAAATATGGGAAAATTTCGAAAAAACTACGTGAGGATGTATTAAAAGGGTGGTTTGGTGGTGGCAGATTATGGAAATGAAGCTAACAATTGTCTGATGAAGAAATAATGACGTTAAAACCTGTGGGAAGCGGCTAAAAATGATCGATGATGTGAGAAAAACGGAAATGGAAATAAAGCAAAAGATAGTAAAACTGGCCGAAAAGGTTGTTTCATAGCTGAAAGGAACTGTTTGTGAACTGGAAACGGCGGATTTTATAGCAGCGGTAGTGTTGAAAGCGGAAAAAAAATTTTTTTTGGTTATGGTTTGGAAGTGGGTTACGTATTATTACGTATTATTGAGTATATATCGGCGGGATAAAATTTTTTATATTAGGTGCATTGTACTGCCACCTACTTCCAGGTATTCCATATCAGCAATGTCAGTAGTCATTAGACATCGCGAGACAGCAGAATGGGGTGCTCTGTGGAACTCAGTCTTCGAATGTGGTCAGGTGAGTGAGGGTCACTCGTTTCGTAAGTCTGTATACAAGATTTCCACACTTCTAAACATCCCTAGGTCCACTGTTTCCAATGTGATAGTGAGGTGGAAATGTTAAAGGACATGTACAGCAAAAAAGCGTACCAGCCGACCTCGTCTGTTGAGTGACAGAGCCCGCCGACAATTGAAAAGGGCTAATAGGCAGACATCTATCCAGACCATCACACAGGAATTCCAAACTGCATCAGGATCCACTGCAACTACTATGACAGTTAGGCGAGAGGTGAGAAAACTTTGTTTTCATGGTCGAGCGGCTGCTCATAAGCCAGACATCACACCAGTAAAAGACAAACGACGCCTCACTTGGTATAAGAAGCATAAATATTGCATGACTGAGCAGCGGAAAAACATTGTGTGGGGTGATGAATCACAGTACACAATGTGACAATCTGTTGGCAAGGTGTGGGTATGGTGAATGTCACGTGAACATTATCTGCCAGCATGTGTGGTGCCAACAGTAAAATTCGGAGGCGGTGGTGTTATGGTGTGGTCGTGTTTTTCATGGAGGGGGCTTGCACCCCTTGTTGTTTTGCGTGGCACTATCACAGCACAGGCCTACATTGAATGTTTTAAGCACCTTCTTGCTTCCCACTGCTGAAGAGCAATTTGGGGATGGCAACTGCATCTTTCAACAAGATCAAGCACTTGTTCATAATGCACGGCCTGTGGCGGAGTGATTTCACGACAATAACATCCCTGTAATGGACTGGCCTGCACACAGCCCTGACCTGAATCCTATAATACACCTTTGGGATGTTTTGGGACACCGACTTTGTGCCAGGTCTCACCAAACGACGTCGATACCTCTCCTCAGTGCAGCACTCTGAAGAATGGGCTGCCATTCCCCAAGAAACTGTCTCGCACCTGATTGAACATATGTCTGCAAGAGTGGAAGCTGTCATCACGGCTAAGAATGGGCCAAGACCATATTGAACTCCAATATTACAGATGGAGTGTGACACGAACTTTTAAGTCATTTTCAGCCAGGTGTCTGGGTACTTTTCCACCACTTTTCTTCCAAATACACTCACTATGCAATTGTGGTAGTAGCAACTGGAGCACATAATAACAAGCTGTTGTCAGTCATCTTGAAATTTGACGAAAAATATGATGACAGTGTAATACCACTCTCTAATATCATCTTAAAGATCTTTGTACAATATTGGCCTAAGTGGTCTGAAATCCTCTATTCATTCACATAGGGACCTTTCTGGCAATGAAATGGAAGGTAACAGAAAGAAGGCTGAATTTCTGAAATCAGTCTTTCAAAATATTTTCACTGCGATAAAGTATCTTAACACAGTCCCCCCTTTCAATTATCGTATGAATGTCGAAACGGCAGATACTGAGCTAACTGATTGGGGAACAG
Source organism: Schistocerca cancellata (assembly GCF_023864275.1). Classification (NCBI taxonomy): domain Eukaryota; kingdom Metazoa; phylum Arthropoda; class Insecta; order Orthoptera; family Acrididae; genus Schistocerca; species Schistocerca cancellata. The sequence goes on along the minus strand of NC_064631.1, from coordinate 640,642,475 downwards.
ACAAGCAATTACATCTGCTCTGCAATGGAAAGGCAGCAGGACCAGATGAGATACCTGTAAGGTTACACACACATTATGCAAAAGAACTTGCTCCCTTTCTAAGAGCAGTTTATTGTAGATGTTGGAGCAATGAAAGGTACTTAGCAACTGGAAAAAAAACACAGATCATTCCCATTTCGAAAAGGGACATAGGACAGGCAGATACAATTATATGCATGTATGACAGATGCCCTTCTCTTGTAGAATTGTGGAACATATTTTATGCTCAATAATTATGACTTTTTGGAGAAGGAAAATCTAATCTATAAAAATCAGCATGGACTCTGCAAACAGAGATCTTGAAAAACTCAGCTCAACCTATTCCTCCATGAGATCCACAGCACTGTACACAATGGTACTCAGGTTGAAGATGTGTTCCATGACTTTAGGAAGACATTTGACACTGCCCCACACTGCCGTTTGATGAAAAAATTACAGGCTTACCAAGTATAAGACCAGATTTGTGACTGTATTCAAGACTTCCTAGAAGATGCAGTTCAACACCTTGCTCTTAACAGAACAAAATGAAACACCTTGCTCTTAACAGAACAAAATGGACAGCTGCAAAGGTAATATCCAAAGTTTGCCAAGGAAGTATGATGCAATCATTACTGATCACAAAGTATATAAATGATTTAGTAAAAAACATGGGAAGCTCTTTAAGACTTTTCACTGATGCGACTGTCTATAAGAAACTACTGATGCCAGAAGAGAGTACTGATTTGCAGAATGACCTACAGAGGATTGATGAATGATGCAGGTTCTGGCAATTGACCCTGAGTGTAAATAAATGTAACACTATGCATGTATATAAAAAGAAACACACTACTGTACAGCTACACTATTGAAGACAAATGGCTGGAAACAGTGAATTGTAAAATACCTAGGAGTAATAATCCAGAGTGACAAGTGGAATGACCACATAAAACAAATAGTAGGAAAAGAAGAAGATTCCACACAGATTCATAGGAAGAATCTTAATGAAGTTTAACTCATACACGAAGACAATGGCTTACAAGGTACTTGTCTGACCGATTCAGAAATACTGTTCCTCACTCTGGGATCCTTACCACAGATTACTGATGTAAGAAAGAGAGAAGATCTGAAACAGCAGCGTGTATTATCAACATATAATATAGTCAGTGTGAGAGCATTACAGAGATGCTCAAAAAAATCCAGTGGCAAATATTACAAGAGAGGCGTTGTGCATCACAGAGGTGTTTATTACTGAAATCGTATTTCCTGATTTCTGAAAAGCTTTGACTCAGTATCATACTTACACTTATTGCCAGAAGTATGATTATATGGGTTATCAAGTGAAATTCATAAATGGAATGAGGACTTTTTGGCGGGGAGGACACAGCATGTTATCTCAGATGGAGAGTCACCATCAGATGTAGAAGTAACTTCAAATGTGCCTCAGGGAAGTGTGCTGGGACCCTTGCTGTTCATGTTGTATATTAATGAGCTTGCGGCTTGCGACAATATTAATAACAACCTCAGACTTTTTGCAGGTGATGCAGTTATCTGTAATGAAGTACTATCTGAAAGAAGATGCACAAATATTCAGTCAGATCTTGATACCATTTCAAAGTGGTGAAAAAGATTGGCAACTTACTTTAAATGTTCAGAAATGTAAAATCGTGCACTTAAAAAAAAATCAAGAAAACATTGTGTCCTATGACTATAATTTCAATGAATCACTCTTTGAATCACCCAGCTCCTCCAATTACCTGGGTGTAATGCACTGTACGGATATGAAATGGAATGCCTACATATGCTCAGTCATGGGTAAAGCAAGTGGTAGACTGTTACAGTACTGGGGAATTGCAATCAATTTACAAAGGAGACTGCTTACAAATCACTGGTGTGACCAGTTCTAGAATATAGCTTAAGTGTGTGGGACCCAAGCCAAATAGGGCTATTACTGAATGTATACAGAGAAGGACAGCAAGAATGGTCACAGGTTGATTTTATCCATCAGAGAACAAACTGGCAGACTCTTGAAGATAGACTAACTACCCAGCGAAATTCAACTAATGATGTTTCAAGACATGGCTTTAAATAGTGACTCTAGGAATACACAGCAATCCCCTACATACCACTCACATAGGGATCATGAGGATAAGATTAGAATAATTACAGCACACACAGAGGCATTCAAACAAACATTCTTCCCACACTACATATGTGAATGGACTGAGAAGAAACCGTAATAACTGGTAAAATGGGAGATACCACCTGTCACACACTTCATGGTGGTTTGCTGAATATAGACACAGACGTAGATGTAAGAACTGATGACAACCAGTTGTCACCCAGTTTATCGAGTACTCCAACATCCGGTGAAGTGGGACTCAGTAGTTATAACAGTACAAGCAGTTAGAGGTCCAGCATCCTCATCACTGTTAGACACCCCAAACAGAAGCACTCTGTTCACCACTGGAATGTCCTAAGGTGAATGGAGCACAAACAAAAGTTTCTTCCATGTTGTTGTCAGAGTCCCAGAAAAGTTAGTGCAATCAAATCCAAACTGCAGCCCAAGGCATCAACAGCTTAACTACTTTTTTGAAGATGTCACTTGTTTCACATGCCACTAACTGGATCATCTTGCACATGTATGCCTCGATCACCAAGTGATAACAAAAGGTGCTAGTGTGCTACATGCTATCTTGCCAGTGCAAGCAAGATTGTGTGCAGCTAGAAATTAATAGAGAAATGGTAAAATTCCAGTTGGATACAGGTGTAACTGTGTCTCCAATTTATGTGGAAACATAGCACATCAACTCTCCATAGCCGTGGTACCCTCAGCACAGAATGGTTTGAAACTACTGTGGGATCAGATTATAGTACAAGTTAATTATAAAAATGTAGCTCAGCAACTAACCCTGCTGGTATTAAACTCTTCGACAGCAACTAATTTTGGCTTAGACACTTTTGCACTTTTTAGTTTTCAAATTCAGGACAAGTGATTCTAGGTTTGACAGCAATTCCATTCAGAGAATTTGATATGTTATATGTGCAATACAAATAATATAACCAACAACAGGTTATGCAACAATCCCATGTATCCTTAAAGTAATCAGCAGTGTTTAAGTTTTGTGAGAGTTTTTGTAGAGCGTACATCCAGCGCCTTTCATCCTTCATGATGAAGTCTAAGTGAAACTTGTGAAGTATGGAAGTAATATCCACAGTGTGGTCTAAAGAGAGTGTAACACTCCTGGTAGTAGTTTAGAAGTGAAATGGATTACTTAGAATTTGTAGTGATTTTAAGTTTAACATCAACGCCCAGGCTAAAGTAGATCTGTAGCCCATTCCTAGGCCAGAAGAATTGTTGGTAAAACTGGTGGGAGGTGGGGGGAGGGGAGGGAGGCAGGTGCATTTTCTCTGAAAGACAGATGCTGTCGTCACAGTCTTCAGTCCAAAGACTGGTTTCATGCAACTTTCCGCAATACTCTATCCTGTGCTAGTCTCTTCACCTCTACGTAAACATTTTCCTCCAATATTAAATTCATCATCCCTTGATGTGTCTCAGAATGTGTCCTATCAACCAATCCCTTCCTTTAGTCATGTTGTGCCACAAATTTCTTGTCTCCTGAATTCTATTCAGTGCCTCCTCATTACGTGTGTGTTCTATCTATCCACATTTGAAAAGCCTCTATTCTCTTCTTGTCTATGTTTCACTTCCATACATAGCTATACTCCAAACAAATATCATCAGAAAAGACTTCCTAGCACTTAAATCTATATTCAACACTAAATTTCTCTTTTCCAGTAACACTTTTCTTGCCATTGACAGTTTACATATTATACCTTCTCAATTTTGCCCTCTCAGTCCAAATAGCAAACCTCACATACAATTTTTGGTGTCACATTTCCTAATGTAATTACCTCAGCAACACCCGATTTAATTCGACTACATTCCATTATCCTTGTTTTACTTCTCTTGATGTTTTATAGCCTCCTTTCAAGACACTTTACATTCCATTCACCTGCTCATTCCAAGTCATCTGCCATCTCTGACAGAATTACGTCATCAACAAACCTCAAATTTTTTATTTCTTCACCAAGGACTTTAATTCCTACTCAAAATTTTTATTTGGTTTGCTTTACCGCTTGCTCAATGTACATGCTGGATAACATCAGTAACAGGCTACAATTCTGTCTCACTCCCTTCTCAACCACTGCTTCCCTTTCATCCCCCTAGATCCCAAACTACCATCTTGTTTACGAAAAAGTGTAAATAGTCTTTCACTCCCTGTATTTTACCCTTGCTCCCTTCAGAATTTCAAAGAGTATTCCAAGCAACACTTTCAAAAACTTTCTCTAAGTCTACCTCTAAACATAAGTTTGCCTTCCTTAACATCTCTTCTACGAGAAGTCATAGGGTCAGTATTGTCTCCCGGGTTCTTATATTTCTCCGGAATCCAAATTCATCTTCCCTGAGGTCAGCTTCTACCATTAGGTTAGTATCACTACAACCTGTCGCTATTTGGGGTCAAAAGGACTCCCACAATATTTCAGAGATACCTGGAGCAACTCATCCAAAATAACCCTATGTAATATGGCAACATCTGACCACACATTCTTAATCTATCAATATCATGATCATTTTAGGTCAACAGAAGTTTATGGTACCTATATTGCATACTGAATTTATTCAGAGTGCACGACTTCCACATTTATTTGCCTATGCATTTGTTTCAGCATTAATGTTAATACTCCCGTTAATTGATATTTATGTAATTGCAAATTTATTTATACATTAATGAATTTCTCTGACTGGGAAACATTTTGTCACTATCCACACATAAGTAACTCAGTATTTACGCATCGTTAATCTGCAGAGAAAAGTTATTGGTTCTATAAATAGCATTTCATAAGTCACTATCAAATACATGTTAGTAACCTTCAGTTCCCTGTAATTTCATAGTAATTTGTGTAGTAATCTAAAAAGCACTGCGAGAGGTTCTAACTTTTGTAATTTTGTGTGTTTCTTTGCATAATGAAGATGACAACCAACTAAAGATACTGTTTATCTCATTCAACAATTTTCAGCATGTACAACATGTATAAATTTATAAATTTTTTTCTGTATTTTTATAAAAAAAAATTTGTAACATTATTAAATTATGGATGTGATTACTGAAATCTTACATAAGCAGAAACCACTTTAGGTCATTCTTGTCCCAGTTTCTATAAGGCACACAGTGTACCTATTTCATTCAGGAATATATTGGATAATTTAAATCAAATGTGTGCAGTTTTTTGTTACACAGTCTGCACACAAGAAAAGGCAGAGATAAAGAATCAAAGGCACCAATTTTATTGAATGACTAACTGATTTCAGAATAACTTATGTATGCCTGCCACTTAATAGCAACTGCACCCTGGAAGTTAAGTAAATGTGGCAGTGTTTACATTTCATGCAGTGCCTTCAAAATCTACAGGTGATGTTTGCGCGGCTTCAAGCAGGGCATTGTCTGCTCAACGCATGTAGTTCTTTGAGCCAAATCTAAAGTACATAGAACAAATATTAAGTAAAGATGGGATCAAGTGGACACAATCAATAAAATACCAACCCCTAAGAACCTGAAAGAACTACAGTTGTTCCTTGGAAAAGTTAATAATTATGCAAAATTTGTTCCCAAAGAGGCTCAAAATTCCTATACACTTAGGATAGGAGTTACTTTTGTGCAGTCAAGGGTGTGCCAGAAAGTGTTCTTGCAACTTGGCATCTTGTTTAGCAATTTTCAATCCAGGCAAACATTTTGCAATGCTTGTCACCAATGCGTCAGATTGTGTCCCACAGCCACACCACAGAACAGAACAGGACAGCTCATTGAATTTCAATCTTGAAATGTTACCTATGGCATAGCAAAATTACAAAGAGATATTCGCTATCATATACAGTATCAAGAAGTTTCAGGTATCTCTCTATGACTAATGGTAAGTTTCATATGACTGCAACCATGGGTGTTGTTCCTTAGTAACTGTAACTACGAAATCCATTATCAGCCCACCATGCAGCACTCAAATGTGAATGCATTTCCTGCTTACTGTGTAGTGCAGATGAAATGGTTAACAGGTAAAAAGCTCTGTGTTTCAACTTAGACACCAATCAGTGACAAACCCTTTAAAAATTCCCAATTATAGTGTGAAAAGTGGAAATTTGAACAGCAAGACTGGTGCAGCATTTCAACTCTTAGATGTGCCACAACCTCCCTCCACCCCCTCCTCCCAGCAAAGCATACACACTGATTTCGAGAGACCATTCTGAGGAACAATGTGGTTGCTAGCTGTTGTTGAGGACCTCCAATGTCCCATATGTGGCATAGACAGATACCACCACTACAGCAGCTACCACATGTACTCTACCCATTGTACTTCGAGTAGAGGGGGCATTTTCCACCCTGGTTTCCAACACCGGCCCTCAATTCAAGTCATCTTCATTTCAGAATTTTTGAAAATGCTATGGTATTTAACACCTGATCACTGTCCCTTTCCATCCAATTCAGAAGCCAAGCAAATGGTCAGGACCTTCAAAACACAGATTTGACATAGTGACTAGAGCCAACTCTAGAAAAGCTCTCACCAGATATCTTGTGACTTACCAGTCCATCCCCAAAATTAGATGTAATCCAGCTGAAATTTTACACAAGCACAAATGCACACCCAACTCAGTGGATCAAACATCCATGCGCACAGCCTTATTACTGCATGAACTCCAATGTATTGGCTTACATTTTTGGCCAGAACTCTAGGTTTAACAATAGGGAGCAACAGATGTTTGAGGTTGTAGCCTGCCAGGAGCACATAATTACGCACTGCAATCAGCTCTGGACTCAATGAGACATAGCACCCTCTACCCGCCAGCAGCCGAATGGGCAAGACTCGTACAACCATGTCCAGGACAAACCTGCCCCTGCTACAATCTCTGCCCTAGTTTTGGTGCCAACAAGGAGTCAGTAATGACCAGCAATGGGAACTGATGGAGATGGAACCACTCTCACTACCTACGCCACTTCTGCCTAATACCAACACCAACCCTCCCCCCTCCCACACCAAGCAATCGGCAGAGATTGAGCATTCTCATGCTGAGGTAGCCATGGAGGCCAAACTGTTTTCCCCATCTAAACCATGGCTTGCACCGACTTGTCAGCAGGCAGGATGCAGTGGCACCCCAGAAACTATTGATCGGCTGGCAAGGTCACCAACAGGGCAGACATCTGACCCGTCCAATTGTGATGAGGAAATAGCAAACGAGCTTCGGTGGCGATTTCAGCATCTCCCATGCCTCCCCCCCCCCCCCACCCCCATTTCCCTCAACACAGTAGTCACAAGCTGGGCCATTTCTGGTCCCACTTGCTGGTTAAATGCGGATGGGAATTAAGTGTCCAAAATTGACTTCGATTTCCATTGAATCCAAGTACTGATATAGAGAATAGGTCAAAGGTGTTCTGGCTCCATACCAGTCACAGCTTGCTCCTGCAGAGTGCACTGCTGCTTGCAAGCATGTGACATGAACACCTCCAGTTATGCGACAGTGTCTGTAAATATGGTGGCCCCCACACTTTTCTGACAGTTCTCACTGTTCTCTAAAGCCTTCCATACACACGACTGATAGAGTGACTGATCTTGCCTGGGTTTGTAGTTTCCAATTCAGATTGCACCCTGGGCTCTGTGTATGCTTACGACGACTTTCTTTACACTATGAACTTTTATTCTGGCTAGCCCGAACTCTGTCACTGACCACAAGACCCACCTGTTTGTTCCACCAGTCTATGTGCCATGCCCTGTGTGACTGATCATTAACTACTTTCTACCTACACTGAATAGGATAAAAAACTGAGTTATTGTTAAAAGGACCCTGTCAGAAAGGTGGTTGAGTTTTATGTTATAAGCTACCTTCTGAGGGAGGAGGGAAATGGGTCTATAATTAGAGGTCACTTTTACTAACTGATTGCAAAGGTACCTCAAGGTGAACACTTAAGTACAAGATTACAAATTTCTCTGAAATTATACCACAGGTAACTACTTTTCAGTGGCCTAATAATTATTTCCTCTCTAATTGTTGATTTGGGGAAACTGGTGTGTGCTGGTAGAGCATACAAAGCTTGCTTCAGTAACTTTAAGGAGACTTCTTTTTCTGTACCATGAAGAATAATCCACTGTAATCGTGGCCAAAGATTTGAATTTATCATCCTCTGTCTTGCACATTGTTTTCAAAGAGTTGAATTAAATTTCATTGTTGCATTTATTCATTACATGCCTAATAATGTTTCAAGTTGCCTCTGCTTCTGTCCTCTGAGTTTTATATTTGTTTGTGCACAGTTTTTGCTTTATTGATGACATAATGAATTTTTGCAGAACTGCTTGTAGTGCATATTTCAGTGATGATTAGATCTAGTCCTCTGCATTAAATACAGCCTTGTCCTCCTGACACAGGATACTTTGATCCTAGATTAATCCTACTGGTCAGATAAAACATTTTATGACGAGACGCAAATCTACTTTAAAGAAGACAGTGGCACTATGTCTTTCTGCTGCCCTTGGGAATGTTAGTCTGTGTAACAAACAAAAGCTGGGAATCAGTGCCCTTCATAACTACTATTTAAGGTTAATTCACTATTTAATTAATCACATATGCAATGACTTCTCAATTAATTCTACTAACTTGAATTTGTAATCTCATTAAAGGGATGAACAGGTTTACAACACATCCTACTGGGGAATTATACAGTGCAATAATTACCATCTTTTATGTCTTCAATTCTATTACTGAAGCAAAGCACTAAGAGCAGTTCAGTGTGTGATACTTGTTAAGAGGTTATGTCTGTGTAACCTTCATTTTTTCAGACAGTGCACGAGTTAGGTAAATTAATATGGTATACTTATTTATTCTTCAATAAATTCTGATACTTTCTAACCTTTACATCTACATCAACATACATATTTCGCAAGCCACTATGCAGTGTGTGGCAGAGCATAAATTGTACCACTGTTAGTAATTTCCTTTCCTGTTCCACACACAAATGGAGCAAGGAAAAATCAACTGTCTACACACATTCAGCTCTAACTTCTCTTTCTTGTCTTTGTAGTCCATATACAAAATGTACATTGATTGCAGTAGAATCATTTTGCAGTCACCCAAAAATGCTGACGCTCTAAATTTTGTCAACAGCATTTCATTTGAGTTCATGAAGCAACTCCGCAATACTTGCATGTAAATCAAATCTTGATTAACAAGTCTAGAAGCACGCCTCTTAATTGTCTTCCTTTAGTTGAACCTCATGGGGATTTCCCAAGAAATTGAGTAGTACTCAAAAATGGGCTGCTCTAGTGTTCTGCATTCAATCTTCTTTACAAATGAATTACACTTTCCTAGAACTCTACAGACACTCTAAATTTGACCATTTGCTTTCCCTGCTACCAATATAAACTGCTTGTCCCATTTTTAACTGCTTTTCAGCTTTATGCCTGGATATTTAACTGATGTGGCTGCATCAAGCAACACACCACTAATATTCTAATTGAACATTGGAGAATTATTTGTCCTACTCATCCACATCAACTTATTTTTTTCTAGTTTTAGAGCAAGTTGTCATTCATCACTAGATATTTGCGCAATTCATCTTGCATCTTCCTACAGTCACAAAATGACACTTTTCCATACACTACAGCATCATCAGCAATCAATCACAGATGACTATGCGAGGAAAGGGCAAGTCGAGTTTCACTTGAGTGATATTCATAAACCCATCCTGATATGTGGATTCTGTCTCAAGGAAATTTATTATATTCAGACTTAGAATATGGTCACAAATTCTACAGCAAATCAATGTTAATTTTGTAGGTCCATTCTTTTATTCCTCTTATATACAGGCATTGCCTGTGCTTTGTTTTAGTTGCTTGGGACTTAACACTTGGTGAGTGGTTCACAATAAATACAAGCAATGTAAGGAGCCAGTGCTGTAGAATACTCTCTGTAACACCAAAATTCCTTCCAGTCCTAGTGATTTATTATTAACTCTTTCAATGGCTTCTTAATGCCAATATCAATGTCCTCCACAGGGGAGACTGAATGGCATTCAAATGAGGATATGTCTGTACAACCCACCTGTGTGGACGATTTCTTAAATGCAAACTCTGAAACTTCGGCTTTCCCTTTTGACAGCCTCTAGTGCCCCACCAGATCGATGAGTGACTGGACAGAAGACTTTGACTCAGTTATTTTTTGCAACACCAGAATTTTCTTGGGTTTTGGGAAAAATCTTTCGTTAAGGTATGATCCGTCACACATCAATCTTTATAAAGACGCACAAATGTCTACTGGCTTTCGCCTCTCAACATTTCCATGTTCTTTTGTAAACTGAAAGTGCTTTGATTTCTGCATCCTCAGCATTTTCCAAATTTTGTTTTTAAACCACAGTGGGTCTTTTCCACACTTAATCCACTTACTCGTTACATACTTCTGTAGAGTGTATTTAAAACCAGTTTAAATGTCTTAATTCCGCTATGTCCAACACATCAAAATGAAATGGTGTTCATTTATTGTCTAAGTAAGAGGCTAGCAACTGTTTATCTGCTCTTTCCAGAATAAGAATTACTAGCCTTTTTGATGAGTTTATTAACATTATAGTCACCATCACTATGACGACATCATGATCACTAATCCTGTCTCTGTCCGACACCGTTGATAACATCAGACCTGTTTGTAGCTAAAAGGTCTAAAATATATTCATAGTGTGTGGGTTGTCAAAGTAGCTGCTCAAGACAGTTTTTGGAAAATGTGATCAGAATTAATTCACAAGACTGACTGTCCATTTCACCTGCAATGAGTTCATAGATGCCCTGGTCTATACTTTGTAGTTTAAAGTTGCCTCCAACTAATATTGCACGATTGGGCCATTTCCACACAAATGAGCATAGACTTTCTTTGAATGATTCTACAACTGTTATGGTTGAATCCATTAGCCAGTAAAAATATACAATGATTAACTTGGGTTCACAAAGGCCAGTTATTCATATCCAAATAAACTCCAGTCCAATTAAAACTTCACCTCTATAGACAATATTTTTGTTGACTACAATGAAACACCCCCCCCCTCCCCCCCCCCCCCAAATCCCTATAGCACCTAACCTATCTTTCTGACATAGGTTCCACGCTTTGTTAAATATTTCAGAGCTTCCTACTTCATCCAGTAGTTGGTTCAGAGTATACTTTAAGTGCAATACCTTTCCTGCAGGATGGGGATAGAAAAGTCGGTAACTTTGTTACGTATGAATTTGCAATTCACTGTTAAAAATTTGTCATTTGAAGTGTATTGACCAGCAAGTGTTCAGAGGACCTCACACTATCACTTAGCCTAAAACACATCTATGTATACTCCATAAGCACTCTGCTAACCATGTAGCTGCTTCCTCTCACCTATCAGTGTGATTCTTAGAATTCTCCACTATGTACAGGAAGTCCAAAATTCTATACCAAAAACTGTCAAAGAACTGACAGAGTCTTTGGTTGAGACACTCCACTTGACTTCAAACTAAAAGACCTCAGTTGAATCAAGTCTGTAAGTATGATACCGTAAATTGTTAACCTCTGCTTACACCCCATGAGTGAGGACCACAGTCACTACCACTTCCAACATTTGCCCATACAAACTGAGGATGGCCTCAGGATCCAAGTGACAGGGGTCACTGGTGCACACATGCCCCAAGACTTTAGTCATATTGGACTTCTTTTCAACCATGGACACCTTCCCTAAGAGGCTCCATGTTGTTGTTGTTGTTGTCGTCGTCGTCTTCAGTCCTGAGACTGGTTTGATGCAGCTCTCCATGCTACTATATCCTGTGCAAGCTTCTTCATCTCCCAGTACCTACTGCAACCTACATCCTTCTGAATCTGCTTAGTGTATTCATCTCTTTGTCTCCCTCTACGATTTTTACCCTCCACACTGCCCTCCAATACTAAACTGGTGATCCCTTGATGCCTCAGAACATGCCCTACCAACTGATCCCTTCTTCTAGTCAAGTTGTGCCACAAACTTCTCTTCTACCCAATCCTATTCAATACTTCCTCATTAGTTATGTGATCTACCCATCTAATCTTCAGCATTCTTCTGTAGCACCACATTCCAAAATCTTCTATTCTCTTCTTGTCCAAACAAGAGGCTCCATAACACACCTAAAACTAAAGCTCTCAATGTCTACTAAACTCCTTCCTCAGACCCTGCTGAAGAGCAGCCACTTGTCCAGCCACAGTGTCAGTGGGGGAGGTCAAAATGCTAGTCCCCACATTGACACACTGCCATGAAGGATGCAAACACTTGACAACCAGGCACCCCACTGCGGGGAGTGTGGGTGCCCCATGTCAGGCACGTTGCCAGGTACCTCAACAGCAGAGACTGTGGGGGAAACAAGCAACACCTGCTGTATCCTCACATGAAATGCCAATTTATTTGCCACTGCTACACCCTGAGACTGCAGCCTACATCTGGGTGTCCACAGCCAACACCACCTTCAGCTGTTCAAACAACTATCACAAACTCGTCCTGCACCTGTAGACAACATGCACACTCCTAACTCACCTTACTACTAAAATTTGAATGATAACAATAAGTAAATAAAATGAGTTTCTTTCTAGCTTTTTATCATTTTTTACTCTCACCTTTTCAGTCGATGATCACTTGAAATTCGTATATGACTGAGGATTAACAAATCCTGCACAATTTCTTTAATGTTTGACACAATATCATCCCACTTATGCAAAAACCACAAATGTGCAAAAATGGCAATTATGACTGAGGTGCGTTGAGAGTTTCAGCATTTGTGTTCTTTGTTATAGCAAAACCTGAAATGTGTTTTTGTGACAGGTCAGGAAAGGTCCACTTTCATGAAAGATTAGAAGAAGTAGTGCACTTTGTAATGCCACAAAGAATGTGGACCATTCATAATTTTAGAACTTTTGCGGTTGGTTGGTTAATTTGGTCCCCAAACAGAGATGTCATCAGTCTCATTGACTTAGGGAAGGATTGGGGAAGAAGTATGCTGTGCCCTTTCAAAGGAAACATCGTGGGTTTGAACTGTTGCCCTCCCAAACCAAATGCGAGTCCACTGTTTGAACTTTTATGACTTACTGTTTAATGCCAGAACTGTGAATGTTTTGGTGCTTTTGGCACACCACAGAATGCCTGCAGTTCATTGTGCAAATATGGACGTTCTACATATGTACAACAAATTACCTTACATGCTATGACAGTTATGTGTTTCATTACTATTTACATCATTGCACATGTAACAGTGTGACTGAAAACACTTCAGCTGATCATTTATGTACCGAGTTTATTACAGACCTGTATAAAAAGACAGCTTCATTAGTTACAGAGTACACCAATTTCATTATTCAGCCATCAGAAATATGACCATGTCTTTGGTTCTCAGTTTTAAATAAGAAATTGTTTGTTCTTTGGAGTGTACCAATCAAAGCATCTCACTTTGTCCCAGAACTTATGGATCCATGTGACAAAGTTTGGCCTGCAAGACATACTGAGCCAACCAGCTCTGATGAGTGTTAATGCTTGTGGTAAGATCAGTACTACACATACTTTTAATCAACATGAAAGAAACCCACATAAAAATGTATTAGAAGAAAAAGTAACGACCTTTCTGAACTCGCCTAAGTTGCATCAATACGATTTTTATTATAAAATCTTAAACATTTTCTGTTTTACAGTTGTTATGAAACTGAGAATACAAGGTGAAAATAAACTGCCAAAATGTTTTAGGGAACAAAAAGAGGCTGAAAGAACTGGATCCTATGTACAGTTTGACCAGGGTGACTCTTGCTACCTTTTTCATGTCAGAGTACAGATAGCATCATTATTTTATTTTAGCTGGTGCACACCACCAAACCAGGATATAAAAAGGCAAGAAGTTAAGTCCAACAATGTCAATTCATCACCAAAACATCTGTAAAAGGGACTGAAGGTTGAACAACAAGGAATATGCAAAATAGTTGAGGTATTTCATTTTTATTCCTCTTCGTTCTGATTGCTGCGATTTTCTCTCATCTACTTTAAATATGATAGTAGCTATGGTGAGAAGAGTCCTTACTAATACTGTGATAATACTGTTCAGCAGTTGAAACTTAATGGACACTGACCACATTGTCACAAGTGATGACGATTGCATAAGCCAGCACATTTTGAGTTATCCTTCCATCAGATTACTCTAATACTGACAAAAGTCATCATCAACAATGTTTCTGGATTCAAAACCAAATTTTACAGTAATTTACAGTTACTATAAAGCCAAATGCAAGGACAACTGCAAACTAATGTCTTCCAAAATACATGCAAGTATTCCACAACTACTTAATTTAGACCAAAGAAAGCTCAGTGTTGTAAATGTTGCCAACGTAAGTAGCTGACAGTAGGAAAAGTTGAAGCAAGATGAGTGTGGAAAATATTTATATGGAGAATAAATCTGGATCGAAAGAAGTACAATGAAGACAGAAATGCTATACACAAAGTTTCGGTGCTGTGGATGTAAATTTCTATCTAAAAGCTGTGTTCAACATGCTGTAAGAATCCTGCAGCTAATGATTCCACCTGGGAAAAACTGGCAGTGTATAATTTGAGCACACAAAATCTGGGAATTGTAGAAGATACATGTTAGGTGAAGAATGAGGCAGATCATAAAATAGGATGAAATGCTAGACATCATACAGTGAGAATGGTGCCAGATGGATGCCAATGTCACCAGACCTCTACATTTCTTTCTATGCGCACTGTCCTGCATAACAATTATCCCAACTTGTAATCTATTGACCATGCATTCTTGAAGTAGATTACATGGTAATCGACTGTATTCCTTCTCAAACAGGGATCAAAAGCAGTTATGCGCCACTGGGCACTCCAAAAGTTGCACAAGGGATCTTCATCCTTTCATCATCCACACTATACTGTGAGAGTATTTTCGGAACTTGACAAGTGACTAACACATCTAAAATTTCAAAATTTTAGAAATAATTTAACATCTTTCAGTTTTTCATAATTTTATGGTGATTCTGATGTATCAGCACTGGAAAAAAAAGGAGCGAAATTTTTCATATGTGTGTATTCCATGGTATACATGAAAAAAACCTTCCAATTGCTACAGAAGAAAGGACACGCACACACTGTGCGAGGAACAGATGATTCCACAGGGAATCCAAAGACCATTATCAAAATATGTTGATTGATGTAACTGCCCATGAGGCACTGTCTGAACTAGACACTGAAGAAGACTCAGATGTAGATTAAAAGGGTTATATGCAGAAGACTTCTATCAGTAGTATCTCTCATCCTTTACTCTGTGAAAGGTATATCGAAGCAATAAAGTTGGAACTAGATTCAATATACGTAATTTACTTGCTGTGTGTACGTGAAAACCTAGTCTGCCTTCCTAACGCCAGAACAACAAACGTGCAATACAACCACTGCCCTCCTCCCTTTTCTTGCCAGAAAAATGGAGTTACAACTGTAAGTCTCATATCTTAACATTTTGAAGTTTAGTGCCAATAAATTTGAACAAAAAGTTTTCTTAAAACCGCTCAGGCAAATTTACAGCTCTATGAAACATTAAAGTGCCTGTATCCCAAAAGCAGTAAAAATGCACATTCGTTTTGCCATACACAGGATCATATAGTCTACATCATTTTTAGTTCCATTTCATTTTTGCAAGTCTATTTTTCAGTTTGTTTTTTCTTCTGGAAGAATTTGTTAAAGGCACTCATGTTGTTCTCACCTAATTCTCATTTCTAGAAACTGATTGTTAGCTTTTGCTCTACGTTCATTTGAACACCTCCACTGTAGTAAGAATACATCTTTCATCATACTTGACTGCTGGGATTATTTATAAGAAATTTCACTGTCTTGTAATATGTATGGCAACATTTCTACCCCCCCCCCCTCTCTCCCTCTCTCTCTCTCTCTCTCTCTCTCTCTCTCTCTCTCTCTCTCTCTCTCTCTCTGCTACATGAGTTTCAGAAATGGAGAAGGTGTTGGAGAACTTGACAATAATGGAAGTGGCAAAAGAGCTTACCTAGTGATGCACCAAATAAATGCACCTTATTGATGCACAGATAATCCAACAATCTTCTGAAACCTTCACACCATTCTTTAACAGACCAATAAACAGGATTCTCTGCCTGAAAAAAGAATCAGAGCCAAAGCAAAAATTATTGTAATCTCTTTTTATGTCTGGGGCCAATTCTACAGAAAAGTCTTTAATTCACAATGCCAAAGTTATCAAATGCCACACTGAATGACTTACAACATAATTCCCTCTCAACAACATACTTCCTAAAGAATGCACTATATTGATGATTACTGCATTATATCAAACATAATGTGTCACACGATGGCTGACTATCCTTCCTGTGTTATCGGCAATGGTCACACCGTGGCATTCTTGATAGGCTATGAAAAATTCATGCTAACTCAACAATTTGATTCAAGGACCACCAAACAATGTTTAACTGAATAATTACATAATTCAAATGCTGGTATCTCATTAAAAATAAAACATTCTGTTAAAATATGGCACAACATTACAAGTATGCTGAAAGATCTTCATGCCAAATGTAGATTCAGAACCTGACTACTTTTTTCCTCACATGTTCCATTCCACCTTTCTAATTTTCAGAATACAGAATCAATAATAATCGTATCCATTTCCACATGTGTACTTTGAAATCCACCTTATGATGTGAACCACCATCAATTCTCCCTTGTTCCATTCATGAATGGTGCATGGGAAGAATGATTGATTGTAAATCTATTTTTTGGCTCTAATTTCTTGGATTTTCTTGTCATCATCACTTTGCAAGATGGGAAAAAGTAATGTATGCCCAAGTCTTCCCAGAACATAATCTGTTGGAATTTTAATAGTAAATCCCTGTGTGATGCACATTGTCTCTCTTATAATGACTGCACTGGAATCTGTTGGGCATTCTGTAATGCTGTCATGCCAACTAAATGATCCAGTGATGAAGTGTGCCATTCCTTGATGACTATTTGATATTTGACTACAATTATAAGCAATATTCAAGATAAAGTTACTTTAAATTGTTGGCAACCACAGTCAAAGTTCCATGTTTTGAAAGAAATAATCTGCACTGACTGTAGAAGACTTTTAATAAAACTCACGACTGTTATAGTGCCACTAGAACATGCATACTCGTGTGATAAAGATTCTTTTTAACTAGTCACTGCTGAAAGGTAACTGCTGTAGAGTAACTCACCGTAATTCTCGTCAAGTTGTAAACAAATAGTATGCTAAAAGCCTTAGTCAATATTTAAAATGAAAGAGATAGCAGAACCGTGCCATATGCAGGAAGGTGGTTGAGCGGCAGCAGGCAAGCCAGTAGTGCTTCTTGCTTATGGCGCGGATCTGCTGTCCCCTTCTTTTAAAAATGGACTACCACTTTTAGTGCATTGTTTTCAATATGTTGTGAATTATGGCAAGTGGTTCTAAGGTAGTTACCCTTCGGTGATAACGAGTTAAAAGGAGTCTTAATCACCTGAGGATGCGTCTTATAGTGGCGTGAAACAGATTGTGATTTTTTAATAAAAAGTATTCTGCAGTCATTGCAGATTATTTCTTTCAAAATACCCAAGAATCAGTCAAACAAGTGTTTCGTAAGCAAATTCTTCCTCGATGAATTAATTCCCTTAAGATTCTCTGAAAGAACCTGAGCCTGGCATCAGCTTTTCCTATTATTTGTTTTATGTGGTCATTCCACTTTAGATCACTTCATATGATTACTTTTCGGCATTTTATGGTAGTTAAAGTTTCCAGCGATTTGTTATCAACAGTGTAACCTTGTTATGGTGGGTCTCTCCAGCTATTTATGTGCAATTTGTTACACATGTTTACGTTCAGAGTCAATATCTAGTCCATGCACTAATTATCAATCCTCTGCAGGTCTTTCAGCTTTCTACTACAGCCTTCTAGCATTACAAACTTCTCAAAGAAAATTGTACCACCTGTGAACAGTGTTACGCAGCTTCCAACATTATCTGCTGGATGATTTGTGTACACTGTAAATAACAGTCCTATCCCACATGCTTGGGATATCCTGGCATTACCTTGTTATGGTGGGTCTCCCCAGCTATTTATCTGTCAATTTTGTTTCATTAAGTGTGGGATGTTAAAGTTCATAGGCAAGGAAGCTCATCCACAATGATTTTTATAGATGAGACTTTCCTTCTCCAAAAGCATATTAACAAATGAGCATAAAATATGTTCCATAATTCTGCAATAGATTGATGTCAAAGATATAGGCCTATATAGTGTTAGCCATGTATGGCCGATGTGGAGCCGGTAAAGGACAATGGAGTCCTTGCAAGTGGCTCGCATGGATGACCACCAAACATTCATTGTTTCCTTGGTAAAATGTATTTATTTGGTGTACTGATGGTGTGCCATTCAGTATACCAGACTGCAAAAACTTTGTGATGGAAGGCCGATCAAAAACCAGTCTCTCCAGCAGGCCAATCTCCAGAGTTGGTTTACTAGTAGCCTGTTTGGCCAGGCGGTCAACGAGTTCGTTGCCTGGGATCCTGACACGTCCTGGGGTCCAAATGAAGGTCACTGAATGTCCAGTGTAGCCGAAGGCGTAAAGACACTCCTGGATAGTCAGTACCAAAGGATGGTGAGGGAAGTGCTGGTCAAGAGCTTGTAGGCTGCTTAAGGAGTCACTACAGATGACAAAGGACTCCCAAGTGCAGGTGAGGATAGGCTCACAAGCGTGATGGATGGCAGCCAACTCTGCACTGAAAACATTGCAGCCAACCAGCAAGGAGGGCTGTTCCGTATGTCCAACACGAGCATAAGCAAAAGCAACAAGATCGTCAACCATTGAGCAATCGATGTAGACTATTTCTGAGCCCTGAAACATAATGAGAATAGACAAAAACTGACAGCGGAGGACCTCAGGTGGAACTGAGCTTTTGGGTCTTGCGATAGGTCCACGTGAAGCTGTGGATGAGGCATGGACCTTGGAGGTGCATTCAAGTGGACCCGCAGAAAAACTGGTAGAGAGAATGTGTCAAGTTCAGTAAGAAGTGAACAGACATGGACTGGAATGCCCTGTTCTTGGCCATGTTGCAGGAGATGGATTGCTGTGTTAGGAAAAACGAAATGGTAGTTGAGATGGAGAGGTAAACTATGAATGTGGGTGGTATAATTTGCAAGCAGTAGTTTCTGCCTAAGCCACAATGGACGGATGTCAGATTCCACGAGGCAGCTGTTCACTGGGCTCATCTGGAAAGCTCCTGTTGCAAGCTGAACTCTACAGTGGTGAATAGGGTCTAGCTGCTGCAATGCAGACGGCAATGCTGAACCATACACCATGCTCCCATAGTCAATACAGGACTGCATGAGGGCTTTGTACAGCTGCGGCAGCGTAGGGGATCAGCAACCCATTTGGTGTGACTCAGGCATAAATTGAAATTAAGATACCACCAGCACTTTTCCTTAAGCTGACAAAGATGGGGAAGCCAAGTTAAGTGGGCATCGAAGACCAGTCCAAAAAGCGCTAAGTCTCTACTATATCAAGAAGTTGGTCAGTGAGCTAAGCTCTGGATGGGGGTGGACAGTACAAGGATGACAGAAGGGCATGACCCAAGTCCTGGCAGCTGAAAACAAAGTCATGAATGAGGGCCCACAACTGCACGTTTTGTATGGCTCCCTGCAACCAGCATTCAGCCACACTAATAGAAGAGGAGCACATGGAAATACAAAAATTGTCAGCATACAGGAGGGGAGTGACCGAGGACCCTACTGCTAGTGCGAAACCATTAACAGCAATTAAAAGAGAGTGACACTCAGACAGAGCCCTGCAGGGTCCCATTCTCTTGGATATGGGGTAAACTGTGGGAAGCACTGATGTGAACTTGGAAAGTGTGGGGTGACAAGAAGTTCTGTATAAAAAGTAGGAGCGGGTCCCGGAGACCCCACTCATGAAGATTAGCGTAGATGTGGTGTTGCTAAGTTGTATCGTAGACCTTTGTCAGGTCAAAAAGGACAACAATTAGGTGTAAGGTGATGTTGCCAGGAAAAGGCCAATCAAATGGCAGACTCCAGGTGGACCAAGTTGTCAAAGGTGGAGAGCCCTTGGCGAAAACCATCCCAGGACGGAGCCAGAAGGCCCAGAGACTCAAGAAGCCAACACAAACGCCGGCTCACCATACGTTTTGGCAGCTTGCACAAAACGTCGGTGGGGCTGACAGGACGATAGCTATATAAATCTAGTGGATTCTTACCAGGCTTTAGCACTGGAATGATCCACCATTGCGACAGGAATTGTCATCACTTTAGATGCGATTGAAGACGGAATGGATGTGGCGCTGGTAATCTAACAGATACTTAATCATTTGGGAATGGATACAGTCTGGGCCAGAGGATGTGACAGGACAGCCGCAATGAAGTCAAATATTCTACAGCCGTGGTATCAACAAACTAGTCTCTTGTTAGGAGATACATGCTTGTCGCCAGAGTGACTACATTGAAAAGTAAGTATGTAAGTATGCATCAAGAGGAATATTTTATACAAGTTGTTGGTTTTGGCTAGTGGCTTAATGGCTGCTGTCACATCACCTTTTGCTCCATATACTCACAGTTTTGTTGTTAGCTGGTGAAGCCAACGAATATGAACGCACAAAAAACTTGTTATGTTGGAATGTGGTTGGCGAAGCCAACAAATGTGACATAAAAGAAACGTGGTTGTAACAGACTGATCTGTAGCTTAGCTCATTTGAAAACATTGTCAACATATAGTTGCACACTGTTTACGGCATTTGCCATATATTTCCTATGTCACTGGCCAAAGTCTACACTCATATCTAACACTCCTCTACATCTGGAGGTATTACAGACTCACTACAAGGTTTTCAAACAACTTACGGGAATTCAGCCAGGTAATATTTACAGTGACCGCTGATATTTCGGTGGGAATACACCCCACCATTTTCAAGGCACAAACTGCCTTGAAAATCGAGGGGTGTACTCCCAATGAAATATTGGCAGTTGCTGTAAATATTACCTGGCTGAATCCCCATAAGTTGTTTGAAAATTGTATACGCCAGGAGAAAATCTGGTATCTCACTTCAACGTGAGAATGATGTGTAAAATCTGTTTCAAAACACTCATTATAACTCTGATGATTATGTAAGAATCAAACATTGTCATTACTCCTCCTTGTGTTAGGTCGATTGAAATCTTGTCTTTTCCTCACTAGGATTTAATTAACACACTCTCACAACTAAAACCACTTCAGCTATAATTTCACTACAGTACTAAGGGAATATACTTTAAGTATTTATATCCCTCAGATGATAAACTACTTACCAATATTTTGCCACCTGTTAACTACAGTAAGTGGAAATCATTTTCAATACTGGAAATTTCTGGAGGGAGCTAGACAAAATAAGGGAATGGCAACCACTCGTCTATAGTACATCAATGTGTAAAGCACAGAAACATGTAAAAGAAAACTGCATTCACACCAGCTTTCGAGTTCTAGCTCTTTTTCTAGCAACAGCACAGCTCACAGTACAGCACACACAACTACAAACACCCAGGCACACTCCTGTGGCCTTGGCAAGACTAATTATTGATAGTTAATGAAAGCGGTTCCCTGAGCTCTGTGTGTGTGTGTGTGTGTGTGTGTGTGTGTGTGTGTGTGTGTGTGTGTGTGTGTGTGTGTTTTTTTGCTGGAAAAAGAGCTAGCATTCAAAAGCCAGTGTGATTGCTATTGTGCATTTCTGTGCTCTATACATTGATCCACTACAAGACATAATACAGATGCAGGACAACAAAAATTCAGTGCCTGACTAAGGTGAAGGGGAGATCAC
The DNA here is from genome assembly GCF_023864275.1 of Schistocerca cancellata. Classification (NCBI taxonomy): domain Eukaryota; kingdom Metazoa; phylum Arthropoda; class Insecta; order Orthoptera; family Acrididae; genus Schistocerca; species Schistocerca cancellata. Next base: position 640,620,534 of record NC_064631.1, on the reverse strand, counting down.
TGTACACTGTGAGTGGGTGATGATTCTAACAAACAGAATTAACTATTTCAGAATGCTACACTTCTCGCAATCTATTAGACCACTGGTATTCCTCTGAGTATCGATTATTAATTCAAAGGTTTATAGGTCAAATATTACAGTGAGAGTAGATATTTATCAGAAGCACAAGCATTGTTACCACCTTCATTTCCACCACAACCATTGTTTCAGTGTAGACAAACTTAATGGACATGAGTGCCAACAAGAGCACCTCAAGCATTGCAAGAGGATATTTACAGAAACCGTGTGCCAAGAGCTTGATCAATTATGTTGATTCCTTTATCCAGTTGAGATCTGGGAGGGAGGTATTAAACTGCCTGGAAGCATGTTTAAAGAAATCACATTTAAGTACAGAGTTACTTTTGGGACAACAGACTGTGCCTTAACAGATTTCACTTAGATTCAGTTATTTTCTAAGCTTTCTCTTCATGTTGGATAGGGAAGAGGTTTGGTTTGAGATTGGGTGGCCCTTATGATACTCATGGAGTATTATGCTGTGGCAACTGTGTACCAAACATTCTCTGTATTACATTCATATAAGGTGCAAGTTCAAACTTTTATTCACAACTGGGAGTGTAGCTGCAAGGTTAGACAATACGATTCAAAGTACTGAAGTACACAAGAACACAAGGTTCAGTGTAATCCAATAACACAAATTTTGAAGATCCAAGCACTACTTTTGAAAATTGTAGCCCTCTAAAGAATATTAAATTATTAGCACAAACTTCCACAGACTAAAAAAAAAAAAGTTTAATGGGAGCATTTTACAAGACTAATTATTGTTATTAAGTTAAGTGTAACAAATATAAGATAACAGAGTTAGGTATAATAGACTGAGTTAGTGCATTTGGTAAATGCTGGCCTCAGATTCAGAAGGTGGGGGCTTGAGCTGCATCTGGTCACCCCAAGTTAGGTTTTAGGAATGATGCTTCCTTTACTCAGGCCACGACTGGCCTATATTGTCCTCTCCTCTTCAGACATGTGTATTCATATGCCTGTATCACTTATGTATTCTTTGCATTAAGCCAACAGATCATACATCATTTTAAAACTGCTCTTGGGCAGAAATTACGGATGATATATTGACACTCACTGTCATGACAGTTCTGTACTAAGGAAGTTTTTTGTGATTTTGGTGCAGAGTTATCAGATAATGTGTACTGCAAAGTTATTATACAATAAATATACAAGTAACTATAAGTACGACTGTCATATCTAGACTATATGTAAGAGTCAAAGCATCAGCATTAAACCAAAATATGTCTGTAGAATCTGGCGGTGGAAAAAGGAACGTTTAACTGTATACTCAGGCTATGTCATATAAACAGTACACAGTGGTGCTGATGTTTTACAACGCTGAAATTTAAATAAATCGACAGTATTAATGGCTACATTTACAGAAGTTGGAAACAAACCAGTGCATTTTATTCAATATTACGCATGTACCACAATATTTCGATACACTGGGAACTAACGTATAATGACACACCATGCAGACACCGAACACAGTTTCTTAGGTGATAATATGAGCAGCAGCCTGGTAGGCCCTTACTGTTCACCTGCGCAGTACACGCAAAACAAAATGAATAGAATGATGTGGTTCGTATTTTATTAAAACAGGATTATGAAAAGACTCACCGATATTACCCTATACCCCTTGGCATTTAAGGCAAGTATTTGTTTGAAGAAAACATCAGCTGTCCCACTGACAGGTGGCAAGCAAACTAATGGCGTTTTTACATCTTTCGGCCCAGAATCATACACTTTCCAGCCCTGTAAAAATAAATAGAGTATTTTAATTTCTCCAAACTTTGCTGTCTTTATAGCCAGCACACAATTTCACTCGCGTGCTTGCCTTAGACGCGTCCGTGTCAACGACAATTTTACGCAATGGTATACTGCTCCTGAAGCTCAGATATTCCTGTGACTGAGAAAAATCACTGGTGTAACTCATATTTTCATGAGCACAAGGCTCCCGTATAACCAAGCCACTGTCAACAAAATCTGCAACCGAACGCAAGCTTTCGGCGCTCACATTTCAATCCAATCACTTTCCCACACCTCTCGTTTGACATCACACGTCGTCAGAGACGCAACAGATCAAAGGCAACACTTCACAGATATTACAGATGTTCCGATAAACTCAATGCGTCACTTCATGCGGTTTAATATTTTATACCACTTTATGTCATCCATTATTGAACTACTCTTTAGAGCACTCGGACATTAATATCTCCTCCCTTAAATTCTTGAAACTTTTGATTAAAATTTCCTTCGCTGCCGCTAAATTCATTAACATTATCACAGATCAATTACTTTGGAATGTTTGGGTATGTTTTTCCACAAAAAACACTGGAAAATGTTTGAATTCTTTTTACCTCACACCTCGGGAGCTATTTTACTCTTCTTTCTTTCACTGTGTGTGTTGCGCATTGATAGAGATTCTGCCTATACCACCTAGACAGTTTGGTCATTAACGTAAAGAACTATTACCTACTCTTTTCATTTGTGTTGTAGCAGTTCATAAACGTCTTATACATTATGTTTATGAATTAAATTAATTACATTCGAGTGAATTAACGAAGACTTAGTAAGCATACACATATATTTATTTCAGTTATGGATCACAAAATTTTGCTATCTGTAACTGGAGTAAAAATATGTAAATGTCTTCCTGGATCACTGTGGATTTTTAATATGACTATGTCGCAACTCGTTAGTGAACACTTATTTGTCATAAGTGTTCTCTATCTTGTAAATTTTAGTTCTGAACTTTGGTTACCTGTATTATAAATTTTAATGGTTTTTAATTTCATGTCTGTTATTCTTATATTTGTTTCTTATTTTCCAGTGGATCATTTTGAAAAAGAACAGCACAGGTCTTTTTTCATTTATTTATTGGCCTTTTGTACGAGGGTGGTTTGAAAAGTTCTCGGAATCACCACGAGAGGTCAGCACTAGCGCAACGAGTTGTTCACGTTGATATTAATTGGACTGTCGCCTGTAAACACCTGCCACGTCAATACTCTTGGAAGACAGCTGCAGCGGAGACGAGTCTGTTGTTGTTCCCGCTCAGTAATTTGCGAAGATGGAAAAAATCGAGATTCGAGCAGTGATGAAGTACTTCGTAAAGAAAGGTATGAAAGCAAAGGACATTCATGCCGATTTCCAGAATACACTGGGGAACTCTGCTCCTTCATATTCAACTGTTGCCAAGTGGACGATAAAATTTAAATTTGGCCGTGAGAGCTTAGATGATGATTCGCGCAGTGGTCGGCCAAGATGTTCCACTACTCCAGAAATTACTGCAAAAGTGAGCAAAATGGTCATGGAGAATCGCTGATTGAAAGTGCGTGAAATTGCTCACGCTTGTCAGATGTCATCTGAAAGGGTACATCACATTTTAACTGAAGAATTAGAAATGAAAGAATTATCTAGAAGATGGGTGCCGCGACTCTTGACGCTGGATCGAAAATGCATGAGAACGGAGATACTAGAACAATGTTCAGGCCGTTTTAGGAGAAACGAACAAGATATTTTATGCCGGTTATGACCACAGATGAAACTTGGGTGTAGTACTATACCTCAGAGCCAAAACGACAGTCAAAGCAGTGGAAACATGCTGATTCTCCGCCACCAAAGAAAGCAAAGACTATCCCTTCAGCGGGAAAGGTCATGGTATCAGTGTTTTGGGATGCGAAGGAGATTCTGTTTGTAGATTATCTGCCCACTGGGCAAACAATTAGTGGAGAATACTATGCTAACCTCCTGGACAAACTGCAACAAGAGATACGCAAAAAAAGGCCACGTTTAGCAAGGAAGAAAGTCGTCTTCCATCAAGAAAATGCACACCCGCACACATGTGCCGTCCCCATGGCAAAATTACACGAACTAAGGCATGAATTGTTGCCACACCCGCCTTATTCTCCTGATATGGCTCTGTCAGACTTCCATCTCTTCTCAAAACTGAAAATGTTTCTTGGTGGGCGAAGATTCACTTCAAACAAAGAACTGATAGCCCGAGTTGACAACTATTTTGCAGGCCTGGAGGAAACTCATTTTCGAGATGGGATCAAGGCACTGGAACATCGTTGCACCAAGTGCATTAGTCTACAAAGAGACTACAATGAAAAATAATAAAATGATGTAAGTACGTTTTTCCTGTTCCACTCCGAGAACTTTTCAAACCACCCTCATATATGTACATTTTAAGCAGCAGTAACAACAAATTTTAGTCCAGTCACTTAACAGAATACCAAATCAAGCAGATTTGTTCACCTCAGAAATATTCTATGATCACAATATGTCCAGTTTTTACTGCCTTAATGAGATCAGTCTCATTAACTAGATTAATAATGAAACTGGTTACTGTGCCCAAACATGAACATGTTATTTATTTGCTTAGGCCTTTATTTTACCTTGGGGAATTAATGGCCACTTCCACAGCTAAGTGGTCAGCATGTCTGACTGCCATATGGAGGAATTATGTTTAATTCCTGGTAATATCAAAGATCTGTATTTGGTCAGGCAAATGGTACAGGATGCACTCAGCCCTAAGTGGCCAACTTAGCTACGCGAAAGAGAAATAGTGGCTCCAAGGTCTGGAAAGCTGACAACATTTGGGAGAGCAGTGTATTGAATTCATGGTACTCTCTACTGGATCCAAATGATACTGTAGGGCAGTGGATGACATGTGTGATTGGCATCATGTGGTCCTCAGGACCTGATCATGGAAACACTTTTTTATTTGTGAGAGTAGTTCCTTTGGGCCTTATCTTACATTTATGCACAGACTAAACGCCATTGAGTAAATGTGAGAAAACTCTAATAACAATACTATTAAACAGATAGTTTTCTGTAGTCAGACATCGAGTGATAGCAGGGATAATACTGGAAAAGGTAAACATATGTAGATCTACTAGTAGTTATATATGGTGAATGGTTCTACTATGAGCAGTAGAAAAAAATGATAGCAACAGCAATTTTTACTATAATTTTAAGTATAGAGTCATTATTTTACTTAAAGTGAATGCAGAAAGTGAAATAATATACATAAAATATGACCTATTGCAGAATATTAGGTAATAGACTATAACATAGAGTAAATAAATATAGGAGTACTCTTATGTCTAAACAGGCATTGTTAAAGAGATAACACTGCAGTGTGTACAGTACATGAGCTATGAATAATTAATAATGTTAATAATAGTATTAATATCAAGGTTAGTAATGAATATATAGTATTATAGTAATACTAATCATCGTAACACTGAATTAAGTGATTTTTCCTTAACATAACTTTGCTGTAGAATGCAAACAATGACACTATAACAGAAAAGCTTGGCAGCAGAACTCAAGGAATGAAAGTTGGAGGATACTTTGACTCGTTTGTAAAAAAGCGAGGAAAAATAGGACAAACTTAGCACATGAGATGGAGGAACAAAATAATCAGAAATAAATAAAGATGATGAATGGAAAAGGTGTGTAGTGTTCACAATGTAAAATAAATAATGGCCTGCTGGTGGCCAAAAGAAAGACAGCTGGGATAGGCTGAGAGAGGAGTGACACTAATGTTAAGAAATACAGTGAAATCTCGCAGAGCGAGTATAATTCATTCCAGGATCTTACTCATGGTTTGAAACACTTCTTTTGTGAAACAATTTATCCTATATAAATTAATATAAAATAAAATAATGCTTTTCATTTAGAAAAAGTACAAAAAGTTTCATCATATTCATGCCATTTATTCAAAGAAAATGATACATACAGTATTATGTACATTATTATTCACAACACATAACTAATTTTTTTTCTAGGAAGCTGTCTATAGACATTTGTTTCTGCCAACACTTCAACACTCGGCGAAAATGTGGCACAGCCTTATCTTCAAATAAATTTGTAGCACACTTAGTCACTGCTTTATCGGTGTAATGATTTTCAATGTGTGGTGCAACCATTCACATGCTTTCAGAACTTCTCTTATTGTGCCAGAAGATAAGTGGTTTGCTGTTACCGCCAACTCGTCTTCTTCTGAAAGCTCCTCTCCACAACTTCCTCCCGTGAAACACTCTAAAACTTCATAAGCTCTTCGGTGGTCATTTCTTGGCTGTGATCTTCCATAAGCTCATTGATATCATTGTTATCCACTTCTAGTACCATACTTTTGGCCAAAGGCACAATCTTATTGATTACAGGGTCCACAGATACTGATTCAAATGCCACAGAGTCGCATTCGACAGTTCACTCTGACCAAAGCTTTTTCCAAACGGAATTGAGAGTTCTCGTGCTAATCCCTTCCCAAGCCTTTTCGATAATCTTGATGCTGGCAATGACGCTGAAGTGATATTTCCAAAGCTCTCTGAGAGTGAGATTAGCAGCTTCAGTTAACTCAAAGCAGTGCTCGAAGAATGTTGTAGAGTAGAGCTTGTCGAAGTTAGAAATAATCTGCTGGTCCATATGCTGGAGTAACGGAGTAGTGTTGGGAAGCAGAAAGTGGATCTTGATGAACTGAAATACTTCAGAGAGGTGGTCCTGTAGGCCTGGAGAATGGGCAGGAGCGTTGTCCATAACAAGCAAGAGATGGAGCGGCAGATTCATCTCAAGCAAATATTTTTTCACCGAGGGACCAAACACTTCATTGATCCAATCACAAAAGGGATTACACGTCACCCAAGCCTTGTTGTTGCACCCACAAATCACATTTAACCTGCTCTTCTGGGATTTATACTTCCTGAAGGCTCGCGGAGTTTCTGAATGCTACACACAAGCAGCGATTTAATTTTTAAATCGCCGCTTGCAGTGGCACAGAATAGCAGTGAGAGACGGTCTTTCATTGGCTTGTGATTGGGCAATGCGTTCTGCTCTGCTGTTATAGAGGTATGCTTAGGCATCTTTTTCCAGAATAGACCCGTCTCGTCACAATTAAAAACCTGTTGCGGCACATAACACTCAGGATAATGCGAGCATCTTGAAGTTGCTGATGAAGTTCTCTACTACCTCTGTGCCGGAGCTGACTGCTTTGCAGTGCCTCACAACGCCGTGGATGCCGGTTCTTCTCTTAAACTTCTCGAACCACCCACGGCTTTTCTTAAACACTTCTTCGACCGCTGATGATCCTGACGTCTTCTTAACGAGGTCGGCGAAAATCATTCTCGTCTTCTCAAAAATAATGTTCTCGTTAATAGTGTCGCCTTGAAACTACTTTTTATTTATCCATATAACCCTTTCCACTCTGGGCAGCATGATCTTGTTGGTTCGATTTTAAATTTGTTGTGGCTTACCAACATAACCACCAAGGCGCAACAGCTCATTTCAAACTTCAACAAGGAGACAAAGCTATGCATCAAAGAGATAAATACAGTATGTTTTCCTACATTTCGTTAGTTTAAAGCCATTCCTGTATTCTTTTAGATGGCGAATGTTTCATATAATGCACGTAAGGCGTCTAAACACTTGCATGAAGTGCCTGTTGAATTTTATACATGTTTATACTTTGAGTAGCACGATAGTGCTTGTGACTTCTCAAACAAACTATCACTCTGAGAATTTTTTTCAGTATTTTTGTCTCAGTATGCAGCTCATAATGTATTGAAATTGATACATATCAGATGAAAGTTCAAGAAATTTTCACTCTGGAAAGAAAGGGATAAGGAGCAACCTTTCGATGTCGTCCAGAATACGAAACCTTTGTTAGATACTCTTGTTACTGCATCTGTAGCATCGATCTCCCTAATCCTGTCCTTGTTCTTGAGGATAGTGCAAATAGTTGATGTAGACCGATTGTAACTCCATGCTAAATCTACAACGCCCACACCACGTTCGTGATTTTCAATGATTTTAGTTTTATTTCTAAGCTCATTTTCTTTCTCTTATGGTCATCTTTTTGCAGCTTTATCTTCGAGAAAATTTCTACGAAGGTGATTAAAATTTGCAAATCAAAAAACACTATGTAAAAACAAGTTTAGAAAAATGTATGTTCACAAGCTGCACTAAAATGGTCATAGAAAGAGTGCTACACCCAGACTGCAGTACGTACTAAATACATTGTTCATATGCCGCTGCCGAAATGAGTAATGTTCATACTGTTGAACGTTTCCTCCGCCACCCCGTCACGTCCGAACGGCTGGTGACGTCACACTAAATGGTCGTCACTGGTTATGCGAAACATTGCATGTTAAACGAGTCAGTATTTTACAATTTGTTTTGCTCGTTATGCGAACTGCGGATTGTGGAAGGTGCTCGTTAAGTGAGATTCCACTGTAGAGCTTTCTCTTCTTGGACTCTGGCTGAGGCGTAGGTTACTGGTGCCAGAACCATATGGCTAAAATGTAGAAGGTGGTGAAGAAAGATTTAGTGTTGTGCGTAGGCAATGCGAAGATGATGGCCACATCAGATGACGATTGGTGTGCGCAGCGGTGGCTCGCTAGTACACTTTCTGGGTGTTCATAAATTTTTAGTTTCAGAAAAATTTGCAAGTTTGAAATTAATAGCATCTGCTGTACAACAGTTTTATACAAGTACAGCCACTGCCAATAATAATAACAGTAATAATAATAATTATTATTATTATAAAAATAACAATACTATTAATAAGATGCATAATTTATCTAACAAAAGAAAGAATTGTTTTATGAAATTTTGTTCTTTTGTGCATAATTAAGTACTAAGGTTTTCAGAAATTACTGCAACCAGTCGCCTTTTATGTAGATGTATTTTATTTAACCATGACCGGTTTCGAGCTGCCTAGCAACTCATCATCAGATGGTATATACATATACCATCTGATGATGAGTTGCTAGGCAGCTCGAAACCGGTCATGGTTAAATAAAATACATCTACATAAAAGGCGACTGGTTGCAGTAATTTCTGAAAACCTTTTCACACCACAGTCGCAGTGTTCCACATCCACAATGGATAAAAGTCTTAATTAAGTACTGTTTAAGGCAATAACGAAGTTATGAGTAAGCTTTCGCAACTCTCCATTTCGCATTTTTGAGGATGTGGGAGTTCAAGTGCTTTTCCATTTTTCGGACAAACGTTCAAAATCCCTAACACATTTATTATTTGACGAATTTACTTCTGGCCGGAAAATCAGATACTCTTATGCTGCACCAACACAACAGCTTGTGCTAACTGTTCACTTCCTTGCTAAATGTTTGCTTGTAGTCACTGTTATTTGATTTCGTCACTCTGTCAATGAAAGGATCTGTTCTCAGAGGTCCGAGTTCCTTTATGGCTAACTTTTTCTGGTAATTTACTTTTCTGTTCCCAGAATGAGATTTCCATTCTGCAGCAGAGTGTGCGCTGATATGAAACTTCCTGGCAAATTAAATGTGTGTGCTGTACCAAGACTCGAACTCGGAACCTTTGAGAGATTGCACTGCATTCTCACTTCTAATACGGTATTATGCGGCGTAATGTTCTTGGCGAAGTTGGTCTTTATTACCTGGTTGCTATACCTGGACACGATCTGACTTCATACAACATGATGAAATGGTGGACAGTAGTAAACGCTCTTGCTTGTGTGCTCTAGTAAATGAATAGCGGTTAGCTTGACCTGCATTAAAGGAATAGGGTGCTGATTTTATCGACTGTCGTACAAGCATACGGCGGCTGAGGGGAGTGCTTTTTCTGCGGGACCTGGGTGAAAACATTTGCGGACCGCCGAGTTCCGCAGTCTCATTGTGCAGGCACGTTGGATGGCGCCGATCGGTTGGCGGCCGCGTCCAGGTAGGCTGACTAGTGCCGAGGAGTCGCCGTTGCAATGGACAGAGCGTTGAAAACTGGCAGTAAAGCAGAGGATGGGCCATTCTTACGCAGGAAGCCGATGAGACAACTGTGAGCTTTGGAGGATGCTAAGTTCACCGGACTTGGATACGATGTGACGTCATTATGACGTATACACGCTACATCGAATACGATAGAAACCGTGTATCGACTATTCGACTTTTGTGAACTTTCGAGAGGTTGTGACAGGGTAGCGCTGTGCTCTGATGTTGTGATGCAATTCGTATTTTGCATAATCTTGTCTTAGCAAATTATACTGCTGACATAAACCACATTGACATGGCCAGATACATGCTAAAACTATTGTGGTTGTATACATGACATAATATACAGTACGTCTGGTTTATCATACCACCATGGAATGCTTTGACACTGCATTCAATCATTTCATACGTCAATCAGTACTAGACACTAACCTTTGGTTAAGATTACATTGAGAAATCCACTTCCCCTCGTATTTCATCTCCGGTCGACGATTTTTCTTCAACAATGCCTCATATTTTTCTTTTTAAGTTCGAAATTCAATCATTCTACACACCAGTCATTACTGGACACTAAGGTATCTTTCTCTGCGGTCCGAGTGTAAAATTACTTGGAGTTATGGTTGATAAAAGACTATCTTGGGATGGACATATAAATTACTTAGCTAACGAACTTGCACGAGTTCTCTTTCAGCAATATAAATTAAGAAAAAAAAGTCAGCAAGAGTATGCTGCTACAATCTAATATGTACTGACGAGACCAATTGTATGAAACCATACTAAAATGTTGATAATAAATAAATATTATTATCGGCGTAAGCATTCAATACAACAATCACACAATCTAATCTGGTCGGGACATAAGAAGACTTCACTTTTTTTACGAAACGTGTTGTCCGTGGTGTTTTCAAGGCCACGGTCAGGAATATTTATATTAATATCCAGCTCTTTTATTTTGGAGAAATACATATACGCTGCCACACTGAGCTGTTTTCAGAATCGCACGTGTCAAAACAAACAACTAGCTGACGACAGTTTAGAATCTCGAACGTTCGTAAAAGTCGATAGGTGTGTTAATCGACTAAAGCGTATATACGTCATAATGACGTCACATCATATCCAGGTTGGGTGAACTTAGCATCCTCCGTGAGCTTTCTGTGAATTTCCGTGGGACAGGTCACTGGCGCCCAGATATCCACACTCTTTTACAAAACATATTTGTGAAGGCACGAGGCTTTTAGCAAGTTTATGGCCGTTCTTTTGGAAGTTCATAATGGATGCAACAGGGGAGATAACGATCTTCTTATGGAGGGCTGTCGATCCACCTAGGTCATGGTTTTTAGCGAAAGACATGGCATAAACACGTGGGAAAGAGGCCTTTTCTCCCAATTAACTTTGAAGCCTATGATTGGTCAAATCTGTGTATGCAGAGCAAGGGGCAGTCTCCTATCTTCGAATGCTGCCTCCAGCTACTGATTGGCTTGTGCTAAATTGGGAGCAGTCAAAGATGTAAATGTGAAAGAGAAAGAGAGGAGGACACTCTTGTAATGGCGCTTCGCTAGTAAAGAACTGCATGTCTCCATAAATGGTGAGACTTGTGTCCTTTGCTAGTGTGCCACTTAGAGCCTGTGCCAGTCACCATCCGCACACAACAAGTGAGGCGTGGGTGTACTTATTTGTTTTGAATCGGTCGTCTAAACATTTGACATATTCCGTCACACATAGTCGTGGCATGGAGTCAAACTGGTTTGCGAGACCAGCAAACGGGTCCACCAGCACACTGGAATCCACCGGGGTTTCAGAGGCTTGTAGGGAAATACCTGCATTCTGAATTAGATGAACGCGATACTGTGTACTTGCATTTTTCTGGCTCGCGCCAATAATAACAGATCGCTGCCATCCATGACTTCAGTCGCAGAACGCATTGTGGTGTGCTGCCCTGACCACCAGGAGGGTCAAGTATTCGCCTCTACTGCGTAGGGCTTCAAAAATTTCTTCTCAGCACCCTGTTCTTTGGAACCATATTTTTCTTCATGAAATAGTATAGATGCTCGATTGTGGCTTAGTTTTATGTGCCATACCCCAGATTCATGTGTATGAAGTCAGATAAAGCAATTAGTGTGTCGGTCGCCAGCTGATGACTTTGTCCACCATAGACCCCATATTAACGAAAGCGTTTGTCAAATGAAAATGTTTGTGTGACGTTTCTTTAGCCATTTTATTTGTCTTGTGATGTTAAGAATGAATAAATCTATTATTATTTGGATCGCAACTCCTCCCTGTGTTCTGATTAACATAACCTTGCAATTTTTTACTAAAGATCTGATTACAAAAGAAAGTAGGAAGCTTGCACCTTTACCTTTCGTGGGTAAGTGCTCTACTGACTGAAATACCCAAGCACAGCTTTGTGTGTTGCGATCCACAAGGGGCTGAAGCACACCGCCCCTCGATCCCACATTTAAGTAAATATAAGAGAAATCAGTGATTCGGCTTTTCGTGAATTTTCATATATGCAATGTGGGCCTACAGCACAGATAAACCTGACTCAGCACCAGATCAACAGATTTCAGAAACATGAATAAATACTGCAATCTTATAATCGACAGTGATGTGCTTTAGGCCCTTGTGATTCTCTCGCTTGAAATGGATTACTATATTATAAAATACATAACTTAATGTACTATAACTCATTGAGAAACCCACAACATAGGTTTATTGCCAGTACAAGTTTAACACATACTGTCGTCCGATCTAATTTTACTACAGTGTATAGTGAGTGAATTAGCCCTTGTCAGGTGTGTGCTATCATCTAGCAGGACTTACGCTGAGCGAACGGGGTTAAAGTCTGCCGCAGTGTGCTACCGTCTGGTGGTACTGACGTAAACTTGAAGTCAAGTGGTAAGGGCTAGCCGTGCACATTGCCATCCGTGCATGCTGTTTATTACATTGATATGCATTTGGCCCATAAGGCAATTACGTCACGCGAGTTGCGTATGCGCAAAAGCTTCTTAAAACTTGCACAACTCGAGGTTTGCTTACGACCCTGACACCAAGTTTCACGGTGTCTAGAGGAGCAGTAATGCAGTAGATTTAAGTGCCATATCATTCAGATTGCACCTATATGTTACATTTAAAAGCCTTCAAAGAAAAATAACCAATAAATCCACAAGGTGTCGAAAGAAAGGGTGTTCATGTGCTCTTACACAGCAGCCACTGGGTGATTACAAAACTGGTGAAGGAAACAGAGCATATGAAAATCATATTCCCTATGCAGTCACATCAATCTCAACTGAAAACAGAAAGTGCTGACATAATTAAAAAGACAATGACGCACTCTCCTTTTCCAAGCATTCTTCGCTAGTTCAAGTCACCTGGAGTTTTCACTTGTTGTGTTGCGTTGAACTACATACACAAGAAAAGATTCGATAGGGCTAATGGCTAGATTAGTTTTAGGTATATTTTAGGTGAAAATATTTTTCTAAATCGTTGAATTATTTGTAAGTAAGAGCTATTTCTTGCATGTTGTGACAGTTTATTCTTACCAGTTCAGGTGTTATCCAAGAACATACAGAGGTTTTCTTAAAATAGTGTAGCTAGATTAACAAATGAACAAGAATGAAAATGTTCAATAAAAATCTTCAAATCAATAAAAGGACCACCTGTGACATCTTGGGGTTTAGTTTAAGATTAAGTTTTGTTCCTACCATGATAATGAAAAATGTCAGTCATGTTGGATATGGCAGAAGCAATGTTCTTAAGGCATGTATTTAGATGCAGGTAGGTAGAGGCCTTTGGAGAAAAAAAGAACCACCTACATTAATATCAAGGACTCACATGGAAAACCAGTCCTTAGCAAAGAAGGGAAAGCAGAAAGGTGGAAAGAGTATGTAGAAGGTCTATACAAAGGAGACGTACTTGGATGCAATATTACGGATGGAAGAGGACGTAGAGAAAGATGTGAGGGTCGATATGAGACTGTGTGAAGAATTCGATAAAGCATTGAAAGACTTAAGTCGAAACAAGGCCTCAGGAGTAGACAACATTCCCTTAGTTACTGATAGCCTCCGGAGAGCCAGCCATAACAAAACTCTTCATCCTGGCGAACAAAATGTATGAGACAGGCGAAATTCCCTCAGACTTCAAGAAGAATATAATAATCCCAGTTCCAAAGAAATCAGGTGCTGACAGGCGTGAGAATTACAGAAGTATCAGTTTAATAAGTCACAGCTTCAAAATACTAACACGAATCCTTTACAGAAGAATGGAAAAACTGTTAGAAGCCGACCTGGGGGAAGATCAGTTTGGATTCCAGAGAAGTCTAGGAACAGGCGAAGCAATGCTGACCCATGACTTCTCATAGAATATAGGTTAAGTAAAGGCAAACCTAGGGTAATTGCATTTGTAGACTTAGAGAAAGCTTTTGACAATATTGACTGGACTGCTCTCTTTCAAATTCTAAAGGTGGCGGAGTAAAATACAGGGAGCAAAAGGCTATTTACAATTTGTACAGAAACCAAAGGGACACGAAAGGGAAGCAATGGTTGAGAGGGGAATGAGACAGGGTTGTAGTCTATCCCCGATGTTATTCAATCTATACATTGAGCAAGCAGTAAAGGATACAAAAGAAAAATTTGGAGTAGGAATTAAATTCCGGGGAGAATAAATAAACACTTTGAGATTTGTCGATGATATTGCAATTCTGTCAGAGACAGAAAAGAATCTGGAAGAGCAGTTGAATGGAGTGGACAGTATCTTTAAAGGAGGATATAAGATGAAAACCAACGAAAGCCAAACGAGGATAATGCAAAGTAGTCGAATTAAATCAGGTAATGCTGAGGGAATTAGATCAGGAAATGGGACACTTAAAGTAATAAATGAGTTTTGCTATTTGGGAAGCAAAATAACTGTTGATGATCGAAGTAAGGAGGATATAAAATGTAAACAGGCAATGGCAAGAAAAACGTTTCTGAAGAAGAGAAATTTGTTAACATCGAGTATAGCCTTAAGTGTAAGGAAGTCCTTTCTGAAAGTATTTGTCTGGAGTGTAGTCATGTTTGGAAGTGAAACATGGAAGATAAACGGTTTAGACAAGAAGAGGATAGCAGCTTTCGAAATGTTGTGCTATAGAAGAATGCTGAAGATTAGATGGGTAGATCGCGTAACTAAAGAGGAGGTATTGAATAGAATTGGGAAGAAATTTATGGTACAACGTGACTAAAAGAAGGGATCGGTTGATGGGAAACATTCTGAGGTATCAGGGGATCACCAATTTAATACTGAAGGGGTGAAAATCGTAGAGGGAGACCAAGAGATGAATACAGTACGCAGATTCAGAGGAATGTAGGTTGCAGTAGTTACTTGGAGACGAAGAGGCTTGCACATGATAGAGTAGCAAGGAGAACTGCATCAAACCAGTCTTTGGACTGAAGACCACAACAACAACAACAACAACAACAACAACAAATGATAGTCTTACGTGATAATCTATTGCTGAGCTGACATGTCTCAAGTTCCATTTTCGTATTTTATTTAAATTAATTTGTTTGAGTTTGACCTGTGGCACTTGATGACTGCTCAGATTTATAGCAAGGAACCTCAACAATTGCAGGAATGAGGACGTCGATTATAATGTTACTTCTTCCTCATTATACATGTGGAAGTTGCAAGTAACTCTTTCTGTAATTTTCATGAATTTGTTGAAATCTTGGTGAGAACTCCACCTATGAGCAGTGAAGCCGAAACCTCGTAAGTTCCGCAAGGATGAGCACCCTTTCAGCGTAGGAACCAGGAGTTCGGGTGACCCCGTTCAATGGACTGCTAAGCTGGCCAAACTGTAGCATTGACTGGACCTTTCCTCCTTTCTGCTGCTGGTCGTATAGCATTTCACTAAGCACACTTCACGTTATGTGTGACCTGGTCACTTTCTTAAGAAAATCGTGTAACATAGCGAACAGACAGATGAGTTTTGGACGACTCGCACATTTCACAAGCCAGGGCTGTCGACCATAGCTGTTGGAAAAAGAGCTTTGTTTTCGTGACAGAAAATACTTCCCAGAATAGACTGGGGTGGGACATCAGTCATCTTTTGGTTACGTGAAATGAAAGGAGCGACCTTGATCTTCTCCACTGGGCAGTCAGGACACTGGTTGAAAATTTGCTGTGGAACTTCTTAGTGGCTAACAATAACCATTTAGCAGAAGAGAGGAGCCGAACGCTAGTTTCAGAAACATCAAACGAGGAACCAAGCATATTGCTGGCGAGAAAACTCAATTGCAGGGAGGTGACATCAAACAGTATTATTAAGAACTTCGTCCTTCTATAAGTTAATACTGCGAAACTGTTCCTAATGTGTTGGTTTGTTTACTACTGTACCATTGGTCAGAATATCGTAAAGCTGTTTCAGTGGCGCACTTCATGTTGTACATGTTCACCAGCGAGACTTATTCTAGAGCAGGGGTCGGCAAGTAATTTTAGATGGGATCCGGATACCATTGAAAATTTTTATTGATGACTAGAAAAAAACCTCATATTCCTTATTGATGTTTATTTTAATTGTAACTTACAAAATATGAAACACAATAGATAGTAATAGTTGTATTTAAAAATCAATGGGAGAAATTACATTGCGATCTTATTTGCACTAAAAAATCAGTGGGAGAAATTACTTATTATATTTGCGCCCTTAAGCCAGTTTCTTAAACTTAGGTTCACATGGGGAGCAGCTTAGGCGAATAGTCTCTTCAAGGTGGGCGGCTGTTAATCTCGAACAATACTTCTTCTTCAAAAAATTAATTTCTGAAAACGAAATTTCACTAATATATGTGGAGCCAAAGTTAGTAGCCAGGTGTGAGACTGGTTTTTTGCAATTTTCATATTTTTCTTGGATATGTTTATTACAAAATTATTCAGTGGATATAGTTTTATACATTTGGAAGGAAATGTCTCCCTGCAAGCTTATTATCTCCATTTGGAAGGCAGAACTACTTCGCAGCCACATCTGTCCATTATGCGGATGGAGAAACTTTCAAAAGGCGATTTCAAGAATCGCGACAGCTGCTCTGTCTCTGAAAAGTCTTAGAATGTTGCTGCAAATTCCTCCTTAAGATCTGACATAAAATTTGAAAATAATGAAATGTCTATTTCAGAATTATTTTTGCATTAAAAAATTGTAGGAAGTGAAAAATTCTTGACTTGCAGCGTCTTTTTACAGATATCCAGCTAGCGACGGAAAAAGGGCGTACTTTTGTATAGTAGTAGAGGTCTTCAGTCCTGAGACTGGTTTCATGCAGTTCTCCATGCTATTCTATCCTGTGCAAGCTTCTTCATCTCCCAGTACTTACTGCAGCCTACAACCTTCTGAATCTGCTTAGTGCATTCATCTCTTGGTCTCCTTCTACAATTTTTACCCTGCACGCTGCCCTCCAATGCTAAATTTGTGATCATTTGATGTCTCAGAACATGCCCTACCAACCGATCCCTTCTTCTTGTGAAGTTGTGCCACAAATACCTCCTCATTAGTTACGTGATCTACCCATCTAATCTTCAGCATTCTTCTGTAGCACCACATTTCGAAAGCTTCTATTCTCCTCTTGTCTAAACTATTTATCGTCCACGTTTCATTTCCATACATGGCTACATTCCATACAAGTACTTTCAGAAACCACTTCCTGACACTTAAATCTATACTCGATGTTAACAAATTTCTCTTCTTCAGAAACGCTTTCCTTGCCATTGCCAGTCTACATTTTATATCCTCTGTACTTCGACCATCATCAGTTATTTTGCTCCCCAAATAGCAAAACTCCTTTACTACTTTAAGTGTCTCCATTTCCTAATCTAATTCCCTCAGCATCACCCGACTTAATTCGACTACATTCCATTATCCTTGTTTTGCTTTTTTGATGTTCATCTTATGTCCTCCTTTCAAGACACTGTCCATTCCGTTCAACTGCTCTTCCAAGTCCTTTGCTGTCTCTGACAGAATTACAATGTCATCGGCGAACCTCAATGTTTTTATTTCTTCTCCCTGGATTTTAATACCTACTCCGAATTTTTTTGGTTCCTTTATTGCTTGCTCAATATACAGATTGAATAACATCGGGGGAGGGGCTACAGCCCTGTCTCACTCCCTTCCCAACCACTGCATCCCTTTCATGTCCCTCGACTCTTATACTGCCATCTGGTTTCTGTACAAATTGTAAATAGCCTTTCACTCCCTGTATTTTACTCCTGCCACCTTTAGAATTTGGAAGAGAGTATTCCAGTCAACAATGTCAAAAGCTTTCTCTAAGTCTACAAATGCTAGAAACGTATGTTTGCCTTTCCTTAATCTTTCTTCTAAGATAAGTCATAACGTCAGTATTGTCTCACGTGTTCCAATATTTCTACGGATTTGGTATTGTTTTATTTTTTTTAACCATACAGTAAAGCTGCATGCCTTAGGGGAAAAATTACGGCTGTAGTTTCCCCTTGCTTTCAGCCGTTCGCAGTACCAGCACAGCAAGGCCGTTTTGGTTTGTGTTACAGGGCCAGATCAGTCAATCATCCACACTGTTGCCCCTGCAACTACTGAAAAGGCTGCTGCCCCTCTTCAGGAACCACACGTTTGTCTGGCCTCTCAACAGATAACCCTCCGCTGTGGTTCACCTACGGTACGGCTATCTGTATCGCTGAGGCACGCAAACCTCCCCACCAACGGCAAGGTCCATGGTTCATGGGATCATATATTAAATTCACATTTGCCTGTAGCTCGGTACTGAGCGCACTTCAGCTTTTCAGAATCTCTTTCAAGAAAGCCACAGCTAGCTTACTGCTTTCGTTTGTAAGGAACTCCAAATGGTTCCTTGCTTCTTGTGAATCCAAGTTTTCGAAAAAGGATGTTACTTCTTCTTTTATTTGCCAAAAACGTTCAGTCACTTGACCTTTACTTACCCAGCGAATATTGTTGTACTGCAGTAAGTCAGAATGCGCCAAATCACACTCAGAAAGAAACTCTTTGAACTGTCTGTGCGGAAGAGCAGAACGAGAACTCCTAAAATTAATCAAATTGATAAATCTCTCCATTACTTCTCTTAGAGTCACGTTAAGTTCTCCACAAAGGGCTGCCTGGTGAATTATGCACTGATAAGATAGTAGCCCAGCATTCTTACCTTTGATTCTCTTTATTAGTCTTTTTCTTTGCTAATCACCACTGGGGATCATCAGTTGAAAAAGACACCATTTTATCATAACTAATGTTTGATTTTGTCATGAAATCATCAAAAGTCTTGAATAATCCTTCTCCGCGATTCTTGCCTTTCAACGACAATATCGTTAGCAATCCTTCTCTAAATTCTATACTTTCAGTATCCCAAAATCACAAGAGAACGGAAATTTGTTGATCTTGTATTACTTCTTGTTGACAAAGTAATACTCGAACTGCGGCGACGACAACATCCTTTTTCTCTTCAAAAAATCCTTGTGCTGCATTCGTGTGTACAGAGCATCTATGTGGGTCGGCCTGCCAGCTTGCCCCCTTACGCCCCTCCTCTTCAGCGCACCACCCTGTGCTACACAGCATAGCAACTGTGTATTTAATCTGCCTGTTACTAACCATTAAGAATTATAATTATCCAGCAGTTAATTGTACACTACTAGAAAAAAAATTATAAGGGTCACGCTCAAACGTCTTGTTATCTACAGAAAAATATTTTTTAAATCCACTTCTGGCCATTAAAATTGCTACACCACGAAGATGACGTGCTACAGACGCGAAATTTAACCGACAGGAAGAAGATGCTTTGATATGCAAATGAATGGCTTTTCAGAGCATTCACACAAGGTTGGCGCCGGTGGCGACACCTACAACGTGCTGACATGAGGAAAGTTTCCAACCGATTTCTCATACACAAACAGCAGTTGGCCGGCGTTGCCTGGTGAAACGTTGTTGTGACGCCTCGTGTAAGAAGAAGAAATGCGTACCATCACGTTTCCAACTTTGATAAAGGTCGTATTGTAACCTATCGCGATTGCGGTTTATCGTATCGTGACATTGCTGCTCACATTGGTCGAGATCCAATGACTGTTAGCAGAATATGGAATCGGTGGGTTCAGGAGGGTAATACGGAACGCCGTGCTGGATCCAAACGGCCTCGTATCACTAGTAGTCGAGATGACAGGCATCTTATCTGCATGGCTGTAACGGACCGTGCAGCCACGTCTCGATCCCTGAGTCAACAGATGGGGACGTTTGCAAGACAACAACCATCTGCACGAACAGTTCGACAACGTTTGATGCAGCATGGACTATCAGCTCGGAGACTATGGCTGCGGTTACCCTTGACGCTGCATCACAGACAGGAGCGCCTGCGATGGTGTACTCAACTACGAACCTGGGTGCACGAATGGCAAAACGTCATTTTTTTCGGATGAATCCAGGTTCTGTTTACAGCATCATGATGGTCGCATACGTGTTTGGCGACATCGCGGTGAATGCACATTCGAACGTGTGTTCGTCATCGCCATACTGGCGTATCACCCGGCGTGATGGTATGGGGTGCCATTGGTTACACGTCGCGGTCACCTCTTGTTCACATTGACGGAACTTTGAACAGTGGACGCTACATTTAAGATGTGTTACGACCCGTGGCTCTACCCTTCATTAGATCCCTGCGAAACCCTACATTTCAGCAGGATAATGCACGACCGCATGTTGCAGGTCTGTACGGGCCTTTCTGGATACAGAAAATGTTCGACTGCTGCCCTGGCCAGCACATTCTCCAGATCTCTCACCAATTGAAAACGTCCGGTCAACGGTGGCCTAGCAACTGGCTCGCCAAAATACGCCAGTCACTACTCTTGATGAACTGCGGTATCGTGTTGAAGCTGCATGGGCAGCTGTATCTGTATACGCCATGCAAGCTCTGTTTGACTCAATGCCCAAGCGTATCAAGGTCGTTATTACGGCCAGAGGTGATTGTTCTGCGTACTGATTTTTCAGCATCTATGTACCCAAATTGCGTGAAAATGTAATCACATGTCAGCTCAAATATAATATATTTGTCCAATGAATACCCGTTTATCATCTGCATTTCTTCTTGGTGTAGCAACTTTAATGTCCAGTAGTGTAATATGAATGCATAATTTGCACTTCCAAATTTTTTGGCTGGCCAGGATTTGACCTGCCACGGTCCTGACCAGGACCAAGGTCCGCCAGTTGCCGGCCGTTGGTCTAGAAGGTGGTCAAGGATCACTTCTTCCTCGGCAAGTCGTTGAGTAAAGATTTGCTCTCCAGCCCGCAATGAGGAAGGTTTTCTTCCCAGCCAGTAGCAGTCAGCAGCAGATCACAGCACACGCGGTCTTCTGCTTAACAACATGCAGAATTTGGTGAGATTATGCAAGCTTGGGAAAACAGGTGAAGAGAGTTAGAAATTATTTGTAGGCGCGATGATAGGAACGAGTAACTGTTGTGAACCTTGTAATTGCATGGAAAGCTTGAGGATTCATTAACAATTTAGCCTTTAACATAATACGCATATCTTAGTAAACCATTGTTTCGCTGCAATTACCCCATCACTGAGCAGGTATTGCGAGTTTGTATTTTCACAGCTGAGATATTAGATAACAATCTCATATTTTCCCATTCCCTTACGGTCTTTGCCAGGACATTCGATTCTCTGATGTTAACTGATTACTCATTCCGTGTCCTTGGCGTTCCTGAAATTCATTTAGATCTTATGGTGAAGTTTATATTCCTGTATTTAAACAGCAGAACTATTAAAATAAATTGGTTTGACTTGGAATACTACACTCCTGGAAATGGAAAAAAGAACACATTGACACCGGTGTGTCAGACCCACCATACTTGCTCCGGACACTGCGAGAGGGCTGTACAAGCAATGATCACACGCACGGCACAGCGGACACACCAGGAACCGCGGTGTTGGCCGTCGAATGGCGCTAGCTGCGCAGCATTTGTGCACCGCCGCCGTCAGTGTCAGCCAGTTTGCCGTGGCATACGGAGCTCCATCGCAGTCTTTAACACTGGTAGCATGCCGCGACAGCGTGTACGTGAACCGTATGTGCAGCTGACGGACTTTGAGCGAGGGCGTATAGTGGGCATGCGGGGGGCCGGGTGGACGTACCGCCGAATTGCTCAACACGTGGGGCGTGAGGTCTCCACAGTACATCGATGTTGTCGCCAGTGGTCGGCGGAAGGTGCACGTGCCCGTCGACCTGGGACCGGACCGCAGCGACGCACGGATGCACGCCAAGACCGTAGGATCCTATGCAGTGCCGTAGGGGACCGCACCGCCACTTCCCAGCAAATTAGGGACACTGTTGCTCCTGGGGTATCGGCGAGGACCATTCGCAACCGTCTCCATGAAGCTGGGCTACGGTCCCGCACACCGTTAGGCCGTCTTCCGCTCACGCCCCAACATCGTGCAGCCCGCCTCCAGTGGTGTCGCGACAGGCGTGAATGGAGGGACGAATGGAGACGTGTCGTCTTTAGCGATGAGAGTCGCTTCTGCCTTGGTGCCAATGATGGTCGTATGCGTGTTTGGCGCTGTGCAGGTGAGCGCCACAATCAGGACTGCATACGACCGAGGCACACAGGGCCAACACCCGGCATCATGGTGTGGGGAGCGATCTCCTACACTGGCCGTACACCACTGGTGATCGTCGAGGGGACACTGAATAGTGCACGGTACATCCAAACCGTCATCGAACCCATCGTTCGACCATTCCTAGACCGGCAAGGGAACTTGCTGTTCCAACAGGACAATGCACGTCCGCATGTATCCCGTACCACCCAACGTGCTCTAGAAGGTGTAAGTCAACTACCCTGGCCAGCAAGATCTCCGGATCTGTCCCCCATTGAGCATGTTTGGGACTGGATGAAGCGTCGTCTCACGCGGTCTGCACGTCCAGCACGAACGCTGGTCCAACTGAGGCGCCAGGTGGAAATGGCATGGCAAGCCGTTCCACAGGACTACATCCAGCATCTCTACGATCGTCTCCATGGGAGAATAGCAGCCTGCATTGCTGCGAAAGGTGGATATACACTGTACTAGTGCCGACATTGTGCATGCTCTGTTGCCTGTGTCTATGTGCCTGTGGTTCTGTCAGTGTGATCATGTGATGTATCTGACCCCAGGAACGTGCCAACAAAGTTTCCCCTTCCTGGGACAATGAATTCACGGTGTTCTTATTTCAATTTCCAGGAGTGTATTTCGTTTCGTAGTCGAGAAGCTCTCCTTTTTACTAATTACATATTGCTATGTGGTTGATCCATGACTCCCTTTCTAATTAAGTTGCATAGTTTTGATTAAAGTACATGAGCCTATGGAAGAACACAAACACAAATGAGCACTAGCAACAGCTATGAGCGTGTAACACAGATGAAATCTCGCTGTTGTACAGAGAGAAAGCAGCAGATCCAAGCCTGAACCATGAGGCGCTCTTGAGAGGATACATTCCCAGGACTACTTTCGAAATCCACAAACAACTATGATATTTTTAAGGCAGATTTTGAACCACAGTGTTCCAATACTTGAGAAATTCGACTGGTTCGTTATCATAAGTAATATTTAGAAATCAACAGTACCAAAAGCATTCCTGAAATCAAAATTTTCATTTCACATCTGTCCGCGATTTATTTGATGTTTGCAGTCTATTTGATTAATGCATTTGTATGCGATGGTGTTTTCGGAAGCCTGATTGAACATTAATGTATACGTTATACGTTTTAACATCGTCCAGCAACCATTCATAAACAATATACTTAAAGGCTAAATACGCCGTCTAACGTCTGCCCATTGCTTAATTTTGCCATCCTTGATTTTTACTTTTGTAGTGGAGCACTGTTTACCTGTTTTATGTTTCATTGCGTTATAAAGCTAGACTTTTCTTTGGCGATCAGCACGTACTACATCAGAAATATCACAAGATGTACAAGAAGACCAGAACTAGAAGTCTGACTTGGGCCAAAAATCTGTTCTCCTCTTTGTTACTGTATGTATGAGAGTGCGGCTTTGTGGTATATAATGGGTTGGATCTAGAGAAATAATATCATTAGACTGAAACAGTCTCTTTGCGTTCTCTACTGAGCGATGTTTTACCAACGGGACTATAGTTGTGTCTCCCATAACGATAACATGCTCATATTGTGGAACGAGTGAGGGCAAGTTTAACTGGAAGTATAATATCAGGCCGATTTTGGGTGGCACCGATTAATCCGTTCAAAAAATTTTGATTCGACGCATATATTTCGAGAAAAAAGAACCCAGCTTCACTTTAACCATTAACATCCAATATTAAAAAGCAGCAAACCATTAGGTTTGTCTCTTTTCATTCGGCATGATAATTAATTCAACTAGACGATAATGAGGTGTCAGGATTTAACAAAAATAGCTTTGTGGCATATATATGATTGCACTGACTGTATGTCCTAACTTATTGATGACTTCCTGTTTTAACTAGCGTTTTCACATTGAACCTGGTTCTGTGTCTCTTCTTTGCTTTCCTGAGACAGCTTGGGAATCACATGTATGGTGGATTCACGATAGGCGATGCAGGGCTTGTCAGGAGAAAGGCAAGGCTTGATATGCAGCTGGAACCCACGTGTGCGGAAACAGAGCCAGACAATGTAGATATTAGTCATTAGAGAGAGAAGCGTTTTCAGGGTGGGAAGTGCACTGTCGAGCGGCTGCGTAGTGAATCGCGGCTGTTGTTCGGTTTTATGGCACATTTCCACTCTGACTGGCCAAGCAAAGAGTTATGGATTGGGAGAAAGACTTTGTATCAGTAGGAGGTCGACACATTTGCCAGTGCTAAGAACAGTGACTTCAGCAGATAAGAATCACCAGCTTTTCAAAAAACGGTTGGCGCAGGGCACATCTGGGAAGTGAGACTAGCTGCTGGATGGAAAATGCCGAGTGGTGAAATTCGTGTGACATCATGAGGGAAGATAATGTAGAAAAAAGTTTTTTAGAGAAAAGGAAGGACAGAGAAGGCATTGGTGTTTCTTTAACATGATGCACTATCTTGGTGAGATATTTTGCTGAAGAAGCAGTTAGGACATTGGCAGACAGAGCGTACTTGTAAAATGACTGGTGGTCATGTTTTCTTGGCAGAAAGAATATAGAGCAGGCTGTTCGATTCAGATAGCCGAGAGCTGACGTCGACATTGTGGCGCTGAGCACATCAAGGCAAGCTGCAGTTTCTGCTGGAGCAGTCGATTGGGGGTCCAAGTTCAAGTGTGCGGAAATGCGATCCTAACGTCTTACAGCTGCGAACTACAGACGAAGGCAACATTCTGCTTTTGTTCGAGTGAAAATTCATGGTGAGCAATAGTTTCAGCATTTGCACGTTAGGAAATCCCTGATCAGAATTCAATCTGAGCGTTGCAGTTAACTGTTTCATGTCCATCAGTGCATTGGCAGATACGTGAGATTTTTCCAATTTAAATTTCAGCCAAGCAGTCACTGTAATCGATCAGTAGGAAAATCGTGAGTTATTTCAGAACATAAGCTGCTGTTGTAGGCACCCATTTCAAATCTTTCAAAATAATTTTCCCAATTGGAAGATTCATTTTGTTGAAACTCATGTTACATTTTTTGTATTTTTAACTTTGTTTATTGTCAAATAGATGGATTTCCATGTTTGCGCTTTGTTTCAATAACTTAAAATGTTCATTCAATTTTTTTTGTTAGCTCCTTAAATATTTCCATTTTGTTATTAGACAGTCCCTACCCTTAATGATCCACAGCTGGGGCCTTAACATTTTGTATACAGTAATTTGCCTTGGGGCTTCAGGGTGTGTCTGTCTCACAATTAATTTTATGTTTCAGGTTATTACATTCTACACATACAAGATCTTGCATAAACTATGAGACTCTACTTGGATCTTCTCAACATAAGATATTCATTGACACAATCAGTCCTCGTTTCCTTGTTCGCTGTAAATGACTTGGCAACAGTAGATGTTTACAACCATGATAATTTATAGTTCAAGTGGCGGTATGAATAAATAACAAATGTATTTTATTTTCATTTTCATATCCATGGTTTCGTGGATTCTGTTCTACATCTGATTGATTATCAGCGTTGTTAATTCAACAATGTAAAATTTTGGCTGGGTTATGTCTTATAATGATGTGATTTTTGATATGTTATTAGTAGTGGCGTGGTTCAGTTGGTTGGGTTCACCATCATACTCAGTATCCGACTTTGAATGAGAATAAAAAGCAATATGTTACTTGAACTAGAGACGTCTAAACGTAAAGCATTTAGCATCATGGAACAGGATCAGCTTGTCATTCACACTAGGAACAGTTGATTTTTCCCATGGAAAAGTCGATTCAAGTTGGTAGCGATTGTGAAAATAGTCTGGTGGATAGTACGAGGGTTGAAAATATTGAGAATAAAGCTAGCTGTAACAACAATGTAGGGGAAGGCGATACTGCATCATAACACATAGCACTGATAGTAACGATTCGACATGCGGAGAAGAAGAGAGCAATAGGCTGAACACCCCAGTGAGAACAGATACCCCATTGGGTTTGCGTGCATCTTCACGAGGCATATGTAGTGAGACAGGAAATGTTGGTTTTGGTGTCATAGAATTTCTTTAAAACAAGAGGAAAATAGCGAAGGATACGGGAGAAATCGTGTGAATGAAGTTAAGGAAATAAAGAGAGATGTATAGGAAATTCAAAAATTGGCAGAAGAAACTAAGAAAATGGTTCAGGGTGCAGAGTAAAAGCACATGAAGCTAAGAACGCAGCGGTGCAAACGAAAGAAGAATGTAGGAAAACAGTAAAGGAAAGTCGTGATGTGATAAAAAAAATTCAATAGAGTTGAAAACAGGATGCATGGAGTGTGGCAACTTTTGGGTGTGCAGCAGAGGCATTTGAAATTGCAGGAGCGGCAGCAAAAGGTGAATAAGCGGCTTGATAAGGCGCAGAAGCGCGTTGGCAAGGTTGAAGAGCTTGCCGATATAAAGTTAGAAGAAGCAATAAATTTGTTATGAGTTCAGAATCGTGAAATAATAGAAGACTAAATTCGGAAAGTTGGTGTAGGCTCTGATATTACTAACCTGATACCAGTCGCAGAAACTCAAGGAGTACAGTTACTTCTTACATTCAAGAACCAAAAAGAAAATATCATTGCATGGCAGCTGAAAAGAAATGAATCACGAATCACAGCAATCTATGAAGGAAAGTCAGAGATGCATTAGGAGAGATATCAGACTCTAGTGAAACACGCAGTTGTTTGCCATCGACCATAAAGCATGCTCACCGTGGAAGGGTATGCAGTTGTGGAAATGACAATCGTGAGAACTCCCACGGCAAATCCAGACAGGAAGAAACAAGAAGAAGGACAGAAACAATGGTAAGGACACACGTAAGTGGTGTGGAGCTATTTGAATTCAAATATTTTATCCAAGTATATAAGTTTCAAAATTAAAAAAACACAATGCAAACACTCTTCACCTCAAGACTTGGATTTCACAGTTAGATCTGTCATTTCCGCCATCTTGGCCATTGGTATACAAATTACAGTTTGTGGACACCTTGAGGGAACCATAGCAGGAGAGATGAAAGGAATAGCTGCCATTTGCACCTCTTATGAGTTTAGAGACACTTACTTATCGAATTATTGGTCATGAGAGACAGGAAAAAATAAAACATGAGATTATGCTGGATCTGGTATCAAAAGCCAAAAAACGTTCTTAGATGTAACGATGAAAATTAATCGGATCCTAGACGTTCGATGCACACCCAGGGAGATTATTCGATACACCTATGAGAAGCTGGCGTCTAATTACCACCAAGTACCGGCGGCTTCATGCAACGAAAATACAGAAAAATTTATAAACACACTTCGTGAACTGGAGTCTCGATTCGACAAACACAGTGATAGCGAAAGAGCAACTTCAACCGACTCCACACTGTCATACCAATAATAGCTACATTAATAGGAATGGGCCTTCGGGAGAAAGTTAACATTTCCATGGTGTGTCTGGAGGAGGAAATTATGCACACAATCACGGACTGCAAAGAGGAGGCTGGAGCAGCTTCCAGAACAATAATTACAGTAATTCATGCAAACTGCGACAGTAGCCGGTAGAGACAGAGAATGGGAGAAATTTTAGAAATTAGTCCTCCAAACCCATGAAATGACCAGTGTTGGAGTAGCCCATCATGGTGACTAAGTGAAGACGTGGAAGAAGCTGCCTTTACACCTGCCATACAAGTCGGAATCAACCAAATAAATTTTTATAAAATACAAAGTCATGTCTGAAGTGCTATTAAAGGAGAAAGATGCAAAATGCCAAAGGATTTTCACCCAGAAGCTAAAGTGATGATAGGTGACACAAAACTGAGAGGGATTCTCGACAGTGGAAACCAGATTTCAGTGATAGCTGAGACAGCATTTTAAAGGTGGGCACAAAATTTCGATTGGCCAGTGCTGTCATTAAGAAAATAAGAATTTACATGAGACTTAGAGAGAAAATGTACTGTCAGGGCAGACTAAAACTGGACTGTCAATGACACACTCTGATAGTAAATTTCTTGGTGCTACCTGAACTAGCCATAAATTTGATTATTTGCATGGAGTCTCTCAGTGACTACCGTGCAACGTTAGATTCGGACAAGATGGTGTCATTCTACAAAAGGGAGCGAACATCCACATTCATTTCGAAGAGAAAGCTATTCACACGAAAATCATAGTGAGCTGCTTGAAGCTTTGCCTTCAACAAGAGAATGTGTAGAAATGTGAGCGAACTGGAATAGGAATCAAGAAAGACATATAAAGAAGGTGAGGACTTGATAAAACAGGAGATTTGTTGATGTGCACCACATTAGTTACGTCAAACCCTCCCCAGAACAGAAAAGGAAGTTATGAAAACAAGTGGAGTAGCAAAATAATACAAAAGAAGATTTATGTTGAAGAGACCAGCTCAAACAGAAAGGTTTCCAACAGGATCCTGTACGAAATAACTGTGTTTTGGCTCGAATTACAAGGAAATACGACTATGGAAAATATTACAATGAAATGAATACCCTTAGATGCATACAGTCTTTGATGTCAACGGGAACTGTTGAAAATGTGTGCCCCGACCGGGTCTCGAAACTGGGATCTCCTGCTTACATGGCAGACGCTCTATCCATCTGAGCCACAGAGGACACGGAGGATAGTGCGACTGCAGCGACTTGTCTCTGGCATATTACAATGAAATGAATACCCTTAGATGCATACAGTCTTTGATATATGTCAACGGGAACTGTTGAAAATGTGTGCCCCGACCGGGTCTCGAAACTGGGATCTCCTGCTTACATGGCAGACGCTCTATCCATCTGAGCCACAGAGGACACAGAGGATAGTGCGACTGCAGCGACTTGTCTCTGGTACGCCTCCCGTGAGACCCACATTCCCAACTTTATTGTCCCGTACTATATTCATAGTGCCCCTGCCAGTTATACTCATTACTCGTGGCGTGTTGCAGATTCTTGTAAGAGTTCAGGCACTGTTTGTGCATTCGCACAGAAGAAGATGGTCAAATGGCCGGTGAGTGTTAACTATACATGTGAAAAATACGTTTGTTCTCTTTCAAAATGCCGTTGTTCTTAAAAAAGACTTAAGTGTGATTGGGAGGAAGATATGCAAACTTGATGTGATGCAACGACATCTACTTTGTGTAGGTAAGTATCACAGATGTCACAGGAATGTGATTACCTGGACGTAGCGATGTTATAGATGCATCGTACTGGGTTGACTGTTGCGCGGAGATTGTATGCTGGTCTTTAATAAGAGGGTATCTTATTTTTAAGATTATTATGGTTTTCCTTTATTGGTAGGTAGTGATAGGTTAGGTATTCATGTGATTTTGTCCACTCCAACAGAGCACTTGGAGATAACTGTTTGAAATACACGGTGTTTCAAAAATGACCGGTATATTTGAAACGGCAATAAAAACTAAACGAGCAGCGGTAGAAATACACCGTTTGTTGCAATGTGCTTGGGACAACAGTACATTTTCAGGCGGACAAACTTTCGAAATTACAGTAGTTACAATTTGCAACAACAGATGGCGCTGCAAGTGATGTGAAAGATATAGAAGACAACGCAGTCTGTGGGTGCGCCATTCTGTACGTCGTCTTTCTGCTGTAAGCGTGTGCTGTTCACAACGTGCAAGTGTGCTGTAGACAACATGGTTTATTCCTTAGAACAGAGGATTTTTCTGGTGTTGGAATTCCACCGCGTAGAACACAGTGTTGTTGCAACAAGACAAAGTTTTCAACGGAGGTTTAATGTAACCAAAGGACCGAAAAGCGATACAATAAAGGATCTGTTTGAAAAATTTCAACAGACTGGGAACGTGACGGATGAACGTGCTGGAAAGGTAGGGCGACCGCGTACAGCAACCACAGAGGGCAACGCGCAGCTAGTGCAGCAGGTGATCCAACAGCGGCCTCGGGTTTCCGTTCGCCGTGTTGCAGCTGCGGTCCAAATGACACCAACGTCCACGTATCGTCTCATGCGCCAGAGTTTACACCTCTATCCATACAAAATTCAAACACGGCAACCCCTCAGCGCCGCTACCATTGCTGCACGAGAGACATTCGCTAACGATATAGTGCACAGGATTGATGACGGCGATATGCATGTGGGCAGCATTTGGTTTACTGACGAAGCTTATTTTTACCTGGACGGCTTCGTCAATAAACAGAACTGGCGCATATGGGGAACCGAAAAGCCCCATGTTGCAGTCCCATCGTCCCTGCATCCTCAAAAAGTACTGGTCTGGGCCGCCATTTCTTCCAAAGGAATCATTGGCCCATTTTTCAGATCCGAAACGATTACTGCATCACGCTATCTGGACATTCTTCGTGAATTTGTGGCGGTACAAACTGCCTTAGACGACACTGCGAACACCTCGTGGATTATGCAAGACAGTGCCCGGCCACATCGCACGGTCGACGTCTTTAATTTCCTGAATGAATATTTCGATGATCGTGTGTTTGCTTTGGGCTATCCGAAACATACAGGAGGCGGCGTGGATTGGCCTCCCTATTCGCCAGACATGAACCCCTGTGACTTCTTTCTGTGGGGACACTTGAAAGACCAGGTGTACCGCCAGAATCCAGAAACAATTGAACAGCTGAAGCAGTACATCTCATCTGCATGTGAAGCCATTCCGCCAGACACGTTGTCAAAGGTTTCGGGTAATTTCATTCAGAGACTATGCCATATTATTGCTACGCATGGTGGATATGTGGAAAATATCGTACTATAGAGTTTCCCATACCGCAGCGCCATCTGTTGTTGAAAATTGTAACTACTGTAATTTCGAAAGTTTGCCTGCCTGAAAATGTACTGTTGTCCCAAGCATATTGCAACAAACGGTGTATTTCTATCGCTGCTCGTTTAGTTTTTATTGCCGTTTCAAATATACCGGTCATTTTTGAAACACCCTGTATGTGCATGTAGGTTCTTGCCAGAGATGTGGCTGGACTTTGATCTCGGTGGAAAGTTGTGAGGTTAAAGTTGTTCAATGTCAGAGAACGTCTGAATGATTGATTGCTCAGTGGGAACACATTTTTAATTTATTCTGGAGCACAAAAGGTGCGCGTTGCATGGCTTATGAGGAATGACAAGGATGACCTGCAACTACAGGAATATGTGTTGCACTGCAGTACACTCACAATCCTACCTTCAGTAGCGGTATGTGACTGGACATGGAGCGTACTGTATGTTTTTTGCTGTGTAATAGCATTCAGTAGAGCAATGAGGTACAATTGGTGGTAATTTATGTGGCCAGAGGGATGACTGGATAACTGGATGTTCCCATAGTATCGACCCTATAAAAAAAACCAAACATGTATATTTGGGCAGGGACAAGTAGACCGTGTTTTATTGAGGAAGACATACCTGTATTGTCCTTCGTCTGTCTTCCTCTGGGAGAATCTAGCTGACTCTCTTCTAACCCACTGGTCCCACATTCATCCTTCAGTCGACAGTGAAAATGCTCAGCACACTGTAGCTGGACGACCTCAGCAATTTCCACCTCCAAATGGGGTGCTCACTCACTGTACGTTTTCTCTGGTCCACCTCGCAGCCGGTGCTCTCCATTGTCACATCCCCATCCCTTCCTTATGATTCTGCACAGTCCTAGAGATCAGACTCAGTACAAAAACCTTATTCTACTACAACATTACACACAACATATAAATATCTTTCCATAATATTTACAAATTTACACATGGGGTAATTTTATGACATAAAAAATGTAGAAAAATATCCAAAAATTTCATCCCAAGTATAATAATGAAATAAACAGAGAAAGTTCCTTGTGACAGATTATTAATGATTATATGATGAGAATTAATGTCCCCTGTCTAAGTTCTTATTTGTAGTATTGTCATACGTACCTTTATGACAGTCAGTGCATCTTAAAGCAACAAAGTCATTATTTTATCTTGGCGATATGAATGTTTAGTCTATAAATGTTAAGACTAGTACAACGTTGGTATGTTCTGTTAGATGATTATTATCAGTCTAAATCTTCTGCTAATGCCATGCCTTGAGACCAATCAACCTTAATTAGTTGCAAACTCATCAAACACCGTTAGTTATGCATATCGTGCCTTTTTGAACCTTAAATATTGCTTTATTGAAAAGACATCACCCGTGATTACTGAATACAAGCTAAGGTGTGTGTCTTTAGTTACAATGTGTTTTGTATCTGGGTGACATCACTGTTCATTCTTACTTCACACTCTGTTCCTCTTTCTCAAGTGCTTCCAACACTGGATACGTTATCTGTGATCAAAATCTCACAACACAAAAATAAAAATTTTATGATATACATTATGCCTGTCAATTTACTATCACTCTGAGATTCGCAGGTGAAATCGAGGAGCGTTGCTCAGTGTGTTATTCTGTATACCACATCAAGTGCATACCTTTATGTGAGTGTACTCACTTCTTTAGTTATGTTCTCTTTATTATATTTGAAAATCCAGCATACTCAGTAGCCTGCATCTGTCATCCCTCTCACCTTGCATCATTGACTCCGTTTATGGACCACGCCTAGGTAGATGATCTACCTACTTTTTGCGCCAGTGGTGAACTTGCCAGATATGTCACTTCCACACTGCAAGCCATGACCAGATAGAGGGGCACCGAACTGACCCATGACCTTCCTCCCCCATATGTTGTGCATTGATGCATCCCCCAACCACACTCATCAGACAAAGTGATCGCCCCACAGTTCTTGAGTGACGATAGAGTGATTTCAGCCTCATATTGGTTGACATTCAGTTTTCTTACATGTTTTCCTTCAGTGGCCCTTTATATTTGATGACTATGGTTTTTAAATCATGTATTCTATTCCAAGAAGTGTTACTGTGTATTATGAACACTTCATAATTTTGACATTTTAACATTAGATGAGCATATTTTATAGGGACTTTTGGACCAACATGAATAAGAATGGGCATAGTTTATTTTATCTTTTGTTAATATTTGAACGTAATAATATACTAGATGAAATTTTGAATTATTAGGTATACAAAAAGCTCTCTTTACAAATTCTATGACACACTTTAAGCTTAGATTTTTTTGTTTCCATTATCATATTACAATAATCAAACATACCATATTTTCACAGACCATATTATTTTAGTTAGCTGAAACACTCTTGCATTATGTTTAGTATTCCTTATAGTACCAACGTTACTTTCCATGCTCTTATATTTAGTTGTGTACAACCTTGCTTAATTTTCATATGTATCTATTGTTGCATTTTTTGATGAATTTATCTTCAGGATATCTCTGTATTATTCACAGGAAGAGGCCTACTTGGATAATAACCTGTATGTTTTGTGACATTACTGTATAGATGTACTTGGCAAGCACTTGGTATGAGTGGACCTTCAGTCACTGAATATTTTTAAACTGTCACTCAGTGAATGGACAAGAATCACACTTTGTAAAGGGCAGAATAACAAAAATAATTATTATAATTTAACTTCAAATCTAGCGTTGATAAAGGGGTGAAAGATTTTTGAACAGCTGGTAATGGAATCCTTGTCTGTTTCGTGTACATTCATTGATCATGAAGATTTTTCCTTCGGCAACCAGATCAACATTAAATGTGAATATGTCGTGTGATTTCCTTGTGGCTGTAGGCGTTTTGCTTTAGATGCTTGAACCTTATTTAGAGTATGTGTTTGGAAGAATTACCTTTTTTTACCATGTTGGTAGCCACTGGCGTTGGTTGCCATACAGGTAAGCTTGACGTTCTCCACAAACACAGCTCATTGTTGTTTGTAAATTTTGATTCATGAAGTCACAATCCAAATCTTAAGAGGGCCACTTCCGTTGCAAAATTTTTATGAGAGTGGGGTGTTATGAACAATGCCAAGCCATTCACTATGATAGTTAATTCAACTATAGGGTAATGAGTTATGCTCTAACAATAATAGCTTTGAAGAGTAAATAAGACTGCATTGGCTTTATGTGCTAGCTTCTTGGTGATTTATTGTCTTTATAGACGTTTTTGAATTCAGTCTGGTGCTGGGTATATCCTTTGTTTTTCTGAAAGAGCCTGGGAATTGCATACCCAGTGGACTCAGGATAGACAATGCATCGTTCAGCAGAGAAAAGGAGGGCTTGGTATGCATCTGGGGCCCATCCATTAGCGGAAACAGAGCGAGGTCATGCCGCAGGTAGAGAGAGAAGCGTTGTCAGGTTGGAAACTGCATTGCTGAGCGGCTGCCTCGTGGACCGCTTTATTAAGTTTTATGGCTGTTTCTGCTCTGGGCAGCGAAGCATAACGCTGTCGAATGGGAAAAAGACTTTACATCAGCAGGAGGCCGGCATACTGCCACTGCTAAGTATAGTACCTTCAGCAGGTAACAATCTCCAGCTTTCCAAAAAACGGCTCACCTCGGGCACAGCTCTTAAAACTTTCGCAGGACCTGGGAGGCGAGACTAGCTGCTTGACGCAAACACGCCGATCAGTAAGGTTTGTGTGACGTCATAAGGTCGGATTACGTAGAGGGAAGTTTTTTAGAGAAGAGGGGATGTTAGAGAAGTCATTGGAGCTTTTTAACGTTGTGCGCTTTATTCACGGAATATTTTGCCGAAGAAGCAGTTACGACATTGGCAGGCAGAAAGTACTTGAAAAATGACTGGTGTTTATGTTTTCTTGGCGGGAAGGAAAGAGTGGGCTGTTCGGATCAGACAGACAAGAGGGGACGTCGACGCTGGTCGTGGCGCTGATCGCATTTCGGCAGGCTGCGACCTCTGCTAGAACAGCCGATTCTGGGTCCTAAGTTCAAGTCTACAGACTCCCATACTTCTGAGAGGCAGAGACGACGGCAACTCTCTGCTCATCTTGCACTGATAGTTCATGATGAACAACAGTGGCAGAATTTACACATTATGACAATCCCCGATCAAAATTCAGTCTGAGCATTGCATGTAACTGTTCCATTTCCATCAACGCATTGGCAGATACATACGTTTCTCCCAATTTAACATTTATCCAAGCAGTCACTGTAACCGATCAGTAGGAAAATCGTGAGTTATTTCAGAACATAAGCTGCTGTTATAGGTACCCATTTCAACCTTTTGAAGTAACTTTCCCTTATTGGAAGGTTCACTTTGTTTGAAGCTCACAGTACATTTTTGTATTTTTAACATTGTTTATTGTCAGATGGACAGGTTTCCGTATTTGTGCTTTGTCTGAATAAATTAATGTGTTAACTGAAATTTTGTTTTTGTTAGCTCCTTTAACATTTTCGTTTTTGATACTAGGCAACTCCTCCTACACAGTTAGGGTTTTAACACTTCATAGCATTAATTGATCCATTTCTGTGCAATGATTTAACTTGGGTCTTAAGGGTGTTGTGTTGTTGTGGTCTTCAGTCCTGAGACTGGTTTGATGCAGCTCTCCATGCTACTCTATCCTGTGCAAGCTTCTTCATCTCCCAGTACCTACTGCAACCTACATCCTTCAGAATCTGCTTAGTGTATTCATCTCTTGGTCTCCCCCTACGATTTTTACCCTCCACGCTGCCCTCCAATACTAAATTGGTGATCCCTTGATGCCTCAGAACATGTCCTACCAACCGATCTCTTCTTCTGGTCAAGTTGTGCCACAAGCTTCTCTTCTCCCCAATCCTATTCAATACTTCCTCATTAGTTATGTGATCTACCCATCTAATCTTCAGCATTCTTCTGTAGCACCACATTTCGAAAGCTTCTATTTACCGTCCATGTTTCACTTCCATACATGGCTACACTCCATACAAATACTTTCAGAAATGACTTCCTGACACTTAAATCTATACTCGATGTTAACAAATTTCTCTTCTTCAGAAACGCTTCCCTTGCCATTGCCAGTCTACATTTTATATCCTCTCTACTTCGACCATCATCAGTTATTTTGCTCCCCAAATAGCAAAACTCCTTTACTACTTTAAGTGTCTCATTTCCTAATCTAATACCCTCAACATCACCCGACTTAATTCCACTACATTCCATTATCCTCGTTTTGCTTTTGTTGATATTCATCTTATATCCTCCCTTCAAGATACCATCCATTCCGTTCAACTGCTCTTCCAAGTCCTTTGCTGTCTCTGACAGAATTACAATGTCATCGGCAAACCTCAAAGTTTTTATTTCTTCTCCATGGATTTTAATACCTACTCCGAAATTTTCTTTTGTTTCCTTTACTGCTTGCTCAATATACAGATTGAATAACATTGGGGAGAGGCTACAACCCTGCCTCACTCCCTTCCCAACCGCTGCTTCCCTTTCATGCCCCTCGCCTCTTATAACTGCCATCTGGTTTCTGTACAAATTGTAAATAGCCTTTCGTTCCCTGTATTTTACCCCTGCCACCTTTAGAATTTGAAAGAGAGTATTCCAGTCAACATTGTCAAAAGCTTTCTCTAAGTCTACAAATGCTAGAAACGTAGGTTTGCCTTTCCTTAACCTTTCTTCTAAGATAAGTCGTAAGGTCACTATTGCCTCACGTGTTCCAGTATTTCTACGGAATCCAAACTGATCTTCCCCGAGGTTGGCTTCTACTAGTTTTTCCATTCGTCTGTAAAGAATTCGTGTTAGTATTTTGCAGCTGTGGCTTATTAAACTGATTGTTCGGTAATTTTCACATCAGTCAACACCTGCTTTCTTTGGGATTGGAATTATTATATTCTTCTTGAAGTCTGAGGGTATTTCACCTGTCTCATACATCTTGCTCACCAGATGATAGAGTTTTGTCAGGACTGGCTCTCCCAAGGCCGTCAGTAGTTCCAATGGAATGTTGTCTACTCCGGGGGCCTTGTTTCGACTCAGGTCTTTCAGTGCTCTGTCAAACTCTACACGCAGTATCGTATCTCCCATTTCGTCTTCATCTACATCCTCTTCCATTTCCATAATATTGTCCTCAAGTACATCGCCCTTGTATAGACTCTCTATATACTCCTTCCACCTTTCTGCTTTCCCTTCTTTGCTTAGAACTGGGTTTCCATCTGAGCTCTTGATGTTCATACAAGTGGTTCTCTTATCTCCAAAGGTCTCTTTAATTTTCCTGTAGGCAGTATCTATCTTACCCCTAGTGAGATAAGCCTCTACATCCTTACATTTGTCCTCTAGCCATCCCTGCTTAGCCATTTTGCACTTCCTGTCGATCTCATTTTTGAGACGTTTGTATTCCTTTTTGCCTGCTTCATTTACTGCATTTTTATATTTTCTCCTTTCATCAATTAAATTCAATATTTCTTCTGTTACCCAAGGATTTCTACTAGCCCTCGTCTTTTTACCTACTTGATCCTCTGCTGCCTTCACTACTTCATCCCTCAAAGCTACCCATTCCTCTTCTACTGTATTTCTTTCCCCCATTCCTGTCAATTGTTCCCTTATGCTCTCCCTGAAACTCTGTACAACCTCTGGTTCTTTCAGTTTATCCAGGTTCCATCTCCTTAAATTCCCACCTTTTTGCAGTTTCTTCAGTTTTAATCTACAGGACATAACCAATAGATTGTGGTCAGAGTCCACATCTGCCCCTGGAAATGTCTTACAATTTAAAACCTGGTTCCTAAATCTCTGTCTTACCATTATATAATCTATCTGATACCTTTTAGTATCTCCAGGGTTCTTCCATGTATACAACCTTCTATCATGATTCTTAAACCAAGTGTTAGCTATGATTAAGTTGTGCTCTGTGCAAAATTCTACCAGGCGGCTTCCTCTTTCATTTCTTAGCCCCAATCCATATTCACCTACTACGTTTCCTTCTCTCCCTTTTCCTACACTCGAATTCCAGTCACCCATGACTATTAAATTTTCGTCTCCCTTCACAATCTGAATAATTTCTTTTATTTCATCATACATTTCTTCAATTTCTTCATCATCTGCAGAGCTAGTTGACATATAAACTTGTACTACTGTAGTAGGTGTGGGCTTCGTATCTATCTTGGCCACAATAATGCGTTCACTATGCTGTTTGTAGTAGCTTACCCGCATTCCTATTTTCCTATTCATTATTAAACCTACTCCTGCATTACCGCTATTTGACTTTGTGTTTATAACCCTGTAGTCACCTGACCAGAAGTCTTGTTCCTCCTGCCACCAAACTTCACTAATTCCCACTATATCTAACTTTAACCTATCCATTTCCCTTTTTAAATTTTCTAACCTACCTGCCCGATTAAGGGATCTGACATTCCACGCTCCGATCCGTAGAACGCCAGTTTTCTTTCTCCTGATAACGACATCCTCTTGAGTAGTCCCCGCCCGGAGATCCGAATGGGGGACTATTTTACCTCCGGAATATTTTACCCCAGAGGACGCCATCATCATTTAATCATACAGTAAAGCTGCATGCCCTCGGGAAAAATTACGGCCGTAGTTTCCCCTTGCTTTCAGCCGTTCGCAGTACCAGCACAGCAAGGCCGTTTTGGTTATTGTTACAAGGCCAGATCAGTCAATCATCCAGACTGTTGCCCTTGCAACTACTGAAAAGGCTGCTGCCCCTCTTCAGGAACCACACGTTTGTCTGGCCTCTCAACAGATACCCCTCCGTTGTGGTTGTACCTACGGTACGGCTATCTGTATCGCTGAGGCACGCAAGCCTCCCCACCAACGGCAAGGTCCATGGTTCATGGGGGGGGGGGGGGGAGGGGCTTAAGAGTGTGTCTGTCTCATAATTAACTTTCTGATTCAGGTTATTACATTCTACACACGAGATGTAATTGATAAGAGCACCAGTCAGAAACTTAGTCATCTACAACAGACATCACACTAATATCATTAACATTGTCTCTAGCCTTCCTTGATAATGGCCTCATTATGGCGATGAACAGAGTCCATGTTCATCTTCACAGATGCCTTATCTATTTGAAGCAATTGTAGCTGGGTGGATCTTGGCTCCTACGATTCGCCTGCTATGCGAAATAGTCTCTGACATTTTCTATGGCATTAAGGTCGGGTGATTTAGTGAACCAGTCGAGATACGACAAGGTGTCTGAGTGTTAGCCAAACCAGGAACATATACGTGCAGGCCCATGACTGTGGCTGTTCTTATTTTGAAAGATGTTAGTGTTAACGTCGCAATAAGAAGACTTGAAATAGAAAAGACTTTAAGTGCCAAAGTCACGAATTTGAGATGTAAGTATACTAGCTAATTAATGACCATAATTGCACTATTAATTTGTTTCATTTGAAAGATAAGCATGGTATGGATCTAGCTTCCATAAGAAATTAGAAAAATTATGTTGTAATAGCACGAAAAACTTACTGAAAGTGGAAATAGAATGAAAAGCTATAAGTAACACAGTTTAATACCCAGCAAAAAGTTAGTAAAAGTTGAGTGTGCTTTTGTAAAACTGTTTGTGGTCATTTTTTGTCAGTTACGGCATGACATCAAATCTTCCGTCTTTTCTTCATAAATGTGGTTTGTAACTGTCAGAGCAAGCAGTTGGATTTCCTTGAAGTCCTGTAGTCGTACATGTTTTCTCAAAATAGGGATACTTCCCCAGGCCTCAGTTTCATTTAATTATCCTGATCTTATGGTTATGTTTGGTCTAACCATAGCAATTGTACTTCTAATCTGTTTAGATTTGCTGTGTTTATACGACATACTGTCGACTTCCTTGAAATCTAAGAAGTCAAATGCTTTCATGTTACTGACGATAAATGGCTCTCAATAAACGGCTTTTTTTTTGTCTTGATTGCTGTATAGTGTCCTTTACATTTTACAGTACATCTAGTAATTCAAGCTGCTGCTTATGGTGTAGATTCGCAATGTTTGCTTACCAGATTTCGATGCCATCAGAAGGACTTTTGGGGCTTCAAAAAGAGGTTCTCGCATTCTCGGTCCAAATTCACCATTACTTTCTTTTGAAACTATGAAAAGGCGGGTGGTCAGCGTCAAAAAATTGTTTTTGCGGGTCGTACCCGAGGACAAGAAACATTTGGTGGCCAAAGAGATGGCAGAGGTACAAGCGTGAAACGTACATGGCTTTTGACATTGGAAGAACTTTGTGCGTAGATTTTCAGATCTTGTTGTGTTGAATGATTTTGAGTTAATCTCCACTTGAGAAACAATACACTGTAGCCGCAGTCACTAGAACATAATCAGTTCTCTTCGCCAAGGTTTACCAATGTACTGAAATATGCTTAATCAAAATCACGATACTTAGAGGACAATTTTAAATCCTGGAGAATTCTGTTTTATTTTGACTTCTCTGTCGTGTATATTACGTGAAGAGTTTTCGCTCATTTTGTCTGAATGGTGTAAAAAAACGTTGTTGAAAGCATTTTCTTACAGGTTACCACTATTCTAATTATTTTCTGTCATAATAATGAGTTACTTACTATTTTCAGTTAACAAGATACACGTATGTGAAACAGTAAAATAAAAACAAAAAAAAATCATGAATGAAAAATATGAAATAACCATTTAAAACATAAAAGAAATATAAGGGAAATAAACAGTTAGAACAGTGATGACTGTTAAGATATTTTAATTACGTATGTTGAAAATACACTGACAGCACATTTTGTACAGCGTATTTTACAAAAATAGTATTTCGGAAACTAGCTTTTGTTACACAGGGATGTATGTGGCCTGAAAACTTCTGTAATTAATACTGTAACGAAGTGGTCATTTTACAACATTAATTAATTGTGGTGGAGTATTCTGAAAAATTTCAGAGTATTACAAAAGTCGATTATACAGTTTTCAAGAACATTAATTACATATTAACTATTACATGAAAAATATTTTTCATATACAATTATTTCGAATATATTCCCGCTAAACCTAAAATACCAAATTACCTTTTGGCGCGTGTTTTACCCCTTGAAAGTGAAACTTGGCACAAAAAATGTAAATATTTCACTACTTTGCCGCCTCTGAGCATCTGCCAACTTTCCTCAAAGTCGTTTATTGACATTTGGGAATGTTCCCTTGTCAGTGTTGTTTGGTACGCTGAATATGTGCAGCGTTTTGGTCGCTGTGAGCAATGGCCTTTCGTGAGGCACCTAACTCCAAATGTCCATTATATGCAGTTCCTTCGCAGCTTTTTCCAAAGCTGTTTCACAGAGGAAGACTGCACTGCAGTTCCTTCTCTAAATCCTCGCACAAACGAAAAAATGGCTGACATCGAAATAAATGTCTAAGGAATAGAAAAGCAACTGGAATCACTCAACAGAGGAAAGTCTACTGGACCTGACGGGATACCAATTCGATTCTGCACAGAGTACGCGAAAGAACTTGCCCCCTTCTAACAGCCGTGTACCGCAAGTCTCTAGAGGAACGGAAGGTTCCCAATGATTGGAAAAGAACACAGGTAGTCCCAGTCTTCAAGAAGGGTCGTCGAGCAGATGCGCAAAACTATAGACCTATATCTCTGACGTCGATCTGTTGTAGAATTTTAGAACATGTTTTTTGCTCGAGTATCATGTCGTTTTTGGAAACCCAGAATCTACTATGTAGAAATCAACATGGATTCCGGAAACAGCGATCGTGTGAGACCCAACTCGCTTTATTTGTTCATGAGACCCAGAAAATATTAGATACAGGCTCCCAGGTAGATGCTATTTTCCTTGACTTCCGAAAGGCGTTCGATACAGTTCCGCACTGTCGCCTGATAAACAAAGTAAGAGCCTACGGAATATCAGACCAGCTGTGTGGCTGGATTGAAGAGTTTTTAGGAAACAGAACACAACATGTTGTTATCAATGGAGAGACGTCTACAGACGTTAAAGTAACCTCTGGCCTGCCACAGGGGAGTGTTATGGGACCATTGCTTTTCACAATATATATAAATGATCTAGTAGATAGTGTCGGAAGTTCCATGCGGCTTTTCGCGGATGATGCTGTAGTATACAGAGAAGTTGCAGCATTAGAAAATTGTAGCGAAATGCAGGAAGATCTGCAGCGGATAGGCACTTGGTGCAGGGAGTGGCAACTGACCCTTAACATAGACAAATGTAATGTATTGCGAATACATAGAAAGAAGGATCCTTTATTGTATGATTATATGATTGCGGAACAAACACTGGTAGCAGTTACTTCTGTAAAATATCTGGGAGTATGCGTGCGGAACGATTTGAAGTGGAATGATCATATAAAATTAATTGTTGGTAAGGCGGGTACCAGGTTGAGATTCATTGGGAGAGTCCTTCGAAAATGTGGTCCATCAACAAAGGAGGTGGCTTACAAAACACTCGTTCGACCTGTACTTGAGTATTGCTCATCAGTGTGGGATCCGTACCAGATCGAGTTGACGGAGGAGATAGAGAAGATCCAAAGAAGAGCGGCGCGTTTCGTCACAGTGATAGCGTTACG
Organism: Schistocerca cancellata; assembly: GCF_023864275.1. NCBI lineage: Eukaryota > Metazoa > Arthropoda > Insecta > Orthoptera > Acrididae > Schistocerca > Schistocerca cancellata. Next base: position 640,577,871 of record NC_064631.1, on the reverse strand, counting down.
GAGATGTTTAACAAACTCAAGTGGCAGACTCTGCAAGATAGGCGCTCTGCATCGCGGTGTAGCTTGCTCGCCAGGTTTCGAGAGGGTGCGTTTCTGGATGAGGTATCGAATATATTGCTTCCCCCTACTTACACCTCCCGAGGAGATCACGAATGTAAAATTAGAGAGATTCGAGCGCGCACGGAGGCTTTCAGACAGTCGTTCTTCCCGCGAACCATACGCGACTGGAACAGGAAAGGGAGGTAATGACAGTGGCACGTAAAGTGCCCACCGCCACACACCGTTGGGTGGCTTGCGGAGTATAAATGTAGATGTAGATGCTCACGAAAATGACTGAGACTGTCTGCTTTCACTGACAGTTCCCTGTCGGAACTGCTGATACACGGCGTTCTCCCTCGGTTTCATGTCAAAACAGCTTAAGACCAGTGAATCTTAGAAAGGTCACCGTGTTGTTCTGAAAAGGTTACTACTGGCCATTAAAATTACAAGACCAGGGACGAGAGCAAATAACGAAATTTTACTGATTGTACGTATATAATGTAGTAGGAAAAATAAGTGATTAAATTTGTTGGGGCATTAAGTCGATGGCAGGTATCACAGAGACCGCGAATATGGAGCGCAGCTTCCGGCCCCAACACGTCAGACGTGTACCGCCTGCTGTCCAAATTACTGGTTATGCGTTCCAGAGGTGATCGTGGCTGGACCCGTATGGAGACGATGACTGAAATATGACAACGTTCGCTTTCCCTGGAAGCTCCACATACGCATATTTATGACTGTGCCGTCACACGTTAAAAACTGAGTCAAGGAATCAACGATCACCTTGAACGGATGTCTTGTGACGTCCACCCAGACCAAACGCAACGAACTATATCGAAAAAAAAAAAAAACTGCCATCGTGCAACATACATGGTTGAGCAGTTCGGTGGCGGAACTGCATCTGTTTCATCGCAACGCAGGCGCCACCGAGCGAACTTTCACTGGACAGCAGTACGAGTCTGGTTTTGGACGGCGAGTTCAGTAGTGGAAGCGACCATTGGATTTAAATGCACAGCGTGGCTGTCGTGGTGGTTGGCAACAACAAGCAAGAGGCTGCTGACCGGAGACTTGCGACACGGCGAGACTGGGCGCAGTTTGATTACATTAGATTAGATTGGATTAGATTAGATTCAGTTTTCGTTCCATAAACCCAAAAATGAGATTATTCTCGTTGGTGTGGAACATATCAGAAAGTTGTTGTTGTTGTGGTCTTCAGTTCTGAGACTGGTTTGATGCAGCTCTCCATGCTACTCTACCCTGTGCAAGCTTCTTCATCTCCGAGTACCTACTGCAGCCTACATCCTTCTAAATCTGCCTAGTGTATTCATCTCTTGGTCTCCCTCTACGATTTTTACCCTCCAAGCTGCCCTCCAATACTAAATTGGTGGTCCCTCGATGTCTCAGAATATCAGAAAGTATAACATTGAAAATACAAAACATTTGAATGTAATACTCAATATCCTGATCGTTTCTCGGAGCTATTTGGCTGGATGTTACAGAAACAGAACCTGGTGCGCGCGAGCGCATGTGTGTGTGTGTTACTAGACAAGGCCGTTCTCTTGTGGTTGGAGGGCTGCAGATGTTATTAAGTGGTGTGCGCTGGTCTGTGCACTGAGTGAATTCAGCCTGATAAGCACACAACATCAAACCAGTACTTACCTCCCAACTATGCTTCACATCTGTCAGTTCCTGTTTCTCTAAGTGTTTCAAATGTGTATCCTTCCAGCCACTAGATTTGACATTATTTGACTGTTCGTTATGTTCTATGCAACCAAGCCAGTTGTTATTTAACTGTCACGTTGCAGGTGATGCTTATTTGGATTGTATTTTTATTATAGAAATTCTCTTATAGATATGAAATAGAATTTGCTCCTTGCATAATGGTTTTGTGTGTAATGTTTAATACCTGTGTATTTTATATCAGTTTTTTTAATGTAACAGCATTGATACTTCGTGTGTTTCCACTGTTTCACACAATTACGTGAGCATTTTGGTGTTAAGTAAATTCTTCTCTTTGAGTAACTACCTTTGCAGCCTACAAAGGTGATTTGTTTGCCCATATTTTAATAGTTTTGATCTGAAAAAGTAATTGCCTTTTAAATTTCTTAATTGTGCTATTTTTATGCCAAAATAAAAATTCAGAAATTGTTTAAATAAAATACAAATTATTTTATCAAGGAGCAAGCACACAACTCAACCCAGCCCTACCACTTCTAGTAGCATAATAATGAGACAAAATATGTGTAATTTATATTTTCATCCAACTATACCATTAAAACATAGGCAATGGAATGCATGTTCTGCAGTATCAAGTGAATAGCACTTACAGTACTAACTACATAATAAAGATATGCAGTACTTGCAAAATGAGAGAGTATTTCTCAAACCAGATGTGATAATGGAGTAAAACTTGTGACTTTATTAATCAGGCATTAGATCTACACTGCTGGAAATTAAATTAGAACATCATGAAGACAGCTTACAAACATTAAATTTCCATTTTGAGGTAACACCTCAGTACAACCTCAAAAACGAGGTAGGAGCAAACTCACCTACATTATGTACAGAAAGAAAGATTGCACCGGGGGTTTCTCATTCACAAATCGGATTTGAATGGTGGTTGTTTGTGAGAAGATCATTTTATGTCTCGAGGAAGAAGGAGAAAGTCTGACATCATATTCCAGAAATCGACATCGGAAGGATCACGTCTGTCAAAAGTACGGTCATGTGAGACATACGGGGAAATTTGCTAGTGGACAGAGGACTATTTGGTAGGGAAAACGTAACATGTTGTCTTGGATGAAGAGTTATCGTCATGTAGAAGTAACTTCGCTTATGCTCCAAGGAAGTGTTTTTAGACCCTTGCTGTTCATGTTGTATACTATTGATCTTGTGGAGTATATTGACAGCAACCTCAGACGTTTTGCAGATGATGCAGTTATCTGTAGTTAAGTACTGCCTGGAAGAAGCTGCATAAATATTCAGTCAGATCTTCATAGGACTTCAAAGTGATGCAAAACTGGCAACTTAATTTAAACGTTCGGAAGGTAAAATTGTGCACTTCACAAAGGGAAAAACGGCGTATCCTGTGACTGTAATATTAATACATCACGTTACATCTCTAACATGTTAAGACCAGTGGCTGTGCTCTACTTTCAAGGCCTCCACTAAGTTACCTTCCTACAAAACAACGCAAGACTGCTAGTTCCTGTATTGTCTTGACGTACCCCTGTAGGGGGAGTGTCCGACTACTGCAGTATATTCTCCTTTTCTCTAACTCGTTGAAAACAGCTGGTCACGAGTTGCCGAGAGACTGACATACCACCACTCGCCAACCATTATGATTGATGAAATATGGCACAAAGTTGGAGCAGCCTGGAATAAAGTAACTGCATGTGTTACCCAAGTCCAATTTGACTTAACGCCCATCTGGGTTGGCCCCACAGTTACTTTCAGAGGTGACAGCTCTGTGTACTAAACTTTGCTTCTTGTATGCCTCCAATTTCCTTAATTAGTATATCTGTGGCAAGCCCGACGACTTGGAACTTTGCCTTTCAGGTTGACTATATTCCAGGAGCAAATGCACAATATTACAAGCTCTTCCTCACTTATTGATAGCATCATCACCTGACAAGCCACGAGCCCTTTATCTATAAAATCATTTACATTCCATGAAGCCTTTCTCATTTCTTGGAATCCTGAAGTCGATTAAAATGAAACAGTCAGTCACAATGTAGCCCCAAAGTAGACATCTTGGCTGTGGTCAAAAGTATCTGAATGATCCGTATTTTCTGCTCCATGTTCAAAAGCATTTAGCTAAAAACTTATGTAAAGAGCGTAATTTGCAATATTTCCAACGTAAAATACATCAGTAAAACACACACACACACACAAACTTACAGGTTAAGCAGCATTAGTGAACGTGCAAAATTCCATCTGATCTCTGTACTATTCGTGGTGTAATGCTTAGCGGACCCTCAAATTAAATATTTTCCGCATCTTAATTGTTCGTTGATGGTTATCAATTGTCAAAATGTGATTTTAATGTCTAAAAGTCTGCAAAAATATGACAGCAGTATAAAAAATGCAATGTTAACATTATGTGTCACATTATTATTTTTCGCAAACACATATTCATTAAACTGCTACCTAAAACGTGATTGTGAACTCTCAAATCAAGCATGCTATTTTCATATCTAAATATTTACAAATAACGTACTAAACAGGCAGTTGACATTTAATATCTGGGACTAAGTGAGGTAATGTAGAAACACTTCACCTGACGAAGCCTGTGACTGCAGAAAACACATGCTGGCTGAAATACTGCGTGAAGCAAGCACACAAACAAATAGGCGGTCTGAACTACTGTTGGCTACTGGAAGAATGTAATCAATTCCAATTCTCAGGCAGACATTACAAAAAGAGTTCCAGAGCTCATACTATATATCGTGACAGAGGAGAAGAAGGGAACAGAAAATGACAAGGAAGATGAAGATTTTAAAGCCAAAGAAAACGACGTATGTATGAAAGCAGAAGGTGGAGATATTGGAGGAGAGGAAGAAGACACAGATTACAAAGAGAATGGTAATGGCGATAATAATGAAGAATAAAAAGAAGAAATGATTAAAATCATGATGATGACAAAGAGGATGATTATGATCAGCAAAATGATAGCCACTGTTGGAGGATGGTATCCGATAAATAGTCAGCAGATACCATCCACGTCCATTGGAATATCCCGAATGCACTGGTAGAGCGGTTAATTTTCTTGCTAGCATCCAAAGCTGTAGACAGTAATCCAGATAATACTGAAATGACGTCTATTGGATTTGGATTGTTTTGGGGGGAAGAGACCAAACAGCGAGGTCATCGGTCTTATTGGATAAAGGAAGGACGGGGAAGGAAGTCGGCCGTGCCCTTTCAAAGGAACCATCCCGGCATTTGCCTGGAGCTATTGAGGGAAATCACGGAAAATCTAAATCAGGATGGCCAGACGCGGGATTGAACCGTCGTTCCTCCCGAATGCGAATCCAGTGTCTAACGTCTATTACAGAGGAACTTTGAGAAACATCGATTATTGCTTGAAGTTCACAATGATTGTGGAAAATAAAGCGAAAGACTCGTTTGCAGAATGGGAAGTTGCACATGAGAACATTTAGTCGGTTGGAAGACAACAACAAAATGTGCATTCGGAAGATTCGGAAACAGTTCACATAATTAGTGCGTGGGACTTCACACACTGAACAACACAGTTTGCAAGTTGAAAACAAATGGTGAGAGACTGTGTTCGATTTCGAAGGAGAGTTAACTGTATAGAGACAGGATTATACTGTCAGTATTACAAAGTGGACGCGGTGTCAGCTTCTGAGGTTACAATACGGTTTTAAGGCTTAGGAGCTGACACATCCTGTCAGCTTATGGCACATACACTATACGTTATGGCTCACACAATGACATCTACCGGTTTTAGAATGCTATTTAAGTTCTGAACGCCTATTTGTTAGTGTCAAATGCCACTGCCTTGCCTACTTAGCATTATCAGCAGAAGATGGTATGCATTTTGCACTGCAAAATAAAATAACACCTTATCATAGATCAGCTATAACATTTGGGTGACTTTGAAAGTGGGTAGTTGAAAGACAATCAACCCTATTTCTAACCTATATGAATGTGTATTACTAATGTTCAGTACGTTGCTTCATCAAAGTATCATGTAGTCTCCACTGTATGACAGCACATAGGTAGAAAATACACTCCTGGAAATGGAAAAAAGAACACATTGACACCGGTGTGTCAGACCCACCATACTTGCTCCGAACACTGCGAGAGGGCTGTACAAGCAATGATCACACGCACGGCACAGCGGACACACCAGGAACCGCGGTGTTGGCCGTCGAATGGCGCTAGCTGCGCAGCATTTGTGCACCGCCGCCGTCAGTGTCAGCCAGTTTGCCGTGGCATACGGAGCTCCATCGCAGTCTTTAACACTGGTAGCATGCCGCGACAGCGTGGACGTGAACCGTATGTGCAGTTGACGGACTTTGAGCGAGGGCGTATAGTGGGCATCCGGGAGGCCGGGTGGACGTACCGCCGAATTGCTCAACACGTGGGGCCTGAGGTCTCCACAGTACATCGATGTTGTCGCCAGTGGTCGGCGGAAGGTGCACGTGCCCGTCGAACTGGGACCGGACCGCAGCGACGCACGGATGCACGCCAAGACCGTAGGATCCTATGCAGTGCCGTAGGGGACCGCACCGCCACTTCCCAGCAAATTAGGGACACTGTTGCTCCTGGGGTATCGGCGAGGACCATTCGCAACCGTCTCCATGAAGCTGGGCTACGGTCCCGCACACCGTTAGGCCGTCTTCCGCTCACGCCCCAACATCGTGCAGCCCGCCTCCAGTGGTGTCGCGACAGGCGTGAATGGAGGGACGAATGGAGACGTGTCGTCTTCAGCGATGAGAGTCGCTTCTGCCTTGGTGCCAATGATGGTCGTATGCGTGTTTGGCGCCGTGCAGGTGAGCGCCACAATCAGGACTGCATACGACCGAGGCACACAGGGCCAACACCCGGCATCATGGTGTGGGGAGCGATCTCCTACACTGGCCGTACACCACTGGTGATCGTCGAGGGGACACTGAATAGTGCACGGTACATCCAAACCGTCATCGAACCCATCGTTCTACCATTCCTAGACCGGCAAGGGAACTTGCTGTTCCAACAGGACAATGCACGTCCGCATGTATCCCGTGCCACCCAACGTGCTCTAGAAGGTGTAAGTCAACTACCCTGGCCAGCAAGATCTCCGGATCTGTCCCCCATTGAGCATGTTTGGGACTGGATGAAGCGTCGTCTCACGCGGTGTGCACGTCCAGCACGAACGCTGGTCCAACTGAGGCGCCAGGTGGAAATGGCATGGCAAGCCGTTCCACAGGACTACATCCAGCATCTCTACGATCGTCTCCATGGGAGAATAGCAGCCTGCATTGCTGCGAAAGGTGGATATACACTGTACTAGTGCCGACATTGTGCATGCTCTGTTGCCTGCGTCTATGTGCCTGTGGTTCTGTCAGTGTGATCATGTGATGTATCTGACCCCAGGAATGTGTCAATGAAGTTTCCCCTTCCTGGGACAATGAATTCACGGTGTTCTTATTTCAATTTCGAGGAGTGTAGAAAACATTTTGTAATGCAAGCGGATACTCTAGTGTGAGGCTTACTGTAATAGTTGGCAGTATCAGGAGAAGATGGAAAATGTTTGGCTCTGCAAAACATAGTTTGAAGTCACTATAATGTTTGGGAGACTTCGAAAACGTAGTAAGCCTCATGTCTTATCTACAGGAATGTGCATTACAACTCTTCAGAATTAACCAGCCACTGTGGCTAGTAGTGGTGATGGGCAGCTTGAAGTCAGGATGTAGGTGAATTAGTAAGCCAGAGTAAGGGTAAGTAGTAGTGTGGTGTGTGGGTATCAGTTAAATGCTTGAAGGGACGTCAGAGAAACACCATTGACAAACGATACCTTTCTCATTTATTATACAACAGTAGTTGTGACGTCGATCCAGATAGCCAGCGCCTCTGGGATGCCGGCAGCACATGCCCACGGAGGTGGGCACTGACCAGCATGTGGTTCATAACTGCAGGCAAGTGATAACATGGGAAGCAGTGGCGTCAGCACTAGCAATGCAGCAAGGCCACTGATCTCGCCGAGCTGTCATGCTACATAACCTGTGCTGTCCAGTGGCCGCTAACAGCCTCGGAAGCAGGTGGCCCACATGGGCATGATATCGTTGTTGACTGCGTCCAGAAGAAAGCAGTATCTAGCGTCAGACTCTGCTCGTGTGAGCAACCTGGCAGCAGGCAGTCTTCCCGCCCAAGTTGGAGCGGCAACACTGCTGTACATAATCAGTCACAAAGTAAAGGCCATCAGGAGACCCAGCGCTTGCAGAGTGTCAAGTCCATGGCATTGGACTCTAATAGCACTGCACCACGGCTAACTAACTGCATCTAAGCCCACAGGAGAAGATTTATAGATCAATGAAACTCTTAGATCAGAAAATGTGAAGACTGAAAATTGCCATAGGTCCCTCATTGCACCTCGTTGCAGGAATACAGAGACCCCTCCAACTGAAAGTGAGAAATATTTGTACAGGCTTGGTCCATGCTTGTTTCACTACAGCACTGGTTTTTTCCACTCAAGTCATAACAGAACCATGGGAGGGGCCAAAGTAATCGGGCCATCCACACCATGGCTGCTCTGTCTGTCGGTTGTCCTGGTACCCTGGCACCTCTGGTCAGCTGGGTTGATGACAACGTGAAGTAACTGCCTCAGTGCCTGGGCATCAGCCGGCCGCGGTGACCGAGCGATTCTAGGGGCTTCAGTCCGGAACCCTCGCGACTGCTACGGTCGCAGGTTCGAAACCTGCCTCGGGCATGATGTGTGTGATGCCCTTAGGTTAGTTAGGTTTAAGTAGTTCTAAGTAGTAGTTCTAAGGAAGTCCTACACGATATTACGAGGTATTCCATGGCGCCGGCCGCTGTGACCGAGCGGTTCTAGGCGCTTCAGTCCGGAACTTCGCTGCTGCTACGGTCGCAGCTTCGAATCCTGCCTCGGGCATGGATGTGTGTGATGTCTTTAGGTCAGGTAGGTTTAAGTAGTTCTGAGTCTAGGGGACTGATGACCTCAGATGCTAAGTCCCATAGTGATTAGAGCCATTTGAACCATTTTGGTATTCCATGATTTTTGTCACCTCCATGTCTAAGGGGCAGTTAAATGAAAATGACGCTGATGTAAAAAGGTAAGTGAACTGTTTATTATTTCAGATATAATTTCCATAATGTACAGGAACAAGAGGAAAGGCCCCCAGAATGCCGCTGAGTTAGTATTTAATTGCGACACAAGAAGGATTAAATACCTATTAAACGTAAAAGGGCAGAGACTTAAAATATGAAGGCGCAGACAAAAGAAGACATTTTTTCCCATTCATTTTTCACTATATACCTTTTTCTTTCTTAGTGGAGACGGTCGAGCTTTTTTTCTCGTAAGAGAAGGATGTGCATTTGTAGAGCAAAAGTACTGCAGTCCAAGTGCATTTAAATGTGCATGAATAATACAATATCGAAGACCAATATAAAGCATTTTTATTTGTGGAAGTGTGTGAAGTGAATTTTTGTGTAATTACGACAAGCGCCAGTGCACACGGAGTCCTTTAGCTGCCTGCAACTTCACCAAAATTGTGAGGAAGGCCGATGCACAAGCAGACATTTATAAAAAAATTCAATTCATATTCAGTAACTAATATTCAATCAATTAATTATTAATTCATTTATTTTTAATATATTACAATTGACGACCTATGTGCCAGGACTTCTGAGCACCGGTCGTGAATTGTGTTTGTTAGCTATCGTTGACATTGTTATAAATTGCAAAAACTAATTGCTTGCATTTTCTGTTCGGATGAATCACGACGAGGCAGCAAGTATTACAAAAAGGTAAAAGTGGAGGAGAAAAATTTTGAAAGGAATGACAATTGGACCCAAGTCTCGTAAGATCTTACATAGTTAGCTGTTTTATTTGGCGCAGAAAAAGGTAGGACGGCTACGCAAGTTGCTTGCATGGTTACGCTTGGTCGCGCCTCCTTTGATGTAAACAGAAACCTTTTCCCCATTATTTCTTTCCTTGAATTTCATTGAAAAAAATTTACAAGAAATTTTCAGTGTGATACGTATTGTCAGTAAAACAAAGAATTGTGACACAATAGTTTGAGCCTCATAATAGACGAAAACAGGCTTTGACATCACGTAATTTGCATTTATCAAGTGTAATAATTAATGTACGAAATTTTTAACATTTTTATGAAATTTACATTAAAAAACATCATGTTATATGGCCGAAAAATATGTGCCCATTGTTGATAGCGATATCGAAAATGCAATCAGCCAAGATGGCGTAGAATTGCAAGATCGAACAATTGAAGTCCAGGCGCCGTGCATGCCTACTGCAGAAGGTTTAAGCAGATCAGAGATGAGGGTCGCAGGAGTGACAAATGACAGCGACGTTCCACGCCAAAATAACCTTGACGTCATAATGTTTACCACTGACGAAACCAAGTCACGCATCTCCCAGAACGTCGTACCGCTCAAGAACGAAACGTCGGGGAGTGGTCAGTACATGAATCGTGACAACACGTTACAAACATCACTTGGTCACAGCACTAACATTAACTTGGGAAGTACAGCTGACAGCAACCACAGTAGTGCAACTGAAGCGCTGCCATGGCACCTACTATCTAACATAATGCGAAATTAGATGATATAAAACAGTAGCAAAACACTGTTACACAAGATATGAACTAGGTAAGACAGCAACAAAACACCAATTTCAGTAATTTGCCACAAGATATGAACACTGTCACACAAGATGTAAATGTAATGAAACAAGAACAAAAACAAGTATTCAAGGATTTGCAAGACACGATCTCACAGAAATACGATGACAGCCAAAAAGTTTCGCACTGAAATAGGCAAAAAATGTAATAATATGAAAACACAAGTAAAGCATGAAGTACTTTCTGAAGTTAACGGTAACATTTCGGGGTTGAAACAGAAGGTAGATTCATTTAATGACCATCACGATCTCGTAGAACAACAGATAAAGAAAATTACAGGCGCAAACACAAACATTTAAGCCACACAAAATCAGTTGGTTTCTACAGTAACAAACGTAACCACTGTCGTCAACAAACTAAATAAAGAATATGAAAGTGTACCTCTAGCTGCAGAAGAGCCTAATTTAAGGGTAGCAACCTTAGAAGTTGACTCGGCATGTGCTAAGAAAGAGAGAGAGAAGATTAATGAAAATCTGAGTGATATCATTAGTCAAACTGAAGCAGGTACGCTGGGTAAGGGTCACACCATTGCAGAGAAGCTAGTAACCGATTTCAAGTTATACACCGATGTAGTAGAGCTAATGAGTACGGCAACGGGAATGGAAAAAAACAAACGATTTAAAATAAACTTCCAAGACAACAGGAGTAATTTCAGCACACGAGCGAATTACAGTTCACCGTCACAAGGCCCTATGCCGAATATGAATAGAAGCAGTCAGCCGCAGCAGCGGCCGACGAGCGACAATGCCACGCCGTACGCTGTACCGCAGCTAACCTTTGGGCAACAAAATAGCTGCACAGCAGCTAACGACACAAATTGGCGAAGTACACATACACACAGTGCAGCTTACTGAAATTTCTCCAGGTAATGAACAAGTCACACTACGCCGTCGGAAAACACCAACCGGTCGTAGTAAAGCCCCAGGCTATTGACCTCTCAGGGAGTGGGGGAAAGGTCGAACTACAAGTATGTTTCATAAAGTTTGACAAGCGAGGTGACATCAAGGATGATTTGTATCACCATGAGTCAGAAATAGTAGATAAGGTCAAGGAAGAACAAGTACAAGCAGTCGTTAAGGTCAAAAAATTTAACATTGACACACAGTTAATTTTAGATACGGTTCAACTACCAACCTAATGTCAAATGCATTTTTTTGGGAATTGAAGAAGAGAGGTAAGTTCCCAATATTTCCTGTACAAAATTGCAAGGTGCAAACTGCTACAGGTAGTAAGACTAAATTGGTTAAGCATCAAGCACTTATTCCAGTGCAAATTGAACATTTCACAGTGAAGTGCAACTTTCTTATAATTGACAAGCTTATTGTTAGTTGTCTTATTGGCAAGGACACGTTTCGAACGTACATAACACAGATTGTCAAAGCTAATGGTAAATGCCACTTTTTTTTGTAAAGGATCATATCTTTTCTATTGATTTAATCAAAACACCTGATGAAAGTAAGACAAAAAAACAGAGTCAAATGTCATAGTACAACATTCGTTTCCAGCTGTGTATTTCACAAACGAATTTGATAATAAACAAGAAGCGAACACTGAGGTTAGTTACGAAATGGTAAAGCAGAAACTAAATGAATCACAGGCAATAAATGAGATGCAACGACAAGAACTTCCTAACTTGTTATTTAAGTATGCCAATGTTTTCAGTAAGGAACCAGGAGTAATCAAAGGCTATGAATGTAAATTTGAAGTCTATCCACATGAAACATTTTGTGTAATGTCATATCCTATTCCACGGGCAAAACGAGAGGAAGTAAAGGAAGAGATCAATCGTATGATTAAATGGGGAATTATACAACCATCATTTTCACTCTGTTGTGGCCCAATATTACCAGTAAGTAAACCAGATGGTTCTGTAGGATTAGTTCTCGATGCTAGAGGTATCAATATGATTATAGTACCAGTACGCATAAGACCAAACAATTTGAAAAAACAACTTCTAAAGTTTTACAGTGCAAAATATTTCAGTATACTCGATCTCAAAATAAAGCTGGCAAATAAAGCTCCACGAGGAAAGTCGAAAATATACTGCATTTGTTTGTGGGGGCAGAAGTTACGAATTTTGTGTTGTACCTTTTGAACTGAACTTTGCTTAGCAAAGTCACTGTATATGTAGACGACCTGCTGATAGCCACACCCACTTGGTTAGAACATATCAGGCTCACCGAAAAGTTGCTTCAACGATTTGCAGATTACGAAGTAACAGCAAATTTAAAAAAAAATTATAGTTTTGCTAAAGAGCAAGTCAAATTTTTGGAACATGTTGTGTCAGAACAAAGTATATTACTTGATCCGAAAAAACTTGATGCCCTACGCAATTGTCCAGCTCCACGGAATAAAAAACAACTAAAAGCCTTTTTAGGATTAGCTTCGTTTTTTCGTAAATTTGTTCCACAACAACTAATGAACAGTGATGCATTGCTCAATCTCTTACGAAAAAATAGGTTTTGGTTATGGGATGATAAGTGTCAGGAGGACTTTAATAACATTAAGCAGGCATTGGTAAATGCAAACATTCTTAGCCACCCTGACATGTCCAAGGATTTTTGTCTGTGCACAGATGCCTCATCTTAAGGACTAGGGTCATGCTTCTTTCAGATACGACAAGAAGAAGGTAAGGAAGTACCCAAGGTCATCAGTTTTGCTAGTCGCACATTACCAGAAGCAGAAATGTCTTACTCTGTGTCAGAATTGGAAAGTTTAGCGGTAATATGGGCATTTAAAAGGCTGAATATTTTTTGTGGAGTAAGAATACCAAAGTTTACTGTGACCACCAGTCACTGTCATTTCTTTTAACATGTAAGCTATGCACCGTAGATCAGCTACGTGGTGTCTATATTTACAGGAATTCAATTTTGAGATCATTTATACCAAAGGAAGTCAGAACGTTACTGCAGATGCCTTGTCTAGGCTACCACTAGATTTAGAGGAATTTAGTGAATTAACAGAGCAAGATGCAGAAATCAAAACGGTATTAATGCAAGGTACAACACAACAGTCTGATTATAATAAGTTTTGTAAGCAGATGAAAATTATACAACAGCAAGATAGCAGATGGAGTAAAGTCATGCAAAACCTTAAGCAAGATGAAAGTGGAAAAATAAGTAAATGGTATCAGGAGTACAAGGGCGTTTTGCTTCATAGGAAAAATGAAAAATTTGATCAATAGTATATGTGTAATCCTGAAGATTATATCGATGAATTTATCAGACACACATGAAGTATGGGGACACTACGGAGTGAGCAAATGTACTGAAAAAATTGCGACACTTTGTTATTTTCCATAAAGGAGGGGTAAAACACGTTGTAGCACTATACGACAGTTTCTCGAAACATGTCAAAATGTATGCCTTAAAAATGCAACAGCCACAAATATCAGAAGAAGAAGTGAGGGAGACTATTTGAGAAGAGTAGGTAAATCAAACGTACTACTAACTGATAATGCTTCATATTTCGTTGGGCAAAAATGGAAACAATTTATGACCTCTCAGGGCAAAAGCACATGTTACTAAGCTTTTTTCACCCAGAAGCAAGTCGAGTTAACAGAGTCTTTAAAGAATTTAACCGGTTTATTAGGACATACACACTACACAAACACACCTGATGGGTAGAATACGTAACTCCTTTCATGGATGGATAGAATACGTAGCTCCTTTCACGCAAGTTGTCAATAACCTTCCACATTCTTCAACAGGTTTCACACCTAATGAATTGATGACCCAGACAAAGCAAACGAATGAGTGGGAGTCGCCCATACCAAACGTACCCACTACAGAAATGACACTGCAAGATAAAATCAAATAAGCCATAGTTACTTTAGAAAACAGGGCCGAGTACAGAAGGAAAATTTATAACAAGAAACTGAATCGTGTTACATAATTCTTTGAAGGGCAACAAGTCCTCTTACGGACGCACCCTAAATCGACAAAAATTGGTAAACTGAATAAGAAGTGGCAATTACTCTATTCAGGACCAAATGTAATTTCTAAAATACCATACCCAGTGACGTATAGATCAGCCTATGAGAAAACAGGAAGAGACAAGGGTCACTACCCTCACAAGGATATAAAAGCCTTTATAGAACAATGAAGCTAGGTAACATTTTTCCTATTACAAGATAACTGTACGAAGTGTACATAACTGTAAGTCTAATTTTTCTTCTGGAGTATATTTTAGGCTCAAGTAATGTGTGTAAGTATAAGTATTTCTTTTGATTTGTACACATAGGAATAAAAGTTATCAGCAGTAAGAAGTAGCACACTGCTTCATGCGAAGCGAATGTATAAACAAAGTTAGCTTATGGGCTTATGGTTCAGCGATCCGCGCTCAACAATACATGCTGACGTCAGTAGTAGGAAAGAAGGCATTGCCCTGTACGCATGCGCGACAGACTGGCTGAAGGCGCAACCAAAATAGAGATGCTATGTGCATTTAACCTAAATATAAAGTAAGCGGAAATACTACGGAAATACATCTACTGTCCAAGAACTAAGGAACCTATTACTCTATCTACACAGAGATCTAATTAAATACTAAGCTACGTACAACAATATTTACAACCAAAATGAAACATTATGAAAAAACTATACGACACATGTAAGATAAGGGCTAACAACAAAATACCGTGAGAAATGTCAAATAATTTTCTTTGCAGGGTCAATAATCATAATGGGTAACAGAATAAACGGAAGTCTATGAAATGAAGCAAAGTATGGAAATATCTGCGGACGTTTTTAATGACCAAATGTATCAGTGGCCATCGAGCTACGAAATGCAATTAGTTTTAAGTTATTTTCTTTCAGCGACTAGTGCATCGTCACGGCGCAGAAGAGAATGACGTCGAGAGTAGCAGGTACCAAATAAAGAAACGGGCCGCACCTCGAGTAATCAATTTAGTTGTAAAGATATTTACAATACGATGGTCATAAGGCAAATGAAAAAAAATGTAATATGCATCGTCGCAGTATGTTTACGTGACAACTGTCACTACCTATTCACTGCAGAGTACACATAATCATTTAAGCAGAAGGTCTTACAAAACACAATTAATTTTTATCGAGTTGAATAATGACAGTTCGAGGTATTTAAGAAAGATAAGTCTAGGATGGTGAAAACATGAGATTTCACACTAAGCTATACGCGAATTGAAGTATACAGTATTAAAACATGAAGAAACAACACGACACTTTGTCAATGATTAGTCGGTATACATTATTTTAGTGAACCAAAGTTCCTTAGCAACTAGTTCATGACTGTACGAGTAACATTTCCTCATAAATCCTTGAACCAGTAGATGAGTATTTCACTTCTTCCCTTCCAAACAAAGGAGGCGGCGCCAAACGTAGTTAGGCCAGCAATGCGCTATGTTTTAGTCCTATTTCCAATGTTCTTTTCTCTCCGTCCTCTAACTACGAAAGAAATGAGCTCTCATAAGTGATAAAAGCCTATCAATGAAATGAAGCAGAAATGTATCATATGATTGTATAGTGTTATAAAAATGTGATATGTAACTAATTTGTATACGTGATGTGATCAAAGATGAGATGAAGCAAACAAACAAACTGCAGTTAATGAAAAATTTTATGACGTTGTAAAATTTAAGAAATTTATGTTCATAATATAACAAATAGATGGAATTTCAGCCATAGGTATAAGCTATCATCTTATGTATATTCTAACTCAAGACTTGTATGAATTTTCATTGAAAACCAAACTCTATATGAAGAAATGAACTTGAAGGACAAGCAGTTTATACAGTGTATTAGACGACTATATGTGTCTTTTAACAAGTGCAAGTTCAAGTGTGGTGACATGAACATGCGTGTGCAACGAAATGAGTATCGTGACTCACAACGCTTGATACATGGAGAAGAGAACTAAAGTTGTTCGAGCAGGTACTCACCTCATCGACGGATGCTGATGAGTATCGTGGCTCACAACGCTTGATACATGGAAAAGAGAACTAAAGTTGTTCGAGCAGGTAATCACCTCATCGACGGATGCTGATGGTCAGGGTTCTCTCGGCTGAAAATGCGACTACGACGGGTAGTAAAAATGGAGATCTTCTGCCACAGCGTCGGATTTTGAACAATAAGCACACACTCACTGCACCCAGCATAAAGACAAACGCCACCGCAATTCGTCGAAACGCGGCACTCTGGTGAAAGTGTGACACTCAATGTGACATCAACACCAAGAAAACGAGCAACGTGCAACGGTTGCATACAGCATGTTGACGTTGGCAACTAGTTCAGCTCGAGCGCCAGCACGAACCCAGAAGCTAGAATGAAACAAACTGGACATTATTGTTAACGCGCTAAATTCAAATATGTAATGGGCTCACATATTTGTATGTAATATTTTAATTTATTGTTAAATTTTTTGACGTAGAACAAACTGACATGTCCATTCAATTAAATAAAATAAAATAAGCCGACATTAAGTGTCATCGGCAACTGTAAGCAAACAAACAACAACACTGTACGTCTCCATAACATGTGGACGTACAGTTTGGGGGTAATTGTACAGGAACAAAAGAAAAGACCCCCAGAATGCCGCTGAGTGAGTATTTAATTGCCGACAAAACAAGGATGAAATACCAATTAAACATAAAAGGGCAGAGACATAAAATATGAAGGCACAGACAAACGAAGACATTTTTTCCCATTCGTTTTTCACTATATAGCTTTTTCTTTCTTAGTGGAGACGGTTGAGCTTTTTTCTCGAAAGAGAAGGATGTGCATTTGTAGAGCAAAAGTACTGCAGTCTAAGTATATTTAAATGTGCGTGAATAATACAATATAGAAGACCAATATAAAGCATTTCTATTTATGAAAGTGTGTAAAGTGATTTTTTGTGTAATTACGACAAGCGTCAGTGCCCACGGAGTCCTTTAGCTGCCTAAATCTTCACCAAAATTGTAAGGAAGCCCGATGCACAAGTAGACATTTTTAAACAAATTCAATTCATATTCAATCAATTAATTATTAATTCATTAATTTTTTAAATGTATTACAATAACTGTTAACGCATTTATACCACTGTGAGACAAGGAATATCTTAATGCAAAGATGTTTGTGATTACCTAAGGAACTATGATTGTACCTAGGCCCTCACCTCTTCGTCTGAAGCAAATCAGCGGCCATGTATGTCTTTCTTCAGGAAAATCGCATGGGGAGAGATTGGGACTGTATGGACGATCTGTAAGACCTTCCAAATGAGACTTCTGTAGCATAGTCAAAACAGCCTTGGCAACATGTCCTATTTCACGCATTCTTCATCTAAACATGATCAAAAGGCGAAACCACCAGTGATGTCTTACCTTGCACCTTTATCTCCTATCATCCCACTGAAACAGCGAGAGCTTCTGCAGTTGATCTGTTTTTTTCCTCTTCCAAGAACTGGTGAAGGTCACTATTATCTTTAGGTCGCAGTTGATTTCACTTTCAAGTTCGTATCATTTATGTCATTGAGGAGGGCTACTCGTCAGTCTGTTGTACAAGCATTTCCGATTCCACAGTTTGTGTAAAATTTTTCGTGTTATTAATTAATCTTTGATAAAGGTCCACAGCTCAGATCAGTAGTTTGGAACCGTGCTCTGCATAGTATAAGGATAAAGAGGATTTACATTTCATTGTACTATCCAGCATGTAATCATCTGAATGTGTCATGACACAGATTGATAAATTATGTAGACATTACTGCTCATACATACGTCTAGTTGAAGAAATCATAGCTGAACCGCCAAACAATTCGATATTAGTTTTGGTTCTAAAATAAGAGGTTCCACCAGATAAGATGCAGGTGATTGCACTGCTACCAGCTTCCAGTAGGTTAAGACACGTTTACATAGTACGATTACCGGAGGAAAACATCAGAAAGGCTGTCGAGAGATGCAGGAAAAGTGATAAAAGAAAGAGGTCAGCAAAGCCGTCCAGAGTAGCTGTGAAGGTACTAATAAAGCCACATAAACGATTCAGCCAATGGTACTCACTAGTGTTTAAATTCTTTCCAGTATACTTCAAATGGTTCAAATAGCTCTGAGCACTATGGGACTTAACTTCTGAGGTCATCAGTCCCCTAGAACTTAGAACTACTTAAACGTAACTGACCTAAGGACATCACACACATCCATGCCCGAGGTAGGATTCGAACCTGCGACTGTAGCGGTCGCGCGGTTCCAGACTGAAGCGCCTAGAACCACTCGGCCACATCGGCCGGCCTAGTGTACTTAAATCCTTATAGAGTGAAACATGTAGAGCATATGAACGCAGCGGAAGTCGAGACTCTTAGGAGCAAGACAAGAGACTCAGGACTAAAGCTGTAGAGAACGATATCTTGCCTTACATAAAAGTTTTGGATTACGTTTATTGTGTTATAGATTTTACCTAATGTGACATTTTCAGATGAGTGAAACTATGGAAATAATTTGGTTGTCGTATCTTTATGATCAAGTAAGGAATTTTGGAGATACTTTTGGAAGTGTGGGGGATGAAAATAGAATAGAAGAAGATGAGACGAAATGGAGAAAATATTGGGACTATGTAGAGTGGTATCAAGAGGACTTTGAATGATTGTGAAATAAGATTAAGATTGATTATTATTAAATTTTTTAACTTGAGTAATTTTTCTTCTGTATTTATGAATGATTTTATATATGTATATGATTTTACTCCGGCGCTTGCGGTCTTTGAGATTTTCTATGTTGATCTGATGCATGTCCCCCTGGACCTCCTTTAGGCACTCCGTGCTGCATTTACTCTTTGTTACAATGTCGAGTAGTTTCTTTGCTGTTCTGGTGTTCTCCATCCTGTAGGTGTGTGTGTGGAACTTTGCTCGTCGTTTCCTAATTTCTGGGATTATTGTGTTGGTGTTTTGTAGAGTTCGTTCTGAGGTCTCTTCATCCAAATGCCGTTGTTGTTGATTGCTCCGTAAATCTTCCTAAGAATTTTTCGTTCCTGTTTTTCTGTTTCCCTAATTTTGGAGTGACCGCCAATTAACATTGTTTCAGCTGCGTATGTTGCTTCTGGAAGAATCACAGTCTTGTAATTTCTCAATTTTGCGTCTGTCGAAATGCGTTTGTTGTAATTTTTATGCCTTTTGCAGCTTGCTGATCCTTTGTTCATTGGCGATTCTGTTTAGTCCTGATGACTGTATAGTTTCGCCAAGATATTGAAAGTGGCTGACTTGTGTGATGTTACCGTGTTTCGCGATTAGTGGGGACTTAATTTCTGGTCGTCTTTCCATATGCTGTTTTTTTTCATACGAAATTTGCAATTCAGGTTTTTGTGCAGTTTCATGAATCGCTTCTGTCCTGTTGTTCGTGATGATCGCAATATCGTCCGCGAAGGTAAGGTATTTTACTTTAGTGCGCTTTTATTTTCTGATAGCAATTTGGATGATCTTTATTAATTTCAAAGGGTTCCGATACATCACCCATGAATTTCAATTTGAAAGTTGTTCTTGTAAGTGTCCTTTCTATTATTTTCCGGGTTTTTCTGTCGATTCCGAATTCTTCCATGGTTTTAAAGAGGGTTTCGCGGTCTATTGAGTCATAAGCTTTCCCGTAATCAATGAATGTAATTACTGTATTCCTGTATTTTCTCGTTTGTAGTATCGCCTTAAGGCTCCAGATCTGTTCCGCACATGACCGCCGTTTTCTGAATTCGGCATGGTATTCTTCAAGTAGTGGATTTACCTGGGGTTCTATTCTGTTTGGAAGTGCTTTGGAGATGATTTTGTACGCCACTGGGAGCAGGGAGATTCCTCTGCAGTTGTTGATGTCGGTCTTGTCACCCTTTTTATGTAACGGGTGGATCAGAGTGCATTTCCAGTCTTCTGGTATTTCCTCCGTCTCACATATGTCTGAGATTAGGCGATGAAGTTTCTGTGTCAGTGTGGGATCGTTCAGTTTCCAGAGTTCTGCCATAATCCCATCTTCTCCTGGTGCTTTGCTGTTCTTGAGCTGCTTGATTATCGCGGTAATTTCTGCGAGATCCAGGGGTTTTGAGTCCGGGTGTATGACTATCGGGGCTGTGAAGTTAAGATTTTCCTATGGTGGTTCACAGTTAAGAAGGGAGTAGAAATACTAGGCTAATTTTGCAGTTGTTTTTTGAGTTGGTTTCCAACGAGCAGTCCGATCTTTTGAGGCACAGACTGGGTGCTTGATATCTCTGGAGATTTTCTCTAAATTTCTCTAAATTTCTTGTACACTCCTCGAAATTGAAATAAGAACACCGTGAATTCATTGTCCCAGGAAGGGGAAACTTTATTGACACATTCCTGGGGTCAGATACATCACATGATCACACTGACAGAACCACAGGCACATAGACACAGGCAACAGAGCATGCACAATGTCGGCACTAGTACAGTGTATACCACCTTTCGCAGCAATGCAGGCTGCTATTCTCCCATGGAGACGATCGTAGAGATGCTGGATGTAGTCCTGTGGAACGGCTTGCCATGCCATTTCCACCTGGCGCCTCAGTTGGACCAGCGTTCGTGCTGGACGTACAGACCGCGTGAGACGACGCTTCATCCAGTCCCAAACATGCTCAATGGGGGACAGATCCGGAGATCTTGCTGGCCAGGGTAGTTGACTTACACCTTCTAGAGCACGTTGGGTGGCACGGGATACATGCGGACGTGCATTGTCCTGTTGGAACAGCAAGTTCCCTTGCCGGTCTAGGAATGGTAGAACGATGGGTTCGATGACGGTTTGGATGTACCGTGCACTATTCAGTGTCCCCTCGACGATCACCAGTGGTGTACGGCCAGTGTAGGAGATCGCTCCCCACACCGTGATGCCGGGTGTTGGCCCTGTGTGCCTCGGTCGTATGCAGTCCTGATTGTGGCGCTCACCTGCACGGCGCCAAACACGCATACGACCATCATTGGCACCAAGGCAGAAGCGACTCTCATCGCTGAAGACGACACGTCTCCATTCGTCCCTCCATTCACGCCTGTCGCGACAACACTGGAGGCGGGCTGCACGATGTTGGGGCGTGAGCGGAAGACGGCCTAACGGTGTGCGGGACCGTAGCCCAGCTTCATGGAGACGGTTGCGAATGGTCCTCGCCGATACCCCAGGAGCAACAGTGTCCCTAATTTGCTGGGAAGTGGCGGTGCGGTCCCCTACGGCACTGCGTAGGATCCTACGGTCTTGGCGTGCATCCGTGCGTCGCTGCGGTCCGGTCCCAGGTCGACGGGCACGTGCACCTTCCGCCGACCACTGGCGACAACATCGATGTACTGTGGAGACCTCACGCCCCACGTGTTGAGCAATTCGGCGGTACGTCCACCCGGCCTCCCGCATGCCCACTATACGCCCTCGCTCATAGTCCGTCAACTGCACATACGGTTCACGTCCACGCTGTCGCGGCATGCTACCAGTGTTAAAGACTGCGATGGAGCTCCGTATGCCACGGCAAACTGGCTGACACTGACGGCGGCGGTGCACAAATGCTGCGCAGCTAGCGCTATTCGACGGCCAACACCGCGGTTCCTGGTGTGTCCGCTGTGCCGTGCGTGTGATCATTGCTTGTACAGCCCTCTCGCAGTGTCCGGAGCAAGTATGGTGGGTCTGACACACCGGTGTCAATGTGTTCTTTTTTCCATTTCCAGGAGTGTATTATTTTTGTTGAAATCCTGTTGGAATTCGTGGAGCCTATTGTTTTCATTCCCTCGTTTTTCTTTTCGAATCACCTTCGCAGTCTGTTTTCCTCGGTTTTGTGGCTGTTGAATTTTTTCCAGGCTGTTATTCGGTTGTCTATTGCCTGATCACAGACTGTGTTCCACCAGCGGTGTTTTCTGATGCGAGGGAGTTGTCCTAGGTTCATGGTTTCTGAATTTTCCATGTCAGTTTCTTCCAGTGTCTCGATTTTTTCTGATTAATTTGTTTGATGATTCGTGCTTTGTAGAGTTGCAGGTATTCCGGATCTGGCTTCATGTTTATGGCAGGATATTTTTTCTTTTCATTGGGTTGAAAATTTGTCTTTATTTGTAGGAGATGATGGTCTGATTCGAAAGCGCCTTTGCGAGGTCTGACGTTTAGAATTTCTTTCATAATGGCGACATGGTCAATTTGGTATTCGCCCCGCCTCACACTGGGCGGTCTCCATGTGGTTAGTTTGTGTGTAGGTTTCTGAAATTGGGTGCTCATAACTTTAAGTCCAAAGTTCCTGCAGAAGTTAATTAGTTTCTCTCCGTTTTTCGCCCAGCGGGATTTTCACGTGGTGCCTTGGTATTGTGTTGTTTTCTTCTTCCAGAGTTTCCCAGAAATTATCCACGGCTTCAGGGTCGGTTTTGTTATGTTGATGTGTAAGAGCATGTACATTGATTAATGTGTAAGCTTTGTTAGCTGATTTTACTGACAGTAATTAGATTCTTTCATTGGAAGAAGTGAAGCTGGTCACTGTTTCGAGTGCTGAGTTGTGTACAGCGAATCCGGTTCCCAGGAGTGGTAGTTTGTCTCGAACGTTTACGGCAAGTTTGCTCTAGTAGATTCTGAATTTCTCAGTGCTGAAGTGTGCTTCGTTAGTAAATCTGGTCTCTTGGACGGCGGTGATTTTTATGTTAAATTTTTCCCGGGTGTTGGTGGCATCTTTTAATATGCCTGTTTTGGTAAGAGTGTTCAGATTAATTGTGTCAGTAAAATTCTTATGTTTAGTCTTGAGGAGCTCCTATTCTTTCCCGAATGGTATCCCTTATCCCCCAGAATCCGTGGTCAGGTAAGTCCAGTCTATCGACTGATGCCATGGGTAATGATACAATGATAGCCTTTTCCACCATCCTTGAATTTAGTTTCACTTGTGTACGACTCGATCTTTGAGTTCGAGAAGACTTTAGTGCAGCCGCCTCAGTTAGAGGAATAGACGCTGACCAGTGGCTGTTGGAATCCCAGACAGACGCCAGTGGGTTTGTGAATTTTGTTAGCCTTTGGTCCACCCTGGGTATTTCATTTCCCTAGTACCACCTATGTTTAGGAGGTTTTCCCCTATCTGCCACCTGCGGAGGCGCCCAATGGGGGTACTAACAATCCTACACGGGATACATACATACATACATATATATATATATATATATATATATATATATATATATATATATATATATGCCACTTATTTCATTTTGTAATTTTATATGTAGACTTATGTTTGCTCCACCAATGAATGCTACATTATGACTTACTGTTTTTCTTGCTAATTCATTACAGAGGGAAACACATAATGATTGTAATTTCAGGAATGGAGGAGAATTGTGAGATGGGAGAAATAATAAATGTAAAAAGTTTACTAAACTCACTTTCTTTTACAGTGGAGTATTATCGAGAGAAGAGCGCTAACTTGAAGTCAAAATGAGATCTGTGCAAATCGGTCTTATCTAATTTTGTGATGATGCATTGTTTGTTTCACTTTTGGAATTATTCTTTACGTGAAAAAGATTTAGTAGGGATAGGAGGTGTCCAATGGATTAAAGTAAAAGAATTGTAGATGGTAATGTAAATATGTGTTGCTTGAGGCCTTCCCGACGGACTAGTTGTAAATATGGTTTTCGGTCGAGATGTCGAACGTTGTTGTGAAACTTCCACAATATTTCATCGATGCAACTGACCGACATCTTCAGGTTTGGCGAACACACTGCTGAGGCTGTGACCTCCTATTTATGGCAGTCTGAGAAGAAACTGCACAAGCGCGAACACGGCAAATTACGTGACCAATAGCGCGGAAATCCTGATCGGTAGCGCCAGTCTGTTCAAAGTATTGGTCACTGAATAAACGGTAAGTCGAGGTGAGCACGTGCTTAAACAAATCGAAAAGTTCCCATTCCAGTTGCTCACCAATGAGCAACAGCGAATCCTGCAGTGGCGCTCGGGTGAAAAACGAGACCACGTCGAAACTAAAGAGAATATCTGATCGTGCAAGTCGCAAGTTCTTGAGCTTGTTGTTGTTGTGGTCTTCAGTCCTGAGACTGGTCTGATGCAGCTCTCCATGCTACTCTATCCTGTGCAAGCTTCTTCATCTCCCAGTATCTACTGCAACCTACATCCTTCTGAATCTGCTTAGTGTATTCATCTCTTGGTCTCCCTCTACGATTTTTACCCTCCACACTGCCCTCCAATGCTAAATTTCTGATCCCTTGATGCCTCAAAACATGTCCTACCAACCGATCCCTTCTTCTAGTCAAGTTGTGCCACAAACTTCTCTTCTCCCCAATCCTATTCAATACCTCCTCATTAGTTACGTGATCTACCCACCTTATCTTCAGCATTCTTCTGTAGCACCACATTTCGAAAGCTTCTATTCTCTTCTTGTCCAAACTAGTTATCGTCCATGTTTCACTTCCATACATGGCTACACTCCACACAAATACTTTCAGAAACGACTTCCTGACACTTGAATCTATACTCGATGTTAACAAATTTCTCTTCTTGAGAAACGCTCTCCTTGCCATTGCCAGTCTACATTTTATATCCTCTCTACTTCGACCATCATCGGTTATTTTACTCCCTAAATAGCAAAACTCCTTTACTACTTTAAGTGTCTCATTTCCTAATCTAATTCCCTCAGCATCACCCGACTTAATACGACTACATTCCATTATCCTCGTTTTGCTTTTGTTGATGTTCATCTTATATCCCCCTTTCAAGACACTGTCCATTCCGTTCAACTGCTCTTCCAAGTCCTTTGCTGTCTCTGACAGAATTACAATGTCATCGGCGAACCTCAAAGTTTTTACTTCTTCTCCATGAATTTTAATACCTACTCCGAATTTTTCTTTTGTTTCCTTTACTGCTTGCTCAATATACAGATTGAATAACATCGGGGAGAGGCTACAACCCTGTCTTACTCCCTTCCCAACCACTGCTTCCCTTTCATGTCCCTCGACTCTTATAACTGCCATCTGGTTTCTGTACAAATTGTAAATAGCCTTTCACTCCCTGTATTTTACCCCTGGCACCTTTAGAATTTGAAAGAGAGTATTCCAGTCAACATTGTCAAAAGCTTTCTCTAAGTCTACAAATGCTAGAAACGTAGGTTTGCCTTTTCTTAATCTTTCTTCTAAGACAAGTCGTAAGGTCAGTATTGCCTCACGTGTTCCAACATTTCTACGGAATCCAAACTGATCTTCCCCGAGGTTGGCTTCTACCAGTTTTTCCATTCGTCTGTAAAGAATTCGCGATAGTTCTTGAGCTATCGGACAAAATGTTCTGATTTGCGAATGTGGTGCTCACATTTTCCCACTAAAGAGCTGAACTGCGCTGCTAGACGTTTAACCAGATTATATGTTGGTGCCCAACATTACCAACAACTGGTCGAAGAGACACCGCATCCTGATGCGTGTTAGTTAATCTGCATAATCTGCGAGGAACAGCTGCATGTATGCGAAGCCTCTTGTCCACAACATTAGAGATCGTGCTTTTCTTAAAAAGCTCTAAAGTTCTCCGTTGTATTTTGGTTGACGGGTCCTTGTTTAGAAGGCGATATGCAGAGTCGTCCAATAAATGGATCATCTTTCTTGTAAATAGTTGCAAGTAACCATATTTGGTATTATTGTAGAAATGAAGTCTGAATTGTGGTTAATTCAGATTTTATGTGACAGTAATGAGCTATGTGTAGTGGGCAGAAAAATAAGTAAAGAACCCATGGATGGGTGACTAACGACTTGTCAAAGGAATTTTGTGTCGTATTTCTATGTGATATGATGCCTATGTACTAGCTACTCATGGATTTTGTTTATCTTTTTCTTGGATTTAGTATGTACAAAAAAACATTGTGTTTTACTGTTAAGGTATTCGTCAAATACAAAAAGTGGGATAACTAGTTGTGTCTAAAATAGGACATCAAAGGTTGGGAGTCGATGATGAAAACATACAGATTCCTTAGTATGTACACACATCATTGTGTTGGTTGTTCTTTCTCTGCGTTTAACAGTCTTCTTTCAAACACGTCACATAATTTTCTACCTGACTTTTTCTGCGTGGTCGTATAGCTGTTGTTAATAGTCTGCAAATGACTTAAATACTGATGTAATATTGTTCAGCACACCATCTTCAATCACCAATAGAAATATCAGCATTTATACCCGTTACATCCCATATACAGGGTTATTACAAATGATTGAAGCGATTTCACAGCTCTACAATAACTTTATTATTTGAGATATTTTCACAATGCTTCGCACACACATACTAAAACTCAAAAAGTTTTTTTAGGCATTCACAAATGTTCGATATGTGCCCCTTTAGTGATTCGGCAGACATCAAGCCGATAATCAAGTTCCTCCCACACTCGGCGCAGCATGTCCCCATCAATGAGTTCGAAAGCATCGTTGATGCGAGCTCGCAGGTCTGGCACGTTTCTTGGTAGAGGAGGTTTAAACACTGAATCTTCCACATAACCCCACAGAAAGAAATCGCATGGGGTTAAGTCGGGAGAGCGTGGAGGCCATGACATGAATTGCTGATCATGATCTCCACCACGACCGATCCATCGGTTTTCCAATCTCCTGTTTAAGAAATGCCGAACATCAAGATGGAAGTGCGGTGGAGCACCATCCTGTTGAAAGATGAAGTCGGCGCTGTCGGTCTCCAGTTGTGGCATGAGCCAATTTTCCAGCATGTCCAGATAACGTGTCCTGTAACGTTTTTTTCGCAGAAGAAAATGGGGCCGCGAACTTTAAACCGTGAGATTGCACAAAACACGTTAACTTTTGGTGAATTGCGAATTTGCTGCACGAATGCGTGAGGATTCTCTACCGCCCAGATTCGCACATTGTGTCTGTTCACTTCACCATTAAGAAAAAATGTTGCGTCATCACTGAAAACAAGTTTCGCACTGAACGCATCCTCTTCCATGAGCTGTTGCAACCGCGCCGAAAATTCAAAGCGTTTGACTTTGTCATCGGGTGTCAGGGCTTGTAGCAATTGTAAACGGTAAGGCTTCTGCTTTAGCCTTTTCCGGAAGATTTTCCAAACCGTCGGCTGTGGTACGTTTAGCTCCCTGCTTGCTTTATTCGTCGACTTCCGCGGGCTACGCGAGAAACTTGCCCGCACGCGTTCAACCGTTTCTTCGCTCACTGCAGGCCGACCCGTTGATTTGCCCTTACAGAGGCATCCAGAAGCTTTAAACTGCGCATACCATCGCCGAATGGAGTTAACAGTTGGTGGATCTTTGTTGAACTTCGTCCTGAAGTGTCGTTGCACTGTTATGACTGATTGATGTGAGTGCATTTCAAGCACGACATACGCTTTCTCGGCTCCTGTCGCCATTTTGTCTCACTGCGCTCTCGAGCGCTCTGGCGACAGAAACCTGAAGTGCGGCTTCAGCCGAACCAAACTTTATGAGTTTTTCTACGTATCTGTAGTGTGTCGTGACCATATGTCAATGAATGGAGCTACAGTGAATTTATGAAATCGCTTCAATCATTTGTAATAGCCCTGTATTGCCTAGATGTGGCATTTGGATCAGGCCACATAAGACTGACCTTCACGGAGTGTGCAGAGGAAAATGACACTGCCGAGCAAAATGGCACTCATCCAATACCAGTACTGTGAGCACTTGACTATCCTGATAAGGTGCTAGCTGCATGATGGGCAAGGAAGATGACACCCTGGATCCCTCCAACTACTTCAGCAAGTTTGCAGTACTTACGACATGTCAAGAGCTGTAAGAAAACAGTGGTATGGGAAAAAAAGTTCCGCACTTCAAAAGCTTTTCCTGATTTACTCTAGACCACTACAGCTAACACATATCCGACATAAGGGGAAACAGCTGTGTCTGTTTGTTCCTGTGAGCGTAGAACTGAGACAAGACATGGTGCAGCCCCAATGTGAAACATTTTTTTATCCAATCCAGTCCTCAGAACGAGACGTTTTGTTTATTAAAGACTTTTGCGTTAATTTTAGGGAACACTCATGTAGGAAATGTAAAAATAACTTGGCGTTCACAGTGCGAATTTAAAAAAATTAGAACAAAAAAAAAACTTTAGAAAAACTACTTTTCCAGAGACAGGAA
The DNA here is from genome assembly GCF_023864275.1 of Schistocerca cancellata. Classification (NCBI taxonomy): domain Eukaryota; kingdom Metazoa; phylum Arthropoda; class Insecta; order Orthoptera; family Acrididae; genus Schistocerca; species Schistocerca cancellata. The sequence continues at coordinate 640,549,412 of NC_064631.1, read as the reverse complement.
GAGAGCTTTCATATTTCATGTTGAGAACTTATGTAAAAATCTGTATAACAAATTTGCTTAAGCATTTCTGCTCATACTTTCCCAAAGTTTATGGGGCAGGAATTAAATAAATATCATACAATCACCATTACTGACATAAAGCGATAATTTCAGACATTCCTTTTTCTTAAGTGATGTGAGAATAGTGAGGGAAGCTAACTCAGAAACAACAGGTGGTAAGGAATATACAGTACTGGATTGTATGTCAGACAAGTGACAGTGAAAACGATTTCTGCATTCCATTTGCATCCCTAAAGTCTTTATTTCTTGACGAGCACTTCTGAGGACATTGAATGAATGTTGATTGCTGTAACGCACCCTGCAAACCACTGGAATTGCAGTCCAAGCAATTCTTTACACAGAACGCCCAGCTGTAACAAATATTTTCGAACATCCCTGCAATTTCCCGTAGTTAAGTTATCCCAGGATAAAACTGGAATCTAGCTCTTTTCAAACTTGCGTTACAAACTGTTACTAAATTCCCTTACACAGAGTTGTCAGTTGTTCTGGTGCCTGAAGAATAATTTTATAGAGTTGAAAATTAAAGTAAAGACGTGGAAGACTGTACGGTAAATTTTACACATTGTTAGGAACTGAGAAAATGGAAAGAAATGTCCAAACAGTTCAGAACAATTGTTTTCTTGAGAAAGTATATGCAGATAAAGACATAAAATAATATTAGAAGGAATTATGTACAACCTTTTTATTTTACCCACTGTCTTTTGTTTTCTTTCTTCGTAACAAATGAAGTCAAAACGACTATTTTTTCTCCTTTAATAGAGCTGAGATTTTTGCTGTTGAAAATGTTTCTTAATTAAAATGGTTCCCTATATTTATCTTATTATTTATGCACACAATTTTTTCTTTATACAGGCATTATAAAATCTAAATTATCTTTAGCTTTCATGTATTTGGCCTCTTTTGTGAAAGAAACAATGTTAGGGAAAATCTCCAAATCTTCCAGCGTCCTTCGCAGTATGAAGTTTTCACTCTGCAACGGAGTGTGCGTTGATATGAAACGTCCTGGCAAATGAAAACTGAGTGCCGGATCGTGACTCGAACTCGAGACCTTTGCCTTTCGCAGGCATGTGCTCTAACAAGCTATCCAAGCACGACTCCCCACCCGTGCTCACGGCTTTACGTCCGCCAGTACCTCGTTTGGAGTGTAGGAGACTAAGTATTGGCGGAAGTAAAGCTGTGAGGATAGGTCGATAGTCGTGCTTGGGCAGCTCAGTTGCAGAGCACTTGCCAGCGAAAAGCAAAAATCCTGAGTTCGAGTCTCGGTCCGTCACACAATTTTAGACTCTGGGTGAGTTTCATCCTTCGCAGTCTCTCACAATACCAAGGCCAACATTAAAATAACGATGGACTCACAAACGCACAAAATCCACTACTACAGAGCGTAAACGCGGCGAGAACAGGTTAACTTTCGAAGCCACTCTCCCCGCAGCAGCTATAGCCGCAGAAATATCCTTCTGGTTATCCTTGATGTTGACAATCCATTCCACTCCGCTCCGTTTCCTTGAAGGTCTGTGGGTATGCCGCCATTTGATATGCACAGTGGAATGTTTTGGTGTTCCGTGGCGTCGCGAGCGAATCGACCTTGAGTCCTCCATTCAGTGCAAAGTCTGCGTTCATCTTTCGAGTAGCATACAAAACGGCTACGTGATGTCTCCAGAAAAGTTCATTGTCTACACTTGGAATGTGTCAAGAATGGGAATATAATGAAGTCTAGTGAACTCATGTTCGTACTTTTCCTTACTCGGGAAAGTGGGTCTCTCCACCCTTTGGGCTGTGATTCCTTGTCTTTATCCCAGATTTAATCAATAACATTTACATTCAATATCTATTTATCGTCAGGGGCGAATGTTTGTTCGAGCGAGGTTCCTATGTCCTGTCGTTCCTGTTTCTGTCCAGGAGTTAAACATGAGTGACCCCCACCACAAAGAAATTCTTAAATAATTTGTTAGAATTCGGAATGCTGAGAGAAATAGAATCTCTGTGGTTTCAGTAACTTCTTCGCATTTCACATGATGGGGTTGTTTAAGAGAATCTGTCATAAGTTTTTACATTTTGGTCATTTATTGATTTCTTACTGCCTTGCTGGTTGAATAGTCATTCGACTACCACGAAATTGATTAAACCAACAGGAAAGTGCACTATGGTACACTGTTAACTTCACTTAAAGCACTGCAGATTTTTGTACCCGAAAGTGATACCAGTGCCAAGTTCAAGCACGCAGGACTTAAAAAGCGAGCTCACTATGAGTGAAACAAAACTCTCCCAATTCGACAAGACGATTTACATAAATTTCGCTTTCGTTGCGTCGTACAATCATCTGTGTTGTGAACTTCCAGATTATATGTGCCTCATAGTTTGGACACAGAAGGCGTGCGTATGCTGTATTACACCAGCATTGCCCTGGCCCTCTCCTGGATCCTAACATGTTGCACCATTTAGCTTCGCGCTGTTTGAGCAAAAGAATGCGGACACACCTACTAGATATCAAGACAGCCAGACCCGCCAGTATAAAAGGAGCCAAGGAGTATCGTGTTGTCATTAGATCAAGCAAAATGGGTCGGCTTGGAGAGCTCAATGACTTCGTATGTGGACCAGTCGTTGGATGTCACGTGAGTAACAAATCAATCACGGGCATTTCGAGCCTTTTAAAGCTGTCCAGGTCGACTGTTGGTGATGTGATTTTGAAGCGGAAACCAAGACTAGGCATTTTTCAAATAACTTCCCGGAATTCAGCCTGGTAACACTTTCAGCGACCGCCGATATTCCGGCGGGAGAACACCCCGCCATTTTCAAGGCAAACTGCAACGGACAGGCGACGTACATGCAAATTTAAAACCTCGGTTCTCGGACTGAAGCAGGAAAGATAACACACACACTGAACACTAGTGCCACCAAAGATGACCAAAGTCAGAGCTATCGATAGTGAGACTACGAATTCGCAGGTGTGGTAGCTGATTTTGGTCATCTTTGGTGGCACTAGTGTTCAGTGTGTGTGTTATCTTTCCTGCTCTTGACGTCTAGCATTGCGGAGGGTGGTTGTCAAGAAATCGCATGAAATCAGGGGAAGGTATCACTCGTGTGCTCAAACTGCTATCAGCAGTGATGACTGAGTCTATGGAGCTAAAAAGAACGGGCTGTAGTGGTCGAACAGCTCCGTATAAGCGAAGGCACTGTTAAATGATGCTTGTTGTGTTGTAAAGACTGACGCCACTCGACAGTGGATGTTTGGAAACAAGTGAGTTGTGAATGACGAATCACGCTATACGCTGTGGGATTCCGACAGAAGTACGAGGGTGGGTTAAATGAAAACCTTAAATTTGTAATAACAAATCGAAATTTCGCCCCGTTATCCAGTAAGTTGATAAGCGTGCTACAAACAGCTTGCAGAATGGCCTGTAGGTGGCAGCATAGTGCAGATGCACACATAACGTCGCAGTATCAGTATAAATATAGCCGGCCCACTAGCGACTTGCACCATGGAAGAACAGCGTTCTGTTATCCGGTTTTTGCGTAGTGAAGGTGTGAAACCTATTGAAATTCATCGACGAATAAAGGTTCAGTGAGGTGATGCATGTTTGTCACAGCAGCAAGTCTACGAATGGAGTAGGGAGTTCGCAAATGGTGTGACTTCAGTGGAAGATGCTCCTCGTCCAGGTCAGGCACAACGAGTTGTGACTCCACAGAACATTGCAGCAGTTGAAGCCATAGTGGAGGAAAACCGCCGAGTGACACTGAATGACATTGCAGCATGTTTACAGATTAATCATGGGTCAGCACACCACATTGTGCATGATGTGCTCCAGTTTCACAAAGTGTCTGCAAGATGGGTGCCACGGCAGTTGACTCCTGAAGTGAGAGAACTACGTGTTGATGCTTACGAAGAACTTCTTCGGGGCTTTGAACGTGAAGGTAATAGCTTCCTTGCAAGAATCGTTATTGGGGACGAAACCTGGGTTCACTTCCACCAACCGCAAACGAAGAGAGCGAGCAAGGAATGGCGCCATTCCTCATCACCAAAACCAAGGAAGTTTCGAACAGAACCATCAGCAGCCAAGGTTATGCTGACTCTCTTTTGGGACGAAAAAGGCGTCATTTTGGAGCATTACATGCCTAGAGGGACCAGTGCATCATACACAGATCTCTTAAAAGATCATCTGCGGCCTGCAATCAAATCAAAGCGACGTGGATTGCTGTCAGCAGGTGTCCTTTTGCAACATGACAATGCAAGGTCCCATACTGCCCGTACAACAGTTGCAACAATCACAGACCCTCATTTTCAATGTCTTCCTCATCCACTATACTCACCCGACCTTGCCGAAAGTGATTTCCATGTTTGGACCACTCAGAGACGCATTGGGGGGAAAGAAGTTCCGTTCTGATGAAGAGGTACGCCACGGGGTGCATGAGTAGTTGCGCGGACTACCAAAAGATTTTTTTTCTAAAGGAAATTATGCATTTTGTAAGCGCTGGAGGACTTGCATTGAGCGTGGGGGAGATTATGTTGAAAAGTGATACAGTTTTGTACCACTTCTACACAATAAATAATATTTAAAAAAATATTTAAGGTTTTCATTTGACTCACCCTCGTATGTGTGTTTGGCGAAAACCTGGAAAACGTTACCTGCCGTCACTTGTAGAGCCAACAGCAAGTACGGAAGAGGTGGTGTTGAGGTGTGAGGGTGTGTTTCGTAGTTAGGCTCTGGTTCCCTTACTGTGTTTAAGAAAATGTTAGGAGCAGAAATATGTGAACACACGCACGGTAGAGAAACAGTTTGGAGATGATGATTGTTTCGTAACGACAACGCACCATGACGTAAAGTCGCGTCTCTGCGGGAATTGTATGCGGACAAAAACATTCCTGAAATGGAGTGATCTGTCAAGAGTCCCGACCGGGACATCTTTGAGATGAGCTAGAGCGTCGGCAGCAGCGTCCAAAATCACTACTTTCACTGGCTTCGGCTCTTGGGGTGTATGGGCTACTATTCCCCCTTCAGACATTCTGGCATTTCATTGAACGTTTCCTCAGGCAGACTTGAAGACGTCGTAAAGGCGATTGGTGGACAAGCCCCATATTAATGTCTGTCAACAGGAACTCAAAACACTTTTGATGAGACAGATTGTAATCAGACAGCCAGCAGAGATCCCTGGAGTTGTCAGTGGAGAGCAGGAATCAACCTGGGGCGTCTCACGCCTCCGGCTTCTGCTGCTTGATATTTTATATTTTCGGGACACAACGAGGAGAAGGCCGCCAGGTGTGCCTCAACCCAGTACCTGTTTTTCTCGTTTCACGTGTCTCTGAAGTGACGCAGTTCCCGCCCTACCTCTCTGAGTGAGTGCAGCACACAACTCTCATTTCACAACAGCAGTAGCAGGAAACAAATGAGACGCTCTGGTATTTCAAAGATACATTTTATTTGAAGTAATTCGACTCACGGGATATTATCTTTCTGTGCGAAGTATTGCAGCATATTGGTCACAGCCCTGTTTGTCCTAAGAGTATTGGTTATTTAAAACTAAAACGGAAAGTTTTCACAATAACGGTACCAGCCACTAACAGAGACTCTATGTGTAAATAAATTTATATTTATATCGGACTACATTTGAAGGGCTTATTTCAATAGTGGTACAAGTCCATTTTTGTTTATTCTGAGGTATAGAGTCCTAAAGTTTCTGTATCTCAGAATGAACAAAAATGGACTTGTACCACTATTGAAATAAGACCTTCATTTGAAGCTAATATAAAGAAAAAGTAAACTGTTGGCCATGGTCCAGCTTAATGCCACAGCGACATACTCCTATAAATGCTCCCATTTCATCTTCTTCTTTCTGTATACCCTAGTCTGATCTCGCTTCATATCCTACTGCAAAACATTTCGTTTACAATCATAGACTGATACTGTTGCTTTACACCTGCACTCCCGCATCCAACTTCCTTCGTCAGTTTCCTAACCCATTCACACTCTGGGCACCTATTAGTAGACATTGATACGGGGTATGTGTCCAACCTGCGCCTTCATGACGGTTTGAACTCTGTTAGGGAGATTCTTAATGAAGTGTCTGAATGTCTGTGAAGGGATGGCAGCCAATTCTTCCTCAAGAGCCGAAACCAGAGAAGGTATTGGATGCTGGGGTCTGGAATTAAGTCGACTTTGTAACTCATCCGAAAGTTGTTCCACTGGGTTCCGATCGGGAATCTGAACAGGCTGGTCCATTTCAGGATTGTCATTATCCACAAAGCATTCCCTCAGAGATGCTGCTTTGTAACGTACTGAATCGTCATAGTGATACTTACAGTCTTTGTGTCCGAAATGTTCCTCTGCTGTATGCAATATACAATGCTATAAAATGTGCTCACACCCTTCCGCGTTTATCGTTTTCCTAAGAAGGAGACCAGAGCCTAACAGCGAAAACCACCCCCATACTATAACACCACATTCTTCGTACTTCAGTGTTGGTACTACGTGTAATGGCAAGTAATGTCCTCCAGGTATTCACCAAACCCATACCCTTCCGTCGGATTAAGACAGGGTACAGAGTGATTCATGACTCCCAATCACTCCTTTACAGTCACCCACTGCTCAGTGGCGTCGCCATTTACCCCACCTCAAGCGTCGCTTAGCAGTGGTTACAGAAATGTGTGACTTATGAGCCGCTGTTTTGCACTGTACCCCATTCTTTTTAACTGCTTATGCCCAGCCATTGCGATAGCTGGACATCTAGTAGCAATTAGGAGCTCACGTGTAACGCCTTCTGGTGATTTCGTGCGATTTTTGACAACCACCCTCAGCAATGCTGACGGTATCTGACGATCAGTACATGAGGTCTGGCTGGTCTTAGTTTAGTTGTGGTTGTTCTTTCGCGTCTCCACTTCGCGATCACATCATCTACAGTCGACCATGGGCAGCTTCAGAAGGTTTGAAGTGTCCCTGATGGATCTTTTACTCAGATCGCATCCAGTGACTGGTCCGCATTCTAACTGACTAATCTATCCTGACTGACTCCTTCCTCTGTTACTGCTTGTCTACTGACAACATGTTACTCCCTGTCTCTCGTGACATCTAGGGGTCAATTCCGCATTATATTGGGGTGTCCGGATACTTCTGATAAGACAATGTATATTTTTCCTACATTTTTCTGGATTGTCATGAATCCTTGCTTGGACATTAGGAAATCTATTAAACTATAATGTAAATTAGGTAGCAGCTCATCTGATCTACATTAAATACCGATGTAAGAAGGCTGGTTAACGAGTGTGAGGCCTTTAAGGACACTAAGCGAAATCCTAATGCTCGTCGTGGCCTTCTCCATTCAGTACATGAAGAGGAGCTCTCGGAAAAAAGGTTTTTGTGTATTATTTGAGTCCCCTTCCTTGTATGAAAAGTGGTAACAAATGCAAGCTCACCGACAAAGAATTAGTCACACCTATAGAAATCATTAGAAGCATTCTTTACTACTGTGTAATTCCGTCCCTGGACTTGATAACTCCTGGGTTTGGTTAGAAAGGCCGACCAGTGTGGCCGAGCGGTTCTAGGCGCTTCAGTCTGGAACCGCGCGACCACTACGGTCGCAGGTTCGACCCTGCCTCGGACATGGATGTGTGTGATGTCGTTAGGTTAGTTAGGTTTAAGTAGTTCTAAGTTCTAGGGGACTGATCACCTCAGATATTAAGTGCCATAGTGCTCAGAGCCATTTTTTTAGTTAGGAAGTGAGTCCACGGGTTTGTGCAGGTACATCGCATCCAGGTTAAGACACTGGCTGTGGATTTGATCGCGCAGTTCCACCAAATTGCGGGGATGCAGATGTCGGCGTTTTGCCCTCTTTTCCAACATATCTCACAGAGTTTCTGTCGGGTCCAAGTCAGGTGATTTTGCAGGTCAGTCATGTAATAGACCGAGCGAGGTGGCTCAGTGGTTACCACACTGGACCCGCATTCGGGAGGACGACGGTTCAAACCCGCGTCCGGCTATGCTGATTTAGGTTTTCCGTGGTTTACCTAAATGGTTTCAAGTAAATACTGGGATGGTTCCTTTGAAAGAGCGCAGCCGATTTCCTTCTCCATCCTTTCCTAATGCGAGCTTGTGTTCCATCTCTAATGACCTCTTTATCGACAGGACGTTAAACACTAATATCGTCCTCTCCTCGGGATGTAATAGGGTGGAGGAGTGTTCAGAAAACCAGTCACGTATTCTTCCAGCCTTATGACCTTTGCTGTACTCGTCTTTATGTGCCTGTGCGAGCAATGGCCTCTCACGCGGTGACCGTCCCCAAACGTTCATTGCGTGAATTTCCCGTCGTTGTTTCCTGTCGCGAAGTTCTCTCGCTAATTGGTTGGTACGGACCTTCATTCAATGTATTTAGCAATTCCCGTCGGGGCTATGCTGTAAACACGTACAGTCATAATACACACTGAAAAGTGGAAGTGAAGTGTTGAAATACATCGACCATCTGGAGTACGCAGACTGAGTACATACGTCTACAGGACGGCAAAGACGGATTAACAACATCAGAAATCGCCACTGTAGACGCTTCAGAAATAAAAGAAGTGAAACGCTTGTAGCAAGAAAGTAGCGGACTTTCATTTAGTTAAAAAGAATGAATACACCTCCATGAAAACGATTTCCGCTTTCCTGTCTACTACAACACAGGTAATTGTGTGTTTCCGTGGATCGTGGTTGCAAGATTGACCTTAGCTAACATTTTTTTATTTAAGTTGACAAGCTTCGTTTACTCTTTTGTTGTCATGGCAGTGCTGTCGGATCTGGTAGTGTTTTCCATTATAACTGTTACAGCTGCCAGAATGCTCTTTGTATTGGCCTGGAATTATTTGGTCTCATTTTTTTGTGTATGTTTGATTAGTTTCCATGTTTTATGGGAGTTTTTCAAATGCTTCAGTTGTCATAGTAAAATTGCATCATCTTACCAGGCGGTGTGCACGCCAAGACGTCGGTGATACAGGCTAATTGCTTATTGTAAACTTGGTGCATTAATACATGTTTGGTAAATTCTTTTAGTGGCTGTAGAGTAAGTGATTCAAATTCTTGTTCTTGTGTTAAGCCTGACAGTAATAAACTTGTGTAAATGTTATTGTTTTCTGTAAAGAGCAGCACTTTCAAGTCAAATAAAATAATTTTGTTTCTTTGGGATACATGAGTTTTTAGCAGCAGTAATATTTCTGAAATAAGTAAGCAATGTGGAAATTTAGAGCAATTATTACGATTTCACCTTAAGCAATAAATTGAATGTGTTCCATACGCTTTAATAACACCAAAGGTTCGGATATTTATTTTTTTACGTAACACAGTTTGTCTGTGTTATGTTCTGCTGCTGTTTTCTTAAGTTTATAATGTTTCAGCTGGCATCCAGAGAGAGAGAGAGAGAGAGAGAGAGAGAGAGAGAGAGACAGACAGACAGACAGACAGACAGAGTAAGAGAGAGAGAAAGAGGAAAATGCGTGAAAAGAAAGACGGAGAAGACAGGAAATTGTATCAACAGAATGAGAGGTGAGAATGTTTTTATTTTATTTCGTGTACCCGCTTCCATTCAATTTAAGTCCTGTAAAATACTAGTAGTGCATGTAAAAGAGAACTTTAACATGTTATCTGTACGTGACAATTCTGTGCTGTAGATAAATTTTACGACAAGCTGATGTTGATCTTCATGATTTTAAAACAGTCTCAGTATTTATTGTAGTCGATTCTGTGATGGGGGGTGTTTTTAGTTTCCTCAGTTGTGGCCTCTGCACGAAATGTTCACCATCCTACTTAGAGTCCACATTTATTTAGTATGTTGTCTAATCTGTGGACAATGCTTTTGTTTATAGAAGGAATGGGCGGTGAGGGTATGAGTGAGTCGGTACGGAAATATTTCTCTAAAGTTAAAAGTACCCCGATTCCAGTTCCAGTCCGACAAACGGTGATAACAGGAAGTTTCAAACCAGCGCACACATTTCAGCAGAGAGTGAGAGTCGTTTAGAAAACATTCATTAGACTGTGACTAAGTGAGTCCTCCAGTTATCTTTTCTTTCAGAAATGGTACTATAGCAAGTAGTGCAAGAGAGCTTTTGTGAATATAGGAAGTACAAGCTGAATTGCTGGAAAATGTGAAGCTATGAAAGCAAATCGTCAGTCGTAATTGGATAGTTGAGTGAGAAAGAGCGGAAGGCAAGGTTCGGGTCATAGTCCCAATTAGTCTTTCAGGAAGTTTCAGTGTTACTGTAGATTATTTGAATGTGAAACGTCCCCTTAGAACAATTATACATGACTGAGCTTAAACTGACACACAATATTTTTAGCGCAACGCAATCTGACTTTCAAAAAGCCCTACAAAAGAATTAACATTAACCTATACCTTTCACAAATCACTTACCTCACAAAAATCTTCATTACTCGAACTACTGCAATACAGCGAGCGCCACTACTGCCAGCTAAATAAAAGATTCAAACTACGGAGGCACTAACTACTGATAGGCATAGTTAGCAAATGAAAGATTTTAATAGAGAACAAACAATGTATTTACCTTAATAGTGTTGAAAAATCATAATATACATAGCAGTTCATAATATCCAGTATTACAAATTTCAAAACTCCGCCATCTCTCTCCCCACACCCACCACTGCTGGCGGCTCACCTCCAACTGCGCAACGCTACGCGCTGTTCACATCCAGCTGCCCAACACTACAATGGCAGACAACAATGCAAAATAGCCACAGACTGCAGACAGCACAGCCAGTGATTTTTCATACAGAGCGCTACGTGGTGTTACCAATAGGAAAACCTTAACAGCCTACTTACAAATGTTCTTGCTCCGGTGTGTCATGGTCGCTGTTATCTTTCATGGGCTGGTTACATTTCGACTAGCGTCGTGTCCATAGACGAGTTAGTATTTTCTAGGTAGCTGCGTGGAGTTATTAATTACTCGCTATTCCTCTTATCAATAATCTCACAACGAAATTGCTCCACATGGGAAGATAAATGAAACATTTATTCGTTCACTACAAGTCTGTGTGTGCTGTACGGGACCACGGTACAGCACGTGTGTTAGATAATGTGGCTCTTGCTTTGATTCGTTAATTTATTTTCGACTCGCTTAGTATTTAAAGCGTCCAAACCGTTCGCTGCCCAAATTTGTTTGTCAAGAGGAAATAACGCAGCGTAGGTTTATAGACTGAAGCGCCAAATTGGTATAGGCATGCGCATTCAAATACAGAAATATGTAAACAGGCAAAATACGGCGCAGTTGTTAGATCGGTCACTGCCGCTACAATGGCAGGTTATCAAGATGTAAGTGATTTTGAACGTGGTATTATAGTAAGCGCACGAGCGATGGGACACAGCATCTCTGAGTTAGTGATGAAGTGGGGATTTTCCCGTACGACAACTTCACGAATGTACCGTGAATATCAGGAATCTGGTAAAACATCAAATCTCCGACATCGTTGCGGCCGGAAAAGATCCTGCAAGAACGGGACCAACGACGACTGAAGAGAATCGTTCAACGTGACAGAAGTGCAACCGTTCCGCAAATTGCTTCAGATTTCAGTGCTGGGCCATTAACAAGTGTCAGCTTGCGAACCGTTCAAAGATACATCATCGATATGGGCATTCTGAGCCGAAGGCCCACTCGTGTACTCTTGATGACAGCACGACACAAAGCTTTACGCCTTGCCTGGGACCGTCAACACTGACATTGGGCTGTTGATGATCGGAAACATGTTACCTGGTCGGACGAGTCTCGTTTCAATTTGTATCGAGCGGATAGATGTGTACGAGTATGGAGACAACCTCATGAATCCATGGACGCAGCACGTCAGCAGGGCCCTGTTCAAGCTTCTGTAGGCTGAAGTTCAAGACATTAGTCAGGAAGAATCAATACGCAAAGAAGTGGGATACGGAAGTACTAAGGAATGACGAGATACGTTTGAAGTTCTCTAACGCTATAGATACAGCAATAAGGAATAGCGCAGTAGGCAGTACAGTTGAAGAGGAATGGACATCTCTAAAAAGGGCCATCACAGAAGTTGGGAAGGAAAACATAGGTACAAAGAAGGTAGCTGCGAAGAAACCATGGGTAACAGAAGAAATACTTCAGTTGATTGATGAAAGGAGGAAGTACAAACATGTTCCGGGAAAATCAGGAATACAGAAATACAAGTCGCTGAGGAATGAAATAAATAGGAAGTGCAGGGAAGCTAAGACGAAATGGCTGCAGGAAAAATGTGAAGACATCGAAAAAGATATGATTGTCGGAAGGACAGACTCAGCATACAGGAAAGTCAAAACAACCTTTGGTGACATTAAAAGCAACGATGGTAACATTAAGAGTGCAGCGGGAATTCCAATGTTAAATGCAGAGGAGAGAGCAGATAGGTGGAAAGAATACATTGAAAGCCTCTATGATGGTGAAGATTTGTCTGATGTGATAGAAGAAGAAACAGGAGTCGACTTAGAAGAGATAGGGGATCCAGTATTAGAATCGGAATTTAAAGGAGCTTTGGAGGACTTACGGTCAAATAAGGCAGAAGGGATACGGTTCCGCAATTACGTTTAGTGAAAAAAATACGAGCTTACGGAATATCGGACCAGGTTTGTGATTGGATTCAGGATTTCCTAGAAGAAAGAACACAACATGTCATTCTTAACGGTTCAAAATCTGCAGATGTAGAGGTAATTTCGGGAGTACCGCAAGGAAGCGTGATAGGACCTTTATTGTTTACAATATACATAAATGACTTAGTTGACAACATCGGTAGCTCCGTGAGGCTATTTGCAGATGACACGGTTGTCTACAAGAAAGTAGCAACATCAGAAGACTCGTACGTACTCCAGGAAGACCTGCAGAGGATTAATGCATGGTGCGACAGCTGGCAGCTTTCCCTAAACGTAGATAAATGTAATATAATGCGCATACATAGGGGCAGAAATCCATTCCAGTACGATTATGCCATAGGTGGTAAATCATTGGAAGCGGTAACGACCGTAAAATACTTAGGAGTTACTATCCGG